>NC_067399.1:624963562-625603205 GCF_016432865.1 Antechinus flavipes | reverse complement strand
TTCCATGAAATTCTTATGACTGTTTCAGTCTTCTCCCGCATTTTTATCTCACCTTATTTCTAGGGAGACAAAAGTACCCTTGTCTGGATTCCTGTATTTCAGTCAGACTTAAAAGATCCACAGTAGTTGGCATCCTGCTTTTTTCCTCTTTTGTTCCACAGTTCTCCAGAGAAGTATTGTTAGAGCAGAATATGCTAAAAAAAATTTGGAGTACCTGTCAGAATAAACTCATGTCTTTCAGTTTTCCTCGGCATTGAGAGGAGGCAATGTAATCAGATATTTATATATTTTTCTTCTTCTTGTAATTTTTATGATAGCTATCTAGTTGGCTCATCTGGAGGCCATATATCCTTCTGTTATTAATATTTTCTCTATTTCTGTTCAAAGTCTTTAATTGAGTTTTCTTCCTCCTGGGATCTTTAAATAATTCAGCCTTTTTTTCTTTATGCTCCTCATATTAATTGACTAATTATTAATCAGAAGGCTAGATAGTACAGTGGTTAAAATGCTAGACCTGAAGAGAGTAGGTCCATGTTCAAAAATGAGACTTACTTATTCAAGTAATTGAATTCTTGTCTGTTTCCATTTCCTCATCTGAAAAATGGGGATCATAACAACACATATCTTCCAGAGTTGATATGAGGATGAAATGATATATTTGTAAAGCACTTTGCAAAGTTAAAGTACTATCTAATTATTATTGATATTATCACCACCACCAGAACTTATTATTATTATTATCAATTGCTAACCAAAGTCACATATATAGTAAATGGAAAAGTCAGGAAAACAAATCCTCTGACTACCAAATCTATATATATCATGGCTGCTAATTCTTTTGAATAGAATATCAGAAATTTATTGATTAGAAGAAGTAGGAAATAAGTCAAATTTTTACTCATTGAAGAAATTGAGGTATGGCTAAAGGAATACACAGATTACAGATTTGGGATTCTAAGAAAGCATTTATCTACTGGTGGGCAAAACAGAATTGAAGATATAGTAATAGAAAAAAGGGAAGAAAAGAGATAGCAGTAATAGTTGATATTTACGTAGTACCTTATGATTGACAAAGCCATTTTATCTCATTCAATCCTTCAATAACTTTGTGAGGTTGATATTATTATTTTCTGTGTCATTTTGTGGATAAGGAAGTTGAGGCTTAGAAATTTTAAATGGACTTATCAGGAATCAAACAGCAACAAAGACAATGAATTAATGTAGGAAAGGTCCAGGTATGTTCATTAACTCCAGCAATGCTGATTACTATTCTTAGATGCTTTAGTAGGTAAGTCTTACTGCAATGTGTGACTTTTTTTCTCTTAGCTTTCAGTGACAGGGGGAAGGGCCAAACCAGACCAATGCAGGCAGGAACATTTGGTTAAGGGGGTAGAGCATGAAGAAAAGATAGTCGTAGATATTTCATGTAATTTTCTGCTTTCTAGATATCTTTTCTTAGATAAAATACTTTATTCTTAGTGTCAGTTTATTGAGGGCTCTGCTTCTCAGGGTCCAAATCTAGATATTTTGACAATCTTTTTTTTAATATTGCGTATTTTTATTTTATTTTTTATTTCAATAAAATTTATTTTTCTAATTATATGTAAAGATAGTTTCCAGCATTAACTTTTGTAAGTTGTTCTGTTCCAATTTTTTTTCTTCCTCTCTTAAATTCCCCCTCCCAAAGATAGTAAGCAATCAGATATAGTTTATTTGAGGAAAATCATTTAAAATGTATTTTCATAATAGACAAGAAAAACCAGGACAAAATGTAAGGAGGATGAGAAAAAAAAAGTGAACACACACACACAAAGGTAAAAATTATATTTTAATTCTTATTCAATCTTTATAATTCTCTCTCTGGCTACATAAGAAATTTTCCATTCCAAGTCTATTTGAATTGTCTTGATCACTGTATTGCTAAGAAGAGCTAAGTCTAATAGTTTGCTCACCACATAATCTTGCTGTTACTGTGTATAATATTCTCCTGATTCTGTTCATTTTATTTAGCATCAGTATAGCCATATTTCAATATAACATTTCCTTTTTAATGTTTACTTCCTTTTTAGTAATATGTATTTTATTTTATTCATTTAAAAACATTTTTTTTTCTGAGAAGGTATTCAGAGATTTAACTAAAACTGTTAGTTGAGTCCCCAAAGGTTAAGGACTGCTGTCTTAGGAAGTTCCCTGAGCCACCTATAGGTTAAAAAACTTGTATCCAGGAAGATAGCTAATATAAGTGGGAGGTTGGATTTGACTCATTGTTAATGACTCCAAATTTAGAATTTTGCTCCCATATAAGTTCTCCTGTCATCCACAGTCAGTCAAATGAAGGCAGGAAACAAAATAGGTACATACAACTTGGAAATCATTTATTGATGCACAGACTTGAAGTGACCAACCTTGAAGCCTTCCTGCAGATAATAAATACTCCAGAAAAATTGTGGTTCCTATACAATTAAAGTATATGACCTTGGCATATAGTGTTAGTCATAAAGAGCTATAATCTTTAACCACAAATCAATAAAGCTTTTTTTTAAAATTATTATGGCATTCAAAATAGGATGATATCTAAAATAAACTACATTAAAAAAGAAAAGTCATAAAAGTCACAGGAACGCAAAAGAACTTTTTGCAGCTATAGAGTTAAGAAATTCTGGCAATCATAACAGTTAAAAACACAAAATACAGAGTTTATCCTAAAAGGGAAATACTTAAAATAAGGTATACTTTTTATAGCTTCTTCACAAGAAGCAAAGAGTTAAGACTACATACAATCCACTTACTCTTTTGAAGTACAACTAAGTTGCCAAATGGAAGTCTTACACAGCAGGTTGTTAATATAGCACATGGGGCAGTTCTGTTCATTAGAGCTCATTGATGGGCTGCTGAAATATATTAAACTGGTATCAGGTTTTCAGCCTTTATTGAATTGCTGCTTAAGCTCTCTGACAAAGGCACTAACACTCACTGACAATCTTTGGGAAACAGATGCTTTTCTGGATGAAAGAGCCTATTTTGACAAAGGACCCCTAAGAGCATTAAGTTGACTGATTTTCTATGGATCACCAGATCTCTTTCAAAGCAATAAGAGATTTACCTCTGCTAGTTTACCTTGCATTGTGTCTGTCCATTATGCAGAACCATCTCTGATGATATCCAATTTAGCCTCTTTCAGTTAAGTAGTGATTACTTTGGAGAATGGATTCATTTTAATAGTAATATAAATCTTTTCAAAATATTAAGAGGGTGGATGTATTTATACATGCATGCTTTTTTGTACATGATGGATTGAGAATTTCGTTTGTAGTGGAGAAATCCTGGATTCAAATCTATTCTCTGATAAGGGCATTGTTGTGTAGACTTACAGCTGTTTTGATTATTTTAGTAGAATATTACCTTATTAATATGAATATTCCTTTCAGTACTATATATCATATGTGCCTATTACTTTTGCATTCCTGTAGACCATATTCTTTTGTGGGGATCCATCTAAAATATTAAGGGTCTGTCTCTATATAATTTGAAATACCATGAGACTAGTTGAACACATTTACTGTTTAATCATTATTTCTCCTTCTAGCTTCTGAGTGACTCAAAATATTTAAGTAAAATACCTGTATGCAGGAAAATAAATATTTTAAATATGTATGTATATATATCATATATAATTATAATGTTATTATGAATCATCATAACATTGAATAAATATAACTTTGCAATAGTAATGAGTTCTAGGTTCTGGGTAACATGACATCTACAAATGTCCATAGACAGATAGAATCTATTCATATACAGAAAAATAACTGAATTGGAAAGAAAAGGTAATGAAGATTTTAATAAGAAAATATCATATCTTGTATCTAGTTTTAAAGAGATGTAGAAGTAATCATATTACAATATGCCTGTGATGGAGAGAGCCATTTGAACTCATAAAGGACTATGAGGACTGAATACAATCACAACATATTATTTTCACCTTTTGTTGTTGTTGTTTGCTTTCTTTTTTTCTCACTTTTTTTTTCTTTTTGATCTGATTTTTCTTGTGCAGTATGATAAATGTGGAAAGATGTTTAAAAGAATTGCACATGTTTATTCTATAATGGATTGCTTGCTGTGTAAGGCAGAGAAAGGGGAAAAGGAGGGAGAAAAATTTGGAACACAAAATTTTTCAAGGGCAAATGTTGAAACTATCTTTGCATGTTTTTTGAAAATAAAAACCTATTATTAAAGATTAAAGAGAAAGAGAAAAATAAATAACCACACTTAACATCTTGAATTATACTAAAAAGTTTCAGTTAAGTGACTTTTTATTAACTTTATTCTTGTTATCATAATATTTATTAATTCAATGAATAATTTGTTTTTATTTATTTCCTAAATCATAAATTGCTGCCTAGGAACAGAACATGTGAAAATGTTGTTCATGGTAGAAACAAAGTATTGTAGATGACCAGTGAGCAGTATAGATTCTAATACTTTTGAATAAATCAATGGTAAACATTTTAGCAGGTACACATTTAAAAGATTAGTACTAGGGATTATACAGTCATGTGAGCATTATACAAACATAAAATGCATTTGAAGGAGAGAGAAATAGCAAGAACATGAAAAAATTACTGAAATTTTATTAATATTTTTAAATGATAAAGGAAACATAATAACTACAAATTCAAATCCCTACTCTGCCATTTATATGAATTGTTACAACAATCATCTACACACACAAGGGAAGACAAGGAAGATACATATATACATACAAACATACAATACAATGAACAACATCTTTAAAATATTAAGAAGGCAATATCTCATTTGATTGCTTTTTACAAACAAAGCCTGTTGATTTGATAGACTATTTTAACTTATAGACTCACTTACAGAAACAAATCTCTTCAGACATCAATTCCATTCAGGTCAATACATATATGATGTATTTTAAGAGAATGATTATTAATAACAAATGATTTGGGGAGATTCAGATTTCCCTCCATTCCCCCCCTCATTTCAAGATCTTAGTTTCTAGAGTTTAAACTAATCTCCTCTATATAGACTTCACCTAGTAGGGAAACCTGTTATTACTCAAGTTTGGATGGGAATAAATTTTTTGAATAGATTGCTCAAGATTGGAAGTAATTTAGAATTAAATGACATAATCAAAATTCATTTGAATAAGTTAATTCCTTATTGCAATATTCATTCTCTCATTAATTGTTAACCAATCAGATTTGATTGTCAAACATCCCTCTTCCAATGGTATATAAAATGTGACCTGGCACCATGATTGTATTTGGTCAAAGTAAAAGTTGGTTAAATGACCATACTTTTATTAATAAAGATACTGACATTATTAATAAAATGATTTAATAACTTAGAATATAGATTATGCATGCACATTTTAAATATATTTCCATTTTAGTCATTTCGTGAAAGAAAAATCAAAACAAAAGAGAAAAAACATGAGAAAATAATTTGTTTCAATCTGCATTCAGTCACCAAAGATTTTTCTTTGGAGATAGATAGCATTTTTCAACCCAATTCTATTAAAATTATCTTGGATCGCTCTATTGCTGAGAAGAGTTTAGTCTCTCATAGCTGATCATTCAATCTTGCTCCCACTATGTACAATGTTCTCCTGGTTCTGCTCACTTCCTTCAGGATCTGTTCACAGAAGTCTTTCCAGGATTTTTCTAAAATCAGATTCCTCATTATTTCTTATAGAATAATAGTATTCTATTACATTAAAATACCACTAATTATTAAGCCATTATTCAGCTGATGGGCATACATTCAATTTCCAATTACTTGTCACAATAATAAAAGCTTCTACAAATCTTTTTGCACATGTAGTTCCTTTTCCTTTTTTTTTTTTTAAATAATCTCTTTGGAATACAGATTCACTGCTAGATCAAAGTGTATAAACAGTTTTATGGCCCTTTGGGTATAGTTTCAAATTGTTCTCAGAATGAGTGGATCAGTTCACAACTCCACTGACAATGCAAAACTAATGCACTCTTAGTGGTGTTTTGAATTGATGTAACCATTCCAGAAAGCAATTTGAAACTATGACTAATTACTAATAAGCCTGTATTCCCAAATCATTCAAAGAAAAAAAGTACTGTTTGTACAAAAAATTTGTAGTACCTCTTTTAGTGTTTACAAAGAGTTAAAAATTGAAGGATTGCCTATCATTTGAGTAATGGTTAATAAGTTGTGGTATTTAATTCTGATGGAATATTTGATCTAAGAAATGATTTTAGGATATTTTCTGAAAAACTTAGGATGACTTATATGAAGTAAAGAAAAGTGAAATGAGCACAACCAGTAGAACATTTTACACAGTGACAACAATATTGTATGATGGTTATGGATGACTTAACTATTATGTTTAAGACAATGATTAAAGACAAATCCAAAGTTCTTATGAAGTAAAATCTATCCACCTCCATAGAAAGAATTGAGTCTGAATACAGATTAAAGCAATTTTAACTTTATTCTTCTTCTTGTTTTTATTTGCTTTCTTTTACAACATGACTAAAATGGAAATGTATTTTCCATTATTGCACATGTATAACATATATCAATTTTTTTCCTTCTTAATCGGACTGGGGGTGAGGGAGAGAGGAAGTGGATATGGAACTCAAATTTAATAACAAAATAAAAAAATAGCAAATGTATTTGAGAAAAATAGAATAAAAATTTAATTTAAAATACGATGTCTTCCATACGTATCTCTGAAAATAACATTATGCTCATTGCTTTGTTTGTTTGTATATGTTATTGTAGAGACTCTTGGAGGAGATTTGGAATCATTTGTTGGAATTATTCATCCACATAGGAAAGGTCCCATGGATGAAGAAATCATTCACATTTTAATTCACATCTGAATGACCATCTTATAGACCATGTCCCAAAGAATATCTATCTAGGACAAATGATATAGAGAGGAAAGGGACTTGAATTGTGATTATAAAAAACAACATGGGTGGGGCAGGCAGCAATGATTTTGGGGAATTGCAAAACTTTTTTTTTTTTTACTGACCCCATCTTTCTCATTATAGCAAAGATCCATCTTCTCAATAATTATCTTTGTATTGTATTGTTATGTGACAACGAGATGGGGAGAAAAGCTGTCTCCAAATAAAGATGATTGTCAAGGAATGAAAGGTATATTCTTGACATGCATAGAATACAACTTTTAATCAGTTCCAAATAACTAGAATAAAGCACATCATCAAAGATTTATATGACAGGAAGATAAGATATTGTTATGAGTTCAAATGTTGGAGTTCTTGTTCTTCTCAAAGCACAGCCGGTTTAGAGGCTTAGAGCCCTCCGAATACCTCCAAATCCAAAGGTTCTGGCCTTCAGCCTCTGCCTCTGCTTTCTTCAGCCTCCAACCAACACAGAGATGGAATGTCTCTCTTGTCTCCTTCTGGGGAGCCCAGCCACCAACTACAGTGGTGTGAGATGAAGATGAATCTGGTTGTCCACTGAACTCTCCACTCGTAGCTTTATCCTCTGAAAACCCTTCGTCTGCCACCAGAGTTGCTCCTCTCGAGTCCAGCTGAACTCTCTTCTGCGACCAGCCAGCCAAGAGGAAAATAAAATGTATTCTGGAATGGCTGTCTCGCCTTATATGTGAATCTTCTGAGAGAATGGGATTATGGGTTTTCTCCCATAGTGCTCTCTGGCCCAAAGAGCTTTAAGGGAGGTGTGAACTCCCTTGAAGTTAGAAAGTTTACTTTGTGAAGCTGGCATACTTGTGAACTCCAATGAGTAAAGGTGTGAACACAAGCCTTGTATTAATTAGTTCTACTTAGTACCTTGTTTCAGGTTCTGGCCAAAATCTTCTTGTAAGATTAGATCAACTCTAATTAGTTAGCAGTTAGTAAGGATTCCAACAAGATATATTAGTCATATAGCAAGATTATGAAATGATAAGAAAATAGCCAGAGCTCTTTACTGGTATCATCTGGATATAGGAAAAAGTGAAGAAACACTTTCATTTGTTGGATGGATTGCCTGTTTAAAACTTTTAGCATGTAGAAGAGATAAATAAGATAAGAAAGTACATGTAGATTTGCATCTATCTTCTTGGAGGAAATTCTCAAATTGATAACATCATAGATCTATTTGAGTATTAATGGATGTCTAGTAAGATTTGTTGAATTATATATTTATTCAATTGATTATTTTGATTCTAGCTGTAGAATTTCATTTTCATTTATTTCATTTCATCTCATTAGATTTAGATGTCCCTTCAAAATCGTTGTGATTCTGTGATCCAAGATGTTCTTTATCCCTTTTAGTTTATATACAAAATGAACAAGTATTCTATCTCTGATTTGATGCAAATCATTGAAAATATATAAATAAACTGAAAAAGGTCCATGACTTGTCCCATTAGAGAACTTTTCCTCAGTTGGCATCAAATAATAATTATTCCTTTGTTTTGGTAATAATAAAATAAAATAATAAAATAACAACAACAATAATAAATATTTCCATAGCAGGTGCTACATATCAGGTACTGTGCTAAGCACTTTAAAACAATTATTTGATCACAACAATCTTGAGAGTTAAGTGCTGTTATTATCCCCATTTTAGAGAAGAGATCACTGAGGTAAGATTTTCCCAGGGTTACATAACTACTATATGTTTTTAGGCCATATTTGGAATCAATTTTGTTTTCATGACATCATGCACAAAATTTTATCCACTGCACCACCTAGCTATCCTACTGGTTTTTGAATTCTCTAATTACATTTACATCTGTCTTCATTTCTCCATATTTTTCATGAGATACTGTCAAATATTTGGCTGAAATTTTGATATATTATTTCTTGATATGGTAGTTTAGTTATTTTTCACAAAATAAAAAAATGAGATTAATCTGAATGGTCTTTTTTTGGCAATTGTAGTGGTTTTCAATGATTACTCTTTTAAAGTTCACAAACAATATTCTTCCCATGATAATGATTAGGAATCAGGAAGATTGGTTCTACTTTAAACTCTGCCACTAAATGGTGATGTGAACTAGAGAATACAATTTCTTTTTGGATAAGTTAGGCACGTTTCTTCAGTTGTAAAATTAAAGAACTGCATTCATTTAAATCAAAGATCCCATCTGATTTAAACATGTAAACTGTGACTTTCTTGTTTTTCTTGTATAAGGATTTTAGCCAACTAAAAAAACTCTTCCTAACATTATCAAGGTTCTTTATGTATGAAGGTGAAATTATCTTGAAGAAAACCACTAATCTACTCTTTTCACAAGCTCCTACTATGTGCCAGTAACTGTGCTGAGTACTAAGGAAACAAAGAAAGTTAATATTCTGTCCTAAGTTAAATTAATTGTCTTTGAGTGATAAAGAATGATGATGTCTTTATTCTTTAGAAAAACAGAGAGAGATGATCCTGATATTTTGTTTAAAAGTGCTAACTAGTGCTCCTAGGATGCAAGACTTAATTTTTACAGAAAATGGAACTGAAATTCACAGAACTGAAAAAAAAAACTAGATTTATCAAATCCTATAAATTAGAGTTCTATTACTATTAATTACACCAATAAAGGTCAGTCATTCTTTTAAAATTCCCTTAGGTTATTTTCTTTTCAACTTGATATTTTAGTTATTATTGTTAAATTACAGAAATATTATGCTAATCATGTTGATATTATTAGTAATAATAATCATATAAAACAATGTGAAGAAACCTATTCACATGGCCATTTGTAAATAATCAGAGGACCTTGAAACTTCCATGAAAATATACAGGGTTATTATTCAGAACCAACTTCATGTGTAGTCCTTTTAGCAATACAAATATTTCTGAAATAGCAATTACAAATGTTTCTGATGAAAAAACAAAGTACAAAGCAACAAACCTATTAAAAAGTCTTTGTGAGATATTTAACCTTTGAGAAATTTACTTTGAATAAGAAGATTAAAGCAATGCAGCAGAACTTATTAGCATTTGGGTTTGAGCCAAAACTAATGACCCTACCTGAATCTTAAAATTATTTAAAGGGTCATTCACATGAACATTTTAAAACAGAACCAACTATATGAAAATTGGTCATTTCTTTTGGCTGATGAAATGCAAAACATTTAACAAGGAAAATAAAATGTAGGTAAAGTCATAGGTAGAATTTTTGATGACTGGTGCAATTAATGAAAGGTGAATATGGAGACTTGAGTCCAGATTAAATCTTTACTCCAGTGGCTACCATGGAATAGTCAGAAGAATATTTCACCTATTGAAACATTGAAATGGATAAGGCTCATTGAATGGTAACTACTTATTTTAACTAGTAATTCTTACTATTTCAGTTATTTCCAGTCTGTAGAAGGGATAGAAATACTGTCATTGCTCTTTAAATTATCAAACTCTTTAGAAAATCCTAACTCTTTTGTTCTGATGCTGGGTAGAAATGACTTAGTGTGTATTTTGGAAATTATTGGAGCCTCTTTTCCATTAATAATATTACAAATAGCAAGACAATACTTCCATATTGTTATGTATGTTATGTACATTCCAGTAATGTGATGATAAATGCTAATTATCCATTACACTTACTAATATTTTCCTTTGCTTTTTTTTACTTTTTTATTGAAAAGATTAATGAGTAATTATAATCATGTATTCCCCACGTTAGGGACATATAATATTGGGAGAGTATTTCCCTCTTCCATATTTTACCATACACTATGATGTCGGAATTATGGATGATAATCTAAGAAGTTTAACAGAATCTTCTAACATTGATGCAGCTAGGTACTGCCTTTTCCCAATGAAAATTTGTTCAGCACCTGCAAGCTATTGATTGTTTGCAGTGTAGTACTATTGCTTATGTAGCTGGAATGAATATAGCACATTAGGAAAGAGGGCACAGCATCTTCTGTTTGTCCTTGATATTCTTTCAAGACAAACCATGGATTCCAGTGTCACACATAAAACTATACTCTGTTTTTCATTTTTGTTTACTAAAAAAGGATTGCCATTCTTTTTTATTAGAGAGTAAACAAGAGATTAAGGGCATGGTGTTAAATAGGAGATGCACAGAGTTCAGCAAAGAGAAAACTCATATTTCTGAATGACTTTACCAATGTGTTGTTTTTCAAACTATAAGATAATGCAAATATTCTCTAAGAATTGTGAGCCAAAAAAAGGCCTTAGAGATTACCAAGGTCTTATCAAGGTCTAACCACTCATTTTATGTGAGGAAAGTAAAATTTGAAGATTTGTTCATTAAGGTAATGATTGGGAGAGCTGCAATTCTAAGTTAATTCCACAAATTCCTCATCCAAATCTGTTTGTAGAGACTTTGGTATTTAAGTTTTAGGGCCTGGGTCCAAGCCTAGTTCTTGAATGGTTAGCTATGTGACCATGGAAATTCATTTAATTTCTCTGAACTTCAGACATATCTTTGGGAGTAATGATGCTTGTACTATGTACCTTAGAATAACTATACAGTAGATGGTTGTCTTGTTTGCTTTCACTTTCTTCTTATTTTAAAAGCAAGCATCACAAAAGGAAGAAAATGTTAAAAAGCATCAGAGCTATAGAACAGAATAGACAGAAAATGGTTATTCTTCCTAAGGTTAAGTCTGGTCCCTTTACTCCTTTTCTGATCCCTATTTAGAGGCTACTTTGGCCTCATGATTCCATTTGTCTAGATCACTACATTTCTGATTGTGGGCACTAAAATCTATATCTCTAGAGAGTAAATTGAAATATCATGACAATATACATTCTCTCTCTCTCTCTCTCTCTCTCTCTCTCTTCTCTCTCTCTTCTCTCTCTCTTTCTCTCTCTCTCTCTCTCACATACACACACATACACACACATACACACACAACTGGATTTACTATGACTATTAAAAAATTTACAACCTATAAGGGGCAGAGCCAAGATGACAGGGAGTAGACATGTTTCTATCTAACCTCCTTCAACCTTCTCTCAAAACAAGAGAAGATTAAGCCTCTGAACTGGTTTTGGAGTGATAGGACCCACAAATATTGGAAATACAACACATTTCCAGAAGAAGATACGTTGGAAGAATTTCAGAACAGGACTGTTTCAATCAGTCAGAAGGGGACCCTGACCTGCTGAGCCCAGACTGCAGTATAGGGAGCCTGGAGCAAGGATCTGGGGAAGGGAGCCAGAGCATCGCAGTATTAAGCTACTCTGTCCTGGTTGCAAGCAGGTGTTTTATTAAATTTGTCTTAAAATACCCAAAGCAAATACAAAAGGAAAATTGTAAGCCACTGAGCCCTGAAGAATCAAGGACCTGGCCTTGATTACCTAGCACCAGAAGTCAGTCAACAGAACAGTCCCAGGGCAAATTAAAGCAGCTGTCACCCCTTTGCCTTAAGAGCAGACCTCAACCCTTAAAAATGAGCAAGGGGAAGAGCCAAGATGGCAGAGGACAGACATAGCTTTCTGTGAACTACTCCAACCTTCTCTCAAAACAACATTAGGCTAAGCTTCTAAACTGGTTTTGGAGCAATAGAACATACAAATATCTGAAATAAAACAAATTTCCAGAAGAAGATACAATGGAAGAACTTCAGAAAAAGTCTGTTACCACCAGGCAAGGGGAGAGGCTGCTGAGTTCAGACCACAGTGTGGACTCCAGACAAGAAGCTGGGTGGGGAGCCAGGGCTTTGCTGTGACCCTCCACCAGTGAATTCACTGGGAGTCTCTTAGGCTATTCTGTCCTGTTTGCAAATGAGTACTTTAGTAGATTTGTTGTAAAATAACTAAAAGCAAATACAAAAAGTAAATTGAAAACATCTGAGGTCAGGAAGAACATAGGGCCAGCTGTGATTCCCCAGACCCAGAAGTCAGTCCGCAGAACTGTCTCAAGGCAAACTAAAGTGTCTGTCACCCATTTATAAGCAGATGTCAACCTTTAAAAAATGGGCAAAAAAGCAAAAAGAACTCTGATCATAGACTACGTCTATGGTGAAAGAGAAGAACAGACTTTACACTTTGAGGATCCTAAGGGCAAGCCAAATTACATGTAAATTACCAAAGGTTAATATGAGTTGGTACCTGTTTCACAAGGTTGTCTTAGAAGAATTTTAAAAAATCATACAAGAGAGTTAGAAGAAAAATGGGTAAAGAAAACTTTGCAAGAGGATATGGAAAAGGAAAACCAGAAATTATATGAAGAAAACTCTTCAAAAAATATACTTGATGAAATAGAAAAAGCATATAACTCTTTACAAAAGAAGATATGAAAAACAAATCAATTCATTGAAAAACAAAATGCAATGAACAAAACACTTCATATAAAAATTCATTTGAACAAATACAAAAGAAGATAAAAAAAAGTAACTAAAGAAAATAATTCACTAAAAATTAGAACTGAACAAATGGAAACGAATGACTCAGTGAGACACCAAGAATCCGCCAAAAAAGAAAAAAAGAAAGAAAGAAATAGAAGAAAATGTAAAATACCTCACTGGAAAACAATTGACTTATAAAATATATTGCAGAAAGATAATCTAAGAATTATAGAGCTTCCTGCAGACCATGACTTTTAAAAAAAGAGCCTAGACATGATCTGTCAGGAAATCATCAAGGAAAACTGGCCAGATTTCTTAGAATCAGAGGGTAAAATAGTCATTGGAAGAATTCACCAATCACTTCCTGAAAGAGACCTCAAAATGAAAACTCCAAAGAAGACTATAGATAAATTTCAGAATTATCAAATGAAGGAGAGAATATTAAAAACAGTGAGAAGGAAAAGATTCAAATATTGAGGAGCCACAACCAGAATTACACGGGATCTAGCAGCTTCCATTTTAAAAGATCAGAAGGCATGGAATCTGATATTCTGAAAAGCAAAGGAACTTGGATTGCAACCAAAAATCAATAATCCTGCAAAACTGAGCAATTTTCAGGGGAAAAGATGGATTTTGAATGAAACAAATGAATTTCATCTATTTCTAATGAAAATTCCAAAGCTGAAGAGAAAATTTATCTTCAAATATACAACTCAAGAGAAGCATAAAAAGGTAAAAAGGAAAGAAAAAAGTTTCACAAAATTGACTATGTATTAGGGCATAAACTCCTCAAAATCAAATGCAGAAAGGCAGAAATACTAAATGCATCTTTCTCAGATCATAATGCAATAAAAATCACATACAATAAAAGACCAGGTGAAAATAGACTAAAAATTTATTGGAAACAAAATAATCTAATCCTAAAGTAGGTGAAACAACAAATCACAGAAAAAATCAATAATTTCATTCAAGAGAATGACAACAATGAGACAGCATACCAAAATTTATGGAATTCAGTCAGAGAGGTTATTAGAGGAACATTTGTATCTTTAGATGCTTAATTGCACAAAATAGAGAAAGAGAAGATCAATGAATTTGGCTTGCAACTAAAAAAGGGAGAAAAAGAACAAATTGAAAACCCCTCATTAAATACCAAATTGGAAATTCTGAAAATAAAATGCAAGGTTAATAAAATTGAAAGTAAGAAAACCATTGAATTACAAATTAAAACTATGAGTAGGTTTTATGAAAAAAAAAAGAGATAAACTTCTACTTAATTGGATCGGAAAAATTAAAGAAGAAAATCAAATTGTTAGTCTCAAAAAGGAAAAGGGAGAACTTTACACCAATGAAGAGGAAATTAGGGTAATAATTAGGAGTTATTTGGCCCAACTAGGTGTCAATAAATATGATAATATAAGTGAAATGGAGGAATCCCCACAAAAATATACATTTTTCAGATTAATAGAAGTGGAAACCAATTACTAAAATATTCTTATTTTAGAAAAAGAAATAAGCAAGCTGTTATTCAATTCTCTAAGAAAAAATTCCAGGGCTAGATGAATTCACATGTGAATTCTATCAACCATTTAAAGAACAAGTAATTCCAATATTATATAAACTATTTGAAAAAAAATAGAGAAAGAAGTTCTCCCAAATTCTTTTTATGTTACAGATAGAGTGCTGCTACCTAAACCAGGTAGAGTGAAAACACAGAAAGAAAATTACAAAAGTTTCCCAATAACTATTGATGCAAAAAAATTAATAAAATATTTCCAAATATCCCCAGGATAATACATAATGACCAAGTAGGATTTATACAAGGAATGTAGGGCTGGTTCAATATTAGGAAAACTATTACCATACATGACTATATCAATAACCAAACTAACAAAAATCATATGATCATCTCAGTAGATGCATAAAAAGCATTTGATAAAATCCAAAATCCACTCCTACTAAACACACTAGAGAGTATAGTAATAAATGGACTTTTCCTTAAAATAATCAGTAGCATCTATTTAAAATCATCAGCAAGCATTACATGGAGACAATCTTGAACCATTCCCAATAAGATCAAGGGTGAAACAAGATTGCCCACTCTCACCAGTACTATTCAATATTGTATTAAATATGGTAGCTTTAGCAATAAGAGAAGAAAAAGAAATTAAAGGAATTAGAACAGGTAATAAGGAAACCAAATGTTCACTCTTTTCAGATGATATAATGGTATACTTAGAGAATCCTGGTGAATAAACTAACAACTACTAGAAATAATTCCCAACTTTAACAAAGTTGCAGTATAAAAATAAATTCACAAAAATCATCAGCATTTTTATACATTACTAACAAAATCCAACAGCAAGAGATACAAAGAGAAATTCCATTTAAAATAACTGTCAATAGTAAAAAATATTTGGGAACCTATCTGTCAAGGGAAATTCAAGAACTATCTAAGCAAATCTACAAAACACCTTCCACACAAATAAAGTCAGAGCTAATCATTTGGTAAAATATCAAGTGCTCATAGCTAGGGTGAGCTAATGTAAAAAAAAAAAAAAGACAATATTACCTAAATTAATCTACTTATTTAATGTCATGCCAATAAAACTGCCAAGGAATTATTTTACAAATAGAGAAAAAATAATAACAAAGTTCATCTGGAAGAAGAAATGGTCAAGTATTCCAAGGGAATGAATGAAAAAATGCAAATGAAGATTGCCTAGTTGTGTCAGATCTAAAACAATATTACAAAACATCGATCTTCAAAACCATGAGTATTGGCTAAGAAAAAGAGTAGTTGATCAGTGGAATAGGTTAGGTTCACAGGACTACATATTCAATGACTATTGTAATCTTTTGTTTGACAAACCCAAAAACCCCAGCTATTGGATAATAAGTCACTATTTGGCAAAAACTGCTGGGAAAATTGGAAACTAGTATGGTGGAAACTGATCCACATCTAACATCATATACCAAGATAAAGTAGAAATGGGTTCATGATTTAAACATAGAGTGCTATTATAAGCAAATTAGAACACAGCTTAGATTATCTCTCAGATCTGTAGAAAAGAAAGGAATTTGTGATCAAAAAAAGAATTGGAACTCATTATTGAACACCAACTAGAAAATTTTGATTATATCAAGTTTAAAAGTTTTTGTACAAACAAAACTAATTCAGACAAGATTAGAAGGGAAATATTAAACTGGGAAAACATCTTTATAGTCAAAGGTTCTGATAAAGGTCTAATTTCCAAAATATATAGAGAATTGACTCTATAAGAAATCAAGCCATTCTCCAATTCATAAATGGTCAAAGGATATGAATAGACAATTACTTTTTTCTAGTTATTTGAAAAGGTGCCTAAATCATTATTGATAAGAGAAATGCAAATTAAGACAACTCTGAGATACCACTACACACCTCTCAGATTGACTAAGATGACAGGAAAAGATAATGGTGAATGTTGGATGTGGAAAAACTGAGACACTAATATATTGTTGGTGAGAATGTGAATGGATCCAATCATTCTATAGAGAAATTTTAAACTCTGCTCAAAAGGTTATCAATCTGTGCATAAACTTTGACCCAGCAGTGTTTTTACTGAGCTTATATGCCAAAGAGATTTGAAAAGAGGGAAAGGGACTCACATGTGCAAGAAGATTTGTGTCAATCCTTTTTGTAGTGGCAAAAAACTAGAAACTGTGTGGATGCCCATCAGTTGAAGAATGGCTGGATAAGTTATGCTATATTAATGTTATAGAATATTATTCTTTAAGAAATGATTCTCTGGATGATTTTAGAGAGACCTAGAGAAACTTACATGAACTGATGCCAAGTGAAATGAGAAGAACCAGGATTTCATTGTACATGGCAATGGCAAGTTTATAAGATGATCAGTTCTGATGGATGTGGTTCTTCTCAACATGACATGATTCTGGCCAGTTCCAATTATCTTCCAATGATGAGACCCATCAGCACTCAGAGGGTGGACTATGGAAACTGAGTGTCAATCACAAAAGCATTTTCACTTCTTTTGTTGTTTACTTGAATTTTATTTTCTTTCTCACTTTTTCCTTTTTGATCTAATTCTTGTACAGCAAGACAATTGTATAAATACTTATGTCTATATTGGATTTACGTCTATTTTATCATGTTTAACACATATTGAATACTTGCCATCTGGGAGAGGGGTGAGGAGAAGGTGAAGTGGAAACACAAGGTTTTGCAAGCATCAATGGTAAAAATTGTCCTTGCATATATTTTGAAAATTTAAAAAAATTACAACATATAGATATAGAGTTGGATATTTTTCAGAAAATTTGTAGAAAGTGAATTTTTTTCAGTGAGCTATATATAAATAAATTAATGTGAGAGACCCAGAATGCTTTTTCTCTTCATTTCCCACCAGCTGTTCTGATTTTAGCCTTCTGGAATCCTTTATCTTGTCCTTGCCCTGAATATATTTCACCTTCCTCCTTTTTAGATGCCCTTTCTTGTTGTCTTCTTCCATTAGATTGTAAGCTCCCTGAGGGAAGGTACAATCTTTATTTATATTTGTATATCTAATGCTTAGCACAGTGCCTGGCACATATATGGTGCTTAAAAAATGTTTATTGATTGATTAATTAGACATTTCCACATACTCTGTGATCCTGTAGTACTGAATTTTTTGATTCTCTCATATAAGACACTCCAACTCCTATTTCCAGATGCTGTGCCTTTTTTTTCCTCTGGCTCTCCCTAATACTTCAATGTTGAGTTTCCTCTTGCATCTCGCTCCCTAATTTTCTTCATCTTTCAGCTAAAGGAGTATTTCCCTATTTATAATCTCAATGCCTTCTCTCTGAGATTATTTCCAGTTTATTCTGTGTCAATCTTGTTTGTACATAGTTGTCTGCATGTTCTCTTCCTTCACTAGACTATGGCTCTTTTTGAACAGAGACTGAAGGATTATGATTCAGTGCTAGACATGGATTATTGTTAAGTGCTCTCTGTGGTGATTTAGCTACAGGTTTGCAATGATTTCTAAAGACCATATGATAACATTAGCAGTTTTTGAGTACAAACTGTGCTCACTGTGTTTGTCAATTGAATTGTTTGATGTCTATTTCTGAGTACACTTAGATGGGTAGAGTATTTCTTGATTTTATTAATCTGTCTGAATATTATTTTTTAAAATTATTAATTTGCAGATGCCAGAAAAATGATTATTTAGTCTATTTTTGAAAGGAACCATATGTACCTATGCTCATCATCATCATCTCCTCCTTTTTTTTTTTTTTTGTGATGCAGCTGGGATTAAGTGAATTGTTAGGGTCACACAGCTAATAAAAATTAAATATCCATGCCTGTATTTACATTCATGTCCTCCTAACTTCAAGGCCTGTGCTCTATTCACTGTACCAGCTAACTGCCCCATTAGGTGTCATATTCATTGTATTTTGATGGTATTGATGATAACAGTACAGATGAACCCACAAGGACATATCTAACACCTGGATGAGGCTCATATGTCCTATACAATCTTTCCCATCAGTTTATTCTGACTGAAACTATGCTTCTTGTTGTTGGTCAGTCATGTCTGACTCTTTATGACTTTATATGGACTTTCTTTGAGAAAGATACTCTAGTGCTTTGCTATTTCTTTGACTTAACTTTAGAGATGACAAAACTGAAGCAAAAAGGGTTAAGTGACTGGCCCAGGTTCACACAGCTAATAAATCTCTGAAACTAGATTATTTATTAGAAATATATTGATCTGGCATCCCTCAAGTGTATCTTGTCTAGGTCTATGATATTTAAGAGTTCAAAAATCAAACATAAAAATAAAACTAGTTTTCCTGAATACTTTCAAAAACAGTGATAACCCTTACCTTATACTTGCGTGCTTAGCACCTGGCCACCAATTGCTAGTTATAGAAGAGACAATCATGCAAAACAATTTGTTTGGAAATTTACTAATCCAAGCAAAATAGAAATTTGAGTTCCAAAAATAAGAATATGCTAAATAATAAAGAAGTATAAATAAGTTCTTCAGCTGGGAAAGATAGTAGATCAGTTTAAGCCAGGAGAAAGAGAATTTCACTTAGAGGAGGTGCCATTCCATCTCAAAAGTCTTTATAGTTGCAAGTCCCAGGGATTAAAAGAGGAAGATAATGATGTTATTGTGTTGTTTGTGATGATGATGATGATGATAGAAGATATCATCTATTTGGTGCTTTAAGGTCTGCAAAGAATAGTACATGATAAGGCAAACTGCCATATATGTCTAGGTCACCAAAAGTTCTAATATACCAATAAAGTCTTTTGAGTGTTTTGAGGAGAGAGAGTTAATATATTTCTCCATGTATGTCTCCAATTTTTTTCTCTGAATTCTTTTCAAAAGACTGAAGCAAAGTCTTTATACACATATATAGCATCACATTTCTTTCTACATGAGCAGCATATTATACAGGATCCTCCACATAAATATTCAGGCTTGGGTAGAAGCAAAACTAAATTGGGATTTCCTGACTTCTTGGTTTTACAATTCAGTCTTTTAATCTTTCATTAATTTCTTTTCCTTAGCTTCATAACTCACTTCCCTAAAAGTAAAAAATCAATTGTTATTCTATTTGTTGGCAAAAATAAAAATTGGGGGAGAATATTGTTAGAGGAAAAGTCAGTATCCATTATGCTATTATATCTTACCATTGACTCAAGTTGTATTTCCTTGTTAACACTCACTAATGCTATACATTACCTATAAATATTTAATTAATTTCTGAATAATGGAGGAAAGAATCAGCCCAAAGTCAATTTTTGGTGCTTCATATTATATCCGTACCTAAAATATAACAGCAGACAAGTTTTGTGCAAAAACTATTCAGGGACTCATTAAGATAAACTAGTTATAGCTAACATTTTGCACAGATATTAAGTCAGAGTGGGTCAGAGATTTAGCATATTATTTCAGATTCTGAAAATCATTAATTTACATGTACTTATAAGAGGAGCTGCACTCTGTGGAATATACATGGTAGTAGGCTATAAGGGCTATCTCATAAAAAGTGTTCTAAATTTCTCCAGAAATTTCCAGAGCAACATACATTTCAATAATGAAATTATTGAATTTCATTGATTGGCACTTGGGATAAAGAAACAACCTCTGAACAATACTATATGATGATCAATTCTGATGGACCTGGCCATCTTCAGTAATGAGATGAACCAAATCAGTTCCAATGGAGCAATAATGAACTGAATCAGCTACACCCAGCGAAAGAACTCTGGGAGATGACTAAGAACCATTACATAGAATTCTCAATCCCTATATTTTTGTCCACCTACATTTTTGATATCCTTCACAGGCTAATTGTACACTATTTCAGAGTCCAATTCTTTTTGTACAGCAAAATAACTGTTTGGACACGTATACTTATATTTTATTTAATTTATACTTTAACATATTCAACATGTATTGGTCAACCTGCCATCTGGGGGAAAGGGTGGGACAAAGGAGGGGAAAAATTGGAACAAAAGGTTTGGCAATTGTCAATGCTGTAAAATTACCCATGCATATAACTTGAAACTAAAAAGCTATTATTAAAAACAAAACAAAACAACAACAACAACAACAACAACAACAACAAAACCTCGATGTTTTTGCTTTCTTTCCATTTTTCCTTCTGTTTAATGGACATGGTTCTTTCTAAGTTAAAGAAGAGAATTTGTCATTGTTTCTTTCATTTTTGGATTTTGTAAAATGCTCCCATGAAATCTCTGATCAAATGAAAGCTAAAGAATATGTCCTACCTGGGCAAGTCTGAGATAAAATCCCAGAGACCTAGTTGCCATATCAATTTTGTGTGCTTTCCTGAACCTATGTAATTATATAACAATTCTAATATATATGTATATAACCTCAGAAAGTGTCATGATGGTCTTCACTTGATATTTGAGATGTCTTTTCTACATACACTAAAATAACTCTTGAAGAAGTTAATAAAAGACAGAAGAATGAAAATAATCCTTTGCATGACTTGCCAGAAGATAGTGAACAAATTGTTTAAAAAATAATGAGGTGAAATATAAAATGTCTATTCTAGAGACTCACAATATTTCATATTCTGATATGTGAAGTACTAATCTCCAGGGAGATAATATAATAATAGTTATATGTTTCCTTCTTCCCTCTCTCCCTCCCTCCCTTCCTTCCTTCCTTCCTTCCTTCTCCCCTCCCTCCCTTTCTTCTTTCCTTCCTCCTTCCTTCCTTTATTCTTTTCCTTCCTTTCTTCCTTTCTCTTTTCTTCCTTCCTTCTTTCTTCTCCTCTTCCTTCCTCCCTTTCTTCCTTCCTCCTTTCCTTCTTTCCTTCCTTCCTTCCTTCTTTCATTTTTTCCTTCCTTCCTTCCTTCCTTCTTTCTTTCTTTCTTTCTTTCTTTCTTTCTTTCTTTCTTTCTTTCTTTCTTTCTTTCTTTCTTCTTTCTTCCTTCTTTTTTCTTTCTTTCTTTCTTTCTTTCTTTCTTTCTTTCTTTCTTTCTTTTCTTTCTTTCTTCTTTCTTCCTTCTTTCCTTCTTTCTTCCTTCCTTCCTTCCTTCCTTCCTTCCTTCCTTCCTTCTTTCCTTCCTTCCTTCCTTCTTTCCTTCCTTCCTTGTTCCTCTCTCCTGCTCCTCCTCATCTTCTCCCTCCTCTCTCTCCTCATTTTCTCCTTCTTCCTTTTCCTGTTGCTCTTTCTCCTCCCCCACTTCTTGCTCTTTCTTCTCCTCCTTCTTCTCCTTCTATAAATATTTGCCCTTTCTCTTATTTGTATTTTGTAGAGAATATCTTTTTTGTCTTCACTATATGGAGATACCTTAGATTTGTCACAAACCAGAACTTTAAGCAATTTTCCAAAGATTTTAGGGGAAAGTCAGCAAAATACAATTGTTTGATCCTTCATTTTGGAGAAGAGTCTCTTGAGATTTGGATATATTTTAGAGATATGTAGGATCTTTGTGAGTGAAATAGTGAGTGACAAAATATGTTCCAGTTTTACTGTGTTCAACAAAAACAGACATTTTAATTATTAAATAATAATGAACATAACAAAAACACTGAAATGGGGAAGCAGAAAGACTTGCTGACCTTACAATCAGGAAGATCTAAGTTTAAATACTTTCTTAGGCACTTACTAGTTGTAAGATCCTACATCACATAACACCTTTCAGTCTAAGTTTCCTTATTTAATAAATAAGAATAATAATAGCACTTGTCTTACAGGGTTGTTGTGAGAAACAAATGAAAAATTATGTAAAATACACTGTAAATCTTAAATTATTACATAAGTGAAAAATAATTATTAAAATTTATTTCTTTATTTAAATATTTCTTAAGTACAAGTAAAATAAAATGAAACATTCTTTTAAAATAAATGAGTTCACTTCTGAGAGTGGAGCCAAGATGGCAGAATGAAGCCAGGAAGCTGCTCAAGCTCTCCCAATTTCCCTCAAAAATGAAACCTGAAGCCTCTCAATAGACCTGATGGAATGAAACCACTCTATAGCTCAAGATAGATTGGAAAAACTTCAAGAAATGTCAGTCTCACTGGGGTGAAAGGGATATTCAGCCCAGCTCAGACAAAGTCAGAGAAAGTCAGTGAGAGGGTCTTAATTGCAGCAGAAAAGCAAGTGAGACCCTCAATAATGGTTCAGTAGTAGAACAAATCAATAAAGCAGTCCCCCAAACCAGCTCAATGGACAAATTCTGGGAAACCAAGCTTTTTCCTGTAAAAAACAGATAAAGCTACTCTCTGTGCTCAAAACCAGGGTTCAGAGCTGCTCGGGATATTTGGGTCAGTGTCCCCTTTATACTAGGAGCAGATATTGACCATAAAAGTAAAAGAAGAAGAAGAAGAAGAAGAAGAAGAAGAAGAAGAAGAAGAAGAAGAAGAAGAAGAAGAAGAAGAAGAAGAAGAAGAAGAAGAAGAAGAAGAAGAAGAAGAAGAAGAAGAAGAAGAAGAAGAAGAAGAAGAAGAAGAAGAAGAAGAAGAGAAGAAGAAGAAGAAGAAGAAGAAGAAGAAGAAATACAAAAAGAAAAGTAAAGAAAATGAGCAAGAAATAGAAAAGAACCTTGTCCATAGAAAGCTAATATGGTGACAGGGAAGACCCATACAGATGAGACCAAAAGTCCATAGAGGAAATCTCAAAGAGTTATGTGAATTGGTCTCAAATCCAAAGAGTCTTCCTAGAAGTGCTCATAAAAGACTTTAAAAGGCAAATAAGAGGTAGAAGAAAAAATGAGAAAAGAAATGAAAGATATACAATAGAGAGTCAACAGCTTAGGAAAGGAAGGCAATTCCTTAAAAAACACAGTAGTTCAAATACAAAAAAAAAAAATAATTCCATAGAAGAAAACCATATCTGCAAAAGTAGAATTAACCAAAGGGAAAAGTGATACAAAAGCTAATTGAAAAAAAATCAAACATTAAAAATAGAATGAGCCAAAGGGAAGCTAATTACTCAATGAGACATCAAGAATCAGTCAAACAAAGAAAAAGAAAGAAAAAAATGAAATAAAACATAAAATACCTCATTGGAAAAATATTACCAACAATTGTCTGTTCATATCCTTTGACCATTTATCAAATGGAGAATAATAGAATTCTTATAAATTTGAATCACTTCTCTATATATTTTAGAAATGAGGCCTTGATCACAACCCTTGAATATAAAAATGTTTTCCCAATTTATTACTTCTCTTCTAATATTGTCTGCATTAGTTTTGTTTGTACAAAAACTTTTTAACTTAAAATCAAAATTATCTATTTGGTGTTCACAATTTTTTTTTTGCTCACAAATTTCTGCTCCACAGATCTGAGAGGTAATGTACCCTATATTTCTTTAATTTGCTTATAATACTACTCTATATCGAAATCATGAACCCATTTCTACTTTATCTTGGTATATGGTGTTACATGTGGTTCAGTGCCTAGTTTCTACGCTATTAATTTCCAAATTTCCCAGCAGTTTTTGAATAGTGAGTTCTTATCACAAAAGCTGGGGTCTTTGAGTTTGTCAAACACTAAATTGCTATAGTTATTGAATATTTTGTCCTGGGAACCTAACCTATTCCTCTGATCAACTACTCTATTTCATTGCCAATACCAAATGGTTTTTTAATAACCACTGCTTTATAATACAGTTTTAGGTCTGGCACAGCTAGGCTACCTTCACTGGTATTTTTCTTTCATTAATTCCCTTGAAATTCTTGACCTTTTGTTCTTCCACATGAATTTTGTTCTGGGAGTTTGATTGTTATAGCACTAAAAAAGTAGATTAATTTAGGTATTATTGCCATTTTTATATATTTGCTCTGCCTACTCATGAGTACTTGGTATTTTTTCCAACGGATTAGATCTGACTTTATTTGTGTGGAAAGTATTTTGTAGTAGTATTCATATAGTTCCTGACTTTTCCTTGGCAGAAAGATTCCCAAATATTTTATACTAACAACAGTTATTTTGAATGGAATTTCTTTTTTTTTTTTTATTTCTTGTTGCTGGGATTTGTTGGTCATATATAAAAATGGTGATGATTTATGTGGTTTTATTTTGTAATAAATAAACTTTGCTCAAGTTATGAATTGTTTCTAGTATATTTTTAGTTGATTCTCTAGGGTTCTCTAAGTACACCATCATATCATCTGCAAAGAGTGATAATCTGTTTTCCTCATGACCTATTCTAATTCCTTTAATCTCTTTTTCATCTCTTATTGCCAAAGCTCACATTTCTAATACAATATTGATTAGCTATGGTGATAGTGGGCAACCTTGTTTCACTCCTGATCTTACTGGGAATAGTTTGTCCCCATTACATATGATGGTTGCTGATGGTTTTAAATAGATCCTACTGATCATGTGAAAGAAAAGTTCATTCTCTAGTGTTTTAATAGGAATTGGTGTTGCATTTTATCAAATGCTTTTTCTGCATCTATTGAAATGATCATATGATTTTTGTTAGTTTGGTTATTGACATAATCAACTATAGTAATAGTTTTTTTTTTTTCAATATTGAACCAGTCTTGCATTCCTGGTATAAATCCTATTTGGTCATAGTGTATTATCCTGGGGATATATATCACTCTGCTTTAAATGTATTTCTTGAATGACCAGCAGGATGAATATAGGGAGACTTGGAGAGACTTACATGAACTGATGCTGACTGAAATGAGCAGAACCAGGAGATCATTATATACTTCAACAACGATACTGTATGAAAATGTATTCTGATGGAAGTGGATTTCTTTGACAAAGAGACCTAACTCAGTTTCAATTGATCAATGATGGACAGAAGCAGCTACATCCAAAGGAAGAACACTGGGAAATGAATGTAAACTATTTGCATTTTTGTTTTTCTTCCCGGGTTATTTTTACCTTCTGAATCCAATTCTCTCTGTTGCAACAAGAGAACTGTTCGGTTCTGCACACATATATTGTATCTAGGATATACTGCAGCATATTTAACATATATAGGATTGCTTGCCATCTAAGGGAGGGAGTGGAAGGAGGGAGGGGAAAAATCGGAACAGAGGTGAGTGCAAGGGATAATGTTGTAAAAAATTACCCTGGCATGGGTTCTGTCAATAAAAAGTTATTATTTTTTTAAAAATTGTGTTTCTTATAAACAACATATTATAAGGTTCTAGCTTTATAGAAAGTAATCTCATTGCTAATATTTTATTTAAGATTTTTTCATTAATATTCTTTAGGGGAATTGGTATATAATTTTCTTTCTCTGTTTTCACCTACCTGGTTTATCTATCAGCACCATATCTGTGTCATAAAATAAATTTGGTAGGATCCTTTCACTATTTTTTAAAATAGGTTACATAGTATTGGAATTAATTGTTCTTTAAATGTTTGGTAGAATTCACATATAAATCCACCTGGCCCTGGAGATTTTTCTTAGGGAGTTGATTAATAGCATGTTCTTTTTCTTTTTCTAAAATAGGGCTATTAAAATAATTTATTTTCTCTTACATTAACCTGGGCAATCCATATTTTTATAGATATTCCATCATTTCATTCGTGGGAAGTTCTTCCTTTTAATTTTTGAGACTTACAATTTGATTTTCTTCTTCCCTTTTTCTAATCAAACTAACTAAAGGCTTATTTATTTTGTTGTTTTTTCATAAAACCAACTCTTTGTTTTATTAATTCAATAGCTTATTTTCAATTTTATTAATCTCCCCTTTTTTTCAGAATTTCAAATTTGGTATTTAATTGAGGATTTTTAATTTTTTTCTTTTTCTTTAGTTGAGGCTCCATGAACCTCCCCCCAAAAAAGTAAACTCTATTATGTCTCCATTCAATTTTCTCCAAAGGTCTATCATACCTAACTTTTTTAACATTCTGTTTACCTCAACTTCTATCTTATTTGTTTTGTGATTTGATTTATCTAGTTGTGAGAGAGTAAGGTTAGATCCCCTACTAGTATACTTTTGCTCTCAATTTTTTTTTTTTTGCATCTCTATTAATTTCTCCAACAGGATTTTGGATGCTATACTACTTTATGCATATATGTTTAGTATTGATATTACTTCATTATCTATGGTATCCTTTAATAAAATATAGTCTCCTTCCTAATCTCTTTTAATAAGATCTATCTTTGCTTTTACTTAATCTGAGAACAGGTTGGCTATCCCTGCTTTTTTTACTTTGCCTGACACATAATAGATTCTGCTCCCAGCCCTTTACCTTTACTCTGTATGTATCACTCTGCTTTAAATGTGTTTCTTATAAACAACAACATATAAACAACATATTCTAGGATTCTGGTTTTTAATCCAGTAATCTATATGCTTCTGTTTTATGGGGGAGTTCATCCCATTCACATCCACAGTTAAAATCAATAATTCTGTATTTCCTTTCCTCCACCAATCTACTCATTCTTTAAAATCAGATTATTTAGTTTCTAATTTATTTTTTACCTATTTCTCTCTGGCCCTTTTTGATATGAAATCTTTATTACAACATGACCCCCAAATGATGCATTTATATTTTTATCTTTCTGCTTTTAATTTTGATATTTTTATGCCCTAATATATGGTCAATTTCTTATTTAAAGATTAAACTGTTTACATTCTTAGATGGCAAAAGGATATCTGTAACTCTTGAGAACTCTATTAGTCATAGGGACAGAGGATGGGATCACAGAGATTGAGGATGCTTGGGAATGGACTATGATGTGATGACATCAAAGAAAAAGATATTAAGGGGTCGGAAAAAGGTCTGTACTGGGAAAAGAGAAAAGGGACAATCAGTTCCTATGAAGACTTGTGAAAGATCTACTAAAATCTAGGCAAAGAAGGGAGGGGGTTGAACATAGTTTGGAGCTTGATCTCATCAGTTTGGGCTCATAGAAATATTAACTTATTCATTCAGTTGGGTATAGAAATTTACCTATTCCTATAAAGAAGTAGGAGGAGAAAAAGGAGACAAAGGGGAGCAGCTGGATAGAAGGGAGGGCAGAAATAATAAGAAACAAAAGTAAGAGAAGGAGCAGGGGTGAAAGAAGATAAGGTAAAAGGTGGGATGGGTTAAAAGAAAACATAACACTATAAGGACAGAGTGTAAAGAGAGAACAAAAGTATGTATAGGTGAGAAAGTAGGATGCAGAGAAATACAGAGCTGGTAATCATAAGTTTGAATGTGAATGGGAAGAACTCTCTCATAAAACAAAAGTGAAGAGCAGAATAGACTAAAAAAACAGAATTCCACTCTGTGTTGTTTGAAAGAACATTTGACACAGAAAGCTATATACAGAGTGTCAAGGGACAGGTCAGTTCTCCGAGAGCCTCCACAGCTGTGGATCGGAACATCTGAAGGAGTTGCAAGGCAGTCTTTGCTGACACAGGTCTTGCAGACTAGGAATAAATAAATTGGAGGCAGAAGGAAGAGGAGAAAGGTTGAGAACAGCAACTGCCTCTCCATCTCCTTGTATTATCCTCTCACAAGAGAAGACCCATTCTGGGTTGGAGCTCCAGCAGCCACTGTCAGATGACTCCTGTGTATTTCAGCAGCTCTCCCGTTATTCCAACAACAGATTTAGTTGAATTAAAAAAAGTCAGGAATAGCAATTTTTATCTCAGATAATGTAAAATAAAACGATCTAATTAAAAGAGATAAGAAAGTACATCTTGATAAAAGGTAACATAAACAAGGAATTAGTAACTATATTAATTGTACTGGTACCAAATGGTAGAGCATACAATTTCCTAAATATATTGTCACTTATAGGAAGAAATAGACTATATTAGTAGGGAACTTCAACTTTCCTTTCTTGGAATCAGATGAATCTAATCACAAAATAAACAGGAAAGCAACTAGGGAGGTTAAGAGGATCCTAGAAAACCTTGATATGATAGACCTCTGGAAAAAATTGAAAAGAGACAGAAAAAACTACACCTTTTTCTCAGGAGTACTTGGACCTTCACAAAAATTGACCATGAATTAGAACATAAAAGCATCACAATCAAATACAGAAAAAAGTAAATGCTTCCTTTTCAGACCACAATGCAATAAAAATTATATTAAGTAAAGAGTTAAGGAAAGATAGATTAAAAACCAATTTGAAAGTAAATAGGCTTCCTTTACAGGCTAATTGTACACTATTTGCTTCTTTTTGTACAGCAAAATAACTGTTTGGACATGTATACTTATATTGTATTCAATTTATACTTTAACATATTTAACATGTATTGGTCAACCTGCCATCTGAGGGAAAGGGTGGGACAAAGGAGGGGAAAAATTGGAACAAAAGGTTTGGCAATTGTCAATGCTGTAAAATTACCCATGCATATAGCTTGCAAATAAAAAGCTATAATAATTAAAAAAAAAAAAAAAACAAAGGAATTAAATAGGCTAATTCTAAAGAATGAGTGGGTCAAACGACAAATCACAGAAACAATCGATAATTTTATCCAAGAAAATGATAATAATGAGACAATATATCAAAACCTATGGAATGCAGCCAAGGCAGTTTTTAGGAAATTTTTTATATCTCTAAATAGCTACATTAATAAAATAGAGAAAGAAAAGATCAATGAATTGGGCAAGAAACTCAAGAGGTTAGAAAAATAATAAATTAAAAAATCCCAACTAAATAGCAAATTAGAAATTCTGAAACTTAAAGGAGAGATTAATAAAAATTAAACTTTAAAAACTATTGAACTAATAAATAAAAGTAAGAGTTTATTTTATGAATAAAACAACAAAATACATAAAACTTTTGTTTTAGGAAAAGGAAAAAAAAAAACAAAAACAAATCACTAGCATCAAAAAAGAAAAAAAGTGAACTTACCATCAATGATAAGAAATAAAAGCATTAATTAATAGCTATTTTCCCCAAATGTATGGCAAGAAATCAGATAACCTAAGTGAAATGGATAAATATTTACAGATCTACAAATTGTCCAGATTAATAAAAGAGGAAATAATTATTTAAATAGAACTATTTTAGGAAAAGAAATTGAAGAAGCCACCAATGAATTTCCTAAGAAAAAAATCTCTAGGGCTAGTTGTATTCATAAGAAAATTTTATCAAAATTTAAAGAACAATTAATTTCAATATTATGTAAACTATTGGGGGAAAAAAGTAAAGAAGGAGTCCTGCCAATTCCTTCTATGAAATAAATATGGCACTGATACATAAATAAGGAAGAGCCAAAAAAAGGGGAAAAAAGTTACACACCAATCTCCCTACTGAATATAAATGCAAAAATGTTAAATAAAATATTAGCAAAGAAATTATATGAACTTATCAGCAGAATACTACAGTATGAGGAAATGGGATTTATACCAAAAATACAGGGCAGGTTCAATAACTGGAAAACTATTACCACAATTGGCCATTTCAATTAAAAAAAAAAAAAACTGAAATCATATAATCTCAACAGATGCAGAAAATTCTTGATAAAATATAGCACCAATTCCTATTAGGAATACTAGACAGATAATATTCTCACTTTTTTTAAATTGTCCACTTGCATTTTGTTTTCTTACTCATTTCCTTTCCTTTTTGATCTGATTTTTCTTGTGCAGCAAGAGAATTGTATAAATGTTTACCCACAAAAAAACAAAGAAACAAAAATAAATAAATAAAAAATGCTAGACAGATAGGAATGAAGGGAGTTTTCCTTACCATAATAAACAGTATCTATCTAAAACCTACAGCAAGCATTATTTGTAATGGATAGAAGCTGGATGCATTACTAGTAAGATCAGGGGTGAAACAAGGATGACTATTATTACCATTATTATTCAATATTGTACTGGAAATGTTGGCTTTAGCAACAAGAAAAGAAAAAAAAAATTAAAGGAATTAGAATAGGTAATGAGGAAATTATAGTATCACTCTTGCAGATAATATGATGACATGATTAGAGAATCATAGAAAATCATGCAAAAACCAGACATAATTAACAGCAATAGCAAAGTTGCAGGATATAAAACAACCCCATACAAATTATTAGCATTTCTATATATTACTGACAAAGCCCATTAGCAAGAGAAAGAAAGGTAAATTCCATTTAAAATAACTGTAGAAAAAATAAAATATTTGAGAATCTACTTCTAACACAAATAAAAGTCACATCTAAACTATTAGGAAAAATGTAAATTGCTCATGGCATGAATGGAAATATAAGTCTGTTTCCACTGCTTGTGTCAATCATTAATATTCCTCATTGGAATGAGAAAGGAAAAGGGAAAGAATGAATATGACATTTGATTAAATTTCTAGTGGCATATCCTTGCTACACTACATGTTCGTGTTGCCTTTCTCATCATGTTCTCAACTCTTTATAAAATGTTTTGAAGATTAGCCCTGCAAATGAATTAACTCTCTCCCAATCTTTTGATCTTCTAATCTGATGGTCTTTTTTTTTTTTCTTCAGTATATATCCTTTTTGCCTTTTCTGAAACATTGCTGGCAACCATTTTCCTTGAGATTCCTCTTTCTCACTGGATTTTCATGTCATTACTTACATGATTCTTCTCCAGTTTAACCACTCTGTTGCTGAATTGTCATTCCTACCAGGGTCCTGTAATGGGATTTTACCAAAGTTTTTGTGTCCTAGGCTTTAGTATCTTCTGTCCCTCAATTATCTCTTTCAGTGATCTCATCTACTCATATGAATTTCTTTATTCATGTTATCTCCATCTGCCATTTTCATTTATTTTCCCTAGGAATGGAATTTTTTGTTTATTTCCTTCTCACCTTTCTCTCCTTAATCTTATTTTCTTCAAAGTTCAGCTCAAATGACACCTTCTATCTAAAAGTTTTATTGATCCTCTAAGAAAATATTATCTCCTGTCTCCCCATCCAAAGTTGTCATATATATGTGTATATATATATATATATATATATATATATATATATTTACAAATGTAGTGTGTAGGCTATAAGTCAAATTTATGTAATACGTATTTCCTGAAAAAAAGCAGAATTATCTAGTATTTCTTATTTTATATTATTATGGCATTACATTTATTGACCTTAATTTGTTCATCCATTGTTAAGAGTTCAAACGTTGGAGTTTGTTCTTCTCAGGGCACAGCCGGTTTAGAGGCTTAGAGCCCTTCGGATGTCTCCAAATCCAAAGGTTCTGTCCTTCAGCCTCTGCCTCTGCCTTCTTCTGCCTCCAACAGAGATGGAAGATCTCTCTTATCTCCTTCTGGGGAGCCCAGCACCAACTTGCCGCGGAGAGAGGGCTTCTGGCGTAGCTCCACTGAAATCCCAAAAGTGTTCTCTGCAGCAGAGTCGTTTCTCTCGAGTCTAGCGCGATCAGCCAGCCAAGAGGAAAAAATGTGTTCTGCCATAGATCCTTCATTGCTGGCTTTTTATCTGCCTCTTCTGAGAGAATGGGATTATGGGTTTTCTCCCATAGTGCTCTCTGGCCCAACGAGCTTCAAGGGAGGTGTGAACTCATTGAACTTCAATGAGTAAAGGTGTGAACACAAGCCTTGTATTAATTAGTTCTACTTAGTACCTTGTTTCAGGTTCTGCCCAAAACATCTTCTTGTAAGATTAGATCAACTCTAATTAGTTAGCAGTTAGTAAGGATTCCAACAATCCATTTCCTATTTGATGAGTACTCTTAGTTTACTGTTCTTTGACAACACAAAAAAGAGCTATCATCATTATTTTTGTACATATGGAAACGTTGCTTCTCTTTTAATCCCTTTATTGCATAAGACTATTATGATCATCATTGAATCTCAGAGTATAAATAGTTAAGTAATTATAAGGCAAAGTTCCAAATTTCTTTCCCAGTGGCCATACCAATTCAAAGTAATTAACAGTGCATAGATTTTCCCATTTTTCCATAGACTATTTATTTCTCGCTTTTAATCAGATTTGCCGATTTGATGGTTATAAGATGGAGCCTCAATGTTTCTCTAATTTGAATTTCTCTAATTTTCATTTGAGACATGACTATTAATGGATTAGATTTTAACTGAGAACTATCTGTTCATACCTTTTGAACCATAATCGATAGGGAAATGGATCTTATTCTTTTAAATCTGAATTAGTTATTCATAAATGATGGAAATTCAAATTTTATCAGAGAAACTTATTTCAAGGATTTTTCCTGAACTATTTCCCTTTTAATTTTTATTATATTAGCTTTATTTGTGCAAAATCTTTAAAATGTTTTGTAATCAAAATTGTTCATTTTCTCTTCTGTGATCATCATTATCCCTTTTGGTCATTTAGTCTTCCTCTATGTATGGTTCTGAAAGATGTTCCCTCTTTAATTAATTTATTATCTCATCATTTTTGGTCCAAGTAATGTATTAAATTGGAAAATATCTTGGGAAGATTTGAGCTGTGGATCTATATGAGATTTCTGTGGGGCTGCTTTCCAGTTTTCCCAGCATTTTTTGTCACATGTTAAGATGTTTTGGTTTGTCAAACACGAGACTACTCAGTTCAATAGATTTCTAGATTTCTAAACTATAGTATTGATTGCCTTCTCTATTTTTTAATGATTGCTAAAACTTTGGTGATTGCTGTTTTATTGCAAAATTTGATATATAATACTATTAGTCCCCCTTCCTAAATACCTTTCCTCCCATTATTTCCCTTGAGATTATTAATTTTTTCTAATTAAATTTTATGATACATTTTTATAGCATTCTAAAGTAAACTTTTGGTAGATTGATATAACATTAAGTATAACTTATGTAGTATTGTCATTTTTATTGCATTAGCTTAACTTACCTATGAGGTGGAATCTTTAAAACATGGATCAATGAACTTGAATTTGAATCAGGAAAACATTGTATTTATTAATAAAATATCATTGGTGAATATGTAGAAAGAGAAACAAGTATCATAGTGTCATGTAGGCAGGATAAATTATTTCTATTTCCTTTTTTTTTTGGACAGAATTATATTTATAGATCAAGACATAATATATTTCAACCAAAAAAAGTTGTTAAGGGCTCTTTTTGTGAACAAGATAGAGGGATGAGGAGAACAAAATATAGAATTCAATGAATTTGAAACAATTTAAATAGTTATACAAAACTTCATTAATGCATATCATTAATACATACATATCAACTTGAAAAAAGGCTTTCTACTGATTGATAAAATTTGGTGATACAATAAAACGTTTCCCCAAACTCCCAAAATCTTTTATGAGATATGTTCATCCTAAATGATGAAAACAGTTTATTTATTGGTAATTGAGAAGGACATATGTTCCTTCTCATGCATATTAGGACATATTATTGAGAAGGACATATTATAGAATAATAATACTGTTGTATGTGACCAGAATTTTGTTGCCTCACTTGACTGATTTGATTTCCATTGTTACAGTCATTGTTTATATAGATTTAGCTCTCTGTGTATTGCTGTAAATCGCATCACACATTCTTCCTCATTTTTTGTGAATTATTCATATTAAGCATTTCTTATTATGCCATACTTTCTTCACAAGCTCCTTGACCATTTGGACAAATAAGCAAGGAAAAATAAGATGATAAGCTTCAAAGCTAAACTCCAGACCACATAATATGAGCTTTTTCTCCTTTAATGGATCAGCATATATATCTTTGTTTCAGACAAATGTCAAGTTACTCAAGACAAATGTATTTTTTAACTCTTTTGCTAGCAAATAATGAGAAAATAAAATGCTGAAAACCGAATCATGTTCTGAGAACATGGAAATTTTATTCTATTATATTCATAGCATGCATAGATGGCTATAATAGCATAAATAGCCAGCTTCCTTTTAATACAGCCTTAATAATCACCAAAGAAATATAAATTTAAAGATTGTGGGAGATCAGGTCAACCCTCTCAATTTCTATAAATGAAGAAAATGAGACTCCAAGAGATCAAATACCTTGGCTGGGGTTACACAGGGAGCTTTGTCATGTGGGTTTGAAAAAAGCCCTGCAGTTATGTCCTTATATACTACTTTTGTTTGCATTGGAATACAGTTCTGGCCACTAGCAACCCAGTATGATCCCTGAAGAAAGTTTACTGTACTGACCTACCTTTGTCTAGATATAGTTTTATGGATGTGTTGCTTTAGTGTCTCTAAGACAATGACTTGCAAAAAAAAAGCCCAACAAACAAACAAACAAAAACACACATTAAAACTTAAGTCAGCAGCCTGTGACATGGCAAGAGATGCAGACTTTCTTTAAATCAATTCAATCCAGTGTTAATTCAGGACCGAAATCTAAGCATTTGCATATGACTCTCCTTATTGGTGGAGAAAGTGATCATTCCATATTTTATTCCTATGTGAGGCACAGAATTAGTGAAAGTTTGAAACAGAAAGATTAATTTCTGGATTTTGGCTTAAAGAGAGATATATATAATTTTAGACACTACTTTATGAAAGAAGTAAAGGATGGGGGGAAGAAAGGAGGAAGGATTCCTTCAGGAATTCTCCAGATAGAAATCAACATATAAAAGAAACAATACTGCAGAGGTATTCCTGCTTGTCAAACAAGAATTTCTCCTTCTGTATTTGTCTCTGACTTTCTCTTTTTATCTTTTACACTGAGAATCTCAGTGTCAGTGAGAAAGATTTTTCATTCTGTATGTTGCCTGTTATATTTTAATCTGTATAATTTCACTAATTTCTTCACTAATATTGGTTTGGATAAATATTTTATTCTCTAGTCATTATGGTTCTAGCAGTTATGTAACCAGCATTTAGTGGAAAAGGAGACAATTCTTTACATGTGATTTTTAAATAGATTCAAATAAAAGGTCAGAACGAGTGACAAAACAAAATCACCTATCTATATACCTATCTATCTTATCATCTGTCTATCTTCTATCTATCTATTCTATCATTTATCTATTTGTCCATCTATCATCTGGGTGTCTATCTCTCCATCCATCTCTTTATCTATTCTCTCTTTTTGAAACTGTAGGGACATAAACATCACAATGGCCCTATGTGCTAATTCCTTGAAAAGAATAGATGAAATTATAGAAATATATATGCATGCTGCCCTCCTAATAGTATTTTGACACTCGTGTAGAAATACGTATAGTTTACAAAGACATCATTCTCACACACATGCATTTTCCTTGGGGTAGTCAGCATGATGAGTTGTTAAAAAGTAAGTTACTAGTAATTTGGGATTTGGACTGCTCTATCCCTATAAAATCTATAATTTCTGTAGTATAGGGAAATCCCTAGATAATAAATCTTCCTCTACCACTGGAGACTATCACCTCCTCTGTAACATTATGAACTTAGAATTTCCTAGACTATTGAAAGATTAAATGACTTGTTCAGAACTAAATGATCAAAATGTGTTAGAAACAGGACTTGAACCTAGCACTAATATCTCTCCTGTATAAACTACTGAAAATCATATACAAACTCATTGAGGATATCTTCTCCTTCAACCCCCAAGAAAATAAGGGTAAAGTGGCTTGCTCAGGATCAGTAAGAATTAAATGTCTAAAATCAAATTTGAACTCAGGTCTTCCTTATTTCAGGGTTGCATTCTATCAACAGTGCCATCTAATTGCCCCAGATGATGTCTTTAATAAAAGTATATGAAAGGAACAGGCAAAATTTTAGAAACATTGTCCTTTAAAATATCCCTCCTTTACAATTTCTGATTTAAACATATAGACATTGTAAGATCCTTCTGGGCTTATTGTTTGCTAACTACAAATAAGAATTTAATGCCATACAGCAGAATATGACCTAAAATATTTTCGTCCAACAAAATGCTTCCCATGTATATGTTAAGTGTATACAAGTTCCTTAAAAAAAGATTATAGATGACTTTCTTTTTCTGATTATTAATATCAAGTGAAGCAAGTAGTAGATCTCTGCTTACCAAACGTACTTAACATTCACAGAAATATTTGTACAAATCAGAAAAGGATTCCATTAAAAAGATATAATGTCCTTGATAATGATGATGTCAACATCAGGGAAGAATCTCCAAAATGAGGCCCATAATCACATGCTTCTAACTAAACACACTGTAAAAACTAAGTGATTAGAAAACATTGCAACTTCAGATTATGTTATTTATTTTGATGGACGACACATACAGCATGATTAAACATTGTGGATGCACTATTAACTTGGCATTTATTTGAATTGTGTTTCAGAATAAATTTAATAGGTGCTTCTTGAAATTGAAGGAAACAGATAAAAGAGGCAGCGATAAGAAGAGAGTTCATTTCTGGACTGTCATCTATAGACTGGCATGAAGATGGGAAATCATGTAAGCACTTTAAAAATGGAGGAAAAACAAATTTGCTGGAGTATAGAACATTTAAAGGGGATTAACATTGCAAGACTTATATAATAAGTCTAGAACAAAATTTTTGAGAGATGTAAGTGGTGAAGAAAATCAATAAGATCTTTTCCAAGAGACAATAGAGAGCTTTTAAACCAGCTTAAGAAGGAGAATGACATGGTCCAACTTAAACTTTATTAAAATTAGTTTTAGAGCCCCATGAGGATGAGTTAGAGGAGTATGATATTTCAGGCCAATAGACTAATTAAGAAAATATTTCAATTGTCTAAAGAAGAGAGAGGATGACATTCTGAACGAGGATTGAGTATGCAGATTAAATAATTTCTGGGAAGAACAAAAACAATTTTTTGACTGGTTTGGATATGTGGATGATAAAGAAGGAAATGTATAGGAGGGCACTTACCTTTTGAACTTGTGTGACTAGATTTTGCTGCTCTCCAGGATGTCTGGATGAAAGGAGCATTTGAAAGAAAGTGAAAAATTACTTATGCTCACAGGGCTAGAAAATGGTGCATTCTCTTTGATCCAGCATTGACTTTATTGTATACATTAGATCAAAGAGATCATCAAAAAGGGGAAAAGACCAAGATGTCCAAAATGTTTATAGCAGTTGTTTTTATAATGGCAAAGAAGTGGAAATTGAGTGGATGTTCATCAGTTGGGATAATGGCTTAATAAGTTAGGGTATATGAATATAATGGAATATTATTTTTCTATAAGAAATGATGAGAAAGCAGGCTGATTTCAGAAATGCCTGGAAAGACTTACATGAATTGATGCTAAGTTAAGTGAGTAGAACCAGAAAAACAACAAGACTATGTGATGCTCAACTGTGATGGACTTGCCTCTTTTCAACAATGAGAGGATTCAGGATTATTCCAATAGACTTGGGATAGAAAGAGCCATCCAATTCCAGTGAAAGAACTATGGAGACTGATTATGGGATCAAAGCACAATATTTATTTTGTTTTTGTCGTTCTTTGTTTGCTTGTTTTTTTCTTCCATTTTGGATCTGATTTTTCTTGTGCAGCATAACAATTATGGAAATATGTTTAAAAGAATTGCACATGTTTAATCTATATTGAATTAACTGCTGTCTATAAAAGGGGTGAGGGGCAGGGAGGGAGAAAAAATTGGAACACATGATTTTGTAAGATGATTTTTGAAAACTATCTTTGCATGTATTTGGTAAAATAAAAAGCTATAAAAAAGAAAAAAAGAAAAGAAGTTCTGCTTTGGATATGTTAATTTTGAAATGATTGTGAGATATGATGTTGGAAATGTCCAACAGATAGTTGTTGATTAAGGATTAGAACTGAGGAGAAAGAAAGGAAAGAAACCATCCTTTATTGAGCATTTACTATGTATCAAGAATTTATTATATGTTTTACAAATATCATCTCTCTTATTCCTCACATAAGAACTTGGAAGTTAAGTGTTATTATCCACATTTTGCAGATAAAGAAACTGAGGCAGATAATAGTTAAGTTTTGTGTCTCAGACTTCATAATTATTTAATGTCTAAATTCAGATCAAACTCAGGAGATTCTAACTTCAGTTTTGGAAATTATGCACAGATTTTTTATATTTAAATCCATGGGGGTTTATAGGATTACCAAGAGGGAATGCAAAACGTGGGAAAAAAAAGAAAAAGTTCCAGGGCAGAGACCTAAAATATGTCTATGGATTGGGATATAGGTAATGATCTGGCAAAGAAGGATAAATAATAATAATAGCACAGGTAAAAAGAAAAGTAGGAGAGAGTAATATCATGAAAACTCAGAAAAGAGAGGGTATTTATGAAGAGGCATTGGTCAACTATGAAAGCATTCAGAAGTATAAGCTTGAAAATATTTAATCATTATCATTATTGGAAAGAATAGATTTTAAATGACTGAGAAGTGAGTGCAGTGGAGACAATTAGTGTAGTCTAGGAGTTTGATTGTGAAACAAAAAGAGCTATAGAATAAAAACTTAAGGAGATTTAAGGGTCAAGTAAACACTTTTTACAGATCTTGAAGACATTGTTTTTAGATAATGGGAAAGTAGGTAGTAGATAGGAAGAGATTAAAAATGAGAGCGAATGGGGATAATTGCTTGGCCTAGAGTGTAAGAAGTCAAGATGCAAAAGTAGAGCAGAAGAAAGGATATTAAAGGAGAAAGTAGAATGTTTGTTTGTTCTTGGTGAATAGAAGGGCTACCTCTTCAAAAGAAACTGGAGCAAAGGAAGTACTGGGGATGATGCCAAGGGCTTTTTAAATGTAGAATAGAAGAAAAGAGAGAATTCAGGTGAACATGATCTTTCTTCTCAGTGAAATGAGAAGTGAGTCTTCTTAGGAGAGAGTGCCTTTAGAGGTTTAAAGAGAAAAGGAAATCTGTTTCTAATTAGAACTATCTGAAAATAGCATGAAATTCCTCGTAAAATTGTTGCCCTTCATTTTCAAAGAGGACTGGAATGACATCACTATGTTAGATTTGAGTTACAGTGTGTCTGACTGTGGATGACAAGACTAATAAGAGCACCAAATGCTCTCTTACAGGTCTGGCATGAACTGTCCATATGAACATTTGGGGAAGTCTTTTCAAATTTGTGTATCTCATGTTTCTTTTGAGTTACTTCAAATCTGCTTTACTCATACAGCACAGTAATTTCTTTAATGAGGGCATCATGTCATGCTAGGTAGTCTTGTGCCAGTGTTATCTATGTCATGCAATCAATTCTAAAGTCTTAAAAGAGACCTTGAGAGTGTCTTTTTTTTTTTTTTTTTTTTTTGGTATAACTTTTTCTGACTACCGTGTGAGTACTTCCCCTGTGTAAGTTCTCCATAAAATTGTCTTTTTGGTAAGCATACATTCAGCATTCAGCAAACGTGGCCAGCCCTTTGGAGTTATCCTCTGTTGAGTAGAGTTTGAATGGTTGGCAGTTTAGTTCAAAAAAGGACCTCAATGTCTGGTATCTTATTTTCCCAAAGAGTCTATAGAATCTTCCCTAGACAATTCAAATGGGTACCTAGTGTTGCTATACTGTCCAGGTTTCACAAGTACACGACAATGAGGTCAACCCAATGGCTCTCTTGACCTTCAGTATGTTAATCAGTCTAATACCTCTTCTTTCTCATACATTGCTTTGGAGCCTCCCAAACACTGAGTTATGAGTTTCAACCTCATAATTAATGTGTACATCTATGGAAAGTATACAGCCGAAGGAAGTGAACTTATTCATAGCATTCAAAACATCCATTTGCTTTAACTAATGGTTTAACATATGCACGGTGTGGTGCTGGCTGATGGAGCACCTGTGTTTTCTTGGTGTTAATTGTTAAGTCAAAATGAGCACAATTAGCAGAGAATAGATCAGTACTTTGTTGCATCTCAGCCTCGGATCTGCACAATCTTCTGCAAACAATCATGCGCCAACACTTCCCCCACTATAGTTTTGACTTGTAACCTTTTCAATCTGAAGAATTTATCATTAATGTAGCTATTGACTCTGACGCTATGTTTGTTTTCAGTGAAGGCATTTGACAATATCAAAGGCGTTGGTCAGATCTGCAAACATTGTCTCCAGCCCTCTCTTCTGCTCTTGGCATTGCTCCTGGAGCTGTTGGGCAGCAAATACCTTATTGACATTTCTCAGACCTTTCTGAAACCACACTGGCTCTCAGATGACTATATTTCAGATGAAGGATCAGCCTGTTAGTGAGAACTCTCAAGGATGAGTAACAGTAAAAGACAGTGAGTAAGGAACAGTAAGATTGACTAACCAAAGTCCAGGGTTTCTCAAACTATGGCCCATGGGCCAGATGTGCCAGCTGAGAACTTTTATCCCCCTCACCCAGAGCTAGGAAGTTTCTTTATTTAAAGGCCCACAAAACAAAGTTTTTGTTTTTACTATAGTCGGGCCCTCCAACAGTCTGAGGGACAGTGAACTGGCCCCCTATTTAAAAAGTTTGAGGACCCCTGGAAGCACTCCACAATTCCCTCTTCATCTGCTTTCATAAGCAATTGGAACAAATTGCTCTCATATGCCCATTTCTCCAGAGAAAGTTTCCACGTGCTTAGAGTAGACACCCCCTAACTCACCAACAGGTTTGAAACCTATTAGTTATTCTCAGCCTGGTTTAGTCTGTCTGCTAAAACAGTTCCCTGAGGTGGGATCACTGTGCATGGTATAGTTTCTTGGAGCCATATGTGAGAGTTAGGTAAATCAGGTGGACACCAAGGACAGGAAGAAGCCCTTAAAAAATAGCCCTCAGCAGTCTTCATATCAGAGGTATCACACCCTGGTCACACACACATCATAAAGTAGTGAGTTCCTTAATGGTGGAAACAGTTCCCCACCAAACAAGAGAGAGGGGTTGATTTATAAGACTTCTGAGTTCCTTTCCAAATATGAGATTTTAGGAAAGTTTAGTACAAAATATTGGAAACTGTTCTATCATTTTGGGTGGTGGGGTGGAATTATTGTTATGTTTAGCCATGAGTCATGGGCCATAGTACATCAATGTAGTACATATTAAGTTTTCTTAGTGAGGATGCTGAAATGTTTCTCCAGTGGTTTAAGGCAGTTAGAAGTTAAATGATTAGTTCAGCATCACACAGCTGGTAAGGATGTGATTCTGGATTTGAATTCTGGTCTTCCTGACTATAGACCCATTGCTTTATTCACTCAGCCCTGTACCTGCATTGGTGTGGTATTGTGGAAAGAATTCTGAAATAAAAACAAAACAAAACAAAACAAAACAAAAAAGACCCTGAATTCTATTCTTGGTACTGAGATTAAATAATATTGAATTAAGTAATTTAATTTCACTTTGTTCCAAGTAGAGTTAATAATAATATATTACTTGTCTCAGAATTTTGTTGTGACATTTTGCAAAATTTATTAATACAAACTATCATGAGTAATACAGTTCTCCTAATGGAGAGGCATATTTGCTGTATGGCTAGTTTGCCTAACAAGGAAGCCATTTCTTCCCCTACCATGTGGGTGGGATAACCTCTTTTTACTGGCAGTTTGTATCTTTTAAAACCGTGAGGCAGAGACAATAGAAGTTTTCAGCTGCCCTTTCCACCACTCTCTTTTGTTCTTTTATCTGTTACATCCAAAGACAAAGGTGTCTTATTATATTTCCATCACAAACTACATTTCCCTCCTCCATCTTTAAAAGACCCTAAGACATGGAACTCGGACTAATTGTTTCTGTTATATGTTGTTTTGAAGAGATACCCATGAATCAGGAGTTTGAGTCATGACAACCTTAGAGCCAGGATTGTGGGCTAAATGGTGAACCCAGACAATCTAACATGGAACAAACCTGAAAAACTATGGGGCCTCCAACAAGAGTCAAGGGTTTTGGACTTGAAACTGATTATAAAGCACACTAAAGTTGAGATGAAATATGAAACTAATCCTGTTCCTCTTATCTGAGATTGAAGTGGTGCAAGAAAGGACATTATGGCTTTCATTTTTGGGGGAAACTAAATTTATATATTTGAGTTTGTAACTTTTGAAATAAGTGTTTCTGTGTAAAAAAAAATAAAATAAAACAAAACTAAGCAATTGCACCTTACAACGGGGGGTGGGGGGTGGGGGTGGGGGAATACCATAACTGAGGGTTGGAGACATTTGTAAAAAGAATAGATCCTTCAATTCTCTTAAATATTCTGGAGAATGCTAGGGATATGTTAAAATATAACCTCTCTGGCCTTTGAGTGATGGTAGGCCAGGGTAGTCCGTGATAAATATTATAATAAAAACTAACCATGGTGACATAAAGTTTGCAAAACATTTTCAAAATATTTCTCAAAACTCTCTAAATTATTATTGATTAGAGCAATACAAATTAAAACAACTCTGAAGTATTATTTCATTCCTCTCAGAATGGCTAAGATGACAGGAAAAGATAATGATAAATGTTGGGAGGGATATGGGTAAACTAGGACAATAATGCATTGTTTGTGTAGCCCTGGAATATCTAACCATTCTGAAGAACAATTTGAAAGTATTCCCAAAGGACTAACATATTATGCATGCCTTTTGATCTAGCAGGGTGTTTGCTGAGTCTATATCCAAAAGAGATTATAAAATGGAAAAGGACCCATATGTGTAAAAATATTTGTAGCAACAATTTTTGTAGTGTCAAAGAACTGGAAATTGAGAGGATGCTCTCCATAGGGGATGGATGAATAAGTTATGGTATATGAATGTAATCAAATATTATTGTCCTATAAGAAATAATTAGAAGGCTGATTTTAGAAAAGTCTGAAATGACTTACATGAACTGATGCTGAATGAAGTGAACAGAACAAAAAGAACATTGTACACAGCAACAAAAAAAATTATATGATGATCAACTGTGATGAACTTGAATCTTTTCAACAATGAGATGACTCACAGCAATTCCAATAGACTTGAGATAGAAAGTATCTGTATTTGCCATTGAATGTGGATCAAAGCATAGTATTTTCTATTTTTGTTGTTGTTATTGTTTAATTTGTTTTTTTTTCCTTTCTTCTTTTTTTTCCTTTTCCCTGATTTTAATTTTCCTTTTTCATTCAGAAAGTTATAATTTTATTTGTTTTTTATTTTAATCTTGCAAAATAAAATGCTGTGAAGTCAGAGAAGACTTGTGATTTAAATAGATATAGATAAAATCTTAAAAATAATAGATCTTTATATTATTAGAGGAATATGAACTATGGAATCTTGAAATTTATCTAATCTTTTGATTGTATTCAATGACTTTTACTGTAGTTATTGTAACTTCTTTTCTACATAGTATTTTATTTTTCCAAATATATTGCAAAGATAGTTTTCAATATTCACCTTTGCAAAATCTTGTCTTCCAAATTTTTCTTCCTCTTTCCTTCACTTTCCCTTCCCTAAGACTGTAAACAATTGATGTACTTTAAACATATACAATTCTTCTAAACATAATTCCATATTCCATATGCTGCACAAGAAAAATCAGATCAAAAGGAGAAAAAAAAGAGAAAAAACAAGCAATCAACAACAAAAGAAAATATTGTTTTGATCCATAATCAGTCTCCATAGTGCTCCCTCTAAATGCAAGTGGCACTTTCCATCACGTCTACTTGATTTATCTTGGACACCTCATCGTTAAAAAGAGCAAAGTCCTTCACAGTTTGATCTGATTTTTCTTGAATATCATGTTGGATATAGAAATATGTTTAGAAGAATTACACATATTTAACTTATATTAAATCTCTTGCTGTCTTAGGGAGGGAGAGAGGGAGAAAAATTTGGAACACAACATTTTGCAAGTTGAATGTTGAAAACTATCTTCTCATTATATTTGGGAAAAATACTATTTAAAATTATAAAAATACAAAATATTTTCTTATTTTATCCTTTGAAGAAAGAGGTAGATACAGCAGATAAGAAGAGTGAGGCAGATTAAACTAACTTGTGAAGAATCACATAGCTATTAAATATCTGAGGTCAGATTGTTCTGATTACATGCCTAATATGCTATCCATTGTTTTATTCTGTTAATTTATTATATGAAGTTTTGCCCAACTATTTAGCTTCTTAGTAGCAAAGCTCTGAAAATTAGCATGGAATAGTATATATTGGACTTAGAGTCAAGATATGTGGGTTCATATTCTACCTCAGTCACTTTCTAGTTGCAGTCCCTTAAACAGTCATATTCACAGTTTGCCGTGAAAATGAAATTAAATAACATGTAAAACACATTGTAAACATTAATACAAGATATAAATATTAGTTGTTATTCTTCTTAGCATAATAAATCACTTCCTTTGCATTGACTTCTCTGTTAACATTCTTATAAGGTATTAAGACAGTGGAATTGATAGAGACAATAATTATCTAATTTAGCATAGTTCAGTATGATTGATCTGATCCTACAAGGAGATGTTATGGGCCAGAACTTGAAACTAAGGTACTGAGTAGAATTCAGGAGACAATAGTTAATCTAGTTTAGCATTGATTTAATCCTACAACAAATAATGGTTTCTTAGTGATATAATGATTGGTGTTTACCCAGTGTACAGCATATAGCTAAAAGCTCTCAGGGCCAGACACACAAGTACACTCTTGGAGGAGGAGCCAGATTCATTCCATCTTCCACCTTTGTGCTGGCTGGAGGCAAAAACTGGCAGAGGCAAAGGATTAGTGGCAGGAGCTCTCGGAACCAAGGAGAGAGATAGGCCTCTAAGAAAGCTAACCCAGCCCAAGGAAGGATAAGACTTGCATGGAGACAATAAAGGATTTGGAATTTAACTGCTGGCTGCATTTGAGGTGATTATTATACTGAAGTGAAACAAAGACTGCTCCCAGAAGCCCCCCAAGAAACCTGCTCCCAGAGAACATTATATTTTTAGAGAAGAACATTACACTTCTGTATATCCCTGTATCAAAACTTGTAATTTCCCTTTAGTTACTTGATCAAATATTCTGTTACCATAGTATTTTGAAAATAAGATTGGTTATTTTTTAACTCTTTTATATCCTCATTTCTTTATGGCTCCTTCAAGTTCAAGATAGATATATTTTTCAGCTAGGTTTTCAAGGGTAGCAATTAATGTTTAAATGTGTATTTCTTTAGGGTGACTGCTAATATCTCTTTTACAAAAATGCCTGCAAACCACCTACCATTCAAGAATGAGTTATTGGAAGATTCTGGGGTTGTTGAGCTATGGGCAACAATGGGTAAAGCTATTTGTTTTAATGAGGGGAGAATCATCAGCATGCATGGTTGAATGCTTTATAACCAGCTCAGCCAATATATCTTTCTTGAGGGAAAGTGGAGAAAAAAGAATCTTTCAAATTCACTTGACAGCCCCCTGATCAATGTGCCAGATATGTTTAATGAAGAGAACTCTGGTAGGATCATTCATAAAAATACCAACCTTTCCCTCCCCACCCCCAACCTATTTCTTCATAGAGCCATCACTAGGTGAGGAGATAGTGAAAGATGGGATAGCAAAAGCTGGTGATGAGGGAGAAGAGAAAGGGATTATGGATGGATGCAAGGAAAAAATGTATCCTTAAAGAAAGGCCAAAGACATTGCAAAGCTAATCAGGGATTTGTTTTCTGAAATGAGTCAAGGTGAGTTTGCTATGGCAGATGATATATATCAGCATTTAGGGAAAAAAAAAAAAAGGATATTATTTGTATAAATAGCACTGTCTAAAAATTAGAAACCATTGCTTGCATTCAAATGCAGATGCATTTTCCCCCATATACAAAAAAAAAAATAATAATAATTTTGCAATATTCTGCCACCAGGAAAAACTATTGATTCTATTATTAATTTTTTCTTTTTTACTATTTAGCTAATAGTGTGCACTTTTGTCTAATGAAGGCGAGAGAGTCTCTGAGCTTCATTTAAATTTGCATGTTGTCTTTTGTTAAACTTTGAAACCCTTTAAGTCTTTTTAAATGAGGGCCATGTGATTCATTGATCTTTAAATAAACCAGTGATCTAATCATAGAATTACAGAAACAGAGCTTTAAAACTGGTGGGGAACTTAGAGACTATCTAGCCACAATTCCTGCTTTTACATATTAGGCTAAGAAAGCACAGAGTAGTTAAATAGTATGGATTCATATAGATCTTTAAGGACCTACATGGGAAATGCTTTAGGAAAGGCTTATCTCATTTGATTTTTCCCTACCTCAAATTCCATTTGCAGATGACAATAATGAGGAAAAGAGAGGTAAAATGACTTTCTCGAATTATACCTCTAGTACACATTTGTACCCAGCTCTTTCTGACTCCATGTTTAGCACTCTGTTGACTGAACCATCTCCTATCCCAAAAGTAATGGAACTTGAGTATAGCTAGATAGATGGCAAATAACAGAGTTAAACCTTGAATTCAGGTGCTCTGTTTTCAAGTCTAGCTTTTTTTGTTTCCACTTTCCCTTCCATGAAGCAATATGGAAACTTCCTCCAGAAGTTTCAGAGCCAAACAATTTCTTCTCAGCCTGAATTACATTTGCCCATTTCTTTTTATAAAAACCTTGCAAAAGAAACAAAGTGCTTGGAGAATTCCTCAAGCAATCTTGATAACTATAAGACTGCAATAGACCATACAGGCTATCTATTGGTTCTATTCTTCTTACGTGACAGGTTGAGAGAGTAAAAAAACTTAGTAATTAGGCCTATATCCCAAAGAGATCTTAAAGGGGAAAAAAAGGGACCTACTTGTGCAAAAATGTTTGTGGAAGCCCTTTTGGTAGTGGCAAGAAACTGGAAATTGAGTGGATGCCCATCAGTTGGAGAATGGTTGAATAAGTAATGGTATGTGAATGTTATAGGATATTATTGTTCTATAAAAAACAATCAATAAGATGATTTCAGAGAGGTTGCTAAGTGAATTGATCAGAACAAGGAGATCATCATGGTACATGGCAACAACAATATTAAGTGATGATCAATTCTGATGGAAATAGCTCTTTTCAATAATGAGATGATTCAGACCAGTTCCTATGTTCTTGCGATGAAGAGAGCCATTTGCACCCAGAGAGACGACAGTGGGAACTAAATGTGGATCACAACATCATATTTTCACTCTTTTATAATTGATGTTTGCTTGCATTGTGTTTTTTGATATTTCTTATGTAGCACAATAATTGTGGAAATTTGTATAGAAGAATTGTACATGTTTAACATATATTGGATTAATTGCTATCTAAGGGATGTGTTTAGGGGAAGGGAATTAGCCTTAAAAATAGCAATTTTCTTTAGAACTCTTATAGACAAGTGGAAGCTAACCAAGGTTTTGAAAGTATGAATGTTGAAAATTATCCATACCTATGTTTTGAAAATAAAAAGCTTTAATTTAAAAAAAAAAAAAAAAGATACCCTCTTGTTGGAATCCTTACTAACTGCTAACTAATTAGAGTTGATCTAATCTTACAAGAAGATGTTTTGGGCAGAACCTGAAACAAGGTACTAAATAGAACTAATTAATACAAGGCTTGTGTTCCTTGAAGCTCATTGGGCCAGAGAGCACTATGGGAGAAAACCCATAATCCCTCTCTCTGGAAGGAGCGTAAATAGGCCAATGGGCCAGTCGAAGAAGTTCTTCAGAGGAAGAAGCTACAAGTCGAGATTTCAGCGGAATGACATGAAGACTGGAGCTGGCTGGAGGCTGAAGAAAGCAGAGGCAGAGGCTGAAGGACCAGACCTTTGGATTTGGAGACATTCAGAGAGAGCTCTTGGAACCAAGCAGAGAGATAGGCCTCTAAGCTAACCGGGCTATACTGGAGATAATAAAAGATCTGAACTTTTATCACCTGGCTGCATTTTGAGAAGAAAAAGCTCACCACACCCTCTCAGAAGACATTCATTAGCTATCCATTTCTCTTTTTTATTTAATGAAAGCTTTTCATTAACAAACCATATGCATGGGTAATTTTTTAACACTGACCTTTGCAAAACCTCCTGTTCCAAATTTTTCCCTTCTTACCCCTACCGCTTCTCCTAGATGTCAGATAGTCCAATACATGTTAAATATGTTAAATTATATGTTAAATCATATATATATATATACACACATACATATTTATACAGTTATCTTGCTGCACAAGAAAAATCAGATCAAGAAGTGAAAAAAAAAATACTGAGAAAGAAAATAAAATGCACGCAATCAGCAACAAAAAGAATGAAAATGCTATGTATTGGTCCACACTCAGCTCCCCTGGTCCTCTCTGGGTGTAGATGGTTCTCTTCATCACTGAAAAATTGGGGCTGTTTTGAATAGTCTCATTGTTGAAGAGATCCATTTCCATCAGAATTGATCATTGTCTGATGGATGTGGCTTTCTTAAACAATGAGATGTAACCATGTAAGTTCCCTATGAGAAAAATATGTTTACTCATTCAGTGCCCAATATAAAAATTTGTGTATGATACATATTATATGGAAGCTCTTGGAATTCAATTGAGTTGAACAGTGTAAGCAGTTAGTGATGTTCTACTGAAATTAATCCCTTATCTAGTATTTCTAGATATGCTGTTCATTCATAACTGATAACTGATGGCTTTTAGTTTCATGGCTGAGTTGCTATGTATGTAGTATCATAAAATGTTAATTAGTGAATTTATATAGTTTGTTTCTAATCCCTTCATTTTATTTTCTTAAGGTTCTTTATTTCTTATCTTTATAATACTGCTTTTGTCCTAAACAGTGGGTTAAATTACTTTTGGAAGCTGATAATTAGAAGAAGTTTTGTGAAGATTAAGAAAGTCACCAAATGAGTGAAATTTAAGAAGAAAGGGTGCCTAAGAGTAAATTTGATTTTTAAAATGTGTACTATGAATTATAGGAATTATTGAAATGGAGCATGTTATATAATTCGCCATCCTAATTAGCTACATATGATAGGAGAAATTTCAAAGATAATATGCTAACTGTGGTTTCATAGTAGAGATTATATGTGAGACATATTTCTAGGAGCCAAGATGTAAGATTGCCAAGTTCATTTTCAGGCAGTCATGGAGTGGTAGCCCATACAAGTCCTGGAATAGCAGAACCACTAAGGAAAGAAAGTGCAATGATATTTTAGTTCAGGAAACTCGTAAAACTAGCAAGAGGGTCCATTTCACTCTGATAAAGAGAAGAGTGCAGACCATGACAGAAAGCTTCCCAGAAAATCTCACTTCCTCAAACCAGCAGGAGATCTTGAATGTGGTGGACAGGTGAGCATTGCCAGTGATAGCCAGTGGAGTCCAGTTCTGGGAACCACCACAGGCTTTAGTATAATCTGAAATAATCAACAAATATCCTCCATCTTCTGTACCTTCATATGGTTCAGCACAACCGTGGTCAAACAGATAGATCCCAATGCTACTAGTGTCTAAGCAAACAGGCAGCCCCGAGAATGAATTCTACTATGCTTCAGCATATTCCCCAGGTAAACAGATAAAATCTAGCCCAGCACCAGGTAAGCTGCCAGACTCTTACAGCCTTTAGCAGCACCAGCCACCCCCAATTTACCCCATCAGAACAAAACCAGATCTGATTGTCCCTGAGAGCCTCACAGCAATTTCAGTGCAGCACCTGGTAAACAGCCAGGGCCTGTAGTCACTGGAGAAAGAAGCCTGGAGAAAATACTTCTTTCACCTGGGAACAGAGCCCAAATTTAAAAGAAAAGAAAGAACCTCTCCCTTCCACTCCCACTCCAACCCCCACCCCACCCCCCAAAATAAAAGAAAAGAAAAAAAAAAAAGCAGCAGCAGTAACAACAATTATAAGAACATAGAAAATTATTATGGTATGAGGGAAGACTAAGACACCAATTCAGAAGAAGGCAGCAGCCTTAAAACAGCTATGAGCAAAACCAAAGAAAAAAAGAGAATCAAAAAAGAATGTAAAAATAACATAAGAGAAGTAGAAGAAAAAAATGGGAAAAGAAAAGAAAAATGTTTAGAAATGATGTAAGAGAATTACAAAAAACAAACAAAAAAAAGGAATTAAAAGCTTGGAAAACTCCTTAAAAGTAGAATTGCCTAAATGAAAAAAAGAGATACAAAAATCTGCTAAAAAAAAAAAAAACAACTCTGTAAAAAATATAATTGGTCATATGAAAAATAAAATACAAAAGTTAACTGAGAAACAAAAAAATCTTCAAAGTTAAAATTCAGCAAGTTGAAGCTAATGACTATGAAACATTAAGAATAAATCAATTTTTTTAAAAATGAAAAAAATTGAAGAAAATGTAAAATATCTCATGGAAATAACAACTGATATGGAAAATCATAATAAATCATTATTTAAAAAAAGAAAATGTGGACAACATCTTCAAGAAACTATCAAGGAGAATTGGCTTAATGTCCTGGAGTCAAAGGGCAAAATAGGCATTAAATAAATTCATCAATCACCTCAGGAAAGAGAACTCAAAATAAAAATTCTAAAGTTTTCAAAAGCAGTAAACATAGCTATCTTTGGCCTTATTAAAAAAATACTACCTCACTATTGATTTGAGAAATGTAAATTAAAACAATTCTGAAGTACTATCATTACTTATTAGATTGACTAATTGGACAGAAAAGGAAAATGACAAATATTGAATGTGGGGAAAATGAGATATTAATGTATTGTTGGTGAAGTTGTGAACTAATTCAACCATTCTGTAGAGCAATTTGGAATGAATGCTGAAGTGAGATAGAATCATGTATATCTTTTGACCTAGCAATATGATTACTAGGTATACAACCCAAAACAGATGATAAACAAAAAGAAAAAGAACATACATGTACAAAAATATTTACGTCCTCTTTTACAAAAGCAAAGAATTGGAAATTTAAGGGATATGCATCAATTGAGGAATAAGTGAATAAATTGTGGTGGGTGATTACAATAGAATAGTTATGTTATAAGAAATTCTGAATAGAATGGTCTCAGAAAAACCTGCAAGACTCCCATGAACTGATAGAAAGTGAAATGCTCTGCATACAAAGTAACAGCAGTAGTGTAAGAGGATCACAATGACCCAACAATTTTGAAAACATGATGAAAAATGCTATTCCTACCCATATAAAGAACTGATGGTAGATGGATATAAATTCAAATATACTTTTTAATAATTCTATACTTGAAGATCTCTGTTTGGGTCTATGCTTTCTTCCAGAACATGACTACTATGGAAATGTTTGGCATTGTGTACACATTTATAATCTGTATCTACTTGTTTGCATTCTTAAAATGAGGGAGGGTGGGGCTGGACAAAGGGAGAACATCTAGATCTCAATATTTTATTTTATTTTTCATTTTTTTATTTGAAAAAACAGTATAAGAAAAAAAGAGAAAAGGAACATAAAGCAAAATAAAATAAAATAAAAGAGGACATTGTCATATGCCTAGCTGGACATCAGGGAGGATTCAAAATATATAATAACAAATTACCAAATCAAGAAAGCATATATTTTAGTAGAAGAAATTACATTCATGAATGTCCATTTTTTTTTTACTTTGTCCATGTTTAAGCAATTTGTCAATGTTGAATTCCTTAAAATTGATCTCTGAAAATGATTCTTATACGTTAAGTTTTCTGTTCAGTTTAGGTTTGGTTGATAGAAAGCCCTCAAAATCTGCAAGTTTGTTGAGGGTCTATTTTTTTCTTATTCAAAATTACAGATAATTTTGATGGGTATGATTCTTTTGTCAGTAGACCTATTCTTTTGATTCTTGGTAGATATGATTCCCAGACCTGCAATCTTTTATGGCAGCTGCTGGTAAGTATTGTACAATTCTAATTGTAGCTCTGGTATATTTGAATTATTTTATTTTTTCTCATATCTTGCAAAATTTTCTCTTTGATCTGAGGTTTTTGAAATTTTGAAATGTGTTTTCCACAAAGGATCTCTGAGGTAGTGATAAATGTATTTTTTCTATTTCTACTTTCCTTTCATGTTCTATCACTCCAGGACAATTTTATTTCCTGCATTATTATGTCAATGTTCTCTTTTTGGTCACAACTTTCTGAAAATCCAATTATTCTTAGATTTTTCTCTTCTTGATCTGATCCATAGATCTGTCAATTTTGTTATGAGGTATTTCACATTTTGCTTAATTTTTTCATTCTTAATAATCCATTAAAAAAAAAAAAGTCTTGGTTTCTCATAACTTCACTGGCTTCCCCTTGCCCTGTTCTAATTTTCAAAGAATTATTTTCATTTTTGAGACTGTGTACCTCATTTTCCAGTTGGTTAACTTTTTTTTCAAAATCTTTTTGCTTTCCTTGGAAGGTTATTTTGTTGTTGTTGTTGTTTGTTTGTTTGTTTTTGCTCAGTGTCTCTCATTTGGTTTTTAAATTCTATAAATTCTCTCTGGGTGAGGCGTCATTTCATGTTACTCTTTGTGATAAAAGGTGTTTTTTACTAAAAGGTCCTCCTCTGAAGATGAACCCTGGTCTTCCCTCTTCTCATAATATTTCAATGGTGAGGTTCTTCTTTGCTGGTTTACTTTTCTTTTTAATAAGAGGTATTAGTGTAAACACCTCTAATAATAGGGTGAGAAGGATGGTGCCTTAAGTTTTTCTTCAACTCTCCCCTCTGACCAGAAATCCCAAAGAGCTTCACCTTCCTGTGCACAGCAAGCAGCATCCCAGTCCTGTTGCTTTTGCACTCACTGACTGCTGGTTCCTTCTTGCCCAGGGCCATGTCTCAGCAACACAGCTGGACCTGGCATTCCCTATCATCCAAGATCCCCTTAGTCTTTCAAGACTCACATTCTAATTCCACATTAAGGAGATGAAAGTTTCTGCAATTCCTGTTAAGTCTCCAGCCACAGCCAGCTTGCCCCAGGATCCCCAACTTGGTCTTTCTGGGAGGTGTTTGCACTTCAAACAGCTTAATACCCAGCGCAAAGTCTTTCTTCAGATCTTTTAGGATTGTGTCAGTTGGACCCCCTACCCCGTAGTAACCAAATATTCTTGATTTTTTATCCATCTATATTCACCTTGAGGCACAAATTTCTTCTTTTTGTGAGTGAAATCAGGAGAGCTTGAAATTTATCAACCTACTTCACCATCTTCCCAGAATCCTCCCTGGATCTCAATATTAAAAAAAAAAATGTTGAAAATAATTTTTACATATAACTTGGGAAATAAAATAATAAATAATAAAATAAAACTCTAAAGTAATATTATTGCCCAAAACAAAACTACATGTGGCCCAAAAGAAGTAATTCAGGAATCCTGAACAGGATTACTCAGGGCTTGGCAATTGTAACCAGAGGTCATGGAACATGGTATTCTGGAAAGCAAAGAAACTAGTACTCAAGCAAGAATCATTTATTTAATAAAATTAATTATAATACCTCAATAGGAAGAAATTATTCAATGAAATACAATGATTTAAACTTTCACAAGTAGAAGACCACAACTAAACAAAAGATTTCACCTCAAATATCAAAATTCCAAAGAAGTATAAACAGGTCAAAAGGAAAAAAGGAAACATAAAGGATTTAATGAACTGAACTTTTAAAATACCTACATGTGAAGAAGATATTTATAATTCTTTAAAATTGTATCATTAATACTAGAACTAATATACATAGAATGTGTGGGTATGAGATAAATTTGAGAGAGTACCATAAAAATAAGGGATAAGAAAGAGGAGTACATTGGATGGAGAAAAAGAAGAAAGGTAGAATGGGATAAATTATTCATATGAAGAGGTACAAAAGACCCATTATAATTAATGAGAAAATAGGAGAATGGGATGATGGGAGTTGCTTAAACTTTACTCTCATTAGTATTGGTTTAAAGAGGGAATCATCTATATAATCAGTTGAATATAGAAAAATAGGAGCAGAACAAATTAAGTAAAAGAGGTTGGAGATGGAAATTGATAGAAAAGAGTGAAGACTGAGGGCAGGGGTGGCAGACAGAATACTAGGAGTAGTGTAAGGGTCAAAGGAGAGAGAGGACAAACTTGTAGAAGAATGTGGTGGAGGGAAATACACAGGTAGTAATCATAACTGCGAATGAGAAAGGGTTGAACTCCCTCATAAAATTAAAGTAGATAAAGTGGATCAAAATTTTGAATCCTACAATATGTTGTTTACAGAAAACAAACTTGAAGCAGAGGGAGAAATGCATAGTAAAGATAAGTGCCTGGAACAAAATCAGTTATAAGTAAACTACATCTTGCTGAAAGATACCTTAGACAATAAAGTATATCAATACTAAACATATTTGTACCATGTGATATAGCACCTAAAATTTTAAAAAAGAAATTAGATGCAGGAAGAAATTTCTAGGAAGAAAAATTATTTTAGGGAGGGACCTCAGCTGTCCCTTCTCAGAATTTGATACAGCCAAAAAAATAAATAAAATAAAAAGGTAAATAGAACATTAGAAATTTTAGATATGGCAGAACTTTGGAGAATAGAAATAGAATATAGAAATGAATATACCTTTTAAAAATATCTATCTTTTTAGCCAGCACATGCCACCTATATGAAAATAGACCATGTAATAGGACATTAACATCTCAAAATTAAATGTAAAAAGACAAAACTGAAATATTTTACTTTTGGATGATAATGTAATAAAAACTTTATCTAACAAAGAGCAACATATGATGAATGAAGTCCAGCAGCAAGAGTTAGAAAGAAATATTCCATTTAAAATAATTGTAAACAACATAAAATACCTGCCAAGACAAACCTAGGAACTATATGAATTTTTCAAATAAAGTCAAATCTAAACAATTGGGGAAAATATCACTTGTTCTAAGTAGACTGAACCAATATAATGAAAATGACTATTCTTTCCATATTAATTTACTTATTCATTGCCATACCAATCAAACTACCAAAAATTTTCAAACTGACTATCATCTTCAGAAGGGGACAGGAGAGGGAGGGGAAAAAAAAAAAGTATAACTCAGTATCTTATAAACATTAATGCTAAAAATTTTCTTGATGAATATGTGGGAAAGAAAGAAAATACAATTTTAAAAAAGATTTTATATAAGAAATGATTTGCTATGGAGATTAATAAATTATTTTATTTACAAAAAGAGAAGAAAATCATTTATGTTCCTTATTTTTTGCAAGTACCAATCAATAGTCTTCAGTGTATAATACATAAATTGTGACATTTGACTTGGTGAGTATGGCAAACAGTAACTGGGGAATAATAGAGAGTAAAATATAATTCTAGGTACTACTCATACTAGTTAAGAAATGAAGAAAATATAGTGCTAGCTTAGGAAAGGAATTTAGAATGTATCAGATTCACTGAAGCCAAAGAATAGCACAGGAACTGATGAAAGTCAAAATCACATTTTTAGAATTATCTTCCTGATAATTCTTGCCCTTCCTGGGCAGGGACTGTATCAGGATTTAAAGATGATCCAAGAAGACTTCAAAACACAATAAGATTAATCAAGAAAAACTGGTTGAAATTGTACACAAAAGAAATGAAAACCAGAATATATCATAGTATTAAATGTAGTTGTGATGGCAGTGATGGTTGTTATTTTTATTTTGTGATCCTTTTTGAGGTTTTTTTGAGTCAAAGATACTGATGTGATTTGCCATTTTGCCATTTTCTTCTTCAGCTCATTTTATTAATGGGGAAATTGAGGCAAATAGGGTGAAGTAACTTGCCAGGGATACACAATAAGAAAGGGTCTGAGCCCAAATTTGATCTCAGGAAGAACACCAAACAAAGAATTCTGCTCACAGTGCTACCTGTATGTCACTGAATATTTGCCTCAACAACAAAGAGATCAGAAGTTAACTAATAATTCTTTAGTCATGTCTAAGTCTGTATTGCTGCATTTGGGGTTTTCGGTTTTTTTAAGCTTTTTATTTTCAAAACATATGCATGGATAATTTTTCAACATTGACCTTGCATAGTCTTGTTTTTCACATTTTCCTCTCCTTTCCCCCCCATCTTCCCTAGATAACAAGCAATCCAAAATATGTTATTGATATTAAATATATGTTAAATCCAATATGAGTAAATATATTTATATAATTCTCTTGCTGTACAAAAATAATCAGATCAAAAAAGAAAGAAAAAGAGTAAAAAACAAACTGCAAGCAAACAAAAAAAAGAGCGACAGTGTTATGTTGTGATCTACCCTCAGTTCCCACAATTCTCTCTCTGGTTGTAGATGGCTCTCGTTATCACAAGATCATTGGAACTGGCCTGAATCATCTCAATGTTGAAAAGAGTCCACCAGAATTGATTATTGCATAATCAATTGCCTTCTACAATGATCTCTTGGTTCTGCTCATTTCAATTAGTATCAGTTCATATCAGTCACTCCAGGCCTTTCCAAAATCATCCTGCTGGTCATTTCTTACAGAACAATAATATTCCATAACATTCATACAACATAACTTATTTAGTCATTCTCTAACTGATGAGCATCCATTCAGTTTCCAGTTTTTTGCCACTACAAAAAGGGCTACCACAAACATTTTTGCACATGTGGGTCCCTTTCCTTCCTTTAAGATCTCTTTGGGATATAAGTCCAATAGTAACACTGCTGGGTCAAAGAATATGCACAGTTTGATAATATTTTGAGCATATTCCAAATTGCTCTCCAGAATGATTGGATCAGGTTCACAACTCCACCAACATGTATGTGTCCCAGTTTTTCCACATCCTCTCCAACATTCTCCTTTATTTTTTTCCTGTCATCTTAGCCAATCTGACAGAGTTGTCTTAATTTGAATTTCCCTGATCATTAGTGATTTAGAGCACCTTTTCATATGATGAGAAATGGTTTTAATTTCTTCATCTGAAAATGGCCTGTTCATATCCTTTGATCATTTATCAATTGGAGAATGGCTTGAATTCTTATACATTTGAGTCAATTCACTATATATTTTAGAAATGAGGCCTTTTTAAGAGCCCTTAAATGTAAAAATGTTTTCCAAGTTTATTGTTTCCCTTCTAATAATCTGCATACAAATACTTTTTAACTTAATATAATCAAAATTATCTATTTGGTATTCACTTATGAGTTCCAGTTCTTCTCTGGACACAAATTCCTTCCTTCTCCTCAGATCTAAGAGGTAAACTATTCTATGTTCTTCTAATTTGTTTATAACATCACTCTTTATGTCTAAATCATGAACCTATTTTGATCTGTTCTTGGTATGTGGTGTTAAGTAGGAGTCAATGCCTAATTTCTTCCATACTAGTTTTCAATTTTCCCAGCAGTTTCTGTCAAATAGTGAGTTCTTATCCCAAAAGCTGGTGTCTTTGGGTTTGTCAAATATTAAATTGCTATAGTTATTGCTATTCTGTCCCATGAACCTAACCCATTCCACTGATCAACTAGTCTATTTCTTAGCCAATACCAAATAGTTTTGATGGCTGCTGCTTTATAATATAGTTTTAGGACTGGCACAGCTAGGCCACGTTCATTGGTAATGCTTTTTTCATTAATTCGCTTGAATTTCTTGACCTTTTCTTCTTTCAGATTAACTTTGCTATTATGTTTTCTAGATCTATAAAATAATTTCTTGGGAGTTTGATTAGTAAAACACTAAATAAGAGGATAAATTTATGTAGTATTGTCATTTTTATTATATTTGTTCGACATACCTATGAGCACTTGATATTTTTGCAAGTTATAAAATCTGACTTAGATTCCCAAATATTAAATACTATTAACAGTTATTTTGAATAGAATTTATTTTTCTATTTCTTGCTGCTGGACTTTGTTGGTAATATATAAAAGTGCTGATGATTTATATGGAATCATTTTGTATCCTGCCATTTTGTTAAGTTGTAAATTGTTTCTAGTAGTTTTTCGTTGATTCTCTAGGGTTCTCTAAGTATACTATTATATCATCTGCAAAGAGTAATAATTTGTTTCCTCATTAACTATTCTAATTCCTTTCATCTTTTTCTTCTCTTATTGCCAAAGCTAGCATCTCTAATACAATATTGAAGAGTAATGATGATAGTGGACAATGTTGTTGCATTGATTTTCTTAGGAATGGTTTTATTTTGTTCCCATTACATTTGATGCTTGCTATTGATTTTAAATAGATGCTACTGATTATTTTGAGGAAAAGTCCATTAATTCCTATACTCTTTAGTGTTTTTAATAGGAATGAGTATTGGATTTTATCAAATGCTTTTTTGTATCGAGATCATCATATGATTTTTGTTAGTTTGGTTATTGATATAATCAATTATGTTAATAGTTTCCCTTATATTGAACTAGCCTTGCATTCCTGGTTAAATCCGTCATAGTGTATTATCCCGGGAATGACTTTCTGTAATCTTTTTGCTAATATTTTATTTAAGATTTTTGCGTCAATATTCATTAGGAAAATTGGTCTATAATTTTCTTTCTATTTTTTCACCTTACCTGGGTTAGCTATTAGCACCATATTTGTGTCATAAAAAGAATTTGGTAAGATTCCTTCTTTCTCTATTTTTTCAAATATTTTATATGGCATTGGAATTAATTGTTCTTTAAATGTCTGTTAGAATTCAAATGTAAATCCAAGTGGCCCTGGAGATTTTTCTAGGGAATAGAAATAATAATAGCCTGTTCTGTTTCTTTTTCTAAAATGGGACTATTTGAATAGTTTCTTTTCTTTTCTGGGAACCTGGGCAATCTATATTTTTGTAGATATTCCTCCATTTCATTTAGATTATCAAATTTATTGTCATATAGGGGGAACTTTCCACCAAAGAAGGGGAAATTAGAGCAATAATTAGGAGTTATTTTGTCATATAGTCAGGCAAAATAACTCGTAATTATTGCTCTAATTTCCCCTTCTTTGGTGGAAAGTTCCCCCTATTTATTTTTGAGACAAACAATTTGATTTTCTTCTTTCCTTTTTCTAATGAAATTAACTAAATGTTTATCTATTTTTTTCATAAAACCAACTCAGCTATATTTATTAATTCAATAGTTTTCTTATTTTCAAATTTATTAATCTCCCCTTTTATTTTCACAATTTTAAATGTGGTATTTAATTGAAAGTTTTTAATTTGTTCTTTTTCTAGTTTTTTTTAGTTGTAAACCTCATTCAATGATCTTCTCTTACTCTATTTTATGCAAGTAAGCATCTAGAGATATAAAATTTCCCCTAATAATTGGTTTGGCTATATCCCACATATTTTTGGTATGTTGTCTCATTATTGTCATTCTCTTGGATGAAGTTGTTGATTGTGTCTATCATTTTATATTTCACCCATTCATTCTTTAGGATTAGATTATATAATTTCCAAATAATTTTGGGTCTATTTCCTGCTGGCCTTATATTGTATGTGATTTATATTGTAACATAATCTGAAAATGATGCATTTACTATTTATGCCCTTCTGCATTTGATTTTAAGGTTTTTATTCCCTAATACATGTCTAGTTTTTGTATAGGTTCTATAAACTGCCAAGAAGAAAGTAAACTTCTTTCTGTCTCCATTCATTTTTTTCTAAAGATCTCTCATACCTAACTTTTCTAACATTCTGTTTAACTCTTTCACTTCTTTCTTATTTATTTTGTGTTTTTTTTTTTGCTCTATTTCTTTTGTCTGTCTATTTCTTCTTGTATCTCTCTTAACTTCTCCTCTAGGAATTTGGATACTATAATGCTTGATGTTTAGTATTGTTATTGCTTCATTATCTATGGTAACCTTTAGTGAGATATAGTTTCCATTCTTATCTCTTTTAATTAGATCTATCTGCTTTTACTTAATCTGCGATCAGGATTGATGCTCTTCTTTTTGTTTTTACTTCATCTGAAGCATAATAGATTCTGCTCTAACCCTTTCTTTACCTTCACTCTCTCTGTATCACCCTGCTTTACATGTGTTTCTTGTAAACAACATATTGTAGGATTCTGGCTTTTAATCCAGTCTGCTATCCACTTCTGTTTTATGGGAGAGTTCATCCCATTCACATTCACAGTTAAACTAGATAATTATGTATTTCTTGCCATCTTATTTACCCTAAATTATACTATTCTCTTTCCTTTCTCTCTTCCATCCTCCCCAGTATTTTGCTGTTTATGACCACCTCCCTTAAACAGTTCTCCCTTTTTAAAGCCCCTCCCCCTTTGTTACATCTTTCCCCTACTACTTTTGATTTCCCATTTATTAGCCTTCCTTTTTTTTTTTTTTTTTCCTCTTTTGTCCTCCCACTTTCCTATAAGGTGAGATAAGTTTCTCTGTGAAACCAAATATGGCTTATATTCTTTCTTTAAGCAAAATATGATGAGAATAAGCTTCACACAATGGTCATCTGCCTCCTTTCTTTCCCTCAATTATAATGTCTTCTTTGTCTCCTTGTGAGATGTATTTTCCCTCATTTTCACTCCCCTTTCATCTTTTTCTAGTACAATTTCCTTTCCACTTCTAGTTTCTTCTTTCATATTATCACAATAAAATCAAATTATACTTGTACTCTCTAAGTATACTCATTATAGAGATATAGTTTTCCAGAGTTCTTTCCTTTTTATCTTTTTATGCTTCTCTTGAGTTCTGTGTTTGAAGATCAATTTTCTTTTTTTCAGTTCTGGTCTTTCCATTAGAAACAGATGAAATTCACCTCTATCATTGAATGTCCATTTTCTTCCCTAAAACATAATGCTCCTTTTAGTTGGATAGCTTATTCTTGAATGTAATCTAACTTTCTATGCCTTTAGGAATATCAGATTCCAGGTCCTGCAATCCTTTAAAGTGGAAGCTGCTAGGTCCTGGGTATTCCTAATTGTGGCTCCATGAAATTTAAATTGTTTCTTTCTGGCTGCTTGAAATATCTTTTCCTTGGTGCAATAGTTCTGAAATTTAGCCATAATATTCTTTGGGGTTTTAATTTTGGTGTTTCTTTCAGGAGATGATTGCTGAATTCTTTTAATGGCTATTTTACCTTCTGATTTTAAGATATCAGGGAAGTTTTCCTTTATGATTTCTGTAAAATAATGTCTAGGTTCTTGTTTTCATCATGGCTTTCAGGAAACTCAATAATTTTTAGATTGTCTCTCCTAGCCCCAGCTCCTTGCCCTAGTGTCCCTGGACTGAGCTCTGGGTTCAGCTGACTGTCCCCTTGTCCATTTGAAAAGACTTGTTACTGAATGAGTAAAAGTTTCCAAATAGTGGGAGAAAATGAGTCAGTGTTTTTGTTGCACAAATTGGATTGATGAATATAGATTTAGCAGCCTGTGCTGGATGCTGAGATGCCTAAAGACACAGATGTGCATGGCTAGCAGTCCTGCTCAGCATACTATTCTCTGTTCTGTTCTGCTGACTGCCCTTGCAGCCAAAGAAGAGGCAATGCAATTACTGATTTAAATTAGGCCTAGTAATAGGTATCATTTTATTATTGTTGATCATGCCATGACTATTTGTTTCCAATTTCTTTCAAAAGTTTTTATTATTTTTAAGACATTTTTTAAATTTTGAGTTTCAAACCTTGTGCTCCTTATATTTTCCCCCACCCATTGAGAAGGCAAACAATATATAAATTATACATGTGAAATCATGCAAACTATTTCCATATTAGCCAAAAATGTTGGATACAGAAGAAAATGTGACAAAATCATACTTCAATTTATACTCAGAGTTTTATCAGTTTAGAGGCAGATAGATTTTTTTTTTTTCATCATAAGTCATTTGGAATTATCTTGGATAAATTAGACTGGATTAATTAGAGCTGCAAAGTCTTTCACAATGGATTATTTTTACAAAATTGTTTTTACTGTACACATCAGTCTCTCAGTTCGTCTCACTTCACTTTGCATCAGTTCATGTAGATCTTGCCAAGTTTTTCAAAATCATACCTTTCTTCATTTCCTACAACACAATTATACTTAACTATATCAAAAAAATTTCAATTAATCTTCTGTTTCTTTTTCAACATTTATTTGACAAAATTTTAAGATCCATTTCCCCCTGCCTTTTTCCCTCCTTCCTCCTCAATATGTCAATCAATCTGATATAGGTTATACATGTACAATCATATTAAATACATTTCCACATTAATCATGTTATAAAAGAATTCTCAGAATAAAAGGAAAAGACCATGAGAAAGAAAAAAAATGAAAATAGTATGCTTCCAACTTATTTCAGATTCCACAGTTCTTTTATTGTAAGTTATTTAGAATTATTTTAGATCACTTTATTGCTGAGAACAGCTAAGTCTGTAAGTTGAACATCATACAATATTTCTCTTACTGTGCAGTGTTCTCTTGCTTCTGCACACTTCACTCAGCATAAATTCATGTAAGTCTTTCAAGGATTTTCTTAAATTAGCCTGCTCATCATTCTTATGGAAAAATAATATTCTGTTATAGTCATATACCACCATCTGTTCAGACATTCTCCAATTGGTAGTCATTCCCTCAATTTCTAATTATTTGCCTCCATAAAGAACTACTACAAACATTTTTGTATATATAGGTCCTTTTCCTATTTTTTTAGTGATTTATTTGATATACATACCTAATAGTGTTATTGCTAGGTCAAAGAGTATGCAACTTTATAGGCCTCTGGGGATAATTTCAAATTGTTCTCCAGAGTGGTTGGATCAGTTCACAACTCCATCAACAATACATTAGTGTTCCAATTTTCCAACATCCTCTCCAACAATTATTATTTTTCTTTTATGTCATATTAACCAATCTGATAGGTATAAGATTGTTACCTCAGAGTTGGTTTAATTTGGCTTTCCCTAATCAAGTGATTTATAGCATTTTTTAAAAAATACTTAGGTTTGCTTTCTTCTAAAAAGTGTGTGTGTGTGTGTGTGTGTGTGTGTGTGTGTGTGTGTTTTCATTTTCTTATTGTCTAGGATACCTTTTAGCAAAGTGCAACTTCCCTGATGATACCTTTTAATCAGGTCTACTTTTGCTTTTGCTTTATCTGAAATTGTGATTACTACCATTAACTTTTTTTAGTTCACTGAAACAAAATCAATTGTGTCCCATCTTTTATTTTAACTTCCTGTTTGTTTTTGTTTTGTTTGTCTCTTGAAAAAATATATTGTTGGATTATTGTTTCTATTTCATTTTGCTTTCTGTTTGTATTGTAGTTGATATTATTTTGGTGAGATCATCTATTTTTATTCACAGTTATTATTATTGTCTATTTTCCTCTATCATATTTCTCCTGTTTCTTTTTTTTCTTTTTATCCTATCCTTTCCCAAAAGTTTACTTTGCTTACAATCATTGCCTCTTTTAATTTGTCCTCTCTCTTATCATTATACCTCCTTTCATTTATCTCCTTGCAGAGGACTTCAATGGCTCTGGAAGAGAATAAGGCTAACAGCTTTGTTCAGCTAACCTTCATTTAAATCAAATTCACAAACAAGTGCAGACGTTATGTACCATCATTTTACTATGTTATTATTTTACAATCTTACTGTTTTACTTACCTTGAAGTACTGTGGCAATGGGTGGGTAATGAAGCAGCAAGTAGAGATAAACTTGTGAGCCACAGACACAACCCTGTACACAGGCAACCTAGGGAAGAGGGTTGTCTTCTCAATGGAGTAAAATAGCAGTGGGATCTGGTAGTCTCCTGGGTGTCTGAGGGGCTTTTTTACTTCCAGAGGACTGCACTTCTCCCTTCCGAGAGTGACAAAGGAGTTAGAAAAGAAGCTGTAAAAATTATTTACTACATTCAACCCTGCTCTGCCTACATCAGTCAGTGGAATTCCACCATTTAGTTGAAACACAAAAAATGTACAAAGATGTTTGTAGAGATGATTCCACTCACAATTGATAAACAAAATGTCTGAAAGATGAATAGCTCTTGTTGCAAGCTTCTCAGGCAGGAACATTAAAATAGCAGTCCTTAATTAAACAAGGCGGGCAAATGAAGGCCAGCTTAATGAAATCAGAAACAGATTTTTTTTTTTCTTTAGTGGGCCCTACAATGAGGAAGGCTGGTCTAAGTTTCACAATCAAATCTTATCCAACAAGCTTGTTTCCCCACCAAAAAAAAAAAAAAAAAAAAAAAAAAAGGAGTGAATAGCATGCTCATGACAAAGTGATTTCCATTGCACTTGCAGGAAAGTGTCACACTACTGTTCTCAGTGTGTATGCTCCCACAATAATAAATCCTGATGACATAGATGGGAAAAATATGTAGCTTAAAAACTAAATAAAGATAAATGGCTGCTGCTCCTGTTTAGTAGTTTATTCATTTCCAATACTTTATGTGGTGAGCTTTTTCTTCTCAAAACACCGCCAGGTGATAAAAGTTCAGATCTTTTATTATCTCCAATATAGCCCGGTTAGCTTAGAAGCCTATCTCTCTGCTTGATTCCAAGAGCTCTCTCCGAATGTCACCAAATCCAAAGGTCTGGTCCTTCAGCCTCTGCCTCTGCTTTCTTCAGCCTCCAGCCAGCTCCAACTCTTCATGCCATTCCGGTGAAAATCCCGACTTGTAGCGTCTTCCTCTGAAGAACTTCTTCGACTGGCCCATTGGCCTATTTATGCTCCTTCCAGAGAGAGGGATTATGGGTTTTCTCCCATAGTGCTCTCTGGCCCAAAGAGCTTCAAGGGAGGTATGAACTCATTGAACTCCAATGAGTAAAGGTGTGAACACAAGCCTTGTATTAATTAGTTCTACTTAGTACCTTGTTTCAGGTTCTGCCCAAAACATCTTCTTGTAAGATTAGATCAACTCTAATTAGTTAACAGTTAGTAAGGATTCCAACATCTCCCCCTTTCTTTTGTTTTAAAACATAGGGGGTTTCTGAGGGGGTACACATAAATCCATCAATATGGGCCAGAACTTTGTAACAGATATACATGGTATACATAAATCCATCAATATGGGAGGCATTATACATAATTTACAAAAGCACACAGCAATATAACACAGGCTAGTGGTAATGTAACAAATAACATGAATCAACATGAAAATTTAACTACTGCAAAAAGTCTCATCAACAATCTTTCATCTCAAGAAATCCAATGATTCTTGCAATTGCTTAAAATACATAAGCACATAGTAATATAACACAGGCTAGTAGTAATGTAACAACATAAATCGACCTGAAAGTTTACAAATGTCCATAAGTCCTAGAAATAGTCCATAAGGAATCCATTGTCCATTCGTTCATGCGCCAGGAATCTAATAATTCCTGTAAGCTCTGAAGTACTGCAAAAAGTCTCATCAACAATTTTTCATCTCAGGGAATCCAGTGATTCTTGCTGGTTTTTCAGGAACTGAAAGCTGAAGATTTTAAAGTTCTTTTGACAGTCTCATTGTTAGCCATCTGATTCCTTTTCCACCTGTGGAAATATAAGCAGATCCTCTTCCCTAAGCAGTTAACCTATCTAATTCTCTTCTATTTACCACTTTTGGGATTTCTCCTCATCATCTGGTAATTACATTGGAGCTGTTTGCATTGGATATTGTCTTGTTGTCTTAAAAGGCCTGTATTCTTCCCAACTGTAATCCTGATTGCTTTTCTGTTGGTTGATGACATCAGAATTCTGAATTTCTAAAGTCTCTCTGGGTGTAACCTCGGCTGCTATCATGCCCCACCTGTCCTTTGATTGATACTTTGGAGCTGGGCCCTGCCTCTCATTCCTCTGGGTCAATATACATTTAGAGGCCCAGTGAAAACCTTGATTACATTTTGGACATGGAGTTTTGGGTTTTCTCTCACCCTGTCTTCTCACTCTATCTCCATATCTACAATGAGCTCTCAAATGTCCAATTTTTCCGCACTGAAAACATCGACGAGTTTCTCTAGAATTCCTCTGCCAAGAAGGACCTTGTCTTTCCATGTTCATCATAGTCTGGGCATAATAAGCATTTGTGCCCACTGTGGCACAGCATCTTATGATTTCTTCTAAAGGAGCATTTTTGTCTAGCCCCCATATAATTCTCTTGCAAATCTCATTGGCATTTTCCTTAGCCAAATGTCTAGTCATTATTTCTGTTGCTGCATTGTCTCCAATGGTTCTTATTACAGCTGTTTGTAAACGTCCCACAAAATCTGCAAAAGGTTCATTGGGACCTTGCTCTATTTTTGTATAATTAAACCTTGGCTTTCCATAACTTTGACAATGCTCTCTAAACATTTTCCTTGAACAGAAACAGGCTGTTTTCTAAATATCTGTCCCATCTTAGATGAAATTCTACTTTAACTCTTCTAACAAAATTTCTTTGTTGCACTCACCCTAATTTCTGGGTTGAAGAGTCTTTTCCACTGGATCAGGATCAGAGGCTTTTCCACTTGAATCAGGATCGGAGCTTTTCCACTGAAATCCACTGAGGGGGGTCTGTCAGCCCCATGTTGGGCGCCAAAATGTGGTGAGCTTTTTCTTCTCAAAACACTGCCAGGTGATAAAAGTTCAGATCTTTTATTATCTCCAATATAGCCCGGTTAGCTTAGAGGCCTATCTCTCTGCTTGGTTCCAAGAGCTCTCTCCGAATGTCGCCAAATCCAAAGGTCTGGTCCTTCAGCCTCTGCCTCTGCTTTCTTCAGCCTCCAGCCAGCTCCAACTCTTCATGCCATTCCGGTGAAAATCCCGACTTGTAGCGTCTTCCTCTGAAGAACTTCTTCGACTGGCCCATTGGCCTATTTATGCTCCTTCCAGAGAGAGGGATTATGGGTTTTCTCCCATAGTGCTCTCTGGCCCAAAGAGCTTCAAGGGAGGTATGAACTCATTGAACTCCAATGAGTAAAGTGTGAACACAAGCCTTGTATTAATTAGTTCTACTTAGTACCTTGTTTCAGGTTCTGCCCAAAACATCTTCTTGTAAGATTAGATCAACTCTAATTAGTTAACAGTTAGTAAGGATTCCAACAACTTTATGATACCATTTTAGACTTTTCTTGGCAAATATACTGGAGTGATTTGCCATTTCCTTCTCCAGGTCATTTTATAGATGAAATACTGAGGCAACCAGAATTAAATATCTTGCCCAAGTTACACAGCTATTAAGTAGCTAAATCTGTATTTAAACTTACAAAGGTGAATTTTCCTGATTCAAAGATCAATGATCTGTCCACTGTGCCATCTAACTGTCTAAGAATAAAATCTTTATATTCAAATATGGGAAGATGAGACCTGTGCCTGTTCTGAAGCCTATCATCAACAGGAATCGAAAACAGCTTAATTGTACAAGGTCTGGGAATAGATATATTATGTTATGATGATTTTAAAAAACAAGAATAGAAAGCAAGGAAAAAAGAATGTAATGGAGGAGGGAAGGAAAAGAATTGTTGGGGAAAATTATCTCACATAATCAAGGTGTGTAAGTAAATGTATATATAAACAAGGAGAGGGAAGAAGTTAATAGCTAATATTTCAAATTCATTCTCTTTTCAAATTGATAAATAAGGAAGAACATACAAGTATACACATAGTTGGGTAGAAGGATACATTTCTTTCAAAAGCAAAGAAGAAAAAGGGGAAGGAGGAATTTGCTAGATTAAAGGGGGGATTAGAGATAAGCAAAATAAATTAAGAATGTACAAAAAGAATTTAACTTTTTTTAAGGTGGCACAAAAAAAAAAAGGAACCTGAGGTGATATTCATAAATTGGGGAATTGTCGAACAAGTTATGATATATAAATGTGATGAAATATTACTGTGCAGCATGAAACAATGAAGGAAATGTTTCAGAAAAATTTAGGAAGGAACCTACAACCTGACACAGAACGAAGTGAATAAAACCAGGAAAGTAATTTATACAATGACAAGAATATTATAAGGACAAAAAACTTGAGAGATGTAGGAATGCTTAATGGCATAATGTCCAAATAAATTACATAGGGATAATGATCAAACCCATCTCTCAATAGAGTTAAAGGATATATCTTTTAACATGGCCAATGTAGCAATATGTTTTGCTCAAATATATGTTTGTAACATTTTTTAAGGTTCTCATTTGGAAGAATGGGAAAGATCAACCCAGGTGGGTAAGATATTAAATTTGGGGAAATACAATTTTCAAAGGAAAAACAAAAAAATTGAATCATGATGGTAATTCTTTTTTAAAAAGTCACAATAAGTATTTTTTCCAGTCTGGGTCAGATTGGGAAAATAGAGATATATATGGTCAGTGAAGAGGAGATCTGACCATGACCTCTATTCAGTGCACCCCAGTGTCCAGTGAGAAATTTTGCACAAAGGCAAGAGAAACCCCAGATCCATATTCTAGTACAAAGTAAGATCAAGTGCCAATTGGAAGTTTTTTCACTTAATATATTGTTCAGTATCATAAGTCCAGAGTAGACTAAGGATAATGATCTCCTGGTTCTGCTCATTTCACTTAGCATCAATTCATGTAAATTTCTTCAGGTCTCTCTGAAATCATGCTGTTGATCATTTCTTACAGAACAATAATATTCCATAACATTTTTTTCATTAATTCTCTTAAAATCCTTGACATTTTGTTCTACTAGATGAACTTCGTTATTATTTTTTCTAGCTTTGTAAAATAATTTCTTGGGAATTTGATTGGCATGGCATTTAATAAGTAGATTAACTTAAGTAGTATTGTCATTTTTATTATAGTATCTCAGCTTACCTATGGCTTGATATTTTTCCACTTGATTACATCTGTTTTGTAATTGTGTTCATGTACTTCCTGGTTTTGCCTCAGCAGGCAGATTCCCAAATATTTTGTATTAGCTACAATTGTTTTAAATGGGATTTCTCTTTGTATCTTTTGCTGCTGAACTTTATTGGTAATATACAAAAATGCTTAGGATTTATGTGGATTTATTTTGTATACTGCAACTTTGCTAATGTTGTGAATTGTTTCTAGCACTAGATTTCTAGTTGATTCTCCAGGTTTCTCTAACTATACCATCATATCATCTGCAAAGAGTGATAATTTGGTTTCCTTTTTACCTATTCTAATTCATTTAATCTCTTTTTTCTTCTTTTATTACCAAAGCAAATATTTCTAATACAATATTGAATAGCAATGGTAATAGTGGGCAATTGGTGCATATATGTTTAGTACTGATATTACTTCATTATGATACCTTTAAATAGAATGTAATTTCCTTCCTTATCTCTTTTAATTAGATCCATATTTGCTTTTGCTTGATCTGAGATCAGCATTGTTACTCCTCCTTTTGTTACTTCACCTGAAGCATAATAGATTCTTCTCTACTCTTACTTTTACTGTGTATGTATCTATCTGCTTTAAATGTGTTTCTTGTAAATAGCATATTGTAGGATTCTGGCTTTTAATCCAGTCAGCTATTCACATTTGTTTGATGGGACAGTTCTTTCCATTCACATTCACAGTTAAAATAATGTTCTAAACAAATGTAAACAAATTTGAAAGATTTAAAAACACTAATGAGTATAATTGCTAAAGGCAGAATGATACATTCACATGGGTAGACACAATTATACATGTGTATGCATATACATATTTTGTGAAATGTGTGTATGTGCATATATATTATATGTATAAATACATATTTTTCTTTTGGATGTGGAAAAATAGAAGTTTGTTTTGTTGACTGCATATGTAACATTTATTTTCTTTAGTTTTCAATTGGAAGGATAGGATAGGAGGGAGAAAATACAGATTTTTTCTGTTTGAAAAAGATAAAATTTAATTTGACAAAGAATTAAGCTCCTTGAGCATAGAGAATGCTTTATTTTCCTGTTTTAGTTCACTCATTCAAATTCATTCATGCAAGTTTTCCAAAGTATTTTATGAAACTATGTCCTTCATTAGTTTTTTTTTTTGTTGTTGTTGTTATTGTTTGTTTGTTTGTTTGTTTGTTTTTGCTGAGGCAATTGGGATTAAGTAACTTGCCCAGGATCACACAGCAAGGAAGTGCTAAGTGAGTGAGACCAGATTTGAACTCAGGTCCTACTGACTTAAAGGCTGGTGTTCTATCCACTGTGCCACCTAGCTGCCCCCCTTCATTAGTTCTTATAAAACAGTAATTTTCTATTATTTTTATAAATCAGAGCTTGTTTAGATATTTCCTAGTTGAAAAAACATCTCATTGTATTCTCATTCTTTGTCACTTCAAAAGGAACTAGAAATAGTTCTTGTACATAGAGTTTGTTTTGCTTAAGACTAATATTTATACACCATTTACCACCATGTCTTGCACATAGGGAGACATTTAAAAAATGCTTGCCCTCTTCCCTTTTTTCTCTTTCTTGAGTTTATCTGGTCTCTACATCTCCTTCTCCATCTTCCCTTTTCCCTCTTTTTTTTTCCTGTTGAATGAAATGTGTTTCAGTGCACAAATATATGTTTATTTATTCTTCTCTCCTTTGAGCAATTCAGATAAGAGTGAGGTTTAAGTGTCATAACTTCTTTCTTGTTTATATAAAATTCTCCTTTTACGATCTAATTATGTGAGGCAATTTCCCCTACCCTTCCTTGCCCTTTTTCACACTATTATACAATTCTTTTTTTTTTCCTCTTGCTATTTCTTCTTTTAAGACCATCATGATATAACAAAATTACTCCCAAGCTTTTTGTCTAATGAGATTGCCTCTATGACCTCTGATAATAAAGATCAAATTCTGAGAGGTTACATATGATCTAAGTATATTACAATGTAAGCAGATTTTTCTTGTTTTGTCTCTAATGGTTCTACCTCTATGATTATACACAAAATATTTAAATAAGTACAAGCTAATTTGGGTAGGGATACTAATTTGTTGGAGAGGTACTTTAAAAAATACTTCAAGTAAGAGTCTGGGTCTGAGTGGAACACTGCAGATTCCATGAGGTTAAAGAGAGAAAGGAGTAAGTTTCAGGTATATTGTTATTTAGTTGTTTCAGTCCTATCTGACTCTTGTGACCCCCTTTGGAATTTTCTTGGCAAGTTTACTGCAATGGTTTGTCAATTCCTTCTCCAGTTCATTTTTACAGATAAGGAAACTGAGAGAAACTGGTTTAAGTGACACTTAGAATCATCCAGCTAATGAGAGTCTGAGACCAGAGTCTTAACTCAAGTAGATGAGTCTTCCTGACTTCAGACCCGACACTCGATCTACTATGCGTCCTAATTTTCCCTTTCAGAAATATGAAATAGCATATATCAAGGTATAGAGATAGGAGACAATGACACACATAAGGAAATCAACAAAGAAACCCAATGTGACTGGAGTACAGATTCGGTGCAGGAAAGTAAGCTATAATAATGAAATAGGTGGAGGAAAGAGGGGGTTCCATAAGGTGATTCTGTTAATTAGAGCAACTGTGGAACCTTATTAAGCAGGAAGATGGCATGTCAGATGTGCTTTTAAGGATATGGCTTTGACAATTTTGTGAAGATTAGATTTGAAGTGAGAGACTTGAGGCAGGAAAATCAGTTGAAGGCTAACTTTGTACACAATGTTACTGTTGTTCAGTCATTCAGTTACACCATATTCTTTGTGTATCTATGACCAATAGCACTCCACTCCATGCTATCTTTCCCTAATTCTAGAAATCTGTCCAAGTTCATGTTAATATCTATCCAACTAATCCTCTGGTATCCCCTTTTTTTTTTTTTCCTTCAGTCTTTCCAAACATCACTATATTTTCCAATGAGTCCTATTTTTTCCTTATGTAGCCAATACATTTAAGTTTCAGCTGCAGTACTTGAACTTCTAGTGAATAGCCTAAAACTAATTCACATATATATATATGTATATATATACGCATATATGTATATGTGTATATATATAATTTAAATAAATTGATATCCTTAAGTATTGATTGATTTGATTTTCTTACTGTCAAAGAATCTCTAAAAAGTTTTCTCTAGCACCACAATTTGAAAGTGTTAATTCTGTTGTACTCAATTTCCCTCATACTCCAATTCTCACTCATATATTTATTGTTCCTAAAAAAACCAAAACTTTGACTATTTGAACCTTTTCTGGAAAGGTAATATCTCCACTTTTTAGTATGTTAGACAAATTTTCTGTAGTTTTCCTTTCAAGACATAGGTATCTTTCATTTTTATGATTGTACTCACCATTGCAGTGATCTTTGAGATTAAGAAGATAAAATCTGATATTGCTTCTTCTTTCTTGTTCTTGTTCTTGTTCTTCTTCTTCTTCTTCTTGTTCTTCTTCTTGTTCTTCTTGTTGTTCTTGTTCTTGTTCTTGTTCTTGTTCTTGTTCTTGTTCTTCTTGTTCTTCTTCTTGTTCTTGTTCTTCTTCTTCTTCTTCTTCTTCTTCTTCTTCTTCTTCTTCTTCTTCTTCTTCTTCTTCTTCTTCTTCTATTTGTCAGAAAGTGATGGGACCAGTTGCTAATTTTTTTTATGTTAAGCTTCAATCCAACATTTATACTTTTCTCTCTCATCCTAATTAAGAGACTTCTCAATTCTTCTTCACTTTCTGACAACAGAGTAACCTTAATTCCAGGTTTTAATCCATCCATTCCAGTATTCCTTATTATGAACTTTATGTATCAATAACAAAATAGTATAATAAGGTAACAAATACATGGCTTTTTGGTATTTTTTTTATAATCTGAAGTTAAGCACTTATTTCATGTTTGGTTTTAACTATTAATTCTTGGCCCCCATCCAGGTTTCTCAGGGGACAAGGAAGATAATCTGGTAGTTCTACCTATTTGAGGATTTGTCACATTTTGCTGTTATCCACAAGGTAAAAGACTTTAGTGTAGTCATCTAAAATTTGGAGGGGAAATTGGGATAATTCAGGTGAGTCCTTGACTGTTTTCGACTATCATTGTTCCATCCTTCCAATGAATCTCTTTTCATGTAAAAATTGTAATGGTCCATCAGGATGAATACAGAGAGGACTGGCGAGACTTACATGAACTGATGCTAAGTGAAATGAGCAGAACCAGGAGATAATTATACACTTCGACAACGATATTATATGAGGACATATTTTGATGGAAGTAGATTTCTTTGACAAAGAGACCTGAGTTTCAATTGATAAATGACGGACAAAAGCAGCTACACCCAAAGAAAGAACACTGGGAAACGAATGTGAACTATCTGCATTTTTGTTTTTCTTCCCGGGTTATTTATACCTTCTGAATCCAGTTCTCCCTATGCAACAAGAGAACTATTCGGTTCTGCAAACATATATTGTATCTAGGATACACTGCAACATATCCAACATATAAAAGACTGCTTGCCATCTAGGGGAGGGGGTGGAGGGAGGGAGGGGAAAAAAATCGGAACAGAAATGAGTGCAAGGGATAATGTTGTAAAAAAAATTACCCTGGCATGGATTCTGTCAATATAAAGTAATTATTAAATAAAAATTAAAAAAAAAAGAAAGAAATTAAAAAAAAAATTGTAATAGTCCAACTGTTATAGAAATTTGTATTTTTATTGATAGTCATTAACATAACCAAACTCATTATCCCAGAAATCATACTCATATGCATGCCAAAGATGATAAATATAGAAAATATATTTCTCATAGAATTTTTATTGTTGTTTTAGAAAATAAATAGAAAAAATTAATACCCTTTATTTGTTAAATAGTTAAATATAGCCATGAATCTAATGGAATAATTATGTATGTTCCTGGACATTTATCCAAATTTTTACTACTCAAATTCATAATCAAAGAATAAAATTTTGGTAAAAATTCATCGGCTGAATGGAATAAGATCTGGGTGATTTGTTTTGCATTTGATATATTTAGTGGCATATGACTATAAGATCAGTGAAATCTAATTAAAATGATGTTGCAGTCTGATGGAGTATTTACACAAATGTAAGCTGAATTAATATATCCATTGTCTCCTAATTATTTGTGCCATGACGGCAGTAAAATACTGTCCATAGCCTCTTTACTAACTAATCAGGAGAATGTCATTATGCATTTCCTACTGCAAGAATTCAGCAATCATCAGTGTAAAAGCTACTGGAAATATAGCTGCAAATAGTTATCCAGTAGAGAATTTCAATTTAGTGCTTTAAATTTAATTAAATGTATATTAAGTTGTGTTTTTCTTTTCCTGCTGATTAAGATCTTAGTGCAAGTTGCAAATGTTTTAAACTGTTTTTAGTATTGACTTAAAGACTTTGTAGAAGCATGGATTTTTATAAATATATTTACTATACTTCCATAATAACCCAACCCCACAACTACTTCCTTAAGAGCAAAATTCTCATGAAAGTAGAAAAAAGAAGATGGACAATGACAACCCAACTGATTCTCTTATCATTCCACTCCAAATAACTTTAAAATAACACCTCAAATCAAATTTTGGAATAGTAAGACCAACAAGAGCACACAGAGTTATATTTCTTCCAGTCTAAAACTGAACAAGTCCACCAGAGAAGTTTATCAAACTAAGTAGACACTTGTCTGGACCTCAGTCTCACTCTCCAACACATTCACAGGGTAATAGCAATTATAACAGCAGCAGCAGCTTTAGGAGCTCACAGTCAAGAATTAATAAGGGGGTCAGACAGCTTGTTGTCTAAAAGAGATTATAAGGGACCCTTTGTTGACACTGGGTAGAGCTGACACTATTTAATAGTCCTATTCCCATATTTAGTTGTGGGTCCCAGTTCCAAGAAAAATGGGAGTGCTTGGGGTCCAGTAAAAAGGGAACCAAAACCTGATCACATTTCCAAGGAAAAGAATGCTAGTGCTTGTGGCTACTGGAGACCAAAGACTATTCATGGATAAATACCAAAGGGCAGACTAGGAGAACAATGACCATATCTTTCCTTTTGGTGCTCAGAAGTACAAAAAACCTTCAGAATTCAAGAATTGGTTTTGAAAATAGTATTATTAAAAAAAAGTCTTATGTTTTTAATAGTGATTCCATGATTTTGGGTGATCAGAGCCCAAATTCAACATAAAGTTTATAATTTAAAAATAAGCTGGGAAAAAATGGACAAATAACAATAAATAAATTTGAATATAAAAGGTATTATGGTGCAGAGAAGATCAAGGCATAAACTCAGAGAAGACAGTATACAGACAATGACTTAAAGAAAATTCTAACTGGACTCAAGCCAAACAAGACTTCCTAGAAGAGTTAAAGAAAGAGGGGAGTGATAGAGGGAAAATTGAGAAAGAATTGAGAGAGATACAAGAAAAATATAAAAGGAGAATTAATATCTTGGTAAAAGAAGTATAGTCAGCTACATGGTGCAGTGGATAAAGTGCCAGACTTAGAATCAGGAAGATGAGTTCAAATCATACTGAAATAGCAACAACAACAATTGAATTGCAATTTCTATACATTTGGATGTATTCATCAATAATGCTTGGGAGTCCTTTTTTTTTTTTTTTTTTTTTTTTAAAGTAAAGGTCCATTTTTCCCTTTATGGAGAAAACAAACATACTCATATATTCATTTTGGTAAGTTATTTTTAGCCTTTAGTCCATATCCTTTGCCCTCTGGAATATTCTACTTCATGTTCTCTATATTTCATGTTATTCCTCAACATTGTTTATATGCTATTGAGTTTATAGCATAGTGGTTGTACATCACAAATTCCTATGTCTAAGCATAGACTTGCTTCATGTTATTATGACTTTAACACAAAAAGGTGCAGGGTCACTTAAGTTATAGTAATGGAGTATATTAGCCCTGATATTTATTGTTTGAGGTCAGAGTCACATCACTCCCTAATTGCCAGAGAAATATTAATTTTATTTTTCATTTTAAAGAAATCATTTATTCTTTAGTTCTTTAGTTATCCCTTTGAGTAAGTTGATATTCTAATTCATGGAGCATATTAGAGCAGGGCCTTCTCTCCAGTAGCAAAGTGATAGGTAAAATTAAACATAAAGCAAAGGGAATGAAAACTTTTAATTTATCATCAGGATGAAGGCAAGCAAAGGCTAATGAGAAGATTGAATAAAAAAATCTAAGAGTGAATTCTTGAAACTTCACCAGATTGAGGGAGAAAAGTGACTCAGAAAGTGAGATCACATATTTTCTGGGCAAAAGCCCATTATCAGAAATGAATTTAATTTCCAGCAGCTTTAACATGAAGTTTTTTTCCAAGAAATCCATGCATTTGTAATATGTAGATCTTCCCATCTCCTCCAAGCAATAATTCTGATATTCTCAATACTTTGTTCTTAGCAGAAGCAATCATAGAAGAGGAAACAGAGAATCCTCTGAATCTAATTGTTTAATCATCTGAGATTTTTTCCACTAAGCTGAATATTTCTCTTTTCCTGCTAATTCAAAGTAATTGAAACATTGGAACTCTGTGGAATTTGAAACACCTGATAATTCTTCTAAACTTCAAATATAAAATTAAAAAAAATATTCCTTTTAAGTATTTTGGCATTTAGAAACACATATCATTCAGATACAAATGACTTCTCAAAATATCTTTAGGATCATGAATCAATGTTGAGTCTAACTGTACATTAATAATTTTTAAATTTTATGCATAAAGTAGATTGTTATGTCATAGCTAGTGGCTCTTATTCTTTCTATTAGGGACTATTTATTCTCCAGACTGCTCTAAATGCTTTTGTTCAATAAATTCTTATTGTTATTTGTCTTTCACTCTCAAAGAGGACCAATGACATAAGGAAGATGATATCTTGACTTGTAAGTGGATTGAATTTAAGTGACATCATATAAATTTCTTGAAATAAGTATCTGGAAAAAGTAAGCTGTAAAGAAATCCCATTGGGATTCAAATGGAGCTACTTCATTATGTGTCCAAGCAAAATCACTTAGATCATGTTGAAAGATGGGAATTTCCCTTGGAAACATAATCAGTAAAAATATCTGGTGTTATCCTACCCATTGTTTTGGTATATAAACACTAATAAGGTTTGGCTAAAGTTGTTTTAATTATATCATTTAAAGTGTTTCAATTTTAAAGCTATTTTTAAAAGTTTAAAATTTCAGGTATGGAATAAAAAATGAAATTGAAGTAAAAGACAACATGAGAAGACAACATGATAGAATGAAAAAAAAAAAAACATACCTTTGAATCAAGGGTTTCAATTCAAGCTGCAGTTCTTAGATTTGGTATCCAAGGGGACCTAGAATGTCACACTTACCCTTAGTCTCTTCATTAAGATAATGGATAAGTATGCCTTCTTCACAAAATTATTCTGACGAAAGCATTTTTTATTTCTTAACAATTCAATATAAATGTGCACTATTGGGAAGCCTAGTCTACCTGGAGAATGATCTATTCCATAGGGAGATATTAGGCTCTTTAAGAAGCACAGTTCTTCAGTTACTCTTCAGTGATGTTTTACTTGGATATTTAATCACAAGGAAAAATGATATTGGTTTCTCAAAATCCAAAGCTCAATAGATTCTTTATTCTAATAGTGTTACCAACTTTTGAAAAAATTAAAATGTGAACCTTTCAGTAAACCACACAATGCATTTTACTTAGAATCAGTCTCATTCAGTTTGTAGAAGTTCATCAATAGTGGACTTGGCACCCAATGGCACTTCTTTCTTCTTATTGTTTCAGTTCTTTTTAGAAGATTAGATCATTCAGTAATCTGCATGACATGACAGAAAAGTTTATGAAATGCCCTTCTCTATATGAAACTATGGCTTCTTAAAATATGAAAGTATCTTGTATCACTGCTTTCCTGAAATTAGATGAAATTTTAAGAATAAGCAAGAGAAAATATACTTCCTCCAGTACTTCATATCAACAATAAAGAACATCATCAACAATAACAGATCAGCAGCAGGTAACAATAACAACCACTACATCAAATGCCCATATTATTGACACAGCCCTAAAAGTATCCTTGAGAATTCAATGAAGAAATTTAACAAGAATTGGAACATGATGGCAGCTACAAGTGTTACTAATAATTTCCTAGAAATAACATGATATATAAATATTGATTACTTTTAAATAGATGTGAGCATACTAAATACTCTTAAACTTCAAACTACCTGGACTAAAAGGCTTTCAAAACAGAAATCTAGCAGAATTTAAAAAAATCATTTGGGAACAAGATGGAGTATATTTTATCCTCATTCTATTGAAGGAATTGTACCAAAGAGTTCTCAGTGAACAAGGAGTTCTTTTATTCAACTATTTAATAATACACAGAATACTAACTCATTAAAAAAGAATAAAAATGGGATGACATTGAGTTGTCACTGGACTTTTTCTATCTGAATTGCATCAAAATTATAAGAATAAGATAAAAAATAATAACAGTAACATTGACACATTTCTATAGCACTTTAAGGCTTATAAAATTCTTGATAGCCATTATCTTATTTGATCTCATACAGCACTGTGGAAATCTTTTTTTCCCCTAATTCCTAGGTGAGAAAATTGAGACTTAAGCAAGATCAAGTTATTTGTCATTACATAGGTAATAAAGTCCTAAGATGTGATTTGAACATAGTTCTTCTTGGCTCAGTATAAATACGGAACAATTATACAAAGTGATTCAGATGTACAACAGTTGGGTTTGTTTGTTTGTTTGTTTGTTATCTTTAGTAGAGACATTTAAAATATTTTCTTGTTGAAGAAACTTGACATTAAAATGTTAAGTATCCCCCCACATAACTGCGAGAAATGATTCATTTGGACCCCAACTGTATTCTTATTAGTATTGATCAGTTTATTTTACAGAAATCATGTAAAGATAATTAGATATGATAGGTCCTTATGGTAAGCCTTGATAATAAACCTCAAAGTTTAATGTAACATTCACTACTTTTTTTTTTTTTTTTTACCAATTATGAAGTTCCCTTGGCAATGCTGACAAAGATTTTTTTCACCTTGTTTTACTCAAATTCCATGTTGAAAACCAGAATGGGAGAATGATTTGATGTTTTAGAAAGTCCCCCCAAATTATTTTTGTACCTTTGGACCATTCTTTCTTGTCCAAGAAAAACAGATGACCATCTTACAACAACTTAGTGGAGATGCTCCATGCTTCAATCAACCATGATGTTCCTGCTGATATGTTATTTTTTGCCTCAAGATCAAATCTATCAGTCAATTAGATTCTGTATTTTACCATGCTGATTTTGCATATTTGGCTATCAAACCCTAAAAAAATAAGAACTTGGAAGAAAGAGGCATCTTGGATGATGAGAAAGATTTCTTTTATTGCTGGTTGGGCACTTTTAATCTCCACAAATTCTGTCCTATTGTAGCATATAGTCCACAAAAAATGTCCTTCCTGACAATAAATTTGCTTTGTACTCTGAAATATAATTATAACTCATGAAAAGGCCTTTCCATGTAATAACACTGATTGTTTTGTTGTAATGACTAGTAACTATAACCTCACGTCTCTTATATGCAGAAAAATGTTTGTACAGCTCTTCAACTTGAGGACAAGTAATTCTAGTTGAAAGCAAAATATGCCACCTGAAATTTAACTTCTGAAACTTTCTTTTTTCTACATGTGAGAATCAGTGAACCTTTTGCAGAGTTTTTAAAGCAAGGAATTTTCCATTTTTACAGTATGTTTCCAATGTGACAGTAAAGATATCTGGTTGAAAAATTGACCACTGTTCAACAACAGACATGTAATCCATTATTTGATGACTTGTCCTCATATCAATAGCTAACCTCTTGTGTTTCTACTTGCTTCAGGCCACCTATAACTCTTGCAAATATAACTTTATATGACTGTAGTACAGCTTTCCAAATGAGAAAACCAGGATGGAAAACAAGGGTGAACATCAACAAAAAGCAACATGATTGCTTTGAAACAAGGAGAGACACAAATTATTATAGCACTCCAAGACAATAAGTAAGCTACCATTTTCATAAAGATATCCCCTTACTAAGTTCCTGCAAAGCTTCTATGCTTATAGGAAGGAGAGGAATGAAAATACTTTAGAGAAGACTACTCAATACTCTACAACTTCATTTTTCATCCCATGGCTCTCTCAGAGAACAACCTTTATATTAATGGCTCTGGTTTAGAGATTAAAAAAAAAATACTTGTTAACTAAAGTATTATAATAAAATAAGATGTAGTCAGATTGCAATCTTTGTAAGAACCTAATACCAGCAATCAATGAGGGCAGTTTTATTCATTATAACCTCTGGTTCTTAGGAATCACTGTATTCCCCAAGACTACTTTTCTTGTGAAAGCTATATTATCCACTGGAAATTGTAACATGTTTTGACTATATATATGACCATATTTTTTTGAACCTTTTGAAATTGAGATCAGTGTTTATTTAATGATCTAATATTCTTCAATACTTTCTCCTCAAACTTTTAATTATCATCTAATTAATGTTTATGAAAACATGTGAACTATTTTCAAATATTAACCTTTCATATGCAAAAGAGGTCAGATGTATTTGTTTAGGCACAGAGGATTTCATGTCAGTAAAAAATTCTTAACAATTAATTTTAAAAAAAAATTGATAGTAATGGCAATAGTTCTCTAAAAGTCTGATGATAGCAGGTCGATAGCAGAAAAAAAGATTACCTCAGATACTTATATGCAGTGTGAAAATATGCATAATAAATAAATTAAGCTAGATATCCTAAGGAAAGGGTAATTTGAACTCAAAGGAATCCCTGGAATAGGTGGGAAGTAAAATTTGTAACTAACATAATTTTGAAGGATAGAATTTATTCAAAGAAATAGGTTAGCTAAGATGGATATGTGAAGATCATATCTTTTGACTCAGAGATCCCATTGTTTAGCAGATAGTATGAGAAAGTCACAGACAGAAAGATACCATATATCCATTAACAATGCTTTTATGGCAATTTAGAACTAGAAACAAAGTACTCAAAGATTGATAAACAGCACTAGAAACTGTGATACCTGAAAATAGTGGGATGTCACAGTCATCTTTAGAGACAATGAATATGAATAATGAGAAATACTTGAAGAATTTTACAAAATTGATTTTCTGTTTTTAAGACTGAATGAAACTGGTATGATTTTTTTATACTCTCCTCCACAGAGTAAATCCAAATTCTTTACTTGTGAAACTCTATCCATATTTCAGAGAAACTCGACTAATCTTGTAATTGTCTTCACTGAAGATCCAATTCTATTATAAAGTGAATCTCCACATTGAATTGTCTACTTCAGTAATTCCATCCACTCTCTACTTAACCCAAATTCAAGTTCTTAAAATCTTACTTGTCAACCACTTAACTCAAATTTAAGTTGATTCCAGCAAAGCCATTGCACACTCCTCTCATTTCCTGGAAGTCTTTGTCTTGTGACTAGCAAGTCCTTCAGAAGGGGAGGCCCAAATAATGTAAGCTCAATACAAACTATGTCATCTCAATAGTCAATCAGAAGAAAACAAATATATCTAACTCAAAACTTAGTCATTTTCCCCTCCGACTAAATAGTATTTTTCACTAATTTATTTTTGAAGGAGTTGTTTTCTTTAGGAAATTTTTGTGTTTCCTTTTCAAGCTGTTTTTTTTTTTTTGTTGTTGTTGTTGTTGTTCATAATTCTGCATAACTCTTTTCCCCGTTTTTTCTACTATAGCTCTGGCTTTATGTCTTAATTTTTTTGAGCTCTTCTAAAAGAACCTTTTGAATTTTAAACTAATTCATATTCCCCTTTGAGGGTTCATATATAGGCATTTTGTCATTGTTATCCTCTTTTGAGTTTGTACTTTGATCTTCTCTGTTGCCATAATAATCGCTTTCTATGGTCAGGGCTCTTTCTGGTTTTTTGCTCATTTATTTCAAAATAGAGCTCTGCTCCTAGGGGAAGGGCAGTGGTCTCATCACTAGATTTAGAATCTACTATGGAGGTGCTGGCAGCTTTCTCATTGCACTGGATTGGCCTGACCTAGTTAGGAACCAATGTGCTGGGGTTGTGAGGTTCACAACTTGCCTTCTGTGTTGGGAATGGCAGCCTCATAGCTAGCCTGCTAGGCCAGGACTGAACTTGATCTATGCTGTGGGTCAGAGCCCCCAATTTCCCTCACTGTCCTTATGCTGGGCAGTGTTCCCTTTCCCCAAGTGAGATAGACTTTTCCTGAAGTCCTTCTGAATTATCCAGTGTTTCACTCCATCTTTTTATAGGTTCTGTCACTCTAAAATCCATTTAGAGGATTGGTTTAGTGTTGTTTCTGAGGGAAACCAGGGAGAACTTCCTGGCTTCTCTTCACTATCTTGGCTCTGCCCCTTCAGTCATCTTGTTAATTGTTATGAAAGAACTTTTCAGTCATCAATCTAAGTCTCTGATTTTCAAGATACTCCATTGATCCAATGTATTGTTACTTCTAGATTAACTAATAAATTGTTCATGCTTCGACCATTGTCTCTCAATTTATTTTTTATTTTTAAAATATAACAATTTTATGTATTGAATAAGAATGTTTATAAGATAGTGTAACAACAATGGAAATGAAAATAACATTAAAATGAAGTGTAGATAAAGAGAGGAATATAGGAATGATTGGCTTGGGTAAACCACACGAAATCCTTACTCTAAAGGCATGGATATTCCTATAGAAGGAGTGAAAATAAGGGGCAGGGGTGGAGAGCCAGTTTTCTAAGTGTTCAAGCTAGCTTGGCAATTTCTAAGTTGCCATGCATAGAGATTACTGAGATATGACATAGGGGAATACCTATGACCAGGGTATACATATGTAGTGGTATAAGTGCCAGAAATATATTTAACCTGGGCGTACACTGCAAAGAACAGTAATTCCTTAATTTATACCTCTCATGCTACATTTCTGTCAATGTTTTCTTGTGATTTTCATCAAGCAGTTCTCTGCCAAGTTTAATTCCTGCAGTGCTCATATTTCTATTCCTTCTCTTGGATGCCACATCTCTTCCATAAGTAGTCTTTATCTACCCATCTTTAATCAATGTTATCTGCCATCCATTGGGGATATCATGGTTATTACTTATGCTTCTTCCCTAAAGGGGAAATTTTAAATCATTTTTAAGTTATTTCTCTTAGGCTCTCACTGGGCTTCAGTTTCTATTTTGAGTTTATTTTTAAGGATATTTGCTACTAAGTCTTCCATCTAATGAGGTAGGAGGTGGAGTGCATTTTATTATTAATAAGCTTCTCCCCTACAGTGGAGGGCTATAGTTCTTTTCAGTAAGCACTTCAATCAGCTCTTTTAGGCAATAAAGATGAAGCTCTTCTCCCTTAAGCAGTCTTTGCACAAAACCTAGAGGATGACAGACTAAGGTCATAGAATCATAGATTTTATGTTGTAAGGGATCTTAGAGGTCATGTAGTCCAATTCCCTCATTTTACAAATGAAAAGACTGAAGCCCAGCCAGGTTAAGTGATTTGTACCCAACATGGCTGCTCTCTATACTACTCTCTCCTTTTCTCTTGTCTATCTCTCCAAAATTCCATAGCTCAATTGTCATCTGCCTTTTACTTAGAAGAACCCTTTCTCACCCACAGTTCTTAAAGTCACTGATTGTGACAAATATTCCAAAGGCAATTTCTTTATGCTATTTTCTACCTCACACTGGCTAGCAACTAAGGGAAAATGTAGTTTGGTATCTGCCCTGACTCCAGTTTTTTTCATCACAATTTTCTGATTCGTGGACATAATAAAAGCTGGTCTTTTTGGAAAAGACTGAAAGATTTACAACTAATTCATTTTGCCCCAACAATAAATCACAACATTTTTTTTTCCTTATAATTTAGGCAGTATTTTCTAAAGTTGTAAATTTATGTTTTCTAAATGGGAATGAGTTATCTCAAAAGATAGTGTCGTATGCTGTCACCATTCTAAAAGCAAAGCTGGGATTTGTCAGGTATTGTGGAGATAGAATTTTTGTGCAAGTCATCTAGATGGCCTCTGATATCCCTCTTCCAAGTCAATAAGGGTTTCTACGACAATGATAAAGTGATTTGCAGTAAAAGAAAGCTATCTTTACTTCTGGAAAAAACAAGCAGATATATTGAATTCTTAATCTATAGTAGGTTAGATAAAAGATTTTGTTCAATACTGATAGTGGTTTAGTGTTAGACAATTTGAAACAATTTATACATTCTCTGGACTTACAATACATAATTCACTTTTCATTTTCAGATCTCAAAATTACTTTCTAACTCAGTTAATTGTATTGTGGAGGATAATGAATATCCAAGGTCCTGTATAGTAGAAGTCAAAAGGGATTGAATCATTTTTTAAAATGAGAGAAACTTCACACAGAAAAATGTTTTCAATATAGAATTTTCCCTGTAATTTTGTCATGTTTAGGTCCCTCAGTGGCTCTGGAACACAGTAATGAAAGATCTGGGTTTGAGTCTTAAGTCTACCATTAACCATAGACACAAATTTTCTAAATTTCTGGGCCTTTATTTCCTTATTAAAAAAAAAAATCAGAACTTTAGAATGGTTGAATTTTAAGATCTATAATTTTGGGGCCACAGAATTTTTGTGAAGAATAGCATTTATGAATGACATTTCAGAAAGCTGAGAAAGTAAGCCAGTTTTTAATTGATTGGTTGCATTTAGTGAAAGACTAATCCTACACAAATTGGGCAATTCCCTGGTCTCTACACGAGCCACAGCAAAAGAGGAGTGGGCATTAACATTAAAACTGCTCTTTTATAAGATCATTTTTGTAGCATCTTCAGGTTATTTAAGGGTACATCCAACACTAGAATCTAGCTTGTCTTCCTCTGTTCTTTTGTTTTACACTATGACAGCAGTCAAGATCACATTTTCTCACTACTAGAATATTGGTCAAACACATACCTCATCTCCACAGAGGAGTGCTTAAGTTTAATCACTGTTTTCAAAGTGATCGTATTTCCTTTACAAGTGATTTATTAATATTATTGAGATCTCTTAGAATAGAGTTTATTTTGCTTCCATTATTAGGTAATAGTAGGAAATTTCATTTACGAAAGGCAAGTGGACCTTGAGAATCATAATGTAAGTAGTTGAACTGGCTATGCTTGTAGTGATTTAGAATTACTTAAATTAAAATTTTTGTGGGTTTTATTTTACGTCAGTTTGTGACTTTTATAGGATTAATGAGTTATATAAAATTCTCACTTTTCAACTTTCTTTGAATCCAGGTGAAAGAATAAAAAATAACATTTTCCTCAAAGAACTCTAATAACTAGAAAAATTGTGTTCTCTTCTGAGTTTGCCCTCTCATTGTTACATATTTTAACCATGAACTCAAATTACATTCTTTCTTGATGTCTCTGCAATTTAGTGATATTTCCTTCCCCAACCAATATACAATGTTTAAGTTAGCCCTTTAGTAATTTCTTTTTTTTGAGGGGTCTACTGCTAAATTGTGTGTGTGTGTGTGTCTGTGTGTGTGTGTGTCTGTGTGTGTATAAAATTGGCATGTACTGTGTGAGTATAAGCAATAGCTTAAAGATTTGAAAATGAAACATTATTGGGGGAAAACACAGAATTTCTAGTCTCATTCTAAATTTTCAAATTTAAGGATTATGTTTCTACTTTGGAACGACGTAATGCTTTTGGTGATAATGACAGTAGTTCCCTTCCCTCGGTTTCTCTTTAAGGTCCCCTTTATTTCAAACTCACCCTGCACCCAAATTTTAATAGTCACAATGAAAGAGGATAATGTCATTCATGATCTAGAAATTATTACTTCAGTCATCTAATCTTTTTTCAATAAATTATCTGATTTTGATAGTGAATGGAACTTTGTATCAGTAAGCTTTGAGTTTAAATCAAGTTTCCGGAACTTATTAGCTTTGTATAACTTGTCATGGCCCCTAATGTTAATCTTTCTGCATCCTAGGCAACTTTCTAAGAAATTGATTCTCATTCTCTCTCTCTCTCTCTCTCTCTCTCTCTCTCTCTCTCTCTCTCTCTGTCTCTCTCTCTCTGTCTCTGTCTCTGTCTCTCTCTGTCTTTTTCTCTTTCTCTCTTTCTCTGTCTGAATCTCTCTCTGTTTCTTTCTCTCTCTCTCTCTTTCTGTATCTCTCTCTCTCTTCCTCTCCTTCCCTTTCTCCCTTCTTCTCTCTCACTTTTTGTCTCTCTCTCTCTGTCTCTTACTCTCTCTCATTCCTTCTCTCTCTCCCCCTCTCTCTTTCTGTCTCTGTCAATGAATATCTGTTTCTTTCCCACAGACGCATGCACAAATACCGTATATGTATATATACAATATAATTTGCACATAAGTATAAATTTATGCAAATAGATGTAGATATTTGTGAACCCACATATACAATATGTGTGTATTATAAACAATGGAAGAGCTGCATTGGTAGCCAGTGCTCCCATATTAAAATTCATTAAATTGAGAAAATAGTAAAATCTTTTATATTTCTATCTGGAAAATAAAATAGCATTGTAGCTACTTCTAGCACTGTGTTGCCTGGCACATAGTATGCAATTAACAAATGCTTGTTGACTTGACTTAACACTGGAGTCTCTGCCATTATGAAACATGTTGCTAATGTTGAAAAAGCTGAAAAGTGGTTTGAGCTTTTAGCTTAGCCCATATATCCAATTCAAACTACTGCCATCATTTGCTTAAAAATCCACATCTGTTACAATATTCAACTGGTTGATGAGGCTTGGATAAACAGCTGTAAGTTTCTTTAACCTGAACCCATTCTTTTACCTGGTCTAGTGCTTCTTCTGTTTTCAAGCAGTCTCAAATCTTTGTTTAAAAATTCATTGTTCACCCATGACTGTAAAATAGCTCCTTACCATTTAAAAGAGTTTAAATGTGTCATATCCATCAAGCAAACAGCATTTCTTATGTCTTGTGTGCTATCCACATGTTCCAAGCTGAGGTTGAATGGATGCAGAAAATGATCTCATTCAGTCTCACAGCAGAGACACTATAATTTGGCAAGCATTAACAGAGTAAGTCAATAGAATAGCAATAAAAGTGGGACCTTGCTCTGCTGATTCCCAGTTTCTTGATAACCTTGCATTCTGTCTCTTTCATTATATTCTACACCTTTTTGAACAACCATGATTTCTAATATTTGGTTGAAATTTTAAATTGTTTTTTTTTTTTTCTTTTATGTAATATAGTATTGTTGACACAACTTTGGTAGATGATTGCCTAAAAAAGATGTTATAAATTTGCAATTAAGGAGAGCTGAGTTCAAGATTCTTGCCATAATAGTAATCTTTAATTTTAAAAAATATATATTATGTAGGGGGTGGAGCCAAAATGGCAGAGAGTAGACAGGTCTCTATCTGAGCTCTTCCTGGCATCCCTCAGATCAACACCAGATAGAGATTCTGAATTGAGTTTTGGAGGGACAGAACCCACAAATGTTTGGAGTGTAAGAAATTTTCAGGAGCTGATATTTTGGAAATCCTTCAGAAAACATTTGTCTCCGTGGGCCATGGGGAGAGGTGGTTGAGTGCAGGCACAACTCAGAGCAGGGCAGTGTGGTGGCCCATGCTGGGACCCATACCCGGAGGCTCTTAGTCAAAATACAGCAGGATTGACTACTTTCTTGGCTTAGAAGCCAGTAGATCTACAGATCATCAGTGAGATATCCAATCTAAATGTAAAAGACAAATAATGAACTGAACACAAGAGTAACCTGGGACTTGGCCACACCCCCTCAGTACAGAAAGGAAGTCAGCAGAAAATATCAGGCAGGGTAAAGGTGCTGTCTCATGGAGAGGAAGCTTGGGACAATCTCCCCTTTACCCTAAAAGCAGATCTCAACCTTTGGAAAAATTAGCAAAAAAAATCAAAAAGAACTCTCTCTATAGATAGCTTTTATGGAGAAAGAGAAAAATAGACATCAAACCCTAAAGATACTAAAAGCAAATGGTCTCCAGATGAAGTCCTAAAGGGTGATATGAATTGGTCTTCAGTTCACAAGGCTATCTTGGAAGAACTCAAAAAAGATCTTAAAAGAGAACTAGAAGAAAACTGGGGAAAGGAAATGATAACATTGCTGTAGAGTTTAGAAAAGAAAATACAGAAATTATTTGAAGAAAACTTATTTTTTTTCATTAATTCCCTTGATATTCATGACCTTTTGTTCTTCCAAATGAACTTCGTTTTTATTTTTTCTAGATCTGTAAAATACTATTTTGAGCAGCTTGATTGGTATGACACTGAATAAATAGACCAATTTAGGCAGAATTGTCATTTTTATTATATGTGTATGGGCTACCCAAGAACAATTAAACTTTTTTCTCTTGTTTAGATGTGACTATTTGTGTGACAAGTGTTTTGTAATTGTGTTCATATAGTTCCAAGGTTTGTTTTGGCAGGTAAACGCTCAAGTATTTTATTTTTTCTACAGCTATTTTAAATGGAATTCCTCTTTCTCTTTCTGATGAGCTTTGTCAGCAATATATAGCAATGATGATTTTGGGGGGTTTATTTTATATCCTGCAACTTTACTAAAGTGTTAATTTTTTCATTAGATTTTTGGATGATTTTCTAGTATTGTCTAAGTATATCATCATATGATCTGCAAAGAATGATAGTTTTATTTCATCATTTCTTATTCTTATTCCTTTAATTTCTTTTTTCTTTTCTTATTGCTAACGTCAACATTTTTAGTACAAAATTGAATAATAGTGATGATAGTGAGCATCCTTGTTTCATCCTTGATCTTAATAGGAATGCATTCAGATTCTTTCAATTTCAAATAATACTTGGTTAGTTTTAAATAGATACTGCTTAGTATTTTGACAAAAACTCTCTTTATCCCTATGCACTCTGGTGTTTTTAAGAGGAAGGGATGCTGCATTTTGTCAAACACATTTTCTGTATCTATTGGGATTACCATATGATTTCTGTTCATTTTATTATTGATATGGTTGATTATGGTAATACTTTTCCTAATATTGATCCGGCCCTGTATTCCTGGTAGAAACCCCACTTGGTCATAGTGTAGTATTCTGCTGATAAGTTGTGTAATCTCTTTGCTAACATTTCATTCAAAATTTATGTATTGATATTCATTAGGGAGATTTATCTATAATTTTCTTTCTCTTTTTTGGTCCTTCCTTGTTTAAATATCAGTACCACATTTGTGTCATAGAAGAAATTTGTCAATGTTCCTTTTTTATCTATTTTTCCAAAATGTTTACATAGTACTAGAATTATTTGTTCTTTAAATTTTTGGTAGAATTCACATGTGAATCCATCTGGTCCTGAAGACTTTTTCTTAGGGAATTCATTAATGACTTGTTCAATTTCTTTTTCTAAAGTGAGACCATATAAGTATTTTATTTCCTCTTCTGTTAACCTGGATAATTAATATTTTTGTAAAAATCCATCCATTTTGGTTAGATTGTCAGACTTGCTGCCATACAGTTGGGCAAAATAGATTCTAATTATTGGCTTAATTTTTTTCATTGGTGCTAAGTTCACCCTTTTCATTTTTGATTCTAGTGATTTGATTTTTTCTTTCTTGTTTCTAATCAAATTAACCAAAGAGCTTCCGGTTAAGATGGCGGAAAGGAGGCTCACAGTTGCATAAGCTCCGCGCTTTCTCTCACTATCCACTTCATTACAAGCCTCTGAATCAATGCTTGACTGAAAAAAACCCACAAATAGTTACCAAGAGAAGCCATCCTTGAGATCCGCCAAGAAAGGTCTGTCTTTACTGGAGGGCTGGGGCGGTTTTAGATCGGGCGCAGGCGGCGGGCAGCGGCAGTGAGAGCACGGGAGCAGACTGGAGAGGGGGTGGGGAGTGATCGCAGCTGTCTCTGCGGGGAGAGCTTCGCTACAGGTTTGGAACCTGCAGCAAGTCAACAGCCCAGCAGAGAAGCTAAAAACACCGGGGCTGAAGAACACAACCGCAAACAGCTGGAGTCTCTCAGGACCTGGCCCCCCCCCCCTTCCCCCCCCTCAGTGACTCAGCACGCTTTGGGATCTCAGAGCGCAGGCGCAGCACAGTCCTGCTAGTGCCTCACTGCTGCCCCCTGCAGTCTGGAGAGGAAGCTCGATAACACACCAGCCCCCCCCCAAAGAAAGACTCCAGTTTTTTCTGTTTTTCTTTGCTAGTTTGTCTCTGATTAATAGACAGAATGAGCAAGAAGCTGAAGAGGACTTTAACCCTAGACAGCTTCTATACAGATAGAGAGCAGACTCTAAATCCTGAGGAGACTAAAAACAGGCAGTCCCCAGGTGATTCCCCAAAGGAGGAGATCGTCTGTTCCTCAGCACAGATGAACCTCATAGAAGTGATTAAAAAGGCTCTCACAAGGGAGCTAGAAGAAAAATGGGGAAAGCAGAGTGAGGCTTGGCAAAAGGAGAAGGAAGCTTGGGAAAAGGAGAGGGAGGCTTGGCAAAAGAGCCTGGAGAAGTCAGTTAAAGAGAGAGTGGATAAAGAAGTAAAATCCTTGAAAAATAGGATTAGTGAACTGGAAAACAAAATTGGCGAAATGGAAAAAAATTCCACAGAACAAAAGAACTCAATTGGACAATTAGAGAAAGATTTTAAAAAGTGAGTGAAGAGAATACTTCACTGAAAATCAGAATTGAACAAGTGGAATTGAATGACTCGAGGAGACAAGAAGAATCAGTCAAGCAAATCCAAAAAAATCAAACAATGGAGAAAAATGTGAAATACCTTCTGGGGAAGACAACAGACCTGGAAAACAGATCCAGGAGAGACAATCTGAGAATCATTGGACTCCCAGAAAAACATGATGAAAAAAAGAGCCTGGACACTGTCTTCCAGGAAATTATCAAAGAGAACTGCCCAGAAGTCATAGGAACAGAGGAAAAAATAAACATTGAAAGGATTCATCGATCACCCACTGAAAGGGATCCTAAAATCAAAACACCAAGGAATATAGTGGCCAAATGCCAGAACCCTCAGATGAAAGAAAAAATATTGCAAGCGGCTAGAAAAACCCAATTCAAGTATCAAGGAGCCACAATAAGGATCACCCAGGATCTGGCAGCATCCACATTAAAAGATCGAAGGGCCTGGAATATGATATTCCGAAAGGCTAAGGAACTTGGTATGCAACCAAAAATAACTTACCCAGCGAGAATGAGCATCTTTTTCCAGGGAAGAAGATGGACATTCAACGAAGTAAGCGAATTTCATCTATTTCTGATGAAAAAACCAGAACTTAACAAAAAGTTTGATCTACAAATATAGAACTCAAGAGAAATCTAAAAAGGTAAAGATTAATCTTGGGAACTATATTTTGACTATATAGATGCATAAAGAATACATGTATACCTTGTTCTAGAAATTGATGTGGAAAGGACATTGTACCAGAAAAAGGGTAAAGTGGGGGTAGTACATCTCATGAAGAGGCATAGGAAACCTATTATATCTGAGAGAAAGAATGGAGGGGGATGAATATAGTGGGTATCTTACTGCCTTCAGAATTGGCTTTAAGTGAAAAATCTTAAGACATATTCAATCTATGGTGAAACTTCTCCCATCTCATTGAAAAGTGAGAAGGGAAAAGTGGAAAGGGAAGGAATAAGCTAAGCAGAAGGGAATACGGGAACTGGGAGGGAAAGGGGTAAGATAGGGGGAGGAACTCTAAGGCGGGGGGAGGGACACTAAAAAGGGAGGGCTGTGAGAAACAAGGGGTGCTCACAAGCTTAATACTTGGAAGGGGGGGAAAGGGGAAAGAAGGGAGGAAAGCATAAACCGGGGTTAACAAGATGGCAAGTAATACAGAATTGGTCATTCTAACCATAAATGTGAACGGGGTAAACTCCCCCATAAAGAGGAAGCGGTTAGCAGAATGGATTAAAAGCCAGAATCCTACAATATGTTGTTTACAGGAAACACACCTGAAGCGGGGAGATACATGCAGGTTAAAGGTAAAAGGTTGGAGCAAAATCTACTATGCTTCAGGTGAAGTCAAAAAAGCAGGGGTAGCCATCCTGATCTCAGATCAAGCTAAAGCAAAAATTGACCTAATTAAAAGAGATAAGGAAGGACACTATATCTTGCTAAAGGGTAGCATGGATAATGAAGCACTATCTATATTAAACATATATGCACCAAGTGGGGTAGCATCTAAATTCTTAAAAGAGAAACTAAGAGAGCTGCAAGAAGAAATAGACAGTAAAACTATAATAGTGGGAGATCTTAACCTTGCACTCTCAGAATTAGATAAATCAAACCAGAAAATAAATAAGAAAGAAGTTAAAGAGGTAAACAGAATACTAGAAAAGCTAGATATGATAGATCTCTGGAGAAAATGTAATGGAGACAGAAAGGAATACACTTTCTTTTCAGCAGTTCATGGAACCTATACAAAAATTGACCATATATTAGGACATAAAAACCTCAAACTCAAATGTAGTAAGGCAGAAATAGTAAATGCATCCTTTTCAGACCACGATGCAATGAAAATTACATTCAACAAAAAAGCAGGGGGAAGTAGACCAAAAAATAATTGGAAACTAAATAATCTCATACTAAAGAATGATTGGGTAAAACAGCAAATCATAGACATAATTAATAACTTCACCCAAGAAAACGATAATAATGAGACATCATACCAAAATGTATGGGATGCAGCCAAAGCGGTAATAAGGGGAAATTTCATATCTCTAGAGGCCTATTTGTATAAAATAGAGAAAGAGAAGGTCAATGAATTGGGTTTGCAATTAAAAATGCTAGAAAAGGAACAAATTAAAAACCCCCAGTCAAACACTAAACTTGAAATTCTAAAAGTAAAAGGTGAGATCAATAAAATTGAAAGTAAAAAAAACTATTGAATTGATTAATAAAACTAAGAGTTGGTTCTATGAAAAAACCAACAAAATAGACAAACCCTTAGTAAATCTGATTAAAAAAGGAAAGAGGAAAATCAAATTGTTAGTCTTAAAAATGAAAAGGGAGAACTCACCACTAACGAAAAGGAAATTAGAGCAATAATTAGGAGTTACTTTGCCCAACTTTATGCCAATAAATTCGACAACTTAAATGAAATAGAAAAATACCTCCAAAAATACAGCTTGCCCAAACTAACAGAGGAAGAAGTAAATATCCTAAACAGTCCCATCTCAGAAAAAGAAATAGAACAAACTATCAATCAACTCCCTAAGAAAAAATCCCCAGGACCAGATGGATTTACATGTGAATTCTACCAAACATTTAAAGAACAATTAACTCCAATGTTATATAAACTATTTGAAAAAATAGGGATTGAAGGAGTCCTACCAAACTCCTTTTATGACACAGATATGGTACTGATACCTAAACCAGGTAGGCTGAAAACAGAGAAAGAAAATTATAGACCAATCTCCCTAATGAATATTGATGCTAAAATCTTAAATAAAATATTAGCAAAAAGATTACAGAAAATTGTCACCAGGATAATACACTATGACCAAGTAGGATTTATACCAGGAATGCAGGGCTGGTTCAATATTAGGAAAACTATTAGCATAATTGACTATATCAATAACCAAACAAACAAAAACCACATGATCATCTCAATAGATGCAGAAAAAGCATTTGATAAAATCCAACATCCATTCCTAATAAAAACACTTGAGAGCATAGGAATAAATGGACTTTTCCTTAAAATAGTCAGGAGCATATATTTAAAACCATCAGTAAGCATCATATGCAATGGGGAAAAACTGGAACCTTTCCCAGTAAGATCTGGAGTGAAGCAAGGTTGCCCACTATCACCATTATTATTTAATATCGTATTAGAAACACTAGCCTCGGCAATAAGAGTCGAGAAAGATATAAAAGGAATTAGAGTAGGCAATGAGGAAACCAAACTATCACTCTTTGCAGATGATATGATGGTATACCTAGAGAACCCCAGAGATTCTACCAAAAAGCTATTGGAAATAATTCATAATTTTAGCAAAGTAGCTGGCTACAAAATAAATCCCCATAAATCCTCAGCATTTTTATACATCACCAACAAAACCCAACAGCAAGAGATACAAAGAGAAATTCCATTCAGAATAACTGTTGATACCATAAAATATTTGGGAATCTATCTACCAAAGGAAAGTCAGGAATTATATGAGCAAAATTATAAAAAAGTCTCCACACAAATAAAGTCAGACTTAAATAATTGGAAAAATATTAAGTGCTCTTGGATTGGCCGAGCGAACATAATAAAGATGACAATACTCCCTAAACTAATCTATTTATTTAGTGCTATAGCAATCAGACTTCCAAGAAAATATTTTATTGATCTAGAAAAAATAACAACAAAATTCATATGGAACAATAAAAAGTCGAGAATCTCAAGGGAACTAATGAAAAAAAAATCAAATGAAGGTGGCCTAGCTGTACCTGATCTAAAATTATATTATAAAGCAGCAGTCACCAAAACCATTTGGTATTGGCTAAGAAATAGATTAGTGGATCAGTGGAAAAGGCTAGGCTCACAAGACAGAATAGTCAATTATAGCAATCTAGTGTTTGACAAACCCAAAGCCCCTAACTTCTGGGAAAAGAATTCAATATTTGATAAAAACTGCTGGGATAATTGGAAATTAGTATGGCAGAAATTAGGCATGGACCCACACTTAACACCATATACCAAGATAAGATCAAAATGGGTCTATGACCTAGGCATAAAGAACGAGACTATAAATAAATTAGAGGAACATAGAATAGTTTATCTCTCAGACTTGTGGAGGAGAAAGAAATTTGTGACCAAAGATGAACTAGAGACCATTACTGATCACAGAATAGAAAATTTCGATTACATCAAATTAAAAAGCCTTTGTACAAATAAAACTAATGCAAACAAGATTAGAAGGGAAGCAACAAACTGGGAAAACATTTTCACAGTTAAAGGTTCTGATAAAGGCCTCATTTCCAAAATATATAGAGAACTGACTCAAATTTATAAGAAATCAAGCCATTCTCCAATTGATAAATGGTCAAAGGATATGAACAGACAATTTTCAGAGGATGAGATTGAAACTATTACCACTCATATGAAAGAGTGTTCCAAATCATTATTGATCAGAGAAATGCAAATTAAGACAACTCTGAGATACCACTACACACCTGTCAGATTGGCTAAGATGACAGGAAAAAATAATGATGAATGTTGGAGGGGATGCGGGAAAACTGGGACACTAATGCATTGTTGGTGGAGTTGTGAACGAATCCAACCATTCTGGAGAGCAATCTGGAATTATGCCCAAAAAATTATCAAAATGTGCATATCCTTTGATCCAGCAGTGTTTCTATTGGGCTTATATCCCAAAGAAATACTAAAGAAGGGAAAGGGACCTGTATGTGCCAAAATGTTTGTAGCAGCCCTGTTTGTAGTGGCTAGAAACTGGAAAATGAATGGATGCCCATCAATTGGAGAATGGCTGGGTAAATTGTGGTATATGAATGTTATGGAATATTATTGTTCTGTAAGAAATGACCAGCAGGATGAATACAGAGAGGCTTGGAGAGACCTTCATGAACTGATGCTAAGTGAAATGAGTAGAACCAGGAGATCATTATACACTTCGACAACGATATTGTATGAGGACATATTTTGATGGAAGTGGATTTCTTTGACAAAGAGACCTGAGTTTCAATTGATAAATGACGGACAAAAGCAGCTACACCCAAAGAAAGAACACTGGGAAACGAATGTGAACTATCTGCATTTTTGTTTTTCTTCCCGGATTATTTATACCTTCTGAATCCAATTCTCCCTACGCAACAAGAGAACTGTTCGGTTCTGCAAACATATATTGTATCTAGGATATACTGCAACATATCCAACATATAAAGGACTGCTTGCCATCTAGGGGAGGGGGTGGAGGGAGGGAGGGGAAAAAAATCGGAACAGAAATGAGTGTCAATATAATGTAATTATTAAATAAAAAAACTTAATAAAAAAAATAAAAATAAAAAAATTAACCAAAGATTTATCTATTTTGTTGTTTTATAAAACCAACTCTGATTCTTATTTATTAGTTCAATAGTATTCTTAGTTTAATTTTTTTTTTAATCTCTCCTTTGAATTTCAGAATTTCTAATTTGGTATTTTTTTTCTTTTATTCTTTTTCTACCTTTTTTTAGTTGCATGTCTAATTCATTAATCTCCTCTTTCTCTATTTTATTCATGTAGCTATTTAGAGATATAAAATTTCTCCCAGAACTGCTTTGGCTGCATCCCATAGGTTTGATATGTTGTCTTATTATTATCATTGTCTTGATTGAAATTATGGATTGCTTCTGTGATTTGTTGTTTGATCCCATTATTTTTTGGAATTAGATTATTTAATTTCCAATTGACTTCTAGTCTATCTTTCCCTTTCCCTTTACTGAATATATATATTTTTTGCATTATGGCCTGAAAAGGAAGCATTTACTATTTTTGCTTCTCTACATTTGATTGTGAGTTTTTTAATGCCTTAATATGAGGTCAATTATTTTGGAGCAGCCATATACTGCTGAGAAAAAAAGTGCATTCTTTTCTGGCCCTATTCAATGTTCTCCAGAGGTCTATTATGTCTTGGTTTTCTGGGATTCTATTACCTCCATAGTTTCTTTCTTGTTTATTTTGTGGTTAGATTTGTCTTATTCTTAGAGGGGAAGAGTAAAGTTCCCCACTAGAATAGTTTTGCTGTCTATTTCTTTCTGTGACTAATTTAAAATCTTCTCTAGGTATTTGGCTGCTCTACCACTTGGTGTATACAAATTCAGTATCATTACTATTTCATTATTTATGGTACCATTTATTAAGATGTGCTTTTTTTCTTTATCTCTTTTAATAAGATCTATTTTTACTCTTGCTTTTTCTGAGATTAGAATTACTACCCCTGCTTTTCTTTTTAATTCAACTGAAGCATAATAAATTCTGTTCTAGCCTTTTACCTTTACTCTGTATGTGTCTCTCTTTCTCAAAGGTGTTTCTTGTAAACAACATATTGTAATATTCTATTTTTAAATCCATTCTGTTTTATGGGAGAGTTCATCAAATTCACATTCACCTAGTTATGATTAACACCTCTGTATTTCCCTCCATTCTATTTTCTCCCCAGTAGACATTCTTGTTCTCTCTTTCCATCCAGTTCTTAGTCTGTTTTTAACCCACTCCCCACTACTTCACCTCCTATCATCTCTCCCCCTTTTCCTAGTAGTGTTTTTTAACTCATTCCACTCACTACCTTATCTTCCATCACTTCTTCCTCATTTCTCTTACCTATTCCCTAGAGTTTCTGCCCTCCTTTCTATCTTACCCCTCTCATTTTTTGGTTCTTTTTTGGTCTATTTCTTTACAGAGTTAGGTAAATTTCTATACTCAACTGAATAATTAAATTATTTCATCTTACAATCAAAACTAATAAGATCAAGATTCAGACAATGCTCATTTCCCTCCCTTCTTTCCCTGGATTATAATAGGTCTTTTGTACTTCTTGCGAATTAATTGTTGCAATATACATCCCTTTCCTCTTTTTCAAGTGCAGATCTTTTTCCAACCCTTAATTTCTTTTTTCTTTGGTACCATCACTTCAGAGTCTATTCATAATCACATCCTCATTCCATATGATGCCCCCTTCTGTCTGCTCCAGTGACAGATTCATTTGTCAAGAGTTACAGAGATAGTTTTCCTCTTTGGAGATGTAAACTTAAACTTAAATATATATATCTGTATTTTCCCTCTCTTTATCTTTTGATGCTTCTCTTAATTCCTGTATTTTGGTTTAATTTTTTTTGTTTATTTCTATTTTTTAATAGAAATTATTAAAAGTCTCTTACTTTATTGAAGTTCCATCACTTTCCATAAAAGATAATGCTGAATCTCTCTGGGTAGTTAATTCTTGGTTGTAACTCTAGCTAGGTCCTTTGCCTTCCAGATTATGATATTGCAGGCCCTCTGATCATTTATTGTATAAGCTGCCAGATCCTGATAATACTGCCTGTTGCTCTTGAATTATCTTGGTCTAGCAGCTTGTGGCATTTTTTCTTGAGGTTTAGTTTTTGAGTTTTGCAACAATATCCCTTGTGGTTTTCCATGTGTGATCTCTTCCTGAAAATCATCTATGTATTTTTTTCAATCAGTACTATCCCTTCTGTTTCTAGAATATCAAGACAGTTTCCTTAATGATGTCTTGAAGAATACTATTCAAGCTTTTTTTTTTTTTTTTTTTTTTTTAATTTTAGTCATGGCCTTCAGGTAGGGCAATGATTTTTTTTTTTAATTTTAAACATGGTAAAACTATGTGTTAAATCCAATATATGCATACATATTTATACAATTATTTTTCTGCACAAGAAAAATCAGATCAAAAAGAAAGAAAATGAAAACAAAAATAAAGTGCAAGCAAACAACAACAAAAAGAATGAAAATGTTATATTGTGATGTAGAGGACCACAAATAGTGGGGAACTCTGGGAAAAGTATACTCGAAACAAGGATACTTACAACAGGGTGTTAATGGTTCTCTAGTTCACATATACTTAGTGTGATGTAATGATATAATTACTCTAGATGGTATACAGTTAGTGAGATATGGTGATATAATGGTTCCTACAGTTGGCACATGCTCAGTGTGCTCAGTGTAGTGATGTAATTGTACTAAGGTATTTAAAGGCTGAGAGAACTAGAGACTAGAGTGTGTGCTCAAGCTCAAGCTCAGACTCAGACTCAGACACAGAGGACACTCCAGACTCCAGACATCATCCTTAAACATCCTCGTGGCTCTCCTGCCTTCTTCACCAAGGCCGGTCCAGAGAACATCCAGAAAGCTAGCCCAGACATTACATTGTGATCTGTGCTCAGTTCACCTCTTTCTGGGTGAAGATGGCTCTCTTTATTACAAGATCATTGGAAGTGGCCTTAATCACCTCATTGTTGAAAACAGTCACATCTATCAGAACTGATCATCATCATCATGTAATCTTGTTGCTGTGTACAATGATCTTCTAGTTCTGCTCATTTCACTTTGCATCACTTCTTATAAGTCTCTTAAGGCCTCTCTGACTCATCCTGCTGATCATTTCTTATAGAATTCTTAAAGAATAAAATTCATATACTATAACTTATCCAGCTATTTCTCAACTGATGGGCATCTTCTCAGTTTCCAGTTTCTTGCCACTAGGAAAAGGGCTGCCACAGACATTTTTGCATAGGCAGGTTCTTTCTCTCCTTTATGATCTTTTTGGGATTTAAGCTCAGTAGAAGCATTGCTGGATCAAAGGGTATTACACAGTTTGATAACTCTTTTGGTATAATTCCAAATTATCCTCCAGAATGGCTGGATCACTTCACAACTTCACCAACAATGTATTAGTGTCCCAATTTCCTCCAACATTTGTCATTGTCATTTCCCGTAATTTTAGCCAATTTGAGAGGTGTGTAGTGGTACCTCAGAATTGTCTTAATTTGGATTACTCTGATCAATAGTGATTTAGACCTCCTTTTTCATATGACTAAGAAAAAGTTTCAGTTTCTTCATCTGAAAATTCTCTGTTCATATCATATAACCATTTAACAGTTGGAGAATAGCTTGAATTCTTATAAATTTCAGTCAATTCTCAGCCAATAATTTTTAAATTGTTTCTTCTGCATCTATTTTTTAGGTCACCTATTTTGCCAATGAGGTATTTCACAGTTTCTTCCATTTTTTCATTCTTTTTAGTTGTTTGATTCTTTGCTATGTCACTGGAGTCATTAGCTTCTATTTTCCCTGTTCTAGTTTTTAATGTGTGATTTTCTTCAGTTAGCTTTTGTATCTCTTTTTCCCTTAGATTAATTCTACTTTTTAATGAATTGTTTTCTTCACACTTTTTTTTCCTTTTTTTTTCCCAAGCTGTTGACTCTCCCATGCATTCTTCTCATTTCCTTTCTCATTGTTTTCTTTTACCTCTCTTATTTGTCTTTTAAAGTCTATTATGAGTATTTCCAAGAAGTCTCTTTGAGCTTGAGACCAATTCACATTTCTGGGATTTCTTCTGTGGACATTTTCTCTTTATCTGAGTTTTTGTTTTGGTCTTCCCTGTCACCATAGTAGCTTTCTGTGGTCAAGGTTCTTTTCTTTTCCTTGTTCATTTTCTTTCCTTTTGTTTTGTATTTCCTCTGCTCCTGTTGTAAAGGGGTCACTGTGCCAAGTTTCCTGTGCAGCTCTGATCCTTGGCTTTGTGCACAGGGGTATCTTTGCCCCCTCTTTTCAGGAAAAGCCTGGTTTCTGCCTTTTGAGCTAGAACTAGAGACTCCCCCACTGATTTGCTCCTCTAATGAGTCATGAGTGAGGGTCTTAGTTGCTGAATTGCTGTTATTAAGACCTTCCCACTGGCTTTCCCAGAGTGTCTCTGACCTGGGGTGACCATCCTTTTCACCCCAGTGAGATTGATATTTCTTGAAGTGTTTCCAGGCTCCCTTGAGCTGGAGAGTGATTTCCTTCCATCAGTCTATTCAGAAGCTTGTTTCATGTGTTTTTTGAGGGATACTGGGAGAGCTCTAGCAGCTTCCTGGTCTTACTCTGCCAGCAAGGCTCGTCCCCTAAAAATCTCATCCATTTTTCCAGAGTTTAAGAGACATGACCTTAGAGAGTGAGAAGACCCTGAAGTTTTTTCCCATCATAGGAAACTCTTTCACCTAACTCTGCAAACAGAAATTTACCAAGCTCCCTAAGATACAAATGAAATAAAGACTATAGCTAAATTTTGGATATATCTGAAGACAGAGAGCTCTCATCACATAACCATTTAATTAGCAGATAAGAATCAGTTGCTGTATATTTAAACTTGTTCCACAGTCTCTTTCTTAAGGCATTTGCCTTAAACATCATCACACTTCTCCTAGAGGCATTTCCTTAGAATTCTTAATCCTTTACATCAGCTGCACAAATTGATGGAGCTCCCATTATATTAATGAATAATAGCATCTCATTGTAATATACAATATAAATTCCGTATGAACATGGACTATTCTAGTTTTGTCTTTACATTTTGGGGATAAAGCTCAAAGGCTAGCACATAGCAAATAATTTCTTGCATACGTATCAGATTAATCAAATCAGATTATTATTTGAAAATACCTTATTTTAGGCCTACTAGAATAAATCATCTAAATTAGATTGTCTCCCCTTCTTTTGTTTTATTCTGCCTGATACTTTTCTAAGCCTGTTCCTTATTAGAAGAGCTTTTGTAACTACAATGCCCCATTGTTTTGACATCCATTTTCACATATGAGCTTTGCTTGTTTGTTTTCTTCCTGTAGGGTAAGCTTGAGTGACTCATTGTTAAAACTGGTGACTGTTGGATATGTTAAAGTCTCCACAGAAAGCTCCATCATACATTCCTTTCCTTTAAACAGCAGGTGGGCTAAAACTCAGAGAGGGAAAAACACAGGAGATAGATTTTCTCTTTTGAATGCTAATGAGAATGAATATTTGTAGGATGTCATAATGTAACAACATAGTTTAAAAAATAGTATTAGTCCAACTTGAATAAAGTCGGAAATCTGTTTCTTACTGTGGTTTTTATTGGAACATCCTTTCATATTGAATCAACTTTTAGTCAGTTATATCTGCAAGAGAGAAAGAGAAAAGCACTAAGAATTTATACAGCACCTTCTGTATTCCTGACATTGTGCTAAGTGCTTTACAAATATCTCATTTGATGCTCAAATCTATATATACTATAGGTGATATGGTAGAATATATATGTGTGTGTGTGTGTGTGTGTGTGTGTGTGTGTGTGAGAGAGAGAGAGAGAGAGAGAGAGGAGAGAGAGAGAGAGAGAGAGAGACAGCAGAAGTAGAAATTCCCAGTTCAAAATAAACATGTGATTAATTCTCAATGGCCATTCACTTTTGCAAAAGGCAGATTTTTTTAGGGGAATAGGTTACACACAAAATGAAGGGATGAAATATTCACCAGAAGTGGCAGATATGAAATAGAATTGGAAAAGCATATAGTTAGCAAGGAAAAAGACAAGTTTCTCAGGGTAACTCACAATTAACCAGGAGGAAGGAAATATTCCATGAGGTGGGAGTAAGCTATTGAATAGTAGGTTGGATTTATCTTAGCTAAAGTAAGGAGAAAGACGTCATTAGAAGGAAGGCATTATGAGGAGGGAAAGAGTACCTCACAGTGGGCTTGGACCTGAAGAGAACTTAGCAAATATTTTCATCATAAGCACATCTTTTATAGGGGAAAGACACCCTTGGAGTTTCTTTCTCAGGGAGAGAAGTAAAGTTAGGAATTCAGAGGGAGGAGCAAAGGAGCCAGGAGCCTGATCAGGTCCAGAATCTGGCTAAAGATATTGCTCAATATTTCAATAATTTCAAAAGGTTGTTTGAAGAGGTTGCGGGATAGAAAATAGGGTTTTTAAAAAAATACTTCCTAAGAGTCTGGGAATTTTCTAATACTAGAATTATCTGAAAATAATTTCTTCCTGACCTATATATTCATTGTAGGCTATGGAGGCTAAGTGACATGCCCAGCATTACACAACTAATAAGTCACTGGGGCCAGATATAAACTCAGCTGTTCTTGACTTCAGGCACAACACAATACTCTTATCTACTGTGCCACCAGCTTTCTCAGTATATTTGAGGATGTATTTGTGGACCATAAAAGCAAAAGGTGACCTTGACTACATTAGAAGCTGTATCCATTTGAAATAATATATTTCAGTAGTGCATTGTTACTTAATAAATAAATGTAACTGGCATCTAGGCCTCCATTTGAGATTGACAGAGATGGGCAGAGATGGTTTACTTAGAAATCCATTCTAATGTGATTAGTTTGTCATCATTTTCAGAATAAGACTTGAAAAGAAGGGCATTGTAGAAATAGTGTACTTGAAAGGAAGGAGGTAGGTAACCAAGAGTTACAAGCAGTGATCTTATGAAGAGTGCGGCATTTGGAGGCAGAGAATCTGTGTTTCAGTTCTATCCGTCTGACCTTGGAAGTCATTTAAACTCTGGGATCTTTAATTATTTCATCTGTAAGATGAGGGGTGGAGAGGTTGGCATCCTTTCAGTTTTAAATCTATAGATCTATGATCTCGTACTCTATCAACTTGACTTCTATTACCAATCTTTAATACTTCAAAAGATCTATAATTTCATTAGGATGCTTACCCCAAACCACATTCATTTCTCAGTCTTCATCAGTCTATATAATTTTGTTCTCCACAAGTTCATGTGGCTCAAACAAACCTCAAAACAAATCTGGTGACAAACCTATCTGAATTAGTTGATATTCTGGCAAAAGCAATTGATGTCTTTTTTAGTTTAGTTTTTTTTTTTTTTAAGCCATAATTTTTAGGAATTTTTTCCTTGAAAAAATCCTATCTTCCAGTTTTCAAATTTTACCCTTTACTCCTTATACTATATTCTAGAGCCAGCTAATCAAAGGGCTAAGCAAATATATCCTTTTCCTATCTGATAGTCCTTCAAAGAGAAGTTTCAAATCTTTAGTTTTAGAAATTATTATATTTTCATACTAAAAGATTTCAAGTTCCTTCAATCAATATCCTCTGGACAAGATTCTTCATTATCATGAATATATATCTTTAAATCTATTGGTTACTATTATTAAAAATCTTTTCTAGAATCTCTTTATACTTCTTTTGGTTGTTCACTTGTTTTCAGTTGTGTTTAACTTCATGCCCTCATTTAAGATTTTCCTGACAGAAGTATTGGAGTGGTTTATCAATTTCTTTTCCAATTCATTTTTCAAATGAGGGAACTGAGGCAAACAGAATCCCTGATTCCAGATTTGAATTCAGGAAGATGAATAATCCTGACTCCAGGCCTGGTACCCTATGTACTGTGACACTTGTATGCTCCTAGCTATTTATGCTACTTGAAACATATTCTTTATGAATAGCTAAATTTATCCCTTAGTCTTTTTTATTTCCTTTATTTATTTTTTCCAGGTATAGAACATCTGGAATTCATTATATCTATTCTCCCCTTCTCTTGAAGCTCTCCAGTTTAACAGAAGACCTCCTTAAATGTGCCTGAATGCAATTTTCTAGCTCAACACTGACCAGTATGCTTCCCCTTCTTGTTTCCAAGTTCCTGTTTTCATAATAAGTTTAGAACAAAGCCGCCCTTTTATCTCTTTGAGGGAAATGGGAGTAGAAATATGGTACAATTTGCCAAATGCTTTGAGTTCTTAGATGAAAAGTATGGCACAGATACCAATCAATGCTTATTACTCATTGTATTTTTTTTTTTTATTTTACTTTCATTATCTCTATCTCATACTTCCATTTCTAATAGCATATTTCTTCTCTTAGAGTCTTTTCACAGCCAAGTACCCTGTCATGACTCAGTAAATAATAAGTAATTAATGTTTATTTTTTGGCTCTGGTTATTCCTTAGAGTGGTATTCATCTCCCACCTCCCTCAACTCATACCCATATGAATCTCACAAGAGTTCCTGAGAGGCATTTGGACTTAACTGTTTTTGTTATTTTTCTCTTTCACAAATTGACTCTGAAGAAATTTGGCTATATTGCTCAGTCTCATTCCTCCTGCAGCAGCATACATTATTCCAACTGATAATAGTGATTTCATTCAGTTGTCTTAACTAGAGGCAATAACTTAAATGGATGATAATAAGAAAGAAGGGATAGTCTTTAATTTCCTATATTAACCTAAGGATTTTTTCCCCTGAAGTTTTTAAGTAGTAAATGCTCTATAGTTGCTCTTTATGTCAATAACGTTTTGTTCTACATGTTCCTTGAATTAATTTGGAATACTAAGCACTTCTGAGTTGGTATTACTAATGAATTTCAAAAAAAATATTTAATAATTCTCCACTTTTAGATAACTCATTGAATATTGAAACCCCACTTCATCCAGTTCATATTATTTCAGATATATTTAACCTATATCTATATCTATCTATCTATCTATCTATCTATCTATATATCTGCATGCATATATAGTTCTACAATATGTATATTGTATGTAATTTGGAAATCTATAACAGACATTTCTATCTATTTTTATTTATCTATATTTAGATATAGAAAGATCTATGAGTTTAAACCCAATCTCTGACTTTATTAGCTGAGTGAGCTTGGGTAAATTGTTTAATCTGTTTCACTTAATCCATTGACAAAGGAACTGGCCAACCACTCTCACTATCTTTGCCAAGGAAACCCCAATGATAGAACTCATGTCTATGGTCCATGGGGTCATGAAAAGTCAGATGTGATTAAATAAGTGAATATTTAAAAATTATCTATCTATATATGTAATCCATATGTGTATCTAGGTACCTATCTATCCATCCATCATCTATCTACCTAAATTGGCAAATGACAAACAAACATCATGATAAAGGACTATTTCAATAGGAGCTGGTGTAAATTATAGATAGCTTAACAGGATGTCATGACCTCTCTCCTTCAAGGGGGAAATGGACTTAGAAAGATCCAGCTGAGAATGGAGAGTCTAAGGAGAGGAGAATATGTTCTCATCAGATTTACAAAACTTTTTTTTTTTTTTCAAAAAATCTTTAGCTTTACTGGGGAATGTAGCAGAATACCTTTCCTTCATGTTACTCCTGTACTAAGAAATGTTGTTCCGAATGAAGCAGAAATCACTTAGGTGGTGATAGAATTAACTAAATTTTTTCTGAAGCCATCAATATTTTCCCAATGATATGTATGAGATAGATATTTCATATATCTTGATAGCAAGATGATTTCTGAGTGAGGATACAGATTTTTTTTCCTTTTGAGGTTTTTAAAAAGAGCATAGGAATTAATTTGTCTTTAACAATTTAAATGTAATATCTAATATTAGATGGGAATCAAGTGAATGACTTCATCTGACCTACCCCTTGAATCAAGAGAAATATCACACATTACTATAAGTCATACATGCTATTTTGGAGACAAATTTGTCTTGCTTTTCCTGTACACTATATTCCATCTCTCATTCCTATACATTTCCTATACTTTTGAACAGGTTATCTTCTGGATTTCAAATGTTCTCCATTCTCACTTGAATCTTTTCTGGATCCCTTTCTCCCTTGAAAAATTACTTATCTTCTACCATTTACTTAAATGGGGTCCACCATGATAATTCTCAGCTACTGTTATCTTCAATTATCTTCTCCCCATTCAAATTACTTTCTAATTTTTTTTCTTTGCTTTGCTTTTTTTTTTTTTTTTTGATGAACAAGTTGGATGAAAGAGTATTTCTTTTTCATTTTTAAATTGCCTTACAATTTTGTAATGTTTGTATAGACATTGCTCCAAACAAAATGTAACCTTGAAACCAACATCTATTTTCTTCCTGTATTTGTTGTATTTATAACTAGCTATTAGTGGGCATTTAATAATGAATGCATATTGAATTTCATTTAATTTTTAAATACATGAATGATTTATTAAGTTATCTAATTTTTTCAGTTTCAAATTTTCTTCCTTCCTCCAATGTTTTCTCACCTATTAAGCAAGAAATATGGTACCTTCTACACATGTGACATCATGCAAAATTTTGTTTCTATATTTGCTATGTTGTACAAAAAAGAAAACTAAAGTGAAAAATAATGAGCACTCATTTCATTAGTTCTCTCACTGAAGATGAAAAGCACTTAAAAAATGTATGCATGATTTGAAATTCTCATGGATCTTTGCACTCATCAGAATAGCTAAATATTTCACAGTTGATAATTATTATAATGTTGTTTGTATGCCATCAATGTTCACCTTGTTTTGCTGACTATACTTTACATTCCTTCATATGACACTTCCCAAATTTTAATGAAAACCTCCCTTTCATAATTTCTCATAGTACAATAATGTTCCATCAGAATCGTTTATTTAACAATGTTTCAATCCCCTCAGTTTCCTACTGTTTGCCATTACAAAATGAGCTGCTATATTGCCTATTGTTTTACTTTTGACAATACAGATCTGGAATTTTGGGGCAAAAGAATTTGCACAGTTTTAGAGCCCTATGGATATAGTTCCAAATTATTCTCCAGAATGACTGGACTAGTTCACAACTCCAACAATAGTGACTATTTCCCCATGTCCTCTCCAATATTTGTTATTTTCCTTTTCTGTCATATTCATTTATTGAATACCAATTTTATGTGAAATAATTTCCCCATTTTTTTCTTTTTCCCCTTCTCCCCTTATATTTCTTTGTCTTAGTCATCATTTTTTATATCATCTCAACAAAATATATATACCTATATCTTGTAGATTCCTTTTAACTGTCTTAATGATGATAAACTTCTAGAAGATTACATTTTTACTTTTGGAAATGTAAATAACTTAACCTTGTTAAATTCATCATGAATTTTTACTTTTGCTTACCTTACTTATTATGTCTCTCTTGAGTTTGTGTTGTGCATGTATGCCAAATTTTTTATTCAGCTCTGAACTTTTCATCAGGAATGTTTAGAGGTAATTTTTTTTTTTCATTAAATGCCCTTTTTTCTTCCCTTTGCAGTTATGCTCAATTTTACCTTCTGGAATGTCCTCTATTCTTTTCTCATAGTAGCTACTAAATTGTATGTAATCCTGATTCTGGCTTTTTAATATTTGAATTGTTTCTTTTTGGCTGTTTGCAATATTTTCTGCTTAACCACAGAGTTCTTGAGTTTAATTATATTTTTCCTAAGAGTTTTCACTTTGAGATCTCTTTCAAGAAGAGATGAATTGATTCTTTCAACTTTTATTTTACCTCTGATTCTAAGATATTGAGACACTTTTCCTGTATTATTTCTTGAAATATAATGGCTAGGCTTTTTTTGATTATGGATTTCAAGTAATTTTAAAATTCTCAGATTATCTCTTTTCAGATTATTTTCCTCATCATTTTTTAAAATGATGTGATATTTAACATTCTTATTTTTTCATTCTTTTGAATTTGTTATTTTTGGTTTTAGCCATTTGGCCAAATCTGTTTTTTAAGAAGTTATTTTCTTTAGAATTTTTGTATATATTTTGTGAAGCTATTAATTTTTTTTTCAAAATTTTCTTTTATTTTTCTCATTTGCCAATTTTCCTCTGCTAATCTTATTTAATTGGTTGTTTTTTTACTTTTAAAAAATCTTTCATAAAAGATTTTTAGCTCTTTTGGACATTTTTTTTTGTGTGTGCCTGCATCCAACATTCATTTTTCTATGATGCTTTCCCTGCAGATATTTTCCATCATTATTTAATTCTTTATGTTTCAAGTTTCCCTCTAATTACAAAATTTTTTTTGGTCAGGCTATTTTGGGCCTATTTTTTATCTTTTTTCTTGATTTATGACTTTATGTTACAGTTATGCTCTGCTTACCTCAGTGAGGTGGGATGTCAGCATTCCAAGCATTAGGATTTTCTCCCCTATTGTTACCATAGCTGATTCTGGAGGACTTTAATTTTTTGGTGCTTCCAGGTGTCAAGAACTGTGATCACTGCTCTCTTGGTCCATGTCATTGTCCCTATTCAAGTAGGGTCCCACATTCTACTGATCAGAATTCCTCTCCAGAACTGCAAATTGTACGCAAGTAGGGCCACTGCTCCCTCATATTAACTGTTTCTCTCCAATTTCAACCTTTAACTGTAAAAAGGGCAAGTTTCCCAATGGCTCCCTGGCCTACTATTAGTAGTAACATTAACATCCCTTATGAACAGACAATTCTCAGAGGATGAAATTGAAACTATTACCACTCATATGAAAGAGTGTTCCAAATCATTATTGATCAGAGAAATGCAAATTAAGACAACTCTGAGATACCACTACACATCTGTCAGATTGGCTAAGATGACAGGAAAAAATAATGATGAATGTTGGAGGGGATGCGGGAAAATTGGGACACTATTGCATTGTTGGTGGAGTTGTGAACGAATCCAACCATTCTGGAGAGCAATCTGGAATTATGCCCAAAAAATTATCAAATTGTGCATACCCTTTGATCCAGCTTGGGCTTATAGCCCAAAGAAATACTAAAGAAGGGAAAGGGACCTGTATGTGCCAAAATGTTTGTAGCAGCCCTGTTTGTAGTGGCTAGAAACTGGAAAATGAATGGATGCCCATCAATTGGAGAATGGCTGGGTAAATTATGGTATATGAATGTTATGGAATATTATTGTTCTGTAAGAAATGACCAGCAGGATGAATACAGAGAGGACTGGCGAGACTTACATGAACTGATGCTAAGTGAAATGAGCAGAACCAGGAGATCATTATACACTTCGACAACGATATTGTATGAGGACATATTTTGATGGAAGGGGATTTCTTTGACAAAGAGATCTGAGTTTCAATTGATAAATGACGGACAAAAGCAGCTACACCCAAAGAAAGAACACTGGGAAACGAATGTGAACTATCTGCATTTTTGTTTTTCTTCCAGGTTATTTATACCTTCTGAATCCAATTCTCCCTATGCAACAAGAGAACTGTTCGGTTCTGCAAACATATATTGTATCTAGGATATACTGCAACATATCCAACATATAAAGGACTGCTTGCCATCTAGGGGAGGGGTAATGGAAGAAAGGAGGGGGAAAAATTGGAACAGAAACGAGTGTCAATATAAAGTAATTATTAAATAAAAATTTAAAAAAAAAACAAAACAAAAAAAATTAACATCCTTTATAATTTTTTTCTTACGAGATCTTCACTTCCAATGTTATATGTGGGAAGTAAATGCTCTTGATACTCTTCTACTCTTTTCTACTCTTTATGCTTCTGTTTCCAAAATCCACAACTGTTGTCAACACCTGTTATGCTCCCAGTACCATGAACTCTTCTTCTGATGTTTAAAGTTTCTCTAGGCTACAAAAATATGTCACTTCAATCTTATTGGTTATGCTAATTAAGAATTTGATTTGATGTTTTATTTAATTTTTTTTTTTTAGTGAAGTGTTGAGAGGGGACTTGGATATAATGTTTTCTTTCCTCTGATATCTCATCTCTATTCCTTTGAATTTAAAAGAGGATCATCTCTTTGATCCATCACTTCCCCAGCATTTACTCTGTATATGATCTTTACTAACAAATCTAAAATAGCATTCATAACTGGGACATTGATACATTATTGGTGGAACTGTGAACAGATCCAACCATTCTGGAGAGCAGTTTGGAACTCTGTGTTATCCAACTGTGCATACCCTTTGACCCAGCAGTATTTCTAATGGACTTAGATCCCAAAGAGATCGTAAAGTAGGGAAAGGTTCCCACATGTGCAAAAATGTTCATGGAAGTCTTTTTTCTAGTGGATAGAAACTGGAAACTGAGTGGATGTTCATCAGTTGGAGAATGACTGAATAAGTTATGGTATATCAATGATATGGAATATTATGGTTCTATAAGAAATGATCAGCAGGATGATTGCAAAAAGACCTGGAGAGACTGACATGAATGATGCTGAGGGAAATGAGCAGAACCAGAACATCACTGTACATGGCAACAACAAACCTATACAATGATGGATTCTGATGGACGTGGCTCTTTTCAATAATAATATGATTCAAACCAGTTCCAATTGTTCAGTGATGAAGAGAGCCATCTACACCCAAAGAGAGGACTGTGGGAGCTGACTGTGCTTCATAACATAGCATTTTCACTCTTTTTATTGATGTTTGCTTGCATTTTGTTTGCCTTCTCAGGTTTTTTTTTTCTTTCTAGATCCAATTTTTCTTGTTCAGCAAAATAGCTATATAATTATATATACACATATTGGATTTAATATATATTTTAACATATTTAACATGTATTGGACTATCTGCCATCTAGGGAAGGGGTAATGGAAGAAAGGAGGGGGAAAAATTGGAACAGAAAGTTTTGCAAGGGTCAAAGCTAAAAATTTACCAATGCATATGTAATAAAATATAGATTCATTAAAAACCATAGATTTAAAGTTGGCAGACATTTTAGAAGTCATCTAGTACAATTTTCTTTTTTTTTTAATATAAAGGATACGAGGCCCAGAGCAGTTTAGTATTTGTCTCAGGGATTTCATTCATTTAGATAGCTTCTAAAAATTGGAAATTCCTCTGCAAATGCAATTGGCTTACTTTGCAACTTGTAGTCTTGGAGATTGTTTAGTTGCTTTGAGGATTAACTTCTGCATGCTTACATAGCCTGTTTGTAGAAGAGGTTGAGTCTTGAAATGAAGTTTTTTTTTTTTTTTTTTAATTTAAAGGATGATTCTCTAACCAATTTAATCAAATTTATAAAGAACTGGATACCCAGGGCAATGAGGTGGCACAGTGCATAGAGCACCAGCCCTGAAGTCAGGAGGACCTGAGTTCAAATCTGGCCTCAATCACAACACTTCCTAGCTGTGTGACCCAAGGCAAGTCACGTAAGCCGATTTGCCTCAGCAAAATAAATAAATAGATGAATGAATAAACAAACAGAGAGAGAGAGAGAGAGAGAGAGAGAGAGAGAGAGAGAGAGAGAGAGAGAGAGAGAGAGAGAGAGAGAGAGAGAGAGAGAGAGAGAGATAAAGGAACTGGAGACTCTCTTCACTGATATACCTATAAAGGAAAAACTTGTAATTCTGGGTGACTAATGCTGGAGTGGATACAGGTTATCAGACATGGTTATAGACAGGTTATAGACGTTCCTCCAAAGATGAAGAATTGGAGGAATGGAAAAAGTAACAGCGTTGGTACTTTGCAATGTAGACTTGAATATCACATGACCTTTTCATCATTAATACTATCTTTTGTATAACTAAACTCACTGAAACTTCATGAATACACCCATGCAACAAATGTTAGCATTTAACAGAATATGCTATTGTAAGAAGAGAAAGATATGATATGAGAGTACTATTTGGTGCAGAATGCTGAGCTGATCATAGATATCATTTTCTTTTTTTTTTTTTTAATTTTATTTTATTTAATAATAACTTTGTATTGACAGAATCCATGCCGGGATAATTTTTACACGACATTATCCCTTGCAATCACTTATGTTTCGTTTTTTCCCCTCCCTCCCTCCTCCCCCCCCCAAGATGGCAAGCAGTCCTATATATGTTAAATATGTTGCAGTATATCCTAGATACAATACATATTTGCAGAACCGAACAGTTCTCCCGCTGCACAGGGAGAATTGGATTCAGAAGATAAAAATAACTCGGGAAGAAAATCAAAAATGCAAATAGTTCACATTCATTTCCCAGTATTCCTTCTTTGGGTGTAGCTGTTTCTGTCCATCATTTCTCCAATGAAACTCAGTTAAGTCTCTTTGTCAGAGAAATCCACTTCCATCAGAATACATCCTCATACAATATCGTTGTCGAAGTGTATAATGATCTCCTGGTTCTGCTCATCTCACTTAGCATCAGTTCATGTAAGTCTCTCCAAGCCTCTCTGTATTCATCCTGCTGGTCATTCCTTACAGAGCAATAATATTCCATAACACTCATATACCACAATTTACCCAGCCATTCTCCAATTGATGGGCATCCATTCATTTTCCAGTTTCTAGCCACTACAAACAGGGCTGCTACAAACATTTTGGCACATACAGGTCCCCTTCCCTTTTTTAGTATCTCTTTGGGGTATAAGCCCAATAGAAACACTGCTGGATCAAAGGGTATGCACAGTTTGGTAACTTTTTGGGCATAATTCCAGATTGCTCTCCAGAATGGCTGGATTCGTTCACAACTCCACCAACAATGCATCAGTGTCCCCGTTTTCCCGCATCCCCTCCAACATTCATCATTATTTTTTCCTGTCATCTTAGCCAATCTGACAGGTGTGTAGTGATAATAGATATCATTTTCAAGGTAATTATTCACATTCAACAAAAGCAGCAGCTCCAAGGCAAGGCAACTAACAGAAGACTTGATATCAACAGATTAGAATGTTTTTATCGACTGGAACAGTTTATTGCTTATATGGAGGGAAAGCTGAGCCAACACATGGTTGGCAAGAATGGAACAGAAAAGGAGTGGACAGCTTTCAGAGCTTTGGTATGTAGCACTGCATTTACTTATGTGGACCAGAACATTAACAAACATCAAGAATGGATTGATGAAAATTATGGAAGAAAAAAATCATGATAAAAAAAATGAAAATTCCAGAGTATTTACCAGTAGGAAAGTTCTTCCATCTCTAAGAAAGCAGCATTTAACTCTATCAAAAGTAAAGTGCAAGTGAGCCTTAGAGAGATACAGGATTCTTGGCTCAACGAGAAGACAGATGTAATTCAGATTTATTTTGACAGTAACAATGCAAAGAGCTTTTGTGATTGCCTGAATACTATTTATGAACCAAAAAGCTATAACACATCTGAAACATACCATGCTAGTTCAGTTACACTGATTAATGATAAGGATACAAATTGGGAGAAAGGGGGTGAGTATTTCCATATTGTGCTCAATAGACCCTCATCAATCAATGATATAGACACTTCAAATTGAAGTCAACTTTGTAACAATCGTGCTAGCAGCCAGGATACCCCAGAATCAGCCAGAGTCAGATTAAGCAAAAGTCCTCAGTCTTTATTCTCAGTCTTTAGATGCAGGATTGAACAGAATGGAAGCAGATTCTCTGCGACCCCTTTCTCCCTTGTCTACCACCAAGAGTATGTCCCTTGCTTGTCTTACTCCACCCCCTAGTCCCTCCTACAATCCTCTATACACCAATCATTGAGCCAGTACCAATAGCAGAAAGGACCATTTTGCGAGCATATGCCCATAGAGTATTGTCCAACCAATAGTTAGCTTCAAGCACTCAGCAGTCCCGATCTCAGTGCACCAACCCAATAGTTTCAGCCTTCTACACAACTTCTCTCTAACCAAATTTCAAACTCAAGAAGAGGTCTTGAACACCATTACATTCCTCTCTGGAGGCAAAGCACCTGTTGCTATTTCTATTCCAGATGAGATTTACAAGGCATTTACATTTACATGTTGATGTAAATCTTCCAAGTTATGAAAAAAGAAGGTTATCCCCCAAGGATCCAAGGCCAGTGAGTCTTCAGACAGGCATGAGGACTAGTAGATAAGGTGTTTGCTGCTTGATAACTTTAGGAAAAATGCTAGTAGCAGAACATAAATCTGTACAAAATGTTCATCAATCTGAACAACTTCTTTGATGTCAGTTATGAGCATTATGGAAAATTATGGCCAAAGTTGGTGGTCTGGAGAAGGTAATCATTATTGTATATAAATTTCATGATGTCGTGCTTACAGAGGTTGAGAGTAATGACTAATGATCTCATGTTTTCAATGCAATGTAGAAGGGCTTTGTGCTTGCTCCCTGCTTTTTAGCATGAAGTTTTAATTAATGTGGTCAAACTTCTTTTACAAGAACAAAAATGGCATCAGAGTCAGTCACCACACTGGCTAAATTATTTAACTTGAAAAGGCTACAAGCTAAGACTAAACTGGAGAAAGAGTTGGTGCATAATGTTTTTAATTTGCAGATATTTGTGCATCCTATGTGGCCTCTGAGATATAATAAAGTATGGATTAATTCTCTATTGGTTGTATCAATTTTGGCCTAAAGTTTATCACTAAGAAGACAGATTTTCTACCAGCCAATATTACACCATCCTATAAATGGACTCATTAGTTACAGCAAATGAAGAAAAATTAAATGCTGTGGATAAGTTTGCTTACCTTTCAGAGATATACACATAGATGATGATGTTAATGCACACATTAGCAGAATTAAGTCAGTTTGGAGGAGCCTCCAGAAGGAAAGCATAAGAGAGGTGAAGTATTAAATTGCCTACTAAACTGAAGATCTACAGAACCATTGTGATGACCTCAATATTGCATAATTGTGAACCTGGGCCATATATAAGTGCCTTTTAGGAAACTGAATTGCTTCCATTTGAATTTTGTATTTGAATTAAGAAGATTCTGAAAATAATTTGTCAAAATAAAGTACCTGTCACTAAGGCTCTTTTTTGAGCTAAACAATAAAGCATTTAAACTCTATTGCAGAGGCTGACCAATGTCAAAAGTGTGTTTCCCTAAAAGACTATTTTATGGAAAACTCATGTCAGGCAAGAGCTCACATGGAGGTAAGAAGAAAGAGAAAAAGGGGCATTTTGAAGGTCTTTCTGAAGAACTTTGGAATTGATTGTGTAACAAAAGATACTAGCAAAGGACTGCAAGGATAGTATGCTCTCATCAAAGAAGGTGCTATGCTTTATGAGCAAAGGACAATTGGAGTAACAAAAAAACAAAACAAAACAAAATAAAACCAAACATGAAATACACAAATTTAGAGACATCTCCACTTTAACTATGTGGACTATTTGGGTCTGATCTGTGATAAATCTTCCCTGCCTAATATTGGTCTGAACATCCACAGTTGGACACACTATACCTCGACTCCAACATCAGTATGTCATTTTTGTCTTCTTTAAGGACAAAAGACAAAAACCAACACACACAATCATGCATAGCTATGAGTGGGCATAGGTATGGGTGAGTATGGGTGAGTATGTACCTTGGATATAATATTATATAAAAATGTTCAATTTATATCTATATATTTACATATATATAATATATATTTATATACAAACACACATACATTTATACGTGTCCATATACACAGAATATATGTATGTATATATATGCATATATATTTCTCTGTGTATATATGTATGTATATAGACATATAGAAAAGTAGAGATAGACTTAAGTATCTATCTATCTATGTGTCTGTCTTTCTATATCTCTATCCATCTATCTATTCACGGCAAGATGTGATAGAATCCTAACCATGGAGTTAGGAAATCTATACTTTGATCAATAATTAGCTTTAGTCCTTTAGACATGCTTACCCAATAATGAGCCATGGTATATTAGATTTTTTTTAGTCTCCATCTTAGACATATATTGGCTATGTGATTCTGGACAACTCTTTTGACCTCCCACTACTCAGTCAGCTCTTGAAGACTAACAAAGGTAACAGGATTTCTATAGTATAATGGTTTAACACATTCCCTTCAATTCATTAGGTCTCCAACATCATATTGAGTAGAAACATGAAGTTCTTTCTTTTAATCAGAGCATTGATATTGGTTTCATAACAGGTTGATATATTATACTTCCATAGCTAAATGAGACGTTTTTATTTAAAAAAAGAAGCTGCCAATATACATCAACAGAAAAATATCCTCATTAAGAGCACCCACACAGAAAAAAAAATCACAGGTTCTGTCAATAGATTAAAAAACAAACAAACAAACAAACAGAAACTAGGACTAATCATCTTATCTCTCTGAAATTGTTTTTTCCTCTGTGGGAAAAAAAAAAAAAGCTATAAGTTTTTAGGGTCCTTTTTAACTTTAGAAGTTTCTCCATCCTTACTTCTGTGCTTTCTATAAATTTTGTTCACATATACATATATATGTATGAATGAGATGTATTCTCTGTGTGTGTATGTGTGTATGATTGTGTATAAATAATATACTTACTGATTGAAAGGATCTTTCATTCTTTTATTTTTATGGTACAAATGAGAACAAACCAGTGTTTTTGAATTATTGATAGATGTACACCAAGATAAGATCAAAATGGGTTCATGACCTAGGCATAAAGAATGAGATTATAAATAAGTTGGAAGAGCATAGGATAGTTTACCTCGCAGACCTGTGGAAGAGGGAGGAATTTATGACCAAAGAAGAACTAGAGATCACTATTGACCACAAAATAGAAACTTTTAATTATATCAAATTGAAAAGTTTTTGTACAAACAAAACAAATGCAGACAAGATTAGAAGAGAAACAATAAACTGGGAAAACATTTTTACAATCAAAGGTTCTGATAAAGGCCTCATTTCCAAAATATATAGAGAATTAACTCTAATTTATAAGAAATCAAACCATTCTCCAATTGATAAATGGTCAAAGGATATGAACAGACAATTCTCAGACGAAGAAATTGAAACTATTTATAGACATATGAAAATATGCTCCAAATCATTATTAATCAGAGAAATGCAAATCAAGACAACTCTGAGATACCACTACACACCTGTCAGATTGGCTAGAACGACAGGGAAAGATAATGCGGAATGTTGGAGGGGTTGTGGGAAAACAGGGACACTGATACATTGTTGGTGGAATTGTGAACACATCCAGCCATTCTGGAGAGCAATTTGGAACTATGCTCAAAAAGTTATCAAACTGTGCATACTCTTTGATCCAGTAATGTTACTACTGGGCTTATATCCCAAAGAGATACTAAAGAAGGGAAAGGGACCTGTATGTGTCAAAATGTTTGTGGCAGCCCTGTTTGTAGTGGCTGGAAACTGGAAAATGAAAGGATGCCCATCAATTGGAGAATGATTGAGTAAATTGTGGCATATGAATATTATGGAATATTATTGTTCTGTAAGGAAAGACCAGCAAAATGAATACAGAGAGGCTTGGAGAGACTTACATGAACTGATGCTAAGTGAAATGAGCAGAACCAGGAGATCATTATATACCTCAACAACGATACTGTATGAGGATGTATTCTGATGGAAGTGGATCTCTTCGATAAAGAGAGCTTTAATTGATCAAAGATGGACGAAAGCAGTTACACCCAAAGAAAGAACACTGGGAAATGAATATAAACTGCTTGCATTTTTGTTTTTCTTCCCGGGTTATTTCTACCTTCTGAATTCAATTCTCCCTATGTAACAAGAAAACTGTTCAGTTCTGCACACATATATTGTATCTAGGATATACTGTAACCTATTCAACATGTAAAGGACTGCTTGCCATCTAGGGGAGGGGGTTGAGGGAGGGAGGGGAAAAATCGGAACAGAAATGTATGCAAGGGATAATGCTGTAAAAAAAAAAAAAATTACCCTGGCATGGGTTCTATCAATAAAAAGTTATTTAAAAAAAGAATTATTGATATATGTTTTATAGTCTTATTTCCCAGGGCTCTTTAATATATAGTCCACTCCCTAATTCCACAAATTGCATGGAAGAACTTCTGAAAATTACCTTGATGTGCTTTCCTATTGAAAGAAGAAAAGTGCCTTCATTTTTTTTTTATAGGTATATTCATCGTGACAAGTTTAAGGGCAGGCACAATCATGAAATTAAATTAATATTATCCAATGAGTGATAATAAGATGGTGTTGTAAATGTATTTATTTGATTTGGGGAATGTTAGTTGAGACAAATTTTAGTTCTCAACAAAAATAATAAAACATTTTTGCTCTGTATAGTATATTTACATCAGACAAATTTATGTGGTGTTTTAATATTTCTGCCACACATAGGAATATCTGATTGTTATAATCAAACAAGTTATAAATAAAACAGATTATTCTAGTCTTGATAGCTAATCTGGTTCAACAGATACAGAATATTAATGCATATTTGAATTAGGTTTAGAAGTTGAAAGTAAAACCTTAATGTTTCAAAGAAATTATTGAATATGTTGTTCTTTTGTTCTAGAGGATAATTAAATCTAGATTATTTAAAATGTTTTCTTATTTCTCTAGAATAAGGATGATCAAGACAATGCAGATCATATTGAATTTAGAATAAGTAAAGATGGAATCAATCCCACCCTGCAAATTATTTCCAAACAGTTATTGAAACTTTCTATGTATATATATTGATTCAGAATTCACATATTTGTGACAGAAATGCTTCAGGTATGCAATTTAGCTTCTGCTGGCCAGATTAGGAATAGAAAATCAGAAGGGCCTAATGGTTACCTAGCTAATTATGTTCTTATGAGTATTCCTTTCTTATTTAATTAGAGGTTCGACTATTATACAGAAACAATTATGCTATTTTTTATATATTACCAACAAAGTCCAAGGACAATAGATAGAAAGGGAAATCCATTTAAAATAACTGTAGACAATCTGAAAAATTTGAGAAGTTACCTTTTGAGACAAAGCCAGGAACTATATGAATACAACAACAAAACACTTTTTCCACAAATGAAATTAGATCTAAACAATCAGAAAAAAATATCAAGTACTTATGGGTAGGATGAGCTAATATAATAAAAATGACTATAATACCAAAAATAATCTACTTAATATTACCATACAAATCAAACTGCCAAGAAATTACTTTGTAGAGCTAGAAAATATAATATCAAAATTCAACTGGAAGAACGGAAGGTTAAGAATATCAAAGCAATTAATGAAAAAAAGGAAAATGAAGGTGGCCTAGCTGTTCCCAGATCTAAAGCTATATTTATATTAAATGGTCATCAAAATCATTTGGCCACTGGCTAAGAAATAAAGTAGCAGATCAGTGGAATAGGTTAGGTCCACAAAATATAAAAGTCAATAACTACAGTAATCTAGTGTTTGATAAACTCAAAGACTCCTGGAAAATAATATGACATAAACTAGCCATTGATCAACATCTAATATTATATATTACGATAAGGTCAAAATGGAGTCATGATTTAGACATAAAGAGTAAAACTATAAACAACTTAGGAGATCAAGAGATACTCTATCTCTCAGATTTGGGGAGAAGGAAGGAATTTATGGTCAAAGAAGAACTAGAGAACATGATGAAATGCATAATGAATCATTTTGATTACATTAAATTAAGTGACTTTTGCCAAAGCTAATGAAGCCAAAATTAGAAGGGAAGCAGAAATCTGAGGGGGAAATTACAGATAATATTTTTGATAAAGGCCTCATTTCTAAAATATATATAAAACTGACTCCCATCATTCCTCAATTGAAAACTGATCAAAGAATGTAGACAATTTTCAGATGAAGAATTTAAAGCCCTTTCAGTCATATGGAAAAAAAAAAAAGACTCTAAATCATTATTGATTGGGGGAAAAATAATTCTAGATGCCACCTTACATCTCTCAGATTGGCTAAGATGACAGGAAAAGATAAAGATAAATGTTGGAAGGGGTGTGGGAAAACTGAAACATTAATGCATTGGTGGTGCAGTTGTGAAATGATTCAACCATTCTGGAGAGAAGTTTGTAAGTATGCTATCAAACCGTGCATATCGTTGGATTCAGCAGTCTTTCTACTGGATCTGTATCCCAAAGAGATCATAAAAGAGGGGAAAAGTCCCACATATGCAAAGATGTTTTTAGCAACTCTTTTTTTATAGTGGCAAGGAATTGAAAATTGATGGATGGCCATCAATTAGGGAATGTTTGAATAAGTTATTATATATGAATGTAATGGAATAGTATTGTTCTATAAGAAATGATGAATATATTGATTTCAGAAAACTTGAAAAAGACTTTCATGAACCAACAGTGAGTAAAGTGAGCTGAACCAGGAAAATAAAGTATGTAATAACAAGAAAATTATATGTTGATCAACTTTGCCAGACTTGGCTCTTCTCAACAATGTAATGATTGAAGGCTATTCCAATAACTTAGGATGGAAAATGCTAGTTGCATCCAGAAAGGAACTTTATAGTTTCTATATATAGTCTTTATAGGTTTAAAGCATAGTAATTTCACCTTTTTTGCTGTCTATATTTTTCTTTCTCATGGTTTCTCCCCTCCCCCCCTCCTTTTTGGTCTGATTTTTTTCTTGCATTTTCTTGATAAATATGGAAATATTTTAAAGGGATTACACATATTCAACCTATATCATGCTGTTTGCTGTCTTGGGGAGGAAAGACATAAGGGGAAAAGGTAAAAAATTTAAAATGAAAATTTTTACAAAAATCAATGCTGAAAACTATATTCACATATATTTGGAAAAATAAAATATTGGAAAAACAAAACAGAACAAAAGAACAACAATTATGCAATTTTTAGCTTTTGTTATGTATTCAACAATTTTCCCCAGCTGCTTCCTTGTTGCTTTCAAGCATTCCCACATTTCACTTATATTAAAACAAACAAGCCAAGAAAAACAAAAACAAAAGAAAATAGCAACAAAAAACTGCATTTGACCAACCATCCTTGTTAGACATTAGCATCTTATAACTCTTCTCCTTTTTTTGTCTAACCTTGTTGAGAAAGCTATCTACAATCCTTCATTACCTTTATGCTCACAGTATTTTAAACTATTTACATTTTTGTTTTCCTACATTATAACTCAACTAGAATGATCTCTCCAAAATAAGATGCAAACTTAATTGCAAATTCTTTTGCTTTTCTATCAGTCTTAATCCTTTTTTATTTTTCTTCATCCTTTGACATTGCTAGTCATTTTCCATTCCTTGGCACTCTCTCTTATCTAAATTTTCATGACACTGCTCAGTTCTGCTTAATCTGTTTAACTGTTCCTTCTAAGTCTGCTTAGTTTATTCTTCCTATAAGTCATTCTTACTGCATGTCCTCAAAGATATCACTTTCATTTCTCCATTCTACACCTACAACATTTCTTGGTGAGAGCATCAGTTTCTCATAATTTTAATTATCATCTATCATCAAGATGCGTCTTGAAGTTATTTTTTAATACTTTTTATTTGATCTTCTGTATTAAGTGACTATTGAACATCATGAACTGGATCATTCATAGCTATGTTAGGCTTGGTATTTTTTGAATAAATAGTATTTTTCCCAATTACATACCAACATAGTTTTCAATTTTCATCTTTGTAAGATTTTGAGTTCCAAAATTCCCCATCCCTCTATTTCATTGCTCCTCCCTAAGACAGAAAATAATCTGATATTGGTTAGAGATGTACAATAATGGTAATTAAAATTCCACATTAGTCATGCTGTGAAAAAAAAAGGGTAAAGTCAGGAGAAAGAAAGACACCAAAAACAAAGTAAAAATAATATACTTCAATCTGCATTCAAAATTCACAATTCATGATTTTCTATCACAAGTTTATTGGAATTATTTTGGATCATTGCATTACTGGAAAGTGAGTTTATCATAGTTGATCCAATGTTGCACAAAGTTGCTGTTACTGTACAATGTCCTCCTGAACTTGTTAACTTCATTCAGCATGAAATTAGACTGCTCATTATTTGTTATAGAACAATAGCATTTCATTACATTCATTGTTCAGTCAGTCTCCAATTGATGGGAATCTCCTCAATTTTCAATTCTCTGTCACCTTAAAAAGAGCTATTGTAAATATTTTTGCACATGTGTGATCTTTTCCTTTTAATATAATCTCATGGGGATAAAGAGCTCTCAGTCATGTTATTGTTCTTCAGAACAGTCGGATAGTTCACAACCCCACCAACAATTCATTAGTGAATTGTTCTTCTCTATCTTCTCTAACATTTCTCATTTTCCTTTTCTGTCACTAGCCAATCTGATTGACATGAGGTGGTAAATCAAAGTTGTTTTCATTTGGCTTTCTCTAATCAATAGACTTATTCTATCTCCCAGAGTTCAAATAAAGAATATGAATAGAAAACACAAACAGAAGTAAATATATCTTAATGTTAGTGATAATGGGAACACCTTCCTCTCAGAGATTTAATTCATATGTTTAATGGCTAATATTTGGGCTGGAATAGAAATAATTCTAGCAAATTTTGGTTAGATTATATGGCTTCTTCAGGTCCTTGTAAATCTGAACTTCTGCAATGTTATATACATGATCAAGATTTTGGTTTGATTTCCTGATAGAAGAGAGAAGATGAAATGTGAGAGCAGCAAATATCTTAGAAAATAAAATTAGAACATTTGATATATAAAAAACTTTGTTCTTTCTCTAGAGTCCTATCTTAATAAAAGTGATAGGCAATGTACAGTATTTAGGAATAGGTGAAATATTTGATAACACCAATAGAATGATCAAAAACTATAAGTTAGGGGAGGATTCTGGGAAGATGGCAGAGTAGGTTGTTAAATTTCAAGTTCTTCCAATTTCCCCTATAAATAGTTGCAAATTTATGTTTCAGGGCAAACATATACTCAAGAAAAATCAAGAAGACTTGGGTAGAACTGGGGTCCTCCTGACATCACCAGAGAATATCTGAAGACTGGGGGCAGGGATTAACCCACATAAAGAGCAAACACCTCTGGGCTGGCTCTGGAGAGCCAGCGAGAGCCCTGGGGCTAACTGGGTATGGCTCCAGCCACACTCCTTGTGGAATCCATGTCTGGGTCTGCTAAGACTGAGGCAATTTTGGCTGATTGGGAATGTCAGGCCCACCTGTGTTGCTGAGCTGTGGCCCTGGGTGAGAAGGAACAAGCACATCTGTGGGTACAGAGGCAGCAGGGCAGAGACACTGCAGGCTGCAGGCACTTGCTGCAGGGAGCGGCTCTTGTTTTGGAGTTCCTGGTTGTAGTGGATATAGCGGAAAAGAAGCCTGAGACACCATTCCCCCTCCCCCAGGATTAGAGGAGCTTCCACTAATAATTCTTAATTAAAAAAAAAAAAAAACCTGTAACCAGCAAAGAAGAAAGAAGCTCACTATAGAAAAACATTATGGGAACAGGGAAGACTGGGATTCATCTTCAGAGAAGGACACTGAAGTTAAAAAAAAAAAAAAAAAAAGCTTCTACCTCAAAGAGGAATGTGAAATAGCCCCTTGACGGAGAGAGAATTTATAGAATTCAAAAAATAATTTAAAAATCAAATGAGAAACATTGAGGAAAAATAACTAACTAAATAAATAAATAAAAACCATCTATGAAAAATAAGAAGCTGATGGGAAAAAATGCTAAGCAATTAGAGATGTAGAGTCTGAAAGACTAAAATAATTATTTGAAAATTAGCAAGGGGAAGCTAGTGAAGCTATGGGAGACCAAGAAATAACAAAACATTTTGAAGAATGGAAAAAAAAAAAGAACAAAATGTGAAACATAAGAAAAATGATAGATTTGGAGAACAGATCAAGAAGAGAAAATATAAGAATAATTGGACTGCCTGAAAGTTATGACCAATAAAAGAACCTTGATACAATAATGTAATAAGTAATCCAGTGATAGAATATGAAAGGAAAGTAAAAATACAAAAAAGTCCACCTGATCACCACCTCAATGAGATTCTTTGTGAAAAACAAATAGGATTATTGACAAATTTTGAAACCTCCAGCTCAAAGAGAACATTTTGCAAGAAAAAAAGAAAAAAAAAATTAAATACTTTGCAATTACGATTAGAATTATATAGGATTTATCATCAACCACAATAAAAAATCACATGTCCTGTCATCATATCTACTGACAATCAAAAGCAGTAGGCCTGCAGCCAAAAATATCATATCCAGAAAAATTATTTATACTATTGAATGAGAAAAAATAGACATCCAATGAAATTGCAGATTTTCTGGACTTTCTATCAACCAAATCTAAATGTAATAGAAAATTTAGCCTATAAGAGATCAATTTCAAGGAACTCAACATGGACAAATTGTTTATATATATTTTACATGGGAGATTTATAGCATATATTTAAGACTGACATCAACAATTCAACAGCTTAAAAGAAAGACTGAGTAAGAATTAAGGTAAAAATATAAACTTTGTCATATGAATGAGGTTCAGAGGAAGAATAGACAGAGGCATTAAAGGGGGGAGGAAGGTTTATAGTTCTGAAAACCTACTTATATCAGAAATGAGTTAAATAGGCAAAACTACATGCTATGAAGGGTATAGAATCTATACTAAAATCTATAAAGAAATAAGGGGGTAGGGATAGGCAAACAGAGAAGCAAAAGGTGAGGGAAAAAATACAAGGGAGGGATCCATGGGTAGGGGGAGGTTAAGTAATAGCAAAGCAAGTTATGAGCAGAACTAAAGCAAAGTGTCAGCAGGATTAGGAAAGTTATATACTTATCTATCTGTAGGGATATATGTGTATGTGTGTGTATATACATATGTATATATAAACATATCCTTTCTTAACTATAGCCTGCTTAGGGATGGGGGTCCAGGAATAAAAAGGATAATAAAAGAATAAAGCAAAAAAAGTATTCAGCAAAAAAGAAAAGAACAAGTTACAAGGAAGTTAAGAAGAAATGGACACTCATGAATATAATTTCTACTACTAATATGTGTATATTAGTAGAAGAAATTATATTCATATATATATATATATATATATATATATATATATATATATATATACTTTCTTGAACTGGTATTTGTTGTTATATATTTTGAATCCTCCCTGATGTTCTTCTGGGCATGAAAATATTCTCTTTTGTTTTGTTTCATTTTGTTTTGTATTTCTTTTCTGTTTTCCTTTTTCTCTTATTCTGTTTCCTTAAATAAATTTTTGGGAAAACAAAACAAAACAAAACAAAACAAACAAACATAAGGGACACACAAAAGCATAGCATAATTTTATCTACTATTTGTTGCACAACTTTTGTTAGTAACTGTATAATAATAGAATAAATCTCAATCAATAACAATCCTGAAAAGTATGCAACTACTGTGCTAGGAATATAAAGAAATGCAAAAGACACCTTATTTCCTCAAGATACTCACAGTCTAATGGGGTAGACAATGTGCAAATCACTATGTAAAAATATGATATGTTACTAGCTATAATATATCTTATAATATGGAGATATTAAGAAAAAAATCAATATGGTCCTGGCTTCTGAGAATCGTAAGATGAAAATTTAAGAAAACACAGCCTATGAATAAAATAGAGGATCTTAATGAGAAAACTACAACCAAAATATTCTTAAAGTTTTAAAGAAAAAATTTATATGCAGGTTATGGTGTATAAAAATGTTTTGGAAAATTTTTCTCATGATATATCATTCTTACTCATAGAGGGAGGTAAAAGAAACTGCTATATTAGTTCATAAATGCAACTGAGAATATTGACATTTTCATATGTCAATAAAATCAACAAACATTTATTAAGGATCTACTATGTGTCAGTAAAATAAGCCCTGGAGTTTCAAAGACAAAAGCAAAGTAGTCCCTGTCTTCAAGCAACATATATCTATATTTAAATATTCAAGAAATCTATTGATCATATAAAAGGTAAACTGGAGCTACTAGATTTATAGGCCCTAGAGTGTTTATACAATTTCCAAATGCTACCAAAAAGATTTATTTGGGGTCATGAGCCATTTTCATTCCAATTAATTCATTCTTTAAAAGTATAGGATTCAAACAGAACACGATGATGGGGTTCTGGGATGGATATAAAGGCAAAAAATATATAGTTCTTTCCCTCAAGCTATTTGTGTCTTACTGGGAATAATTTCTATCAAAGCAAAAATGGAAATCAAGATTTATGGGGTTTTTTTGTTCCCATTTTCTGGTTAGTATTCCTATCATTCATTGGTCCCTGTTAATTGACCTAGTTACATTGAGAAGATCACAGCAAAAGAAACTAAATTTAATATAAGGCAAAATATCTCCAATTCCCAGCAACTTTACTTGCATTTGGTTTTGCTACCCATTGTCTTTCCTTATAATTTGGTCAATCCAATTAGAAAGACATCATAATTCCTTGAATCAAACTACTGTCTAAAACAGCAGACCTCTTAAAATGTTTTCTCTTCTTGATTCTTTCTTTGTAATAAATACTCCTGAGAACTATCTTGAATGTAAATCGCAGAAGTAGAGTTCAGAGGGATATGAAGTTTAAAATCCTGAATGCATTTTCCCCTTTTCCTTTGTATGAGACATATTGAAAGAGGCACCTTTGGATGACAACAATGATATCTAAAACCTTCTCTCTGAGGGGAATAAAAAGATGCTTTTTGCAAGTATGTTCTGGTAAGTTTTGAATAAATTGTGTGTGAGAGAAAAGCAGAGAGAAGAGGGGAGGGGAAGAAGTGAGAGAAAGACAGATTAGACAGAGAAACAGAGAACAAAAGAGTCAGAGAGACAGACAGAGATACACAGAGAGACAGAGAGAGAATGAGAATCTCTTGCAGACTCCAATATTCTTAAAAATTCAGTAGAATATTTGATATCACTACATTTCACCAGATACTTTGAAGTTTAATGTTTGCTCTTTGGAGTGTGAGCTATTCCCTAACCCAACAATGCATTTTGAGAGAAGTGTTGAAATTTTCATCAGACTTTTTCTTTTAATGTAATTCAGTGAAAAGCATTAGATTTACATATCTTCTGAGAACTATCTTTTTCTGATAAACACTGCCTGAAACATCCCCACCTTAAAATCTAGATGTTCTCCATTGTTATTCATCCTTCAAGAAAAAAAACCTTACTAGTAAAAATGAAACAAGGAGTTACTTCTCTTGTATTTGACAGGAAAGTGAAAGACATTTAAGGATATCAAAAGACTATAGTAGAAAATAGTCCTTGTTGATTGTTTCATTACAGTGCCATTTTATGGAAGACCCTTTGAACTCATACAGGAAAGCTATATAAACCCTTGGTAGTTTAATTAAAGTATTTTCAGGTGAAGGGATATGTACTTATTTATTATTTTTCTGTTTCCCCTAAATGTCTATTAGTAAGTATTGTTTTAAAGTCTTACAACTTAAGAGTAGTAAGCAACCACAAGATACTATTTCTATTGATATTTTCATTTATTTAAAAATTAGGGAACTTGAGACATAAAAAATCCTTCTACTGTTGTAGATTAAAAACTGGTTAATAAATTATAATTTTAAAAAGCACTGGGGGAGCATTGAGGGTTTGAATGATGCTTCTCTGATTTTATTGGAGGTACTTGAACCCATATTTTCCTAATTCTAAAACTTTAACTACTACATTACTTTGTGTACCAGGAGAGATAGCCTATGACCCAATATCTATGAGCTCCAAAAATTTCAAAACCCTTCAGACCACCACTTTGACTTTCAGTTTGATAGCCACAACCACCATCAAGATAAATAGCCTTGGCAAAGAAGAGGGCTCACATTTTATTCCATTACCAAAAGTTACCATTGAACAACTTCTGAGAGGCAAATATTTTCACTATATCCAGGAATAGTGGAGCCCCCAAAATATTTTCATTATATCCAGGAATATTGGAGCCCCCAGAACTACTGAACCTCCTATCTGTTTATCCATCACTATCATCATACAATGTAACCAAGCTGGTAGAGATATAACCTGAAATCTATCTTAATAAATATTGTGCCTTTTGTCTTCTTAGTTATCAAAACTACTAAAAAGCTATAAATGCAAGTACTTGATACAAAAGTCCCTGACATTGTTAAATGTTCATCATCTGTAATAGATGTAGATTTATCAATGCAATTAACATAAAAGAGGATATATTTCCATCTGCTTTCCTGAGAAGCCCTAAGAACTACTAGGTTTTTCCATGTGAGTTACAGCTAAAACTGCCCATATGCATTGTTGTTTTGTAAAAGAATATGAGATTTTTGAGATCAGGAACTGGCTTCTTTTTTCTCGTATCTCTATACCACACAATAGTGCTTTATATGTATTATGAGCTTAATTAATACATTTTCATATATCGAGAGATGCATTTATTTATTCATTTATCCAATCCTTTTTACAGTATTCATAGAATCACATGAGTTATCATTGGTATCCACAGAGGACTCATCCACCAAGTCAGATTTTTAAAAGATATATGTATAGGAGATGGAAGTGGTGACAAATGACTGATCATTCAGAAGGAAAAAAAAAAAAAGTTCTCCATGATTACCTATTGGAAGCACTTCTATATGCAAAAAATGTTATAAATAAGGATGTTAAACTGTCTATTTAATATTTGATTTAATAACAAAAACTATACTTCAAATATTTAAATTCTAATTATTCACTGACCAGATTTTAAAATCACAGAGGAATTATTTTCCTTAAAGAAAAAGAAACAGAAAAAAAAGGCATGTCATCTTTCCTCATTGGATTTTGAAGGACTAATCCAAGACTACAAAGGAAAATTAAATCCATTATCAATAGATTAATCAACCAATCAACAAGCCTTTGTCAAGTATTACCTCTTTTCCAGGCATTGTATTAAGTGCTTGGGGACTCAAAGAAGATTCAAAGTTCTAAATGTCACCCAAAACTTTCCAATATTGCTGTATTTCCTTTTACTTTGAGTGGATTGTTGTTTTACCAATCAATAAATTCCCTAATTTATATGTCTGATTCCTCCCTCTCTGTGTTGAAAGGATTAATACCATCAGCACAAAAACAGTTTTGTGGAGAAGGGCTCAAGTGGCCAGCTCTCCCCATCTGAAAATTATTCTTTTGTAATTTATTGATTGACTGGAGTGATTAACTAATTGATTTTGAAAACCAAGATTTTCCCTTAATATTGGTGATCAAGTGCCTATTGGAATAGAAAACTAGATAAAGGTTGACAAGTGTGATTATGTTTGAGAAAAGTAACTCTGAGAGATATTAAATAAGTATGGGTATTTGTACCACAGAAGAGAAAAGAAAATATGATTATGCTATTTGAATAAATGAGGTATGTCAAGGAATTTTAATAACTTAAGCAGCTTGTAAGTCTGAATGCTTGGCAAGCCTGGCAGTCTGTAGGTATTCTTAGAACAAGGAACTTGAACTCAAATACAGAAATCAAAGAAGTAGAAATTGGTAGGTCAGACAATGACCTGAGATCAATACACCAAGCAAAAGGCAACATGTGTGACCTCTAGTTCCCAGTACCACTTTGGTACAGGAAGGATTGGATGAGATACAAAGAACAAGAGAGTATTATTATAGACTGTCTATCAGAATGTCACATTTCTTAGACCCTTGTAGTGTTTGCACGGGAAAAGAGACCCCAGGTAATTTGATGAGGATCCCTGAGAGATTTCACAGCAGTGGCAAAAGCTGATGAGTGAGTGTGAGTGGGTCTAGAGCAATGGGAAATCCTCTTCCATTTGGTCTTGTGAAAAACAATATTATCTTAGGTATAAGAATAATGGTGAGTTTTATGCCTTTCACAATAAAGTCAGAATACTAGTTGTCATGAAAAATTATCTTTGTGTCAACATCTCAGTATATATGAGAGAAAGGAAGAGAATACATGAAGCTTTTTTTTTTTTCTCTTCTAAGTAAAATACTTTTTTTTAAAGAAAACTGGCAAAAATAAATGCAGTCAGATTTTGTATTTTTTATATTTCCTAATTAATTTTGTGATTATAAAGAGGTAGTTATTTGTGAAAACCCATTTTTCATTTCTGAATTTTCAGCAGAGACTTATAGATTTACTTATAGATTATTCTCATAAATGATTTTAGAAGATGAGAACATTAGATAATAATTTCTGAGAGCTCCTGCCTCACTTAAAAAAAAAAAATTATCCACACAGCATAGGGAATCAATCACTGAGTCTAGATTTAGAATAATCTGAATTCAAATCTATCCTCAGACTTACTGTGTTAATTTCTGTTTCCATTTCCTCATGTAAAATGGAGATAGTATCATTTACCTTCAAGGGTTTAACATTTTTGAAATCATTAACACAATGCCTAAGATATGATAGGTGCTTAATAAATGATTTAAAAAAAAAAAAAGAATATTTGTCAGTGTAGTTTTCCTCATTGTTATAGAATTATCTCCAATAAGATATATCGAAAATCAAATCCTGAGTGCCTATACTATTTTGTCATCTGTAACAGATTTTCTCTGCTGTTAATTTGATTAGGTCTAAACACTTTTTTGAGTTTATTTTCTGGAATATTATTTCAATATTGGGTATTGATGTGTGAGAGAAGCTAAATATGTTGGTTTTGCTGTCATTCATAATGAGAATATATTACTATAGAAATACTGGCAGATGGGCTTCATTTCACATTTATTTGTTTCCTCCTTCTTGTTTCACCTGTAAATGCTCTTGGGATGACTTGGCCTACTTGAATACCACATCCCACCTTCAGCAATCTTTTTGTATGTTATCTCTCATCATTGCATTTTGAATTTTTCAAGGTTATGCTAATCATAATTTCCCCATAAAATTCTCCAGAAAGTTTTGTACTGAGTTTATACTTTAAACCAAGATTTCCTTGTTTTTCATATTTATGAATTTGGGAAGAAATAAAGAAGTGTCGAGAGGAGACTTTTACTTATTTCTTCAAGTCTTTTTAGGAGCAATTGTTTGGATTTGAATGTAAAATCCTTAAGGGCAAAGATTATTTTTGGTGTTGTTTTTCTTTGTAACATAGAGACTGGTGAAATATATGATATGTAGTAGATGCATAATTAATGTTTGTTGATTGATAAGAATTAATTAAATTTCTCAAATAGCAGTTATGTGAGTCAGTGTTTATACATGTATACTTTTCCCATTCTTTAAAGTTAACTTGTGATATAGTAGAGCATGTTGCCAACAGTTAGGGGGACCTAAATTCAAATCCTGCTTCAGGCAGTCTTGGGTGTGTAATCCTGAGCAATTAACTCAACTTGTCTCTGCTTCAGTTATCTCAATTGTGGGGAAAATGAGGATACTTATTTCCCAGAATTATTGTGAAGATACAATTAAATGATATTTGTAATCCATTTAAAAATGCTTATTCCTTTTTTCTTAAATATGTCCAGGTTTGAGGTCCTTAGAATTACATAATATCATATTTTCATCCCATCTCCTTTAACTTTATCTATCTTTTTAAAATTATTCTAACAAATCAATGTCCCAGTTAACCACAGATAGCTGATTCTGACACAACACTAAAGTTGTCAACCATGTATGTCCTCTGTGTTAATATATTGAATTAAGTTTCTGAGACACTATTTGATATTCATCAATTAGTAACTACTTATTGACCATGAATAATAGCTTTTTTGAGGAAAGGGGGTTTTCTAAGTAACTTTAAAAAAAATGGGTCTATTTCTATTTTTAATTATGAAACATTTTCCAAAGTTTGATGGAGTCAAAGAACTATTTATTTATACGTAAATTAAATTAACTAAAAATCTGACCAGAAACTGGAAACTGAGTGGATCCCATCAATTGGAGAATGGCTGAATAAATTGTGGTATATGAATATTATGGAATATTATTGTTCAGTAAGAAATGACCAGCAGGATGATTTCAGAGAGGCCTGGAGAGACTTGCGTGAACTGATGCTGAGTGAAATGAGCAGGATCAAGAGATCATTATATACTTCAACAACAATACTATGTTCAACAACAATACTATATAATGTTCAATTCTGATGGACCTGGCCATCCTCATCAATGAGATGGACCAAATCAGTTCCAATAGAGCAATAATGAATTGAACCAGCTACACCCAGTGAAAGAACTCTGGGAGATGACTATGAACCATAACATAGAATTTCTAATCCCTTTAATTTTGTCTGCCTACATTTTTGATTTCCTTCACAGGCTAATAATACACTATTTCAAAGTCCAATTCTTTTTGTACAGCAAATAATTGTTTGGACATATATACTTATATTGTATTTAATTTATACTTTAACATATTTAACATGTATTGGTCAACCTGCCATCTGGGGGAGGGGATGGGGGGAAGGAGGAGAAAAATTGGAACAAACGGTTTGGCAATTGTCAATGCTGTAAAATTACCCATGCATATAACTTGTAAATAAAAAACAATAATTAAAAAAAAAACCTAAAAATCAAGGAATATATTGACTTTTATTTGTATTTATTGTCAATTTTTTAATATAATTATTCAATTTCATTCTGTTCACATGTGGGTGAACAATTCAGTTATCTTCATACTGGTCCTTTGATCAAGGATGATGAGCCAAATCTTAAAAGATGAAATTCAATATAAATTAATGTTGAGTTCTGTAATTGGGTACAAAATATCCATATTATAGACATCAGATAAATGAAGTAAAATTAGACAACAATTTCTTGAGTAAACAATGATCTGAAAGGTGTAGTGGTGTATCACTACCACATGCATCAATTTTGGGACAACAGTAAAAAAAATACAAAAAAAAAAAAAACTTCATGTGAACTAGGCTGATGAGAGGCCTAGTATCCATGACTAAACTTATTATAGTCCCAACCTTGACTAGGCAGATTGTATAGAGAATATTGTGTTCAGTTCTGGGCATCACAATTTGAAAAGACATTGACAAATTAAGGAATATCTATAGGAGGATCCCAAAGTTGACCAAAGGACCAAAGACCATGAAATTAAAAAAATCAATTGAAGATTTTTATCTTTTTAGAAGAGACTTATAAAAAACAAGTCAGAACTCTTTCAATTCTGTTTCTATTCAGCAGCTAAAGTGATTTTCCTAAGTGCTAGTCTGACCATGTCAACTTGCCCCTATTTTATACTAAATAAATTCCAGCAACTCCCTATTACCTTAATGATCAAATTTAAAGTACCCTGGTATTTAAAACCCTTCACTATTAGATTCCTGTATATCTCTCCAGACTTCTTACTGTTAAATGACCTTCTTACTGATCATTGCACATAACACTCCATCTGTATGGCCTTTTACTGACTGTCCTACATGCTTTGTTCCCTATAGTCCTGCTTTGTTCAAATCTCATATTTGTAAGAGTTCTTTCTAGTTCTTACTTCTCAATACTGACTGCCTTCTTTCTGAGATTATGTGCTAGTTGCTATACACACACACACACACACACACACACACACACAAGCATACACATTCCTTTTTTTTTTTCTCTCTTTGTAGCTTCAGAATATAATATACTCTAACAGAATTGATATGTTAAAGGACATTTTGAACATAAACTAAATTTTCCATTTGCTTATGTGTGATATTGTCTATGAAAAAATCTGAACACAGAAAATTTCTTCCACTCAAACTGAGCCATGTAGAATACAAAATGAAAACAGGAATAAACCCTGGAAAAATTTCAAAATAACTCAGTTCATTATTTGTGTTATCTGCCAAGGTGAACAATTCATCTTTGTTTTGCTTTTTTCTTGAATTTATAAATAGTCTTATATTTTTTGGGAAAAGCAATACGTATTCAACATTCCATATATGTTTAAGTGCCCAGGTTCAAAAAAGCTAAGCCCCATATGAAAAAAGAAGAAGCTTGATGAGAGACTTAAAATAATGAAGCATTTTAAAATAAATGAGAGAAATATGAACATTTTGATCTATAAAGGCAAACAAGAGATATTGATAAAGATTTTAAAAACTTTAATTTTTAAATCAATAATTTTGAGTACTCAATAGAATTGATTATAAAATGAATACAGAACTTATAAAATCATTATTTTCATAATATGCTAAAGTAGGGGACTGTAGAGGGCCACAAATAATGGAGAACCCTAGGTGAGGTATAAAACCCTTTTGTCCAGTAAAAGGAACCTGTTGGAATCCTTACTAACTGCTAAGTAGTTAGAGTTGATCTAATCTTACAAAAAGATGTTTTGGGCAGAACCTGAAACAAGGTACTAAGTAGAACTAATTAATACAAGGCTTGTGTCCACACCTTTACTCATTGGAGTTCAATGAGTTCACACCTCCCTTGAAGTTCTTTGGGCCAGAGAGCACTATGGGAGAAAACCCATAATCCCTCTCTCTCGTATCCCACAATTCCTCCCTCTTGTATAAAAGAAACAGACACAGAGCACTTTGGGGGATTTTTACCGGAATGGCATGAAGACTGGAGCTGGCTGGAGGCTGAAGAAAACAGAGGCAGAGGCTGAAGGACCAGACCTTTGGATTTAAAGACATTTGGAGAGAGCTCTTGGAACCAAGCAGAGAGATAGGCCTCTAAGCTAACCGGGCTATATTGGAGATATTAAAAGATCTGAACTTTTATCACCTGGCTGCGTTTTGAGAAGAAAAAGCTCACCACATTTTGGCGCCCTGAACGTGGGGCAAACAGACCCCCTCAGTGGATTTCAGTGGAAAAGGTCCGATCCTGATTCAAGTGGAAAAGCTCCGATCCTGATTCAAGTGGAAAAGCTCCGATCCTGATTCAAGTGGAAAAGCCTCTGATCCTGATCCAGTGGAAAAGTCTTCTTGACCCAAAAATTAGAGTGAGTACAACAAAGAAATTTTGTTAAAAGAGTTAAAGTAGAATTTCAGCTAAGATGGGACAGATATTTAGAAAAGAGCCTGTTTCTGTTCAAGGAAAATGTTTAGAGAGCATTGTCAAAGTTATGGAAAGCCAAGGTTTAATTATAAGTTTACAGCAAATCACTGAACTTTTACAAACTGTAAAGGACATATGTCCTTGTTTCTCTCTTGATAAGGAATTAGATCTAAATGAATGGAAATTGGTTGGAGAGGATCTTTGTCAATTCTATGATAAAAATGGGCCTAACTCAATAATTAATACATATAATGTAATACAATTGGCTATAAGAAGTTATTTAAGTGATAGAATGATGAAAAGGAAAGTACAGGAGGAAGTGCCAACTTTACTAGGTGAAAAGGAGGACAAATCAGATGAGAATGGAGTTAATTACAATTCTGAGTATGATACTTCACAGAAGGAGGAATTAGGTGATTCCACATGTAACCAAGGCTTTCATTGGGCCTCTAAATGTATATTGACCCAGAGGAATGAGAGGCAGGGCCCAGCTCTAAAGTATCAATCAAAGGACAGGTGGGGCATGATAGCAGCTGAGGTTACACCCAGAGAGACTTTAGAAATTCAGGACTCTGATGTCATCAACCAACAGAAAAGCAATCAGGATTACAGTTGGGAAGAATACAGGCCTTTTAAGACAACAAGACAATATTCAATGCAAATGCCTCCAATGTAATTAACAGATGATGAGGAGAAATCCCAAATTTGGTAAATAGAAGGGAATTAGATATGTTAACTGCTTGGGGAAGAGGATCTGCTTATATTTCCACAGATGAAGAAAGAATCAGATGGCTGACAATGAGACTGTCCAAAGGATCTTAAAAATCTTCAGAAATCATTGGATTTCCTAAACACAAGATGAAACTTTTTCAGTTCCTGAAAAACCAGCAAGAATCATTGGGTTCCCTGAGATGAAAAATTGTTGATGAGACTTTTTGCAGTACTTCAGAGCTTATAAGAATTATTAGATTCCTGGCACATGAACTAATGGACAATGGATTGCTTATGGATTATTTCTAAGACTTATGGACATGTGTAAATTTTCAGATTGATTCTTGTTATTTGTTACATTACTACTAGCCTGTGTTATATTGCTATGTGCTCATGTAAATTATGTATAATGCCTCCCATATTGATGGATTTATGTATACCATGTATATCTGTTACAAAGTTCTGGCCCATATTGATGGATTTATGTGTACCCCCTCAAAAACCCCCTATGTTTTAAAACAAAAGAAAGGGGGAGATGTTGGAATCCTTACTAACTGCTAAGTAGTTAGAGTTGATCTAATCTTACAAAAAGATGTTTTGGGCAGAACCTGAAACAAGGTACTAAGTAGAACTACCCATAATCCCTCTCTCTGGAAGGAGCATAAATAGGCCAATGGGCCAGTCGGAGAGTTCTGGAGAGAAAGACGCTACAAGTCAAGATTTTCACCGGAATGGCATGAAGACTGGAGCTGGCTGGAGGCTGAAGAAAGTAGAGGCAGAGGCTGAAGGACCAGACCTTTGGATTTAAAGACATTTGGAGAGAGCTCTTGGAACCAAGCAGAGAGATAGGCCTCTAAGCTAACCGGGCTATATTGGGATAATAAAAGATCTGAACTTTTATCACCTGGCTGTGTTTTGAGAAAAAAAAGATCACAACATTTTTTTATCACCTGGCTGCGTTTTGAGAAGAAAAAGCTCACCACAGGAACCCTGCTAACAATGTCTAGTTCAGCTCCAATCTCCCCTAAGGGTTCTCAACCTTCCTGAGTAGTCAGGAAGCAGTAATAACCTGTGTTGTAGTTAAATCAGAGTTATACCAAATGGCAAAGAGACATCTACGAACAATCACAAGTTGTTTCCGTGGTCCCGCATAGACAGTATATAGTTAGAGCATGCACAGTGTGCTATAGTTATGCAAGTGTATTAGGGTATATAAGACTGAGACTGAGTTTGAAATAAACGGACTCCATGTTTGACCATCCATGAGTCCCACCTCTTCACTCCTCTTTTACGATCAAGGACTTGGGCAGGTATCAGGATTTTCCAGAGAGCTAGTCCAGACTTTACAGAGGACATTTCTGCTTTTTGACTTCTAATTTGATTTAGATGATGGAGACATCAGAGACATATAGGCCTTAATACAGTTACTATAATAATATGGGTGATACAAAGGGCAATTCAATAAAACAATTACTATAATTTTTATTGCTTAAATATGTTGTATTTTTAATATATGTATATCAGCTCATCCATAGCTTTAAGTAGCAGAGATGGGAAAAAGTAGTATATAATAATACCCACTATGTGCCTGACACTCTTCTAAGGACTTTGCATGTATTATCTCATTCAGTTTGAAAGTAAGCACCATAACAGCCTATAAAGAAGTATTATTAACTACATGACTTTATTATCCCTTTGTTGACACTTCAATTCTCAAATTAATGATCCATATAGTTTTACATTATAGAATATAGAACATCCCAAGATTGTTAACAAATAAATACATGAGTCTCTATCAATGAATGGTTGAATGACCAAATGAATGGCTGTATCAGTTCACACTTAATGACTTTTTAAATGTAATCCATAGTGCCAAAAACTCTTATGACACAAAGCATTGCAATAGAGTTGGATTTTCCTTTCCCATATGCATGACTGCAGAACACTGCAATTAATCAAATTGTATCTAGTACACTTCACTCACTTGTGGGTCCCATATATGAGGAGAAATTTCAACAATCAAATAAAAAGTAACACTCCAAGATACTAGAAAAGATTTTATACTCTCTCCTATTATATTTTGACTCATATCTGACTCATTCTTCGAGTCTATTAATTTTTTTGCCTCTCAATTCCACCACCTTTTCTATTAACAACTAGCTTTGTTATTATTATATTCAATAAGTAAAACTTTAATAAATTCATCTTAATTATTAATAACAATTTTCTTATAGGACAAGATCAAGAAGAGATAAGACATTCTTCTCTCTGTGATATGAAGTCATTAAATAATACTTTATTTGATTCTGTAATCCACTATGTTTCCATTGAGCCATACTAGAATTCAAGCCATATATTCCTATTTTCCACAAAGGATACTATAAAAGCCTTTTTCAAACTCCTTACCAAAATTTAATATTCATTTCCTTGACTTTTACTCAGGATTCTTCTACATGGATTTTTTTTTTTTTTTTTTTTTAGTCTCTAAATATCCAAATATGTAGATAGCTAGTTATCTAATTATTTACTTAAATCTTTGCATCACACTAGAGTTGGACAGCAAGGCCTCAACTCTTATGATTGCATTGCAAATAATTATCCCTGATTCACTGGGATGACATTTAGATATATCCCAATTTTGTTTGTACTGGATAGCTAATAGAGAAAATAAGCTCTCATGTTGACAACTGTGGGACAATAAGCAGGAAATGCAAAATCTTGACGCATGAGAAATTACACTGCATTAAATTGACCAGTAAAAAGATTTGGATTTTATTATGAAAACATCTACTGCTGCCTCAGCTAAGCACACAAGTGGCTATGAAGATGCTGATTTGTTGTAGTGTCCATAAAATATAATACAAACCAGAGGGACAGATTATATAACTCATAGAATAGTAAAACAAGAGAAAATAGTACAATTATGGGTAATTTCTGGACATGGTCCATTATTGAAAGTCATCCAATTTCCATGAACATATCAGCCTTTTGATTAAATGCAAATGATAGAAGATGACCTGAAAGTATTCATTTCTCAACACATTGAAAAATAATGTCCCTTCACAAACCAAAATGACAAAGAAATTTTATTTGGTCAATTGCAAAGGATGTAAGTTTTCTTTAAGTCCTTTTGTGGATTGTGGATATTAACACTGATCAGAAGTCAGTATCTCAATAGGATGCTTTCCCAACTAGGTTTTCCACACTTGGAAATATCTCGCCATAAGAAATATAACACAAACAAAATAGCATTGTAAAATTTTATATGCTAATTGACTATATGAAGAACCAAACTAACAAAAATCATATGATTATCTCAATAGATGCTTAAAAAGCATTTGATAAAATCCAACATCCATTCTATTAAAAACACTAGAGTATAGGAATGAATGGATTTTTCCTTGAAATGATCAGTAGCATCTATTTAAAATCATCAGCAAGCATTATATGTATTGGAGACAAACTAGAACCATTCCCAACAACATCAGGAGTGAAACAAGGTTGCTCACTATTACTATTTCTGTTCAATATTGTAATAGAAATGCTAGCTTTGGTAATGAGATTAAAAGAATTCAAGCTATTCTCCAATTGATAAATAGTCAAATGATATGAATAGATAATTTTCGGTTGAAGAAATTAAAGCCATTTCTAGTCATATAAAAATGTGCTCTAAATCACTATTGATAAGAGAAATGCAAATTAAGACAACTCTGAAGCACCACTACATACCTCTCAGATTGTCTAAGATGACAGAAAATGATAATGATGAATGTTGGAGAGGATGTGGGAAAACTTGGACACTAATATGTAGAGGGCTGAAATTCTTGAGTTTACACACTGAAGTCCAGACAACTGGGCATTTAAGGCTAATTACCGATTGGACAATACTCTATAAGCATATATTTGGAAAATAGCTCTTCCCACTATCCTGTGCTGGCTCTATAATTGGTGTATACAGAGAATTGTAGGAGGGACTAAGGAGTGGAATAAGATCGGCCAGGGCTTCTTGGGCGGTAGATGAGGAAGAAGGAAGTCGTGGAGATTCTGTGTCCATCCAATTCAATCCTACCTCTAAAGACCAAGAATAAAGACCGAGGACTTTTTCTTATCTTGACTCTGGCTGATTCTAACTTATCCAGGGTGCTAACGCAGTCATCACACTAATATATTGTTAGAGGAATTGTGAAGGATCCAGCCATACTGGAGAGCAGTTTGGAACTCTGCTTAAAAAGTTACCAAACTGTGCATACCCTTTGATCCAGCAGTGTTTCTATTGGGCTTATATCCCAAAGAGATCTTAAAGGAGGGAAAGGGACCCACATGTGCAAAAATGGTTGTTGCAATCTTTTTGTAGTGGCAAGAAACTGGAAACTGAGGACATGCCCATCAGTTGGAGAATGGCTGAATAAATTGTGGTATATGAATGTTATGGAATATTCTTGTTCTAATATTGTGAAATGAACTATAGGATGATTTTATTTTTTCTCTCTCTTTTTTTTAAATAACTTTTTATTGATAGAACCCATGCCAGGGTAATTTTTTTTACAGCATTATCCCTTGCATTCACTTCTGTTCCGATTTTTCCCCTCCCTCACTCCCTCCACCCCCTCCCCTAAATGGCAAGCAGTCCTTTACATGTTGAATAGGTTACAGTATATCTAGATACAATATATGTGTGCAGAACTGAACAGTTTTCTTGTTGCACAGGGAGAATTGAATTCAGAAGGTAGAAATAACCTGGGAAGAAAAACAGAAATGCAAGCAGTTTATATTCATTTCCCAGTGTTCTTTATTTGGGTGTAGCTGCTTCTGTCCATCTTTGATCTGAATTAACTCTCTTTATCGAAGAGATCCACTTCCATCAGAATATATCCTCAAACAGTATCGTTGTTGAGGTATATAATGATCTCCTGGTTCTGCTCGTTTCACTTAGCATCAGTTCATGTAAGTCTCGCCAGTCCTCTCTGTATTCATCCTGCTGGTCATTCCTTACAGAACAATAATATTTATAGGATGATTTTAGAGAGGCCTGGGGAGACTTACATGAAGTGATGCTGAGTGAAAGGAGCAGAACCAAGAGATCATTGTACACAGCAATAGCAAGATTATGCAATAATCAATTCTGAAGAATGTGACTCTTTCCAACAATAAGATGATTGATGCCAGTTCCAATAATATTGTGATGAAGAGAGCCATTTACTCCCAGAGAGAGAGAGAGGACTCTGGGAACCGAATGTGGATCACAACATAACATTCTCACTCTTTTTGTTGTTGTTTGCTTGTATTTTGTTTTCTTTCTCATTTTCTTTTCTTTTTGATCTCATTTTTCTTGTGCAGCAAGAGAATTGTATAAATATATTTATACATATTGTATTTAACATATATTTTAATATATATAATATGTATATGTATAATATGTATAACATATATTGGATTGCTTGCCATCTAGGAAAAGGGTTGGGAGATAGTAGGGGAAAATATGAAACACAAGGCCATGCAAAGGTCAATGTTAAAAAATTATCCATGGATATGTTTTGAAAATAAAAATCTTTAAAAAAAAGAAAGAAGGGGAATTTTTTTTTTACATGCTTTTAACTCAGATGGTAGAAGAAATGAATATGATCTTGGTCACAAAAATCCAAAATACTCTTATTAAATTCACAGAAAATTTCTTAAATTTTGAAGTAAATTTACATTAAATACAATGAAGTTTAATTTAGATAGAAAAGAAAAATGCTGAGTGGACAACATAGAGATGTTATAAGCTGAAACAGAGATTTAACTAAAGACATAAAGCCAAAATTAATTAAAATAGATATAGATAAATTTTCTGTTAGATTACTAATGTGATATGGGAAGTAGATTTCATGAGGCTGATTTCAAGGAATCAATAGAACCATTCACAACAGAACCCTTGGTGACAATATTAAAATGTCAGTTGGAAAAATGTTAATGCCTAGATCTCTTTTTGGTTTCTTCATTATTCTTTTTATCCCCTGCCACTCTCTAGATATTCCTAATTACACCAAAGACTATAAGGGACAAGTCTGTATTCACTCATTACTGATAGCAAATAGTTGTGTTTATTTTATCCAAGTGTACACTAGAAGTAATAGTGGGGATATAACTCTCATCAAAATGGTCCTTTCTTGACTTTTCTTTTCAGATACATTCACATTTGAAACAGTCAGTTCTCTAATAATTTGAATTTTCTTCTTTAAATATGGACTTAGTCAATTAGAAACTTCTAACTAATTTCTATCCATAAAACAAGCCCTATTTAATGATTACTTATATAGTCATCAGTTACAAAAAGCAAAAACCAAACCGTAATAAAATAAGTCATGTAGAATTACTGTAGGTAACTATTAAAAAAATAATGTTTCTCTCATGGAATTTGTATTCCTATTATACTATTTGACTCTGCATCATCAGTGATATTTCTTATCTGGAAATTTGCCATTAAGAAGGACCATTTCTTCATTAAAGATAATTATTGTAAAAAATAATATTTTTATATAACTATATTTAAGTGAGGCATATTTTTAATATTCTAATTTTTACTATGACAGTAGCATCTGGAAATTTTGCTCATACATTTATACATGTATGTCCACTCAGTAAGAAATTATTAAACACCTAGTTAGACATTATATTAGAAATTAAGGACAGAATACAAAGAAAAACTCGCAATTGCCTTCTAATATAGAAGATAAGAAGTATATAAATGAGCACATATAGAATAAATACAAATAAATTCTGTATAATTAAGTAAATGAAGTAGATAAAATGAAATAGATAAAAGGAAGTCAGAAGTTTATCTACTTCACATCTAAAAACTCATATCATTCCACAAAGTATTTTACCAAGTGGACCCTTTTACTGTTCATGTGTGTTTTAAAATATGCTAAATGCTAATATTTAACAACAGTGAGTCCTTAAATTCATTATGAAATGCTAATTGAATGGGATTTTTCTCATTGCTTTTCATTATGGTTGTAGAAGCTATCTATTACACAACTAAAACAACATTCCATCTATGGAAAAATCACTAACCATTTAAATATTCCTAGGTAATTCTCTGCAATTTTACATTTTTGGAAATTGCTGGAAATAATGTTTTTACTGGGACTTCCGGTAGGGGAAAGGGGAAAGCATTAAGGTCTGGTTCTTTCCTCTCTTTAGTTCTTTTCCCAGAAAGAAAAATAAATTATTATCCCAATTAGTAGTATGTTTTATCCACTGAGCTACTTGACTGATTCAACTGGATAAAGACAATGAGTCCTTGGGAATAAAGGGCTATCAAGCTGATTAGGAAAGGACAAAACAGTTCATGTTGGAAAAAAATGAAGGAAGTAGAAGTTGCCATGGCAATTAATATTAGATTGAATGTATGAATGTTTACTACACTTCCAAGTTTGACAAAATTCAAAAAACATAGACTTAATAAACAAACAAATGAATAACTGGAGAAAAAGAGAGTGACAGAGACAGAGATAGTTACACTGAAAATCTTAGAAAGATAGAGACAAACATACAGAACAAAAAATAGAAATAAAAAAAGAGATACACAAAGAGAATGATTTTTTTTTCAAGATTTATTACCAATATACTTTGGAAGCAATGTCATTCTTATCTAATAAAACACATAGAAAAAGATAGATATTCGGAACTACCAAGGTAACTTCTCTTCAGATTATTAGCTACAGATTTGCTTTTCTATCTCTATCTTTCTTTGCAATATGGAAATTAAAGGAAGTCAGAAGTTTATCTACTTCACATCTAAAAACTCATATCATTCCACAAAGTATTTTACCAAGTGGACCCTTTTACTGTTCATGTGTGTTTTAAAATATGCTAAATGCTAATATTTAACAACAGTGAGTCCTTAAATTCATTATGAAATGCTAATTGAATGGGATTTTTCTCATTGCTTTTCATTATGGTTGTAGTCTCAATTGCTACAATAGTAATTAACATAGTGTTTACTTAAGTGCTTTTAATATAGTATTAATATAGTGCTTTAAGATTTCTAAAGTGCTTGCATCAAAACAATTATAAGAAATATTTATTATTTTTAAAAGGTTTTCTTTTTAGGTATAGTACCAGATTAATGAGAGACAATTATGAGGTATACCATCCAAAAAATAAATTTTGATTGAATTTAAGATGTATATACTGTTTAGTACATTGCAGGTAAAGATCAAACTATATTCAGCTTGGGTCAATCTACATGTGCTGTATGTTGTTGTTGTTGTTGTTGTTCACTCATTTAAGTACCACCCAACTATCTGTGACCCTGTACACGTACACATGTACTGATGAGAAGGAAACTGAGACAAGGCTAAATTACTTACTTAGGACCATACAGTTACTAAGTATTTGAGGCTAGATTTGAACTCAGCTAGATGTGTCTTTCTAATTTCAGGTCTGTTTTTCTATCCATGGTGCCACCTAGCTGCAGTGTTTCAGGATTCAATTCTAAAAAATCACAATTTAGGAAGAACATTGATGAACTAGAGAGCATCCAGAGGAAGAAAACCAGTATGATTAAGGGCTTTGGAATTATGGCTTCTGAAGTTCAAATGAAAGAGCAGCATATTATACTTGAAGGAAAATGATAGCTAGAAAATTACTAGATAGATAAATAGATAGATAGAGATATATACACAGATAGATATAGGGAGACAGAAAGAAATAGAGGTTTTATATATATATGTATATATATATATATATATATATATATATATATATATATAGAGAGAGAGAGAGAGAGAGAGAGAGAGAGAGAGAGAGAGAAATACTAAAGTCATCTATAAGAAGGGTTAGAATTATTCTACTTTTTCTCACCAGGCAAAAAACTATCAATTGTAACTCTGAAAATAAGGTTAGCTAACTCAAGTAGGTTCCCCTTCATTATAGATCTTTAAGCAAAGGTTCTATGACCACCTCTCCATTTTTTTCCCAAATAAAGTTGAGATTAGTTTTCTTCTGAGGAACCTTCCAATTCTGACTTTTTCATTCCATTATTATTTCTATTTTTAAAGAAGAAGATATTAAAGTGTGCAAAGGTTAAGTGTACATGGTCACACAGTTGATAATGTGGGGATGATTTTTCTTCTTTCTTTTTTAAAACCTGGATGCAAGTAGTTTTCTTGCCAATTATGAAGCCTTGTGAACATTGCCCCCTGTATATTGTTTTAGGAAAAATGTGCTGATTAAAAACACTAATTAAACTAGATAATAAATAATTAGAACATGGTATACTAATATACCATAATATACTAATGGAATTGGCTACTGCCTTAAGGCATTGTGAAATCACTTATAGACTCATTTAAAATAATGATCAAGATAATTTCCCTGTGAAGATTTCTGACCACTAAGATTATTTCCTCCCATAGGCATCTCCCTATTTGGTATACTACATTTGCTAATGTTGAATATAAAGACTAATGATGATGAAAACAATAGAATTATTTCTTCTCTTTGTTTTTACTTTGACATAGATTAGTCTTTAGGAAGAACTAGGATTTCTGGTCTCTTTCCCATCTTTTACAAATGGGAATTGATTCAACATGACTTATTTTTCACATGAAGGGATTTTGCAAGGTATAGATTTGTTCCTGGAAAAGGATGCAGAACAATAAAGCAAACTTTTTAAGCATCAAAAAAATAGAAATCTTTAAAAGATACTGGTTAATCTGAAATAAATATTCAACTATTTGTCTACTTTTAAGGGCAAAATGCATTACTTGTAAAAATAGAGATGTTAAAAGACCACTGCATTTTTTTCTTAGAGAGAAAAAAATGGCTTCAGAAGAATGAACAATAAGAGCTCATTTTTATAATATTGAAACATTGCTGAGATATTTCACTTATTTTTCTATTGTTCAGTGAAGTGTTTCTTACCTTCCTACTGAGCACATCATGTTCAATCCGTAATGCAAATAGATTCAGTTCCAATTCATTTCATCCCCACATTTTACTTATTTGTATCCCACTGAGCCATTTTTAAAGCCAGCTATCTACTTACATTATTTCATATTTTATTTTAGTATTTTTCCACTTATTCACTTATTCTTCCCCCATTTCAGTTGGGTTAGTCTGTCAATACAACATATTGAATGCAATACCATTTAAAAAAAATTCATATAGACAGTAGTTATAAAGTCTGTAAAATGAACATCTTTGAAGATCTGCATGAGAGAATTATGGGAGAGGCTGATTAATTCTGACCTTTTAATTGGACCAGCTATATTAAATCTGGTTTTCTAATTAAAAACCAAACCCTTTTAAAACTCTGTATGCAGTTCTCAGTTTGTAGGCAAATGTAGGATTGTTTTTTAATACTTATCAGTAATTAACATAGTATCTGACTAAATATTGTAATTAACATAGTATCTGACTAAATATTGGACCCTTTATTCACAGAGGTATACTATATTTTTTCAAGGATGATATCAATTGAATTTGTTTCATACAATACTTAAAGTAATGCAAATATTTTATTTCACCAAATGTACAATAATAGATATTTGCCATTTAAGTTTGGTTAGTCTGCCTCTATTATTTCTCAATGCTATAATACTGTCCTAAATAAAGAGTTGTCGGGCATGCATCTATTGAACCAGTTGGAATCTCTTAGAAAGTGGAAAGGAGAAATACTCGTAGTAAAACCAAAATGCTATTGAAACTAAAACAAAATAGGAAAATAAATCATGAGAAAGTGTGAGTTTTAATGAAGAAAGGATGTTGTATTTCATATGAGAGAAATAATCTCATGATTTGATCAATAATGATAATACAATTTAATTTTATATTTCATTACAATTTATTATAAGTGATTGGTGATATTTTATGTAAAATGGCATTTGTTCAGTAAATACAACTAATTTCTATACCCAGAGTCAATGCATTATCCCCTTTTCATCTCTTTTTTTCTGTTCTTCAGATTAGACTTATAAATTCATAAAAAAAATAGTATTAAAAATTCATTTAACACATGAAGAAATTGTAGTTAAAGAGGACAATTGATTTGTCCAAATTTACAAGACATATGACTGGAAGAATTTGAATTAAAGATCTTCTAACTTTAGATTAGAATAGTCTTTTCTTAATTCTATACTGAGTTTGAGTGCTTGGACTTTCTATTTTTTGCCAGTTTTATTTTAGATTTAGACCTGGAAGATACCTTAGGAAGCCAATAAGTCATATCACATTGCCTCATTGTTCTACAGTGTAAATTATGAATTATGATTAATTATCTTGCTTATTTCTTATCCATTTCCTCACATAAAATCTTAAGAGAATATCTATTGCAATTCTGGAGATCTTTCTTAAGCTTTTTCAACATCCCAAAGGGATTAGGATACTTCTTTGAACATCCATTTGATAGCTCTCTTACAACACAGGTGCTAACCCTATTATCCATTCATCTATGTCCCAGATTAATCAGATATCTTCAATATCATTTTTGACATGCAAGTTTTCATGATTACTGATATGCTTTAGCATAAATATTTCCACAATAATACTGAGACAAATAGAGGTGGTGTCTTCCCAATGTTGCTCAGTTACTATGAGACTATGGGAGGGATTTATTCCCAATCTTTCTGATTTCAAATGTACTCCCTTACACCTATCCACTACACTATGATGTAAAATAGAAAACAATGGAGTATATGTCCAGCAAATTCTAGAGTTTTTTCAAAGGTGTATGCAGAAAACACATGCATTAAAATAAAAAGCCTAGACACTGTTTCTGATAATTTATTTAAATAGTCCTAAGGAAAAAAAAAGTCAGAACCAGGAGAACATTATACATAGTAATAGAAACATTGTGTGATTATCAATCAGGAATGGTAACTCTTCTGAGCAATACAGTGATCCAAAACAATTACAAAAGATTCATAATGTAAAATATTATCCATATCCAGAGGAAGAAATAATGGAATCTGAATGCAGAGCAGAGTATACTATTTTTATTTCATTTTCTTTCTTTTTGTCCATTTCTTCTTTCATTTCTTAGAACACAATTTATATATATATATATATATATATATATATATATATATACATGAAATATATCAGAAATATATTTTGCATGGTTTTACTTATATAACCATAAAATTGTTTACAATTTTAGGAAAAAAAGGGAGATAAAAATTTGGAACTCAAAATTTTGCACAAATTAATGTAAAAATTTCCTTTACAAATAATTGGAAAAATAGAATCCTATAAAATGAGAACAAATTCTATTACTATAATATTCTAGATTTGATTAATTTTTCTATCACTTTTATTTTGTTCTCTTGTTCGTAGGAGGCGGGTTAGGAATCAGTCTTATGATTACTCTTGTTTAGAGAATTACCAATAAAGAAAATATCTCCAACTCTTTGTAAATTATAATTGATATCCAGTGACTTATCAGTAATTACAAGTCACTATCCATCAGTGGTAAGGTTTGTGCACAGATCTTTCTGAATTCAAGTCTAGCTCTCTGACCACAATATGATTCTAACTCTCAGTAAGACTGCTAGAAAGATGAAATCTTGTGAGGTAAACCTAACTGGAAGATAATTAATCTAGTTAAAATGAAGGATGAAGGTTTGAGTTCACATAGTAGTACTAGAAAGAGTATAGAAAAACAACTAAATATAGGTGAAATATTTACTTAAGCCAATGCATTCTTCATTGGTACATGTTTACCCAGACTTTCAGTCTAGTCAAGGCATTAGATATATTAATTGGCTAATAATGGCATAGCTTTTAAGGACCCAAAGCAAAATGCTTTTGATAAGGCTAATTACTGGTGCCATGATTTCACTTATGTAGGGAATTATCAGATGAAGAAAGGATATCTACAAAGGCAGGTAAGTGTTAAAGTCTTAAAGAGGTAGTTAGTCTATTGTGAGACCAATAATGCTTGATCAAATGCATGTAAGCCATCATGTGTCAAAGACTACTTTTGAACCATGTATTACAAACTTGCCCAGATTTCTTCAAGCCCTGTATTCCAAATCTTGTATCACCTAATTGCTCCACAAAATATTTATCTATGTATTATTCCCTGAAAATATCAGAATGAAAGTGATCCTGTGCTGTCACTGGTAGGAGTAGTCCTTTTAATAATGGATGTAGCAGAGGGGGCAGAGCCCAGATAGCAGAGACGACTCACATTTCTTTCTGATCTTCTCCCACAACCCTCATAATAATTAAAAATCCAGCCTCTGGATTAGCTCTGGAGAGGCAGAACCCACGAATACTGGAAGTGTAACAAATTACCAGCAGAAGATAATTTCAAAGAGCACCACGGGAGGTCTGTTTCAATCAGGCAAAAGGAAAACAGACTAAGTGCAAGCAGGCCGAGCATAGACTCTGGGGAGCAAAGGCAGCACAGAGTCCCAGGGCAGTGTGGGCTCCTTGGGGGCCAGAGAATCTACAGGGAGAAATCTACAGCAGTGGTGGCTAATCTGCCCTGATTATAAGCCAGTAGGTCATCAGAGAATTTATAAAACATCCAACACAAACACAAAAGGTAAATAGTGAACTCCCAAAGGCCAGAATTTCATGGGACCTGGCCACGCCCACCCAGCACTGGGAGTGAGTCAACACTGACACAGCATAATCTCAGTGGTTTGTAGAGGAAGCTTGGAAAACCTCTCTTGCCCTAAAAACAGATCTCAATGTTAAAAAAAAAAAAAATCAAACAATAAAAAAGTAAAGAGAACGCTGATGATTGCTTTTATGATGAATGAGAAGAATAGATTTCAAACCCTGAGGATACTAAAAGCAGATAATCTCCAGATGAAGCCCCAGAAGGTGATATAACTGGTCCCCTTCACAGAAGGCTCTCCTAGAAGAAATTAAAATGAATCTTAAAAGAGAGTTGGAAGAAAAATGGGGAAAGGAGGGAAAAAAAATTTGCAAAAAGATTTGGAAAAGGCAACAAAAAATAGACTTAGTGAAATGGAAAAAGCATATAATTCATTAAAAGATAGATTTGATACAATGGAGAAAGAAAACAACTCCCCAAAAAACAAAATTTGTGAAACATAAAAAGAAAATAACTCCTTAAAAAACAGAATTTGTGAAATGAAAAAAGAAAATAACTCCTTAAAAAACATAATTAGTGAAATAGAAAAAAATTCCATAGAACAAAACAACTCATTTAAAAATTCAATTGGACAAATACAAAAAGAAGTACAAAAACGTAAATGAAGAAAATAATTCAATAAAAATCAGAACTGAAGAAATGGAAATGAATGACTCAATGAGGCATCAAGTATCTGTCAAGCAAAAGCAAAAAAATGAAAAAATAGAAAAAAATGTAAAGTAACTAATTTGGAAAACCACTGACCTGGAAAATTGATCGAGGACAGATAATCTAAGGATTATTGGACTTCCTGAAAACCATGATGAATAAAAAAGCCTAGACACTATTTTTTAGGAAACCATCAAAGATGGTTTGTCATATGCCTGGATGTCATAGAATCAGAAGGTAAAATAGCTGTTGAAAGAATTCACTGAATACCTCCTGAAATGCCAAGGAATATTGTGGCTAAATTTCAGTACTAATAATGGATGTAGCAGTTAGTCTATACTCATTCATCTTCTGCCATTTTTATCCATCTTTTCCCATAAATTTACCATAGGACATTCATTCAAAGTGTTAATCCTTTTAAAATTCTTTTAGCATTGAAGTGATAGCAATGGAACACACAGATTTTCCATTTGTTGCTTTTTGTTTCACTGTTTGATTTTCTAAATATTTTTGTTTAATATTTATACTATTCCCCAATGATATCCTTTTACTTATTTATTAAATAGGAATATTTGATAAGTGTATATTATCATTGTAGATTGCTTGTATACATTTATTTATGTGGCTTCTATATTAATCTCTGATTTCTTTAATATATTACGCGGTGCTATCAAAAATGCAAAGTGTCTGCAATATTATAAATATATGTTGGAGATTTATCAGTACATTGGGTTTTACCTAATTCCAGTTGAAAATTAATAGTTAGTAAAAATATTGTGTATTTATTGAAATTGGAGTGAATGAGGGAATTAAAAGGTCAGGGATAATTTACTCACATTGAAATTCAATTTTCTTCTTTTAACAAACTCCTGTCTGAAGAAAAATGCTACACTATTTCTAGAAATTAAAAAAAAATCAAGATTTAGGCAATTTGTTTCATCAAAAGCAGGTTTACTATTAATGAATTCAACAAAGACAAAAGAACAATGTTCTGAACTGTTTCCATATCATGTTGCTGTATCTGTGGTAAATTTTAGATTCATTAACTCAGTTCATAAAACCTGGCAGTGATGTAATGGTATTGTATTCCATTAAATCTAGAAACTGAGAGGACTCCATCTTTGACCATCTTCGTGGATCTCCTGCCTTCTTCACTCCCCACTAAGACCAAGGACTCGGGCTGGTCCCGAGATCCTCCAGAGAACTAGGCCAGATAATATATTTTGGCACCTCAGCATGGGGGCTCTAGAAAGCACACTACACAAGAGTACTTATACTTTTAAGATATTTTTGTTTTATGAACAAATATGTAGAGAAACCAGAGGCTTCTCAAAAGAATAAAAAAAAAAGATATGCAAGCAATATCACTACCAAAAGTCAGTGACTATTTTTTATAAAGTGCCATGTAGAATTAATTTCTGCATCTCATTCTCTAAATGATTATCTGAAACATGTTACAAGTTTTTTAAAAACAAAAGTGAAGACTTCCTATATTCTCTACAACATTTATAATTTTCTTTATCTGGATCATATTAACTAATCTAGTAAGTGAGACACTATAGCTTAGAGTTGTTTTAATTTGTATTTCTCTAATCAAAAATGCTTCATATGCATGCAGATAGCATTGATTCCTTCATCTGAAAACTGAAGATCTATATCTTTAGACCATTTATCAATTGAGGAATGACTTGCATTATAATTTTGTCTCAGTTTTCTACATATTTGATGAATGAGGTCCCTATTAGAGCTACCCACTGTAAATATTCCTTCCTTCCCTCTCTCCTTTCCTTCTTCCTTCCCTCCCTCTCTCCCCCTCTTCCTTCCTTCCTTCCTTCCTTCCTTCCTTCCTTCCTTCCTTCCTTCCATCCTTCTTTCCTCCATTCCTCCCTTCCTTCCTTCTTTCCTCCATTCCTCCCTTCCTTTTTTCCTTCTTTCCTTCCTTCATTCCTTCTTCCCCTCATTCCCTCCTTATTTCATTCCTTCCTTCATTTATTCCTTCTTCCCCTCCTTTCCTTCCTTCCTTCCTCCCTTCCTCCCTCCCTCACTCCCTTCCTTCTTTCCTTCCTTACTTTCTTCCTTCCTTCCTTTCTTTCTTCCTTTCAGTTTTATGTGTGTAGCAGCTCTTTTTGTGGTGAGAAAGAATTGAAAACTGAGTGGATGTTCATCAGTTGGAGAATGGCTGAATAAGTTATGGTATATGAATGCAATGGAATATTATTCTATAAGAAATGATCAGCAAGATAATTTCAGAAAGACCTGAAGACACTTACATGAATTACATGCTAAATGAAGAGTGGAACCAAGAAAATATTGTCCATAGTAACAAGATTATATGATAATCAACTCTAATGGACTTGACTCTTTTTTAACAATGATGTGATTCAAGTCAATTCCAATAGATTTGTGACGGAGAGAGCCATTTGTTTCCCAAAAGAGGACTGTGCGGACTGAATGTGGATCACAACATAGTATTTTCACCTTTTTTGTTGTTATGTGCTTGTCTTTTTTTTTTTTTTTCTTTTGTTCTCATTTTTCTTTTCATTTTTGATCAGATTTTTCTTGAGCAGCATGATACATTTGGAAATATGTGTAGAAGAATTGTATATTTCACATATATTGGATTGCTTATTGTCTAGGGAAAAAAATGGAAGGAAAGGGAGGGAAAACAATTTGCAACACAATGTTTTGTAAGGGTGAATGTTGAAAACTATCTTTTCAAGTACTTTAAAAATAAAAAGCTATAATATTTTATGTAATTAAAAATGCATTTTACTTCCATTTATCTATTTCTTATTATCACCAACTATTCCCATTTCCATAGATTAAAATTAATTTAAATGATGTGATTTTCATTGCACTGCCTTACTTTATCCATGAAAAACTAATATTTTTCCAATTTCTCTTATAGTTTCACAGTGTTCTTTGGTAGATAGAATCCCAAATATTTAATGTTGTGTGCAATTATCTTAAATGGAATTTCTCTTTCTATATTTTTGTGCTAGGTTTTGTTAGTAATACATAGAAATGCTGATGACTTATGTGGGTTTATTTTATATTCTTTCACTTTGCTAAGTTGTTAATTTTTTCAAATAGTTTTTTTTTTTAATTGTTGTTGACTCTCTTTAGTTGATTCTTATATATCATCTACAAAAAAAGTGATAATCTTGTTACCTTGCTGGCTATATTTAATCCTTTTTTTTTTTTTTTTCCTTATTGCTATCTAGCATTTCCAGTACAGCATTGAAAAATATTGGTGGAAATTGATATCCTTGCTTCACTTCAGTCTTGTAGGAAAAGCTTTGTTTATGCTTATTACAGAAATTCTTACTTTTGGGTTTAAAGAGATGCTACTTTTCATTATAAGAACAGCTCCATTGAGTTGTACTTTCTATTGTTTTTAACAGGAATGGTTGTAATATTTTGTCAAGAGCTTTTTTTTAACTATTGATGTAATCATTTGATTTTGTTGTTGTAGTATTTAAATTTTCAGATACACCTATAGTTCCTAATATTGAAGCAATATTGAGGCACTAATATGCCAGTATTTCTAATATAAATCTCACAAGGTCATGAAATAAGATTTTTTTCTATACATTGTAATCTTCTTGCAGCTATTCAATTTAATTTTTCATCAGTAATCTTTGGGGAAATTAATTTACAGATTTATGTTTTGCTTTTTGCTTTACCTGGTTGAGGTAAGTGTGTGTGTGTGTGTGTGTGTGTGTGTGTGTGTGTATGCATGCATGTACATGTTGCATGGAACAATTCTGTAGGTCTTTCTTTATCTATTTTTAAATGGTTTAAATAACTTTTTTTTTTAATGTGGCAGATTTAAATTGTGAATTGATCTTGTTCTGGGTTTGTTTGATTTTTTATTTCCAAAATAAACTAATTTATGGTTTATTCAAATTTTTTTATAAAATACTTATTGTTGTATTCTATTTCATCTTTTTTGATTTTGACAGGTTTTTTTTTTTTTTAATTTGGATAAATATTTATTCATTTAATTTAGACTGTTAGTTTTACTGGCATATAGTTGGACAAAAATATGTCCTAATAATTGCTTTACTTTTATCTTCATTGGTTTTGCATATATCATTTTAATTTTTGAGACTAATAACTTGTTTTTTTTTCATTTCTTTTTTTAAACATTAAACTATAGCCTGTCAATTTTAATTTCCCCATAAAATCAGCTCCTAGTTTTATCTACTAGTTCAATTTTGCTTTTGGTTTTATTAATTTCTCCTTTGATTTTCAGGATTTATAATTTGGTATTTAATTAGAGATTTGGAATTTTTCTCATTCTATCTTTCAGTTGTATGCCTAATTCATTGCTTTATTCTTTCTTTCTCTTATTGAGGTAAATAAACATTTAGAAATGTAAAATTACTCCTAATAATACTTTGGCTATGCCTCCAAATTTCAGTCATTGGCAGTCCCACTCCTTTAGAATTTGATTATTTAATTTCCAAGTAATTTTTAGTCTTTGCTTCCAAGGATCTTTATTAAATATAATTTTTATTTTATTAATATACAAAAAAGAGTGTATTTATTATTTCTACATTTGCTTGTGAGATTTTTTTTATGTCCCAAATCCTGGCCTATCTTTTTGTAACAGTACTATGTACAATAGGAAAAAACAAACAAACAATCAAACAATGTGTGACATTTTCTATTCCCATTCAAATTCTTCACTGATATTTTAACTTTTTAAAAAATCTATTACTTCATTCTTGTTTAGTAACTGATTAGATTACTCTTAACTCTGAAATCATTCTCTACTGTCTGTTTAAAATCTATTTTTATTCTTACCTTAAATAATTTCATTCAAGAATTTGGATGGTAATATCACTTCATTTACTATGAAATATTTTAGCAAATTATAGTGGGAATTTATATGCGTGTGTGTGTATACATACATACATATATATATATATATATATATATATATTTTTTTTTTTTTGCTTTGTCTGAAATCATGATGACTAACCTTACATTTTTTTTAACTTCAGCTGAAGAATAACAGATTTTTCTTTGGATTCTTTTAAAAAACTGTTTGTATGTATTCATGTTTCAAAGGAGTCTTTTACAAAGAACATATTATTGGATTCTAGTTTCTAATCCATTCAACAATTTCCTTCCTGTTTTTTAGGTAAGTTTGTCCCATTCACTTATAGAGTTGATTGGTAGCTGTGTATTTCCCTCCATTATGTTATCTTCTATTTATCTTTCTTTCTTTTTTTTTTTTTAAACCATGTTCTATCCTCAAAAGTGTTTCTTACCACTGTTTCCCTTAATTTGCCTTTCTTCTTTCCACTCCTTCCTTCTTTCACTTATTCCCTTTCTTTCTTACTTCACTATTGGAAAAGATGAATTTCTATGTTTATTTTTGAGAGATGTTTAGACATAGCCTATTCACCTCCCTCCATATAAAAAATCTTCCATGAGTGACTCTTTTGTGAATGATAATTTCTTCATTCTTATTCTCCCTTCCCTCTTCTTAAATTGCTTCCTTTTTTTTCATCTCTTCATTCAATTTTTTTGAGAGCATCTCACATAATCAATTCACACTCCCACCCTCTGTTTACATATATTTCTAATAAATGTCCTAATGATAACCACATGTTAAGGAGTCAAATGCTTATATTTTTATGTTTCTTTTGAGTCTTGTGCTTATCACATTTTCTATTCTGTTTTGGTATTTTCATCAAGAGTGCTGAAAACTTTTCTTCATTAAATAACCTTTCTCCTCTGGTTGTTTTTAATTCAAATTTTCTGCCTAGAATATATATTTTTTTCAATTTTGGTTTATTTTCTTCCAGGATTTCTTTTTAAAGATCTCTATTCCTCAAGAGGTTGCTTCTAAATCTTATATGATCTTGGCTGTAATTCCATTGTTTTTGAATTATTTCTTTCTACCTAGTTGTATGATTTTCCCATTCACCTGAGAATTCATTTTATAATTGGAATTCAGGTATATTTTTCCTGAGAGTTTTCAATTTAAAATCTTCAAGTATATCCTGTGTTTTTCTTGACAAGTAGACTAGCAAGTATTTTATATTGCCTGGCCATTTTACATGGAATTTCTCCTTTTTATATCATTCTGCTGGGTTTTGTTGGCAATGTATAGAAATTCTATTGTTTTAAGGTGGGTTTATTTTATATTCCACAATTTTTCTATCCAGTTTTTTAGTTGATTCTCTAGAATTTTCTGTGTATACCATTGTACCATCTGCAAAGAGTGAGGGTTTTGTTTCCTCTTTGTCTTTTTAAAAATTTCTTCCTTTTTTTTTACTTTGCTTTTTGCTATAGGTAGCACTTCTCATGGATTATTAAACAACAGTGTTACTAGTAGACATCCTTGTTTCACCCATGATCTTATTGAGAAAGTTTCTAACTAGTTTTGTTACAGGCACTGCTTAGGGTTGGTTTTAGGTAGGTACTACTAATCATTTTAAGGAAAGCTTCATTTATTTCCATTTTTTCATATTTTTAATAGAAATGAGTATTGTATTTGGTCATGGGCTTTTTCTGAATCTCTTGAGATAATCATATAAATTTTTTTGGTGTTGACATTGATGTGGTCAACTATGTTGATAGTTTTACTAAAACTAAATCAGCCCTATATTCATGCTACAAATCTTGCCTTTTCATAATTTGTGATCTTTGTGATATATTGCTCTAATTTATGTGTAGTATGTTATTTAAAATTTTTACATTACTAATCATTATGGAAATTGATGTATAGTTTTCTTTCTATGTTTTTGTTCTTTTTGGTTTAAGCATTAGCACTATATTTGTACTGCAAAGGGTATTTGGAAGAATTCCTTTTGCCTATTTTTCTCAAATAGTTTATACATAATTGGAATTAATTGATCTTTTTATGTCTCATAGAATTGACTTCTAAATCCATCTGGTCCTGGGGATTTTCTTCTTATGAAAATCACTGATGGCTTGTTCAATTTATTTTTTAAGGTTAGTTTATTGGAGTATTCCATTTGTATTTAAGGTCTCTATGCCCTAATCCATGGTCATTTTTTTTTGTGTACCACTGAAAATACAGTGTATTCTTTTTAAATTGCATTCAGTTTTCTCCAGGGGTCTATAGTATCTAAACTTTTTAAAATTCTACTTATTTCCTTAATTGTTTTCTTTTTTTTTTTTTTTTCCTTAGATTTTCTAGCTCTGAGAGGGCCATGCTGAGGTTTCCCACTAATATGATTTTACTGTCTATTTTCTCCTGTAACTTAACTTTTTCTTTAAAAATTTGAATTCTGTACCACTTGTTGAATATATATTTAGTATTAGTATTACTTCATTGTCTATGATACATTTTAATGAGCTCTACTTTTGCTTTTTATTTGTGGGAGATCATGATTGCTATCCCTGCTTTGTTTTTTTTTTTTTTTTTAACTATAATTATAATAGATTATCTTCCAGCCTTTAATTTTATTCTGCATGTCTTTCTGCTTCAGTTGTAGTTTTTGTATACAACATATTGTAGAATTTTGGTTTTTAATTTACCCTGTTATATGCTCCTATTTTATTGGTGAATTCATTCCATTAAAATTCAGTTATAAATACTTGACTTTCCTTTTTTAGCTCTCTCCTTTCACCCTCTCCATTCTCAAAATTATTTTTCTTCTGATGACTGCCTCTCCCAATCTGTCCTTCCTTTTAGAAGTCATTTCCCCTCACCCACAATTCATTTTGTTATTCCTTTCACCTCCTATACCTTTGTAGGGCAAGATAGATATCTGTACCTAACTGAGTTTTCATACTCTTATCACTGAGCCAATTCCAATGAGTGGAATGTTCAAATATAACCCATTATCACCTCCTTACCTTCTCTTCTGGTGTAAAAGCTCTTGTTTGACTTTTTCATTTAATATATTTATTCCATTTTTGATATTTTTGATATCCTACCATTATAGTCACCTCACATCCATGCCCTTTGACTATATATAGTCCTTTTTAAGTATCTTACTAATTTCTTTATTATTGCTCTATGAAATTTACATTTTAATGTTTATTTTGTGTAATGTTTGAATGTCATTTTTTTCATTAAATTTCATTTCAATAAAATTCATTATTATAGATTTTTATGTTGGCATTTCTTTTTAAAAATAGTATTTTATTTTTTCCCAATTACATTGCCATTGTCAGATGATATTCATTTTTGAATTCCAAAAACTTTCACCTTTACTCTATCCCCTTCCCTTTTCCAAAAATGGTAGGCAATTTGACATAATTTATAAAAGTGCTGTCTTGTAAAATTTTAAATTCCCATATTAGTCATAGTTGTAAGAGGGGAAAAAAAAAAAACAGAGAGAAAGGGAAACAAAACATAAAAAGAAAAAAAAAAATTAGCAACACAGGTATGTTTCCTTCTGCTTTTAGAATCCTTCAGTTCTTTAACTGGATATAGATAGCATTCTCCTTTGTGTTACTCTGTGAATCCTTTGTATTTAGCTTGAATCATTGTGTTGCTAAAAAAATGTTGTCAGTCATAACTGATCATCACACAGTGAAGATACAGTGTACAGTGTTTGCATGATTCTGCTAATTTCATTTTGCATCAGTTCATACAATTCTTTCCATGATTTTCTGAAATATGCCTGTTTTTCATATCTTATTGCAAAAGTTTTCACACATTCTGCTTCACACACATATATCACAAATATATTACAACCATTCTTAATTGATGGTTTTCCCCTCAATTTCCAATATTTTGATATCATGGAAATTTCTTATATATATTTGCAGGATGTAGGCCCATTTCACATTTTTATGATTTCTTTGGGATACAGACCTAGTAGTGGTATGGCTAGACCAAAGAGTATGCAAAGCTTAGTGGCTCTTTGGGCATAATTCCAAATTGCTCTCTAGAATAGCTGGATTACTATACAACTCCAATAACAGTACATTCATGTCCTAATTTCCCCACATCTTTTATCATTTTTCTTTCTTTTGTGTAGTATTAGCTAATCTGAGAAGCGGGTGGTGATATTTCAGTTATTTTAATTTGCATTTCTCTGTACAAAATTGATTTAGAGCTCTTCTCCATATGTCTATAGATAGATTTGATTTTACCTGAAAACTGTGGGTTCAGATCTTTTTACCATCTATCAACTTGAGAATGCCTCATATTCTTATAAATTTAATTCTGGTTTCTCTGTATTTGAGGCCTTTATCAGAGACATTTGCTGTAAAAATTATTTCCCATCTTTCTTCTTTCCTTCTAATATTGGTTGCATTTTTTTTTTGTTCAGAGTATATGTTCATGAAAAACTTTTTAATGTAATATAATAAAATATTCATTTTTCTTTTCATAATGCTCTCAATTTTCTGTTTGATCATGAACCTGTAAATTTCTCTAAGAAACTGGGTGCTATGCCACTTGGTGCACATATGTTTAGTGTTGATATTGCTTCATTGCCTATGCTAAGTTTTAGTAAGATATAATTTTTTTCACTTATCTCTCTTAATTAGTTCTATATTTACTTTTGTTTTTTTTCTGAGATCCAGATTGTTACTTTTTTTTTTTTTTAAACTTCAGATGAACTATAATAAGTTCTACTCCAACCTCTTACCTTTACTCTGTGTGTGTCTCTCTGCTTCAAGAGTATTTCTTATAAACTATACATGCTCTCCATTTCCATTTTATGGAAGTCATCGTATTCATATTGACAGTTATGATTTCTTATTGTGAATCTCCCTCTATTCTATTTTTCTTTGTTTGTTTTCTCTCTCATTTCCCCCTATATTCTTTTTTGACAGTACTTTGCTTTTGTCCACTACATCCCCAAGTCTGCTCTCTCCTCTCTCAGTCCCATTCCCTTGTTCTTAATCTTTTTCCCTCCTACTTTCCTGCTTGGTAAGATAGATATTTTATATTCAACTAAATTTGTTATTCTCTTTTTGAGCCAAGACTGATGATAGTAAGATTCAAGCAAAGAACTTTACTGATTCTGCCATTCCCATATTTTTTGCTCAACTTTAGGGAAGACAGCTAGTGTGAAGATCTTTTCTTTTTTACATGTACATCATTTTTTTTCTTTTTTCTTGTAATTTTTTTTTTAATTTTCAAAACATATACATAGATTTCAACATTTGCCCTTGTATATCTTGTGTTCCAATTTTTTTCTCTCTTCCTCCCACCCCTCCCCAAGACAGCAATATATGTTAAACATGCACAATTCTTTACATATTTCTACATTTTTCTTGCTACATAAGAAAAATCAGATCAAAAAGGAAAAAAAATGAGAAAGAAAACTAAATGGATGCAAACAAAAATAAAAAGAGTGAAAATACTACGTTGTGATCCATACTTAGTCCCTATAGTCTTCTCTTTGGGTGCAGATGTTTCCTTTCATCACAAGACCTTTAGAATTGACCTGAATTCCCACATTGTTCAAAACAGCCAGGTGCATCAGAATTGATTATCATATAATCTTATTGTTGGTTCTGCTCACTTCATTTAGCATCAGTTTAGTCTCTAGTCTTTCTGAAATTATCCTGCTTATCCTTTCTTATAGAACAATAATATGCTATAACTTTTTCAGCCATTTTACAACTGCTGGGCATCCACTCAGTTTCAAGTTCCATGTCACTACAAAAAGGGCTTCCAAAACATTTTTGCACATGTGGATCCTTTTCTCTTTTTTTATGATCTCTTTGGGATACAGACTCAGTAGAGACATACGTGTACATCATTTTAATGAACAATTTTACATATTTACTTGTGTAAAGGATGTGGGTTCATTTTCTTAGAAGGTCCAAAAGATACTAAGAATACAGCTGATGGTATATTATCAATTGACTTCATATAAGAACAGCATGTTTCATCAAATCTAGGAATTCTAAAAAGTACACAAAGACATGTACATAAAGGAAAATCCCAAAGACAACCATAATGCATAATATTTGAAATATGCAAATATTTTAAAGTTTTTCCAAAGCATTTCTGAGGTAGAACTTTGTAATAATCATGGAATATACTGTATTCTAGATAATTCAATTAACCTGTAAAATATTACATACAAAGAAACTTAAAGAGACACTAAATGCTGATGTTAGTGTTATATCTTATGGTCTTTAAAATCCATATTTAGATGGCTATTAGAAATAACCAAATGTTACTTTTGTATTTAATAATTTGATAATATCAACCCACTCTCAAAATTTTGATAAAATATCATATGGATATATACAAAACAATTAGAATAAATAACTCATAAGCTTAGGAAACCAAAGTTTTACTTCTCTAATATCACTGGAAAGAAAATTATAGACACATGTATAAATAATTTACATATGTATACACATATATTCACAATTTACATGTGTGTATGTAATGTGTATGTATATTTAATATACATAATCACAATATACTCAAATAATATATTTAACATACTCACAAATGAATGACTGACCATTTTATTACTTCAAAGCTTATCTTAATGTATTTCATGATATGGTATTTCAAAATTACAAATATATTTAAAATCTGTTTAGATCAATTCTTGCTATAAAAATAATTCTTGGGTACCTAACTTTTTTCTTCAGTGTAAGACAATGTCAAGTCTATAAGTTTTTTAAGTTTGCATACTGAAAAGTTCCTGTCAACTAGTTAAGTTAAAATAAAAGCAAACTACTTCTTAAAGATAGTATTTAAATACACACAGAGAAAAATAAAAGTAGTATGAAACCCATTAGTGTTTTATATGAGTACAGCTAATCACATAATGAAAAATCTTCTACACCTAATCACAGTTTTCCTTGCTTTTTAAAATAATCTCTTTTCCCACAAAATTTCATATTTTTAAAGTAATTTTGTAGTACAATCATTTGACTTAGACAACAGTTATGTTTGTCTCTTCTCCAAAGCACATACCACACTTCATTTAACTTCAAGTCTATATGATAGTATTTTATGCCAGGCACAGAAAAAAAAATGAAATATTCATCATGCTTTTCATGTAAGAGTTCTAATATTTACCTCTCAGCATGCCACTCATTTCTCCATATACCATATCTTACATTTTGTTGTTATTGTTGTTAAACAGGAGATAATACAAATTGGAAATAAAAAATAACTTAAAGCTAAAGGAATTTTAGAAGAACTCTTCATTCTCCTATGGAGATGGGAAAAGTATATTTGAAAAATCCCCAAATATTTGAATGCAATACTCAAAGAATCAAGGATGCCTAAGAAAGAAAAAGAATGGCCAAATATGGAATAGAATTAAAATCCAAGACATAGCAGGGATAGGCAACAAGAGATAAACATGGGCACTAATAAAAAGGATTAGGAATAAAATTTAGGCTTAATTATCATTGATCTCAGATAAAGTCAAACTTTTCTTGGTTGTCTTTAGTTTAGCCTTTCTAAGCAAAATTTTCTGTAAAATTCTTTAATTTCAGCAGGTCATATTTATTAACAGTTGATTTAGTGCTAAATAGTCACCATAATATATCAGATATGGAAACAACTGATTACAAAAATTTATCCTCAAAGATATCCATCCATTCATTTCAATGGTACCAGGTTCATCTGGAGAGCATGGAGTAACTAAATCTCATACTATGACATTAGGATGAGTTGTGAAGGACTTCTAACTCTTTTGACATGAATAGCGGACTGAACTTACCTCACAGACTGCATCAGTGTATCTCATACAATGATACTGAGTTCAGCCACTGGATAGTCATCTATCTACTTCCCCCGTTCTCAGAATTTTGCTTTAAGTTCCTGCAACCACCAAACAGAAAACCAAACTGTAATCTTCCATTAGAGATTGCTGAAAATACCCATTTTAGCATGTAATTTTATAATAAAACAAGAATTCTAATAATTTATACTTTTTCTAATATGTAACCATTACATATGGTCCCAAAATGTTTTTTTAAATATTGCTGACTTGGGATGATCATCAGTTAAAGGAATATAAATATGTTTCTCAAATATTTGCCTTATAGCAGATTCCAGAACCCAGGGAATGAATAAAATACTGTACATTTTGATATAGTTAGAGAGCTTCTTTATTGTTGCCTGCTTTTTCTTCTTGTGCTACTTTGCTAGCAATGTCTATTGTTTTCTGGAGGTTGGCAGATGCCATGGCAGTGGGTGGAAGGCAAGAAGCCACAAAAGAATTGGGTCTCAAACAACTGTGGCAGGTTATGGGTGCTATATGTACAGAGACTGGATGTTACCTCTTGCTTCACTGGCTAGCTTGAGTTTCTTTATGTCTTTCTGGAAGCCCACAACTTTTTGTTGCATTTCAGGTATTATGATCCAGGTAGAGTTCTGGTCATTGTCCTCCTGGTCTATAACTTTGTCCTTATGCCGATAGGACTTCCACTTCTTTATAATCAGAGACCAAAAATACTCACTTTTCCCTTGAAAATGATATCTGAAAATAAATAATAAGTAAATGAGCTCCCAAATGGCAATCAGTCCTGCATCCTGTGTTAGATATAGCTGTTTTGGGTGATCGCTTTTTGACCAGATATTTATTCTTCTTAGTCTCTCCCTGGCTGCTGAATTTTTCTGAGGAAGTTTCTACTATATTCGTTGAAGCTCTTTACTCACTAAACCCCACAGATGCTCCTTTCACTATACTAGGATCCCAGGCACTCTTTTCCACATTTGTCTTTTTTGCCTTCCTAAGTTGTCCTGGCATGCAAAAATAACTGTGAATTTTTTGGTTATCCTGCTTAGAAATTTGACTTGATGAAAAGTTGTTTAGAGGTTTGATGTGGAGAGCTAAGCAGAAATATTCACTTGTTTCTACCCTTTTTATCTCTCTCTCTCTCTTTTTTTTTTTTTTAGAATTCAGAGATTATAGAAAAAAAGTACTGGATAAGCTACTATTCTGTTTTTAAATATTTTTAGATTTACTGTTCTGCAAAATACTAAATAAGTAAAATATCTTTGAAAAATATTTGAATAGAATTATAGTCAACCGTCAACATTCATATGCTTAACTTTTGCAACTATAAGCATTCATATGATTTTATTAGTCTTCATTTTCACTTTCATGTTGGCAAACTATACATATCTGCTAACATGCATCATAGAGACAATAATGAGAGGCAAAATGAGTGTGTTTGTGGAGTATCTGGAATCCTACTGAGTGCGTCAATAGTTTCATTCTCCTTACCTTTGAACACTAAAAAGCTACCCATGCATTAATTGCATTGTTTTCCTTTAAAACATAAATATTTTTTGTTGAAATTATTTCTCCACAGAATAGCCTAAATCCTTTGAACTTTTAGCTCAAACATCAAAACCCAGTGATGGGACTCCTTTAAAACATAGATGTTAGATTAACTTTGTTCTGGGATATCTGTAGCTTCTGTTGGCAGCAAGTTTGATATTAATGAATCAATGACTCATTATATCCCCAAACAGATGAAAGCATTTATTATGATGTAGATTTCATATGTTATTAAAAGTTTATATTATTTGAAATTGATGCTATTTTTTTTGAGATGGTAACACAAAATATCATAACATTCTAGGGAAATACTAGTGAGGAAAATGTTTTGTATGTTACCAATTTTTTTGTGTCCTGCATTTTAAGCATTATTTAATAGTTACATATTAGAAAAAGTGCAAATTATCAGAATTCTTGTTTTATTATAAAATTACATGCTGAAATGTGTATTTTCAGCAATCTCTAATGGAAGATTACAGTTTTTGGTGGTTGCAGGAACTTAATGCTCTATTTCTCATTAGTTCAATGACTCAACATTTACTGTTCAAAAAAAATTTTGCTCTATTTTCTAGGAATATTGCCCTGTGAAAACTGAAGATTGGATATAGTTAATATGTACAGGGTTTTTGTTGTATTCTTTTGTTTTATTTTTGTTAGTGTCCCATTATTATCTTTTTGTTTGTCTTATTCATACAGTATAAGATATGATTGATATCACATACTTAATCTGACTTAAATGTGTTCTTCACATTAAGGTTTTCTTAAATTATTTATTTATTTAAGACTAAATAAATATAATAAGAAAAAAAAATAGAAAAAAGGAAGACAGAAAAGGAAAAATTTTAAAAGCAAAATAACAAATTGTCATGTGCCCAACAGAACATCAGAGAGGATTCAAACTATATAACAATAAATTTCCATTTCAAGAAAGCATATATTGTTGTGCCAAAGTTCCCTTTTAATGTTGTGACCCAGTTTCTCCAATTGTCCTATTTAGTTATTCTGCCTCAGGTTATAATCTTTCCCTCTTAATGTTTGATGAGATAAAGGTCTACCTCAGTTGCTCTGCCCCAAAACCCCAGTCTATAATCTTAAATGGTTGATGAGATAAAGGTTTTATATCTTTAGGTTATAGATATTCCTTCTTAATATTTGACAGGATAAAGGTTTATCCATTTTAGATGTCATTAGAATATCAATAACCTCCTTCCATTGTGTCATCCTAGGGGCTTCCCCCACCATTAGGTTATCCCCACCTAGGTACCTCCCCCATTATGTCATTGTTCTTGTTATCCTATAAAAAAGCTTGCTGTCCCAGTACTCAGGGCTGGACTCTTTGAGATGATAGTCTTGTCCAGCCCTGGTACCAAATCCATTTGGTCCCAGTATTTCTCTCCATTTAATAAATTATTGAATTGGTCTCTAACCTCTGCCTTGCTCAGTTTCTTCAGCATTACAATATAATAGAAAAGATTATTTTCATGATTTCATCTTTTTGTTTGTTCCTTGTAGATTATTCTTTAGTTCTCTGCTGTGTGCTTTTTATTTTACTCCTTTTTTCTCTTTTTATCTTCTCACATCCCAAAAGCAGGCTACAGTTAAACATGAGTATATTAATATATACACATATACATACACATATATTTATGTATACATACCTACCTACATACATACTCACAAACATGCACACACATACACACACACACACCACACACATATATGCATTTCCACATATGTAGACATGTATCTAAAATAATATTAATATGGCTTAAAATTTAATATAGATTTCTCTCTTGATGGAATCTTTGAGTTTGACTTTATTTTCTATTTTTCCCCCAATAAATTCTACTCCAGATCCTTTTTAAAGTGTTTGTGTTTATCTCTTAATTCCTATCCCTGCTAACTCATTTTTATTCTACTTCTTAACTAGTCTTAACTAACCCCCACCCATGGATACTTCCCTTATCTTCTCCCTCCACCCTTTACTTCCTTCTTTATCACATTCCCATTAATCTACATACCTTATCTCACTCCTTTAATCTAAACACTTTTCTTTTCCCCTACCTTATCCTATGTCAAATTTTCCTTTATCTCTTTCCCATTAATATACTTGTTTTACTGCCATAAATGTACACACCCTTCTATACCCCACTTTATCCTATTTCTTCCTCCTTGATTTCTTTATACCTCTATATTGGTTCTTCCTATGAACCATCTCAATACACTGAAAGATCATTAGAAGTTATCACAACATTATTCTTGTTGGCATCAATAAGGACTTTTGAATTTTTTTTATTATTTTTAAATCATTTTCTTTTTCTTTTTTTTTTCTTTTTATTCATTCATTCATTCATTTTTGTTTATTTATTTATTTATTTTTCTGAGGCAATTGGGTTTAAGTGACTTGTCCAGGGTCACACATCTAGGAAGTGTTAAGTGTTTAAGGCCAGATTTGAACTCTTCCCCTCTTCAGGGCTGATGCTCTATCTACTGTGCCACCTAATTGTCCCTCATTTTATTTTTTTTTCAGGGGAAAATGGTTTTCTTATTCCCACATACTTCGGAATGAAGAAAGTCTATGGTCAAGAACTCAAATCAGGGGCAGTAGTAGCTTGCCCTTTTCCTAATGGCCATTACACAACCAGAGTTACCATGGGAACAAATTGTCATCATCTTAACGGAATCTGCATAGTGAAAAGAGAGCATCATATTACTATCCTGCAACTGAATTTTCCAAATAAACAGTGAATGCAAAATGGAACTAGGATGCTACAATACAGAACAAATTGTTGAAATGCCCCCTCTCCTTTTGGAGAAAAAGCCTTCTACTGTGACAATAGGGCTATTGAAAGTGACTAGCTTTATTCATCACTGATGAGGCTTCATGCTTAAAATGCAGTAAAATGAGTATCTTGTCAGATCAGCTCTTTTACACAGAAGCAGATGCTGGCAGGGCCAATAACAGAAAGACCTGGTTTGGGGTTTGAAAAGAATGTTTTGTTTCTTTTCACAGTAAAAATTTCAAATAGCTCATCTGGCAGCGTAGTACCATGTTATTTTATCATCAGCATCATTTACATTGTATTTTTAAATTTATCTTACCTCCCCCATCTCTATGTAAACTGACAGCCTGGCACTCATGTAAACATGCTACCATTCCCAGAAAGAGCTATTACACTCCTTCAGTTTGATGGTCAACTGAAGACAGATGTGCTTTTCTTTGTGCTTCCAGTTCTCAAACCAGCCTTTTACATTTATTAGAAACCATCCTTCATTAATAAGAATCTCTGGTTAATGTCACTGTTCAGCTGAGATGTGCTAGAGCTAATTTAAAAACTTGATTTCCTGGGGATCCTTAAAGGCATCTATAAAACCTGCTTGAAACACAGATCTTTTTTGGAAGGCAGACACTTCCCTCCAAAAAGGGAGTGTTACAAATGGAAAGTTGGACTATTCCCTTGAATTTTTAATCAAAGTCAGGTGCAGGATTATAATAGTTGAGGAAAGAGAATGTGACCAAGAACTGTGGAAGCTCAATGGACTCTTTGGAACTGGAGATTTTAAAGTTCAAATAAGACAGAGAAGAAGGATGAGTGCCAGTGAGTTCAGGGGAAGGTCTGGGTAGGAATATGGGTCTGCTAGATATGCCATTCTTCAAAAATGAAAATATATGTGGAGGGAGAAAGGAATACCAAATGAGATATGAGGCTTGGGGTATCTAGAGAATCCTCTTGTGATAAGTAGGAATGACTTTAATATTTTGGTACTTATCAGTACAACTACAGTACAATTTTATTGCTGAATTGCTGGCACTGGAGCAAAAAGATGCAAAGAGAGTAATGCAGATTTGGGAAATGACTTTATTTAAAATGAAGTATGGAATGACAACAGAAGTGAATATTATAGAGAGCCAAGCTGAGTCTTGATTGAGAGAGCAGAGGAAGACATTTTGGTTTAGTGTACCTATGGGGAGTAAATACACTGACTCCATAAAAAACAATAAGATTCACAGCAGGCCATGCCTGGAGGACTCTCAGTCTCTTAGAATGAGACAGTAAAGCCACAATTAAAAAAAAAAAAAGTAAATGCAAGAATTCAGGAATGAAAGGGACAGGATCCTTCTCACAAGGAAGTGAACCTAAAATTTATAGCCTTTAACAAAACCAAAGAGGCTAAAGTGACTTCTTTGGAACATTTTCTCAAATATATTATCAGTGTGATTTTTGGATTTATCTGTCTTTTCACTGAGGTAAAGCCAACATTTCTTTTCTGGCCAATAAGGCTCTCCTCTGAAATAAAAATGAAAAAGGTAGATGCCAATGCTCTAAGCCTTTAACTTTATTTATATATATGGAAGAATTTTCTGCAGTTCCCATTTTTTATGAAATCAGATGATCTATTACATATTGAATATTATGTTGAACTTAAAGACAGAAAAATCTGAATTCAAATCCTGCCCCTGACACTACTAGGGATCATGTGAGCAAAGACAAACCAGCTAACCAGTCTTAATTTTTCCATCTATAAAATTAAATACTCTTGAAAGCTACTTTAAGCTATACATCTTTGATCCTAAATTAAAAAAAAATACAGCTTTTCCTCTCACCATTTCAAAAAGAAATAGTCAATATATTCATTAATATTAGTCAATATAAAATCAACATATTTAATAATTTAGAGATATTTTAGTATCTTGAAATTCAAGATTAAAGACATTTACTAAGCTACCAAAAGCTAAACATTGTTCTCATTGTTGAATGGCACAAAAAAGTCCATAATAAATAAAATAATCCATAATAAGGATTGTAATATCCTTGATGCCTTGATGTCCATCTTTCAGGTGGTCAAGACTTTAGCTATTACTATTAAAACATTAGAATAAAGAGAAGAGAATCTTGGGATCTGGCCATTATCTACGCAATCTATCAAAGAATAAGCAAATTAACTAAAATGAATTTAAAAAACCTATGAGGCATAATTAATTTACATATGATATTAAGAACATAATGGAATGAGAGAATTAACTGTCATGGAAAAAGAATTTCTTTGAAGTCCAGAAAATAAAGTTTGTTTGTTTGCTTTTTTTCCTTGAGAAAACTGGTGAGATAATAGCCATTTTTCAAAAAGACCAAGGAAATATTTTTGAGAGAAGTGAGATTAATAATTCTGTGCAGAGGATATTCTTAGATAAAGACATCCTAAAGATAATTTTGGGAGAGATTTTAACTTTCATCCTGAAAGAAATGGCTTATGGGGACTAGTACCTATAATAGGATCAGATTTTCCTTTATTACCTTGTCAGTAACTGATGAAAAACAATTTTATTACCTTTCTTAAGAACTGATATTTAGTGGACATATTAGTTTACATCTTTGTACTTTTTATTACTCTTAATATATTATATAGCCATTAATATTAGGATTTCTAAAATAGTTATGAGATTGAGTTTTGAGTTTCAGAGAGAAATCTCATGACAAGAAAGATTTCCCTCACTAATTTTTTTTACAAACTAATGTGGGTATGTGCTTGAAAGTGAATCAGTTAATGAGATATTCTGCAGTTTTGTAATTCATGAAGTAACAACAGGATATACTCTGGTTATTTTTGAACTCCAAATGAGAAAAATTATAAAGTATGGTATGAAATGGAGTTTTGCTATGTTTGTGCCTGAGAGTACTTAAGAACTAATATTTTTACCTTGTGTTATACACATATGACTTCAATCAAGAGTTTGCTATCTGAAAAAATATTGTTTCCCCTAGAAAATATAATTCTAAGTATTTTAAAGGAAAATTCTTACTCCTTGTAATTAAAAAAAAAAAAAGAAAAGAAAAATATCACAGATTTTCAGATTTTAAAGGTATGTAACATATCCTCAGAAGTTACTAAAGTTTATGGATGACATTGATCAGAGGATTTTGCTGTACTCCCTCCCTCTGCAGGGATTCAAGGACCTGTGACTGTTCCAGGAAGACAGAGATCACTCCATCAAGTCCTAAAAAAGATAACAGAAATTGTAGAAGGAGTGAGAAATGAGGAATGAGGTAAGAGTAACTTGGTAATTCAACTTTGGAAGAATTTGGGAGAAACTGGGACAGATTCATAGATAAGTTGGAGTTGGTGTGCCATTGAAGCCTTGCTACTGTCTGTAATATTCTTCTCTAAAATGTAATGTTCTCTTGTTAGGGTTTCTTTGGGGTCTCTGAAGGCAGCCTTAGTTTCAGTTCAGTAATCACAACAAGTGCAGCCACGTGTTAAAGTCCAAATCCTTTATTGTCTCCTTCAAAATCTTGTCTCCTTTACTTGGGGCTCGACTAGCTTTTCTGGAAGTCTTCCGAATCTTGGTTTCAATGGAGAAGTGAAGGAGGACAGCCTGTCACCAATTCTCTGGTCTTCCCTCATTCTGATTCTGGCTGAGCTTGTCTGAGCTTATATGGTCTCTTATCAAAGGTGTGAATCTTGTAGAACTATGGTAAGTTCTAAGTACATGTACTGAACTAGAGAACTATTAAGCACCATGCTAAATTAGATAAATATTGTCTCTATCAATTCCACTGAATTAGGACCTTGTTTCAAGTTCTGGCCCATAACAACTGCCACTGCTAATATACAGTCTTCACTCTTTTCCCCAACCATGCCTCAATTTGGGAAGTGGATAAAAATTTCAGTTCAACCAAAGAGTAATCTTTTTTCCCCATTTTCATTATTATTTTTAAAATAGTAGCTCTTTAGTTTAAAAAAAAAATGCTAAGATATTTTTCAACATTTTCCATTGCAAAACCTTGTGTTACAAATTTTTCTTTCTCCCTTCCCTCATCCTTTCCCCTAGGTAGCACATAATCTAATGTATATTAAAGTTGTGCAATTTTCCTATACATTTTTCCACATTTATTATGCTGCACAAGAAAAATCAGATCAAAAAGAAAAAGAAAAAAAAAAAAGAAAGAAAAAGCAAGCAAACAACAACAAAAAAGTAAAATACTATTATGATACACATTAAGTCCCCACAGTTCTACTGGATCCAGATACTTTTTCCATCACAAATTCAGTGGAATTGGCCCGAATCAATTCATTGCTGAAAAAACAAAACAAAACAAAACAAGTCCAACAGAGTTGATCATCACATATTCTTGTTGCTGCTGCATACAATATTCTCCTGTTTCTACTCATTTCACTTAGCATAGATTCATGTAAATCTTTGCAAGCCTTTCTAAAATCTTTCTAAAATCATCTTGTGATTATTTCCTATAGTTTCCTGTTTTATATGGTATATTCCATAACATTGATATACCATAACTTATTCAGCCAATCCCTGACTGATGGGCATCAAGTAAATTTCCAGTTCCTTGACATTACAAAAAGGAATGCTACAAATATTTTTGCATGTGTAGGTCCTTTTCCCTTTTTAATGAATAGAGAGTAATCTTGCTACAGTGAAACCAACTTTTAGCTATCTTTAGCTAAAAAAAAAAGAAAGAAAATAAATGAACTTGCTTAAGGTTCAGCTAGCCCACATGTCTATATAATCAAAAGCTTATACCTTCCTCCTCACAAACTGTTATATTTTTATATATACCTATAGATCCTTTTTTCTTTTTACTTTCTTTTGGGATTTAAATCTAGCAGTGATATTATTAGGTTACAGGGCATGCATGATTTTATACCCCTTTGGGCATAGCTCCATGTTCTACTGAATGGTTAGATTAGTTCATAACTGCAACAATGATGCATCATCGTCTCTTTTTTTTCTCCCCCACATCCTTTCCAATATTTGTTATTTGTTTTTTCATTATTATTAACCAATTTAATTGGTATGAGGTAGTATCTGAAAATTTTTTTACTTTACAATAAATATTGAGTTAGAGCATTTGATGTTAGAGAATTCTTTTATATGGCTAAAGCTAGATTTAATTACTTCATCTGAAAACTGTTCATATCTTTTGATCATTTATCAGTTGGGAAATGACTCTTATTCTGGTTCTCTTTAAGTCTGAAAAATAAGGAAAATAAGAGAAACTTACTCAATTAGATGGTTCTGATGTTTTAGTCAAGATTACTAGAAAATTGAGACCAATAAAACATTTAATATTCCTTGTCCATGATCAACAAAATCAGGTCAACATACTTTCTCCAACTGCAGACAATCATAAGGCTTCCCCCTTCTTTGTTTTATCTCATTATAAAACTATTTTTTTTTTTTTTAAGATCTGTGCGATTTGAATCAATGGTTGGAAAAATCCAGTTTATTAACAGTTAAATGTGGCCTTTACCTCAGGAAAATGTGCCTCAGTTTGCCTTTTCCCTTTACTGCTCACAAAAGAAATAACCTTGAAAATGTGTTCACCCATACTGAGAGCATGATAGCTTTTAGAGTTGGGAGGAGTTGTATACAAATGTCTCATTTTTAAAAAGGTGGAAATATGTCCAGAAAGATGAAGTAACCTTACTTACAATCTCTAAATTAGGAATTCAAAGCCCCGTCTGTTTATCTGTAATCCAGTGGCTTCTTCAGTCACCCTTTTCTAAATTATCCTAAACTTATCTTTGGGAGCTAAGTGCTTGTGTGCTTGTTTTCTTGTGAAGTTATATATAAAAGTTATTATACTAGATTAACACAAGTAGAAATTCCAGGCTAAAACTGACAAACACATGTCTAATAAAGACAAAATTGTGATCACTGATAATAATCCAAATTGAACAGATATCTATTGAGGAACAACTTTGCAAAAAGCTTTGTATTGGACAAGATGAGAGGCATAACACATTGTGTTAGTCCTCTGAGACTAGAGGGAGTATTCTTTACCAGCCGCATATGGCCTACTTAGGATGTGGGCAACAATTCCATATTCAATGTATGGAAAGGCATGGATTACAATGTTGCACTAACTCGTCTTCTTCCTTTTTGGGATCGATGCGCTTTATTCTAATGACTGACTCCTTGGATCTTAGATGACAGACTTCTATTTTGTTGTTTCTGTTGTGGTTCATTTATATTATGGCTCTCTAGCTTGTTTCTTTTCAACTCCGCCACTTTCCCCCAAGATTCATTTCTGTCTGATCCCGTTGGATCTCTGGATTAATTACACATCGCTTAAGTACATAATGATCTCAACCTGTAGTCCATTAGTCGTTTACCTTCTGCTACTGAGGAGTTAAAAAGCTAGTTAGAGAAAGATATAGATGCAAATTGAAAGTTAAGAAAGATTAAAAATAAGAAATACTATACGAGCTTAGGAGATGAATGCATTGTATTGTAATAGTTGTAGAAGTGTTCATTAGCTGAACCTTGAAGGATAAATAGGAGGAAATTATTTTTATATGTATACATGCATATATGTATAAAATATAAATGCATGTACACATATTCCAAATGTTATTATACTTTAAATTTACATATATATGTACATATATGTTTAGATATAATAATATAAATAGTTAATAGCTTAAAACTGCAGTAAGACTAGTTGATTTATATATGCATGTGTGTATGTATATGTTCATATATGTTTTATGTGTAAGTATATGCACATATATACAGAAAAATGAGGAAGATTTGAATGAGGGGAGTAATGTAAGGCTATTGAATCTAACAGATGAATTTCTTATAAAGTATGCAATGTTTTATACATATACTCTTTGCCATAACTTCCATCAAACAATTTCTCCAATCAAACCAGTCATTTTCCCTCCACTTAATCCATTCATTTATTGCATTTGCTTATTCAATTGACTTGAGGCTTACTATTTTCTATATGCTCTTATTTCATTGTTGAGGTAAGACCTGTTCCTTAGAAATAGTTGTTTCCTGTGATGGCCTTCTTAGAGAGAAAAAAAAAAGCACATAGTAGATTTGAAATTTTAAATAAAATGTATTGTACTCATAGACTTATTATATATACAAGCTTCTTTAATTGCATCGGATATGAAATTTATACATGTGTTCCAGCATTAACACCAAAAATTTAAGAATGTTTTTTATTTATTAATTTTTATGAATCAGAGGAATTCTGTATTACATGGAGAAATAAAATGGTATCTCTCCTTGTCCTAATCTCTAATTCATCTCAAAATTTCATTTAGCAATTCTGATTTTCATTTTTCAAACAAAGTTCTGACATTCAGAGTTCTTTACTTTATTCTAATACAAAGATATTTAATCTTTTGAGTGTCTTTGGATCATTTTAGCAATCTGGTGTTCTATATATCACTACTCAGAATAATATAAAGGAGAACTGAAAGAAGAATACAGCAATAATACAGGTATAAAACTATAACAATATAGCTAAATACATATATTATATCCATATCTATCACTTTATCTGTATGTAAGTCTCTATCTAACTATAATTCAGGACCTCAGGATAAGAAATTCTGTTTTAAAGCATCTTTGGAAATTCATTTTTGCTAGAATGATAAATATAGTTATTTTTTTTTTAAAGAATTCAATACATTATCTCACTTAATTCTTCAAAAATACTTTGTGGTATGTTTTATTATACATCCCCATTTTGGAAATGAGGCAAATGAAGTATGGAGAAATTAAGTGAACACATGCTATAGATATGCTTTTATGTAGAATGGGAAGGGGGAGTGCAAACAAAGGAGTGGAAAAAAGGGAAAGAATTGTTGAAACAGTATTTCCTTCACCCCATTCCATTTTGACTTTGATAAAAAGATAATCCTCTTCTAAATTTAGAAAAGCTGTCTCTTTTCCGAGTTTCTGATCTTTTACTCAGGTCTGTAGCCCAAATCACAGAACCTAAAAACTAAACCTTTTGTCAAAAATACTATTTTAAGAGTATAAAATGACCAGACAAATCAGAATTAACTTTTAAAGACATAACATCCATATTGTCTCATCCACAAATCAAGATAAGGGAATTTGAGATGTGAAAAGACAGTACAAACTTTGTTAAACCAGTTAGGACAAGATGTTTAAATTTGTTGGTGAGGAGAGGTAGTGAGGAAGAGTAAGCTATAGTATGGTTACAGTGACCTAAAAAGTAATGAGAGTTGAGGGTGCTAACCCATTTCTTTCTGGGTAATTGATGTAGCAATTAAACTGTCCCCATATATCTATTCAAATCCAAACTTTCTTTCAGTATAAGGGTATTTGCCAATTCTACTTCAAATTCTAGCTTTTAGCTACTTAAGGGGGTAACAAATATGTAATAAGGAGTGGTCTGATAAGATCAGCACAGTTTCCATAATTATCACTTGGCCTGCCAATGTACTTTATAAAATGTTTGGTATTTGTAGATAGAAGACTATTGCTGTTCACTGACATGGACATAATACTTTATAAAATACAGAGATTGTTTCTTTCTTTCTTTCTTTCTTTCTTTCTTTCTTTCTTTCTTTCTTTCTTTCTTTCTTTCTTTCTTTCTTTCTTTCCTTCTTTCTTTTTCTTTTCTTTCTTTCTGTTTAAGGTCATTTCCATTTTTACTTAGTGTTTGGTCCTAACTTTTACTTACCAACTGAGATGCCATATGACATTCCCCACATTAAATACCATTTAAGCCTAAATGGGACTGATTGGATGAAGTTTTCTCAAGTCTGAGTCTAGGCCTAAGTCACATGATCCCTATTCCCAGAGCCTGAAGATGAGATCTTGGGCAAAGGTTGCAGGAAGTCACATGATTTCTAAAAGGCAGACCCTAAATTACAGGAAGTTACAGGAAGTGACAGGACCCACAGAAAGCAGACAACATTAATGACCATTGATCAGTGATGGTTATGTCTTTTTAGTATATCCAATGTAAAGGCTTGGGTCTTTTGCTATTTAAATCCTGGTAAGCCAGAAACTTGTCAGGTTTTATGAGCTGAGATGTCTCCCAGGTGTGCTGGGCCTTTCCCCCTAGGGACTAAGTAAATGCTTTCCTTTTGTACCTGAAAATGACTGATGAGTTAATTTGGGAAAGGGGGTCTTGCACCTGTCCCACACAAACCTCTTCATAATAGTGGAAAATGATATTAAAAAAGCTCTACTGAAAGTTCCCTTAAAAAATTCAATTATATGATATTTGCATTTACACAACACAATTACATTACAGTCTTTTCTGACTAGCCTTAAGGCTCCCTACAAATGATTTTTTTGTCTCAACCAGCATAAGTTAAAAGAAAAGGGAGAGCATTATTGCTATTGAAAGATTTTTGAGTGATACTTTCCTTTCAACTACTGCTAAAGGATATAATATGAAATTCTCAGCCTAGCCTTTATAGATCACACAATACAGCTGCCACTTAGCTTTCTAGTCATTTAATATCATTCACCTTTACTACCTCTCCATGTTGGGGAGAAAAAAATGTGGTACAGGAGAAGGATTATTGACCTGTTTGTTAGAGTGACTTGGATACTAGTTCCAGTTCAGGCACTAGATGACAGTATGAATTGGGTTAATCCCTTAATCATTTTGAACCTAAGATTCTTTATCTGAATTTATCAACATTGCATTTCAAAATGAAATTGTTGTAATGTTTTTTTCTAAGTCTACTAGACTCTAAAAGGTGGCTCTATTCATCTTCCCATCCTCCCAAACTACCCCTTGAAGGCACAAATAGTAATTCTCCTGAGGTAAATTAATATTGAATTGTATAATTAGTTGCCAATATTTCTTTGTGAATCCATCTATTTTCTCAGATCTCTAATTTCTGAAGGTTTGGCCATTTGTTAAGGGTGTGATTGACAAATGTAATCTTTTTACAACCCCCTCAGAAGTCTACCTAGGGAAGGATTACTTTTGTTTATCCCATAAACAAAGCCCAGCTCCTGTAACAGGTATCTTTATCCTTGTTAATCCCTTCAACAATACTTGGAGTTTCTAGAAAAGAGTGACTCAGACACAAAAGCCTGGTTGATGTGGCTTATGTTTTGTTTTGTTTTATTTTTATTTTATTTTTTTCTGGCCAAATTTATAGAAGTAAACTGGGTTTCTTAAACCAGATAAAATTCTTTTCCTTAATTGCCAGAGAGGGATGAGTCAGCCACATTTAAAAGCCATTTTCCCTAGTTACATATTGATCTACCCAAGTTCTCTCCCTCCTCCCCCAACAATGAAGTAACAGGGAAGAGTTTAGGACTCTTGACCCACTTCTTCATTAAAATATTTACAATTTAGGATGGATGGAAGAGTTCCCACTGGCATTCAAGTAGGAAGACATAGCTGTAAGACATAGGAAGACTAGATTATAAAAGAAGTAGGTTGCCTCTTTTTCTGGGTATTTTGGCACAAATTGGAGGCAAACCAATAAAACCCTTACATTACCAGAATGCATACCCTTGATAATAATGTCACTCACATAATTGCCTTTTGTTAAATTCTAGGCCCCACATTCCTGACTGCCTTCATTCTAAAACTTTCTACCTAGATGACCTAATTCTTCCTTTAGAATTCATTAGCTTCTTAGATGTTCTATTCCTCTTGTTTCAACTTGGTTTGTATCTTGGTATCTCACCCTATCTGCTATGAGACTCAGGGTTTGGCCCAGGGCTTTATATGTCATAGACATTAAAAAAATATTGGCTAAATTGACTTATAATTATATGATCCCATTGTTTACATTCTTCCTTTGCCATTAAATTACTTATGTGACTATGTGGAACAGCAACTCTTATCCAAATTAAAATCAGATTCACTCAAGATAAAGAGCACAAAAGGATTTATTAGGATCTCTTAAAGTAGGCTATCTCCCAGCATACAAGATGTCATTAGAGTAGTGCAAACTACAAACTACAAAACACAAGATTATATAGATCCTAACTAGAAGGCCCCATCCCCATTTCTGAACTTTTCTCCTATTGTCTGGGGAGTTCTAATTTGCCCACAACCCCAAAACAAATAACACTAGTCAATAATATACTCTTTACTGTATTAGGTATTTAAATGTTAATGAAAAGGTATGTATGCGGGGGTTAGGGGAGGACAGGAGAGAAATGTTTGTTTTTTCTAAGATAATTGAATACCTACTGCTTTTAGTTATAGTTCAACTTGTTCTTGCTAAGTCTCAAGTCAAAATTAGGGCATGGGTCAAGGCCACATTCTTAAGTCTTCACTTAGTTTATCCCATTCATGACTTTAAATGTTATTTAACTTCCCTGGGTCTCAATTTTCTTATTTTTGAAATGAGGAGTTTGAATTAAATAGCCTCTCTCTAAAGTTCTTTCCAACTCTGATAGATTTTGGATCAAAATGTTTGTTTTGATTTCTTTAAAATAACCTATTTTAGAATTAAAAGGGGCCTCAAGAGGTCCTGTGTTCTAACATGTAGTCTTACCCCCATTTCATTTGAAAATCAACTGAGATCGTGAGAGATTACATAATTTTTCTGAAAGGATAAGACTATTGAGTGGATGAATAATAACTAATTCATAATAATTAACAAAGGAACTCAGAAGAATCTAAAATACTAGATTGTATACCATGAATGTGAGTCAAAAGGAATCTAATAATGCTTTTCTCTTGTTATTCCTAGACCTTTTCAGATATTCATAAAAGTATGCAAGTGATAGGAAAATAACTTACTGATCTTGAACACCTTTCTGTTATTTCTGATGAATCATACTCATATTAGTAAAGACCAGGAAATTAAAACTCATCTAAGTATACTGTTCCTTTTTTTGTTCCTTCCTGACCAAATTCTACCTCTGGGACCCATAGGTGTTGAAATGGACAAAGGACTGGCCTCCTCTCCCCTCCCTCAGTCTTAGGTTAAAGGGCCTGGGGCTTGCAGAGAAGGGTCTGCTCAGCTAGATTAGGGGACTTCTTTTGCACTTCAAAGTGCCAAATCAAGGATGCTCCCAAGGATACCTGTTCCGTGAGGGTGGTCACCTAACCCTGATCCCTATCTATGTTAAAACATCTGACATTGTATCTTTGGTCCTGTAAAGTGGAGTCACTGTTTAATGTCAAAATGTGCCAGCAAGGGTGAACAAGAATGCTTATAAGGCTGTTCCTACTTCAAATGGGCACGGAACCATGCCAGAATCCTACTGGAGGTCCGTCCTGGCCATACACACCATCTAGGCCAGTTACAAATAAATTATTTCTAAATTATGAATTACTATGGCCGTCTTGAATTTTATTGCCTGGGCTATTTCAGTGTATATACACACATATAAATATGCATACACACATTAAAGCATATCATGAATATTTTTTGTCTTCCATCTTTGTGAGCTTAGTAATAGTTAGAAACTCATGGAATTGGTACTCATGAATCTTCAAATTCCACAGTATATGTTTTCTAGGAGCAATTCCAGGGCTGATGGTCTGAATCTCTCTAGGACTTAGCTCATTATAATTCATTTATTTTTGTCAATGGCTAGCCTCTATGTGAAAGATTCAGCTTACTTAATTTTCATCATGGCTAGGGTGGCCCCACATTTGGTGTTTATCACAAAGTCCCTGGAAACTGCTCTCTTCCTACCTCCAGCAGAATGAGTGATGAACTGGCCAGCAGTCCTCTGAAGCAGGTTCACCACAATGCTGACATGATAAAGTGGAAAATTGCCCATAAAGTGGATATATATTAATGCAGCAGTTTTTCACAGCTGTCGGCAAGCGATCTTCATAAATTACCACACCCGTCCAAAACACGACAGAAGAAAAAGCTAAACCTTGTAAAACATGGACTATTCATTACTGAAAGCTTTTGTGGAATAATGTTGGTATAGATTTGAAAATATTTTTTAAGCATAAAGGGGAAGTGCCTTCCTTGTGAAACAACAGAGAGTTATTAATGGAGGCCCGAGAATGGAAAAAACAGCTGCTGAAGGAAGGCATCACAAATGCTTTAAGCTAATTTTATCTACAGCCTTAAGCACAAGTCCTGTGAGACTAAAATGCTACCATTGCAATTCGTTAAATATCCCTTTTTCTCAGCCAGATGCAACAACTTAAGTTCTTTTTAGAAAGATTTAGAAATCAAAATAAATCATGTTATTAAAGTCAAATGGAGAATGAGAAATTTATAATTACATTATTATCACTATTGCCATGTTGCTAGAAAATTATAGGAGAGTTTTTAGAGGGATAGATGATGTAAACTGAGAAAAGAATATTATACTTTTGGATAAATAGCATAGAAGCTAAAATTTTTTATTGTTGAGTCATTCTATCATGTCCAACTTCCCATGACCCCATTCCCAGTTTTTTTGGCAGAGACACCAAAGTGTTTTGCCATTTGCTTTTCCAGGCATTTTTTACTGAGGCAAAAAAAGGGTAAAGTGAATTTCTCAGGGTTACATAGTAAGTGTTTGCAATCATATTTAGATTTAGGAAAATGAATCTTCCTGATTCTATACACTGTGCCAATAAGACCCTCAGAAGGAAATATCTATCTGTATATCTATGTATATACATATAGTATATCTATCTATAGCTATATAAATATATGTATATATATGTATTTACATTTATATATACACATATATATCTATACTCACATATGTGTGTATATTGAATCTCAAAAGCAAAGATTTAAATAATACCATTTTTAAATTGTTTATAGAAAAAAATCATTTTTTTCTAAAACTTTATATTTTACAATGAAGATAAGATGCCTAGAAAGTACTATAGGCAACGGAAGTTTCACCTTCTTATGTAAGTGACAATCCTAAAACAGAGAGAGCTTGAGGACCTCATCCACATTTATATAACAAATGAGGGAATGAGCAGGGTTTTACACCAGGGCTATTTAAATTCTGTGCTTTTCCCGCTATCCTTGAAATAATAAAAATAATATCACAACGTAAAATGTGCTTTGTTACTAAAACTGTTTTCTAAATAATACAGGAGGTAGGTAGTATGAGTGTCTAGTTTTACTTGTTTGTTTGTTTGGACTTGGGTTTGTTTTTGAAGAGGACCAATGACATCACAGAGTAACATCTTGACTTGTGATTGAATTGGATTTACATGAAGCAGGATTGTAAAGGTCATCAACTTTATTCTCTGCTCCTGAATAATCAAAGTTAAGTGGCAAAACAAAAGTAAAGATGACCAGGGAAGGCCCAAAATACAATGATGACCTTGGCATCTTTAATGTCTGATCAAGCTCTAAGCACTTCACTGCACCTGCTTCAGCCACCTTCATCATCAGTGTCATATGCCCATTTTTCCAGGAAAGTCTTCACATGCTTGTGGTGGAAATCTTATATAACTCACTGACAGGTTTGAGGCCAGTTAATAACCCTCAACCTTATTTAGCCCATTTGCCAAGTTAGTATGGCCACTACATATGCTACAGTTTCTTGAAGTCACAGGTTAGAGTTGAGTGCCAGATCGATATAAACAGTTTTTGAGCAACCCTGAAGAGATCTTAGCATGTTCTCACACCAGATATTCTAGTCCTCCTAGTTACTCTAATACATCAAATATCTCCTTTGATTTTATCATTCAATCAATAGATGTTTATTATGCAGCTACTTTGCTAAACACACAGACCATACCTGCTTTCTTATTGTGTAATGCAGAAGACAGCATGTAAACAACTATGTATAAATTTCTCTTTTTTTTTTTTTTTTTTTATAATAAATTTTATTTTATTTAATAATAACTTCGCATTGACAGAATCCATGCCAGGATAATTTCTACACGACATTATCCCTTGCACTCACTTATGTTTCGTTTTTTCCCCCTCCCTCCCTCCTCCCCCCCCCCCCCAGGATGGCAAGCAGTCCTATATATGCTGAACATGTTGCAGTATATCCTAGATACAATACATATTTGCAGAACCAAACAGTTCTCTTGTTGCACAGGGAGAATTGGATTCAGAAGGTAAAAATAACTCGGGAAGAAAATCAAAAATGCAAATAGTTCACATTCATTTCCCATTATTCCTTCTTTGGGTGTAGCTGTTTCTGTCCATCATTTCTCCAATGAAACTCAGTTAAGTCTCTTTGTCAGAGAAATCCACTTCCATCAGAATACATCCTCATACAATATCGTTGTCGAAGTGTATAATGATCTCCTGGTTCTGCTCATCTCACTTAGCATCAGTCCATGTAGGTCTCTCCAAGCCTCTCTGTATTCATCCTGCTGGTCATTCCTTACAGAGCAATAATATTCCATAACATTCATATACCACAATTTACCCAGCCATTCTCCAATTGATGGGCATCCATTCATTTTCCAGTTTCTAGCCACTACAAACAGGGCTGCTACAAACATTTTGGCACATACAGGTCCCCTTCCCTTTTTTAGTATCTCTTTGGGGTATAAGCCCAATAGAAACACTGTTGGATCAAAGGGTATGCACAGTCCGATAACCTTTTGGGCATAACTCCAGATCGCTCTCCAGAATGGCTGGATTCGTTCACAACTCCACCAACAATGCATCAATGTCCCCGCTTTCCCGCATCCCCTCCAACATTCATCATTGTTTTTTCCTGTCATCTTAGCCAATCTGACAGGAGTGTAGTGATATCTCAGAGTTGTCTTAATTTGCATTTCTCTGATCAATAGTGACCTGGAACACTCTTTCATGTGAGTGGTAATAGTTTCAATTTCTTCATCTGAAAATTGTCTGTTCATATCCTTTGACCATTTATCAATTGGAGAATGGCTTGATTTTTTATAAATTTGAGTCAGTTCTCTATATATTTTGGAAATGAGGCCTTTATCAGAACCTTTAATTGTAAAGATGTTTTCCCAGTTAGTTACTTCCCTACTAATCTTGTTTGCATTCGTTCTGTTTGTACAAAGGCTTTTTAATTTGATATAATCAAAATTTTCTATTTTGTGATTGGTAATGGTCTCTAGTTCATCTTTGGTCACAAATTTCTTTCTCCTCCACAAGTCTGAGAGATAAACTATCCTATGTTCCTCTAATTTATTTATAATCTCGTTCTTTATGCCTAGGTCATGGACCCATTTTGATCTTATCTTGGTATGTGGTGTTAAGTGTGGGTCCTTGCCTAATTTCTGCCATACTAATTTCCAGTTATCCCAGCAGTTTTTATCAAATAATGAAATCTTATCCCAAAATTTAGAATCTTTGGGTTTGTCAAACACTAGATTGCTATAGTTGACTATTCTGTCTTGTGAACCTAACCTTTTCCACTGATCAACTAATCTATTTCTAAGCCAATACCAGATGGTTTTGGTGACTGCTGCTTTATAATATAATTTTAGATCAGGTACAGCTAGACCACCTTCATTTGATTTTTTTTTCATTAATTCCCTTGAGATTCTCGACTTTTTATTGTTCCATATGAATTTTGTTGTTATTTTTTCTAAATCATTAAAATATTTTCTTGGAAGTCTGATTGGTATAGCACTAAATAAATAGATTAGTTTAGGGAGTATTGTCATCTTTATTATATTTGCTCGGCCTATCCAAGAGCACTTAATATTTTTCCAATTATTTAAGTCTGACTTTATTTGTGTGAAAACTTTTTTGTAATTTTGCTCATATAATTCCTGACTTTCCTTTGGTAGGTAGATTCCCAAATATTTTATGCTATCAACAGTTATTTTGAATGGAATTTCTCTTTGTATCTCTTGCTCTTGGATTTTGTTGGTGGTGTATAAGAATGCTGAGGATTTATGGGGATTTATTTTGTATCCTGCTACTTTGCTAAAATTATGAATTATTTCTAATAGCTTTTTAGTAGAATCTCTGGGGTTTTCTAGGTATACCATCATATCATCTGCAAAGAGTGATAGTTTGGTTTCCTCATTGCCTACTCTAATTCCTTTAATCTCTTTCTCGACTCTTATTGCAGAGGCCAGTGTTTCTAATACAATATTGAATAATAATGGTGATAGTGGGCAACCTTGCTTCACTCCAGATCTTACCGGGAAAGGTTCCAGTTTTTCCCCATTGCATATGATGCTTACTGAAGGTTTGAAATATATGCTCCTAACTATTTTAAGGAAAAGTCCTTTTATTCCTATGCTCTCAAGTGTTTTTATTAGGAATGGCTGTTGGATTTTATCAAATGCTTTTTCTGCATCTATTGAAATGATCATATGGTTTTTGTTTGGTTGGTTGTTGATATAGTCAATTATGTTAATAGTTTTCCTAATATTGAACCAGCCCTGCATTCCTGGTATAAATCCTACTTGGTCATAGTGTATTATCCTGGGGATGATTTTCTGTAATCTTTTTGCTAATATTTTATTTAAGATTTTAGCATCAATATTCATTAGGGAGATTGGTCTATAATTTTCTTTCTCTGTTTTCAGCCTACCTGGTTTAGGTATCAGTACCATATCTGTGTCATAAAAGGAGTTTGGTAGGACTCCTTCAATCCCTACTTCTTCAAATAGTTTATTTAGCATTGGAGTTAATTGATCTTTAAATGTTTGATAGAATTCAGATGTAAATCCATCTGGTCCTGGGGTTTTTTTTCTTAGGGAGTTGATTGATAGTTTGTTCTATTTCTTTTTCTGAGATAGGAGTGTTTAGGATATTTACTTCTTCCTCTGTTAGTTTAGGTAAGCTATATTTTTGGAGGTATTCTTCTATTTCATTTAAGTTGTCGAATTTATTGGCGTAAAGTTGGGTAAAGTAACTCCTAATTATTGCTCTAATTTCCTCTTCGTTAGTGGTGAGTTCTCCCTTTTCATTTTTAAGACTAACAATTTGATTTTCCTCTTTCCTTTTTTTAATCAGATTTACTAAGGGTTTGTCTATTTTGTTGGTTTTTTCATAGAACCAACTCTTAGTTTTATTAATCAATTCAATAGTTTTTTTACTTTCACTTTTATTGATCTCTCCTTTTATTTTTTGAATTTCAAGTTTAGTGTTTGATTGGGGGTTTTTAATTTGTTCCTTTTCTAGCATTTTTAGTTGCAAGCCCAATTCATTGACCTTCTCTTTCTCTATTTTATACAAATAAGCCTCTAGAGATATGAGATTTCCCCTTATTACCGCTTTGGCTGCATCCCATACATTTTGGTATGATGTCTCATTATTATCATTTTCTTGGATGAAGTTATTAATTATGTCTATGATTTGCTGTTTCACCCAATCATTCTTTAGTATGAGATTATTTAGTTTCCAATTATTTTTTGGTCTACTTTCCTGTGGCTTTTTATTGAATGTAATTTTCAATGCATCATGGTCTGAAAAGGATGCATTCACTATTTCTGCCTTACTGCATTTGAGTTTGAGGTTTTTATGTCCTAATATATGATCAATTTTTGTATAGGTTCCATGAACTGCTGAAAAGAAGGTGTACTCCTTTCTGTCCCCATTACATTTTCTCCAGAGATCTATCATATCTAATTTTTCTAGTATTCTATTTATCTCTTTGACTTCTTTCTTATTTATTTTGTGGTTTGATTTATCTAATTCTGAGAGTGCAAGGTTGAGATCTCCCACTATTATAGTTTTACTGTCTATTTCTTCTTGCAGCTCTCTTAATTTCTCTTTTAGGAATTTAGATGCTACACTGCTTGGTGCATATATATTTAATATAGATACTTCTTCATTATTCATTCTACCCTTTAGCAAGATATAGTGCCCTTCCTTATCTCTTTTGATTAGATCAATTTTTGCTTTAGTTTGATCTGAGATCAGGATGGCTACCCCTGCTTTTTTGGCTTCACCTGAAGCATAGTAGATTTTGCTCCAACCTTTTACCTTTAACCTGCATGTATCACCCCGCTTCAGGTGTGTTTCCTGTATACAACATATTGTAGGATTCTGGCTTTTAATCCATTCTGCTAACCGCTTCCTCTTTATAGAGGAGTTTACCCCGTTCACATTTATGGTTAAAATGACCAATTCTGTATTACTTGCCATCTTGTTAACCCCGGTTTATGCTTTTCTCCCTTCTTACTCCCTTACCCCCTCCCTTACCCCCCTTCCCAGTATTAAGCTTGTGAGCTCCCCTTGCTTCTCACAGCCCTCCCTTTTTCAGTATCCCTCCCCCCCCTTAGAGTTCCCCCCCCCAACTTATCCCTTTCCCTCCCAGTTACCGTATTCCCTTCCACTTAGCTTATTCCTTCCTTTTTCACTTTTCCCTTCTCACTTTTCAATGAGGTGGGAGAAGTTTCACCATAGATTGAGTATGTCTAAAATTCTTCTCTTACTGCCAATTCTGAAAGCAGTAAAATACTCACTATTTTCATTCCTCTCCATTCTTTCTCTCAGATTTACTAGGTTTTCTTTGCCTCTTCATGAAATGTAGTACCCCCACTTTCCCTTTTTTCTAGTACAATGTCCTTTCCACAACTAGTTTCTAGAACAAGGTATACATGTATTCTTTATACATCTTTACAGCCGAAATATAGTTCCCAAGATTAATCTTTACCTTTTTAGATTTCTCTTGAGTTCTGTGCTTGTAGATCAAATTTTTTGTTAAGTTCTGGCTTTTTCATCAGAAATAGATGAAATTCGCTTATTTCGTTGAATGTCCATCTTCTTCCCTGGAAAAAGATGCTCAATCTCGCTGGGTAAGTTATTTTTGGTTGCATACCAAGTTCCTTAGCCTTTCGGAATATCATATTCCAGGCCCTTCGATCCTTTAATGTGGATGCTGCCAGATCCTGGGTGATCCTTATTGTGGCTCCTTGATACTTGAATTGGGTTTTTCTAGCCGCTTGCAGTATTTTTTCCTTTGCCTGAGGGTTCTGGCATTTGGCCACTATATTCCTTGGTGTTTTGATTTTAGGATCCCTTTCAGTGGGTGATCGATGAATTCTTTCAATGTCTATTTTACCTTCTGTTTCTATGACTTCTGGGCAGTTCTCTTTGATAATTTCCTGGAAGATAGTGTTCAGGCTTTTTTTTTCATCATACTTTTCTGGAAGTCCGATGATTCTCAGGTTGTCTCTCCTGGATCTGTTTTCCAGGTCTGTTGTCTTCCCCAGAAGGTATTTCACATCCTTTTCCATTATTTGATTTTTTTGGATTTGCTTGACTGATTCTTCTTGTCTCCTCGAGTCATTCAATTCCAATTGTTCGACCCTGATTTTCAGTGAGGTATTTTCTTCACTCACTTTTTTAAGATCTTTTTCTAATTGTCCAATTGAGTTCTTTTGTTCTGTGGAATTTTTTTCCATTTCGCCAATTTTGTTTTTTAGAGAGCTGTTTTCTGTTTCCAGTTCACTAATCCTATTTTTCAAGGATTTGGTTTCTTTATCCACTCTCTCTTTAACTGACTTCTCCAGGCTCTTTTGCCAAGCCTCCCTCTCCTTTTGCAGAGCCTCCCTCTCCTTTCCCCATTTTTCTTCTAGCTCCCTTGTGAGAGCCTTTTTAATTTCCTCCATGAGATTCATCTGTGCTGAGGGACATAAGGTCTCTTCCTTCGGGGATTTACCTGGGGACTGTTTGTTTTTAGTCTCCTCAGGTTTGGAGTCTGCTCTTTATCTGTATAAAAGCTGTCCAGGGTTAAATTCTTTTTCAGTTTCTTGCTCATTCTGTCTATTTATCAAAGACAAACTATCAAAGAAACAGAAGGAAAAAAAACCCCTTGAATGGAGGCTGCTTTCTTTGGGGGAGGGGCAGGGTATTCGTGAGGCACAGGTCCTACTGTGCTATGGCGCCTGCGCACTGAGATCCGAGCGGGCTAAGACACTGTGGGGGAGGGGTGGCCAGGTCCCGAGAAGCTCCAGCTGTTTGGGATTGTATTCTTCACCCCCGGTGTTTTTAGCTTCTCTGCTGAGCTGCTGACTTGCTCCTATAGCAAAGCTCTCACCGCAGAGACGGCTGCGATTGCGTCCTACCCCCTCTCCGGTCCACCCGGTTCTGAGCTGCTATCTGTGCTCTGGTTGCCGCTGCTGCCCGCAGACTGCTTCCAAATACCGTCCCCGCCCTCGCGCAAAAACAGACCTTTCTTGACGAGTCTCAAGGATGGTTTCTCTTGGTAAGTAATTGTATGGTTTTTTTTTCAGTCGAGCATTAATTCAGAGGCATGAAATGAAATGAATAGTGAGAGAAAAACACGGAGATTACACAGAAGTGTATTTCCTCTCCGCCATCTTCTATGTATAAATTTCTCGCTTCAATTTATGATGAAACTGGAAATTAAAAAAAATCATTAAATGCAAAATGGATAATTTTGATTATATTAAAATTAAAAAAATTTTGTATAAGCATAACCAATGCAGCCATGATTAGAAGGGAAGCAGAAATCAGAGAAACAATTTTTTGCCAGTGTTTCTAATAAAAAGCTTATTTTTTTTAATATATAGGAAACTGAGTCAAATTTATAAGAATACAAGTCATTCCCTGTTAAGAAATGGTCAAAGGCTAAGAACAGGCAATTTTTAGATGAAGATATTAAAGTCTTATAAAAAAATGCTCTAAGTCATTACTGTATAGAGAAAAGAAAATTCAAAGAACCCTGAGATACCACTTCACACCTATCAGATTGGCTGAAATGACAGAAAAAAATATAATGATAAATGTTGGAAGGGATGTGGAAAAACTGCAACACTAAAGCACTTTTCGTGGAGTTGTGAACTGATTAGTCATTCTAGAGAGCAATTTGGAATTATGCCCAAAGAGTCATAAAACCCTTTGATCTCTGCAGCTATTATTGGAACTGTATCTTAAAGAAATAAAACAGGGTAAAGGACCCACATGTGCAAAAAATGTTTGTGGCAGTTCTTTTTATGGTGGCAAAGAATGGAAAAACGAGTGGATGCCCATCAATTGGGGCATTGATGAATAAGTTATGATATATGAAAGTAATGAAATATTATTCTATAAGAAACGATGAAAAAGTTAATTTCAGGAAAGTCTGGGAAGACTCACACAAACTGATGCTGAGTGAAATAAGTGGAATCAGAAGAACATTATACACAGTAATAACAAGATAGTTTGATAATCAACTTTTGATATTATCTAGTTCTTTTCATTAATACAATGATCCAAAGCAATTCAAATAGACTTGTGATGGAAAATACTATCTGGAGATAGAGATAGAATTGTGGAGCCTGAATGTAAATCGAAGCGTACTATTATCACTTGATTTTATTTTTTCTTTCTTGTGGTTTTTCCCTTTTGTACTGATTTTTCTTTTATGCCATGATTAATATGGAAATAGATTTGAAATGATTGTACATATATAATCTATCTCAGATTGCTTGCTATCTTGAGAAGGGAGAACAGAAATAAAGAAGGGAGAAAAATGTAACTCAAAATCTTACAAAATTGAATATTGAAAACCATCTTCAAATGTTATCAGAAAAAAAAACACTTAAATAAAAAAAAAAACAAGGTTAAAAATTATATACTATGCTAAAATTTGTACACTACATTCTCCACAAAAAGCATAATCCTGAGCATCTAAATATTAATTCAATTTATCTCACTATTTTGAGTAAAAGAACCAAAAAAAAAACTATTATAAATATTTCTTATTGATATTAGCCTTTTCCCAGTTCACTTTTGTAGTATTTTCATTATGAGAGAATACTCTGATTATCAACTATCAAAATTCATATATATATATGGAGAGGGATTTCTATCTATATTTATATATGTATCTATATCCATATTTACCTTATATATCTATCTATCACTCTATATTAAATGAACTGAATGGATTCTGAGTTTGGTGGAACATAATCCCAATCCCAGCCTTAAATACAAATTACCATGTTGATTTTGTCCTCTAACTTTTGGAACATTAATGATAAAAATACTAACACTGCAGCTAGAAATTGTTAATTTACTGGCTTACTATTTAATTTATCATTCCTATGATTTCCTGGAGGAAAGCATCCTTTACCATGCCCATAGGTATATTATTTCTCACTTTATATGCAACCTCTTGAGGACAGGCATTCCTTACTTTTTTGTACTTTTACAGACAAAACTTAATCCTGTCTCCAAAACATGGTATTTAATATATTATTTTCTTATTTATTTATTTATTTTTCTGATTTCCCCCCATTTGTGGGGCTCAATGATCTTAGAAAAATATGGAAAGACTTATACTAGACAACAAAGAACAAAATTAACAGAACAAGAGGACATTATATATATTAACAGCATTATTTTAAGAACAACTTTATTTTTTCCTTCCTTATATTTTTTATTAAAGCTTTTTATTTGCAAAACATATTTATAGATACTTTTCAACTCACTCTTTTAAAATCTTTTGTTCCAATTTTTTCCTCCCTTCTCCCCACCTCTTACCCTAGGTGACAAGTAAGCTATCTTAAATATGTGCTATTCTTCTATATATATTTCCACCATTATCATGCCACACAAGAAAAATCAAATCAAAAAGGAAAAACAATGTGAAAGAAAATAAAATGCAAACAAGCAATAACAAAAAAAAAATGAAAATACTATGGTATCCTTTCAGTCTTCTGAGTGCAGATGGCTCTTTTCATCATATGACAATTGGAACTAGTCTGAATCATCTCAGAGATGAAAAGAGTCATGTCCATCAGAATTGATTACAAGAACAACTTTAAGTGAATGTTATTTTATTATAAATATTATAAATTATTATAAACATTCAAAATGTCCCATAAAGGACATTTGGAGAAAGATGCTGTCTACATCCAGAAAAAGAAGTGAAAAATAAAATTATGTTGAGATAATTTTATGTATACACATATATAAAACTATATATATATATATATATACATATATATATATATATATATACACACATGCATGCATATACACAGATACACTATATATGTGTGTGCATATGTATATATTCATGTAAATTCATTTATATACATATACACGTACTGTGTGTGTGTATATACCAATTTGTGTCAAATAGTAGCCATCTTTAGAGCAAGGAAGAAAAAAATTTAAAAATTTACATGATAATTTTGTTATTTAATTTATAATTTCATGTACAATCATATTTTGTTGCACTGTTATTTAAATGTTTGCTTTATCCCATGAATTAAAATAAAATTATATATAGATAGATCTTTACCTCAATTTAAGATTTTTTTCATTTTCCTCATTATTTAAAAATCTGCCTTATTTGAAACTATTTGCATCTCTTTTAGCTCATTGAGTAAAAATAAAGATGCCTAGAATGTAGGGTTTCTGATACATCATATGTTAATCACATTCAAATCTTGGACTGTCAGGTTTGGTTGCGTGGTTAGCTGGAGACAACTTCATTATGTCTTCTTCATGAACTTTCCTTACATCAATCAGAATTCTTAATGTGCTGAAGAATTTCATTGCTCTGTTGTATTTCCCTAGTCATAATGAGGTGCTTGGGTTTTATTACTCCAGATATTGTAAGCGCTTTTTTTGATTGTAAATGATTCAAAGTGTCACCTTCCTTCATTGCTTTGAAGTTAAGACACTTTCAAGAAAATAAAATATAATTGATTTTACTCATAGGTCATTGTGGACAACAAATGAGACAATATTTGCTCTCCTTGATCATTGTTTCACTTTCTATATGTTCATAACCCATCCCTTTAAGAAGATATTCTAGAATTTTCTCCATATATCAAAGAAAAAGCTCACTATGCTGTATATAAAAAATGCAATTCCCTCCTTTCCCCCCTACCCAAATCAGTTCAGCATTAGCCCTTTGTTGCTGTTACTTCAACTGTTCTCTGTGCCTTCTCCAAAGATGATTCACATACTCAATAAGAATTTATTAATCACCTATTTTATGTTCTGCAGGAGATATAAAATATCTTTTAAGGATCTTCTCTGCACAAGATTTGGGGAACTTAAAGATTTAAATGTAAATCATTTACTAGGCTGCTATTCTAGGCTATATATAAGGGATATACAAAAAATTAGAACAAAGCATGGAAACTAAGAATAGCACTATCAATACAAGGGGTTACCTTTTTTGTATGTGAGGCAGTTGGGGTTAAATAATTTACCTAGGGTCACACAGCTAGTATATGTTAGCCAGATTGGAACTCAAGTCTTCCTGAGTTCAAGGCCAGTGCTCTATCCACTGTGCCATCTACCCTCATGGACTGTGAGGTACTTAAGTGCAGTAAGAATTTTCCCTCTCATTGTATCCCCAGGATGTAGCTGAGTTCCTGGTTCATTGTAGGGACTTTACTAAGTATTTATTGACTGGTTGACTAAAAAGAAATAGTAGTAGCAGCTATTGTTGTCACTAATATTTCTGCTTGGAATTTATTCCCAAGGTCTTAAGGAAATCTGAAAAAATTGTCAAAGATATCAAACATGGGTTTATTTTAATCATCGAGGTATAGTGAATATTAACTATCCACAGGAGTGATAAAGCTTGAATTTAAATCCTACCTCCAGCATGCATGCCATTTATTGACGATGAGCAAGTTGGATAATCTTTCTGAGACTCTGCTTCCTTGATTTTTAAAATGAGGGTTATGACAATGGTAGCTCTAGCTCATAAGCCTATTGTGAGGCTCAAAGAGATAATCTATGTAAAATGCTTAGTAACATTAATTTTTTCATAAGTGTAAATATCCTTAATATGTAAATATCCCTAATAAATGTGCTTTGAATGTTGGATCAAGAGAAAGAAGAAATTCTGAGATTAGCTTTGATTTCACATTAAGGAATTGGAGGCATTTAGTCTGAGGAACTCTGATTTTAGGATTGAGAGCTAGAAGTAGATTTGGAGGTCATCGAGTCCAGTCCCCGATTTTGACAGAAAATCAATCCTTCCACCAATCAACAAGTATATTAATACTCTTTTATGTCCTAAACACTATTCTAGGTTCTATTAAAAAAGAGACAATTTTTGCTGTCAAGGAAACTAAGGATCAGAGTAGTTAAATGACTTTTTAGGATTGTACAGTAGTGAGTAGCATAGCTGATCAGTCTGGATTTTTTCTTTTTAATTTGCTTGGAACAATATATATATATATTTTTTTTCCTGTTGAGTGCTACCTATCCAAAAGTGTACAATATTCTAACTGTAGCTATTCCCAGGCTCTCTTGTTTTATTTATTTATTTTATCCCGAGATTAGTGTTTCTGATTATAGTACAGCATCTACAGCCAGCAATGAAGGTTTAAACTCCATGATTACAATATCCAATTATATCAGCTATTTAATATGGATGTTATAGTTTGTATGAGCACATATGATGTCAACTCACAAGAAGAGGTTGAATGTTTTGACACAGGAGAGAACTGCAGATGTTACCAACAGTTTTCACTGGAACAACATTTTAGAAGAAGCTAAGACACACTAATAAAATATAACCAGCAATTCCAATAGACTTGTGATGGACAGTGCCATCTCTATCCAGAAAGAACTATGGAGACTGTGGAACAAAGCATAGTATTTTCAACTTTTTTGTTATTGTTGTGGTTCTTTGCTTGCTTTTTTTTTTTTTTCTCGTGATTTTTTTCCTGTTGATCTGATTTCTCTTGCACAGCAAGATGAATATGGAAATATGTTAGAAGAATTGCACATGTCAATCTATATGGGACTGTTCTTTATCTTGGGGTAGGGAAGGGAGTGAAGAGATGGAGAAAAAATTTAGAACACAAAGTTTTACAAAGGTGAAAAACTTAAAAAAAAAAACCACTTTACAAAAACTATCTTTGTATGTATTTGGAAAAGTAAAATACTATTTTAAAAATCTAGTCAGAGGAAAACTTAGGAAAGTAAGGGGGATACACTTGACAGGCTGAATTCAGGGCCTCTAGTGTGATGGAATCAAGACAGAAAAAAAAAAACAAGTACAATTTTTCCAAATATCAGTCTCAGTTTTTCAATAGTATTTACATGTTTAGTACCATGTCCTTAGTACAAAATCTCCACCCTTCTGCCACCATATTTCTATTAATACCTTGCAGGTGAGTTTGCCATGTGCCCCCTCTTACCTATCAATTTTGGTTATAATCTAAATATGAATAATTTACAAACTTCATATCTGCCAAATCAATGATCTGATTATCAATATAATGTAAAAGTAAATATAAATTTAGAAGATTAGCCTGGTATTTCGCAATATATCAGGAGGATAAAAAATAGCAATATTACTTTTAATGAGTTAGTGAAGGCTTGCTTTTCAAGTTTTACCTTCCATATCCTTTTCTCTGCACCTCTCAAAATCCCATGTCATCTATAGAGACAAAAGAGAGACAATTCCTAAATTGTTTTGAATTTTAATTTCTACCTTTATGCAACTTACTTGGTTTAAGTAGATCAAATGATCAAGAAATTCAGGTAAGCACTGAGATAAATAAGAAACCAAATCATTTAAAAAATATTTCACAAAACATATCATTCTAATTTCCCTTTCAACTGGCCAGGGTAGGGAATAGATCTTCAGTATTTCTAATTCAGGAGTTGAGAGAGCCTGCTCATTTGCAGTTGCAGATATTTTTTTTTTCCTATCATGGTTTTAAAAATATTGGTTACATTTCAGCTCTGGCCATAAATTTCAAAAGAAACACTCCTCCAAATGGAAAATAATCCATTCAGAGAAGAAGGAATCAGATGTGAATAAATATATTGCTACTTGATTAGAATAATGACATAAAATTTCATTATAATTCCAAATATATAAATATTGTGAAGGAGTAGGAATCATCTGGCCCCAAAAGTCAGTTGAGAAGAAAGATAAGAAATCTGCATTATCAAGAAATGATGAGTTCCAACTAAAAATAGATTATTTTTATGACAAAAAGATGTCCACATAAAGGCTGATATTACTTAGTAATTTCAAATATCTCATAGCAAAAAAGACTAGAAAAAAAGTGTTTATTGAAAAAGGACTAAATGTTAGTCTCGTAATGAACATGAACTTCATTATTACAAAAATTTTTAAAGCTTTTTATTTTCAAAACATATGCATGGATAATTTTTCAACATATACCCTTGTATTTCAGATTTTCCCCTACTAACCCCCACCCCCTCTCCTAGATGGCAAGCAATTTAATATATGTTATACATGTTAAAATATATGTTGAATCCAATATATGTAAACATTTATACAATTCTCTTGCTGCGTAAGAAAAATCAGATCAAAAAGGAAAGAAACTGAGTAAGAAAACAAAATGCAAGGAAAGAACAACAAAAAGTGAGAATATTATGTTGTGATCCACATTCAGTTCTCATAGTCCTCTCTCTGGTGCAGATGGCCCTCTTCATCACAAGATCATTGGAAGCAGCATCAGTCATCTTATTGTTGGAATGAGTCACGTTCATCAGAATTGATCATCATATAATCTTGCTGTTACTGTGCATAATGGTTTTGCTCATTTCACTTAGCAACAGTTCATGTAAGTCTCTCCAGACCATTCTAAAATCCTCCTCCTAATAGTTTCTTACAGAACAATAGTATTCCATAACATTCATATGCTGTAATATATTCAGTCATTCTCCAACTGATGGGCATTCACTCAGTTTCCAGTTTCTTGCCACCTCAAAAAGGGCTGCCAACAACATTTTTGCACATGTGGGTCCCTTTCCCTCCTTTCAGATCTCTTTGGGATATAGGCTTAATAGAAACAGTGCTGGATCAAAGGATATGCACCATTTAATAACTGTTTTGAGCATATTTCCAAATTGCTCCAGAATGGTTGGATTTGTACACAATTCCATCAACGATGTATCAGTATCTCAGTTTTCCCACATCCCCTCCAACATTCATTATTATCTTTTCCTGTCATCTTAGCCAATCTGAGAGGTATGTAGGTACTGCAGAGTTGCCTTAATTTGCATTTCTCTGATCAAAAGTAATTTAGAGCAACTTTTCTTATGATTAGAAATGGTTTTGATTTCTTCATCTGAAAATATCTATTCATATCCTTTGACCATTTATCAATTGGAGAATGGCTTAAATTCTTATAAATTTGATTCAATTCTCTATATATTTTAGAAATGAGGCCTTTATCAGAATGCTTAAATGTAAAAATGTTTTTTTTTCCCAATTTATTGCTTCCCTTCTGATTTTGTCTGCATTAATTTTGTTTGTACAAAATCTTTTTAACTTAATATAATCAAAATATCTCTTTGGTGGTCAGTTATGAATTCCAGTTCTTTTTGGGAAACAAAGTCCTTTCTTCTCCAAAGATATGAGAGGTAAACTATCCTATGTATTTCTAATTTGATTATAATATACTCTTTATGTCTAAATCATGCACCCATTTTGACATTATCTGGTTAAGTGATGTTAGGTGTGGGTCAATGCCTTCTATTCTATTTTCCAATTTTCCCAGCAGTTTTTATTAAATAATGAGTTCTTATACCAAAAGCTGGTGTCTTTGGTTTGTCAAACATTAGATTGATATAGTTATTGACTATTTTGTCCTTTGATCCTAATCTCTATTCCACCGATTGACTACTATATTTCTTAGCAAGTAGCAAATGGTTTTGATGACTGCTTCTTTATAATATAGTTTTAGGTCTGGCACAGTTAGGCCACCTTCTTCTTGAGTTCTATGTTTGGAGAGCTTTTTTTTTTTTTTTTTTTGTTCACTTCTGGTCTTTTCTTTAGAAATAGATGAAGTTTACCTGTATCATTGAATACCCATCTTCTTCCCTGAAAGATAGTGCTCATTTTAGTTAGATATTTTATTCTTTGCTGTAATCCAAGTTCCTTTGCCTTTCAGAATATCAGATTTGTAGGCCCTTTGATCCTTTAAGGTGAAAACTGCTAGGTTTTAGGTAATCTTAATTGTGGCTTCCTGATATTTAATTTTTTTTTTTCTGGCTGCTTGAAATATCTTTCAGATAGTTTTGAAATTTAGCCAAGGTATTGCTTGCGGTTTTATTTTAAGTACCTTTTTCAAGAGGTGATTGGTAGAATAGAGTACCATCCCTGAATTCAAATCTGGTGTCAGACACTTAACACTTTCTGGCTGTGTGAGCAAGTCACTTAGCCCTAATTGCCTCAGCAAAACAAACAAACAAACAAATAAACAAACCAAAAAAAAAAAACCCAAAACGATGTGATTTGGTGAATTCTTTCAATGGCTAGTTTACCTTCTGATTTTAAGATGTTAGAGAAGTTTTCCTTTATGATTTCCTATAAGATAATATCTAGGTTATTTTTTTTTTTCATCATGGCTTTCAGGAAGTCCAGTAATCCTTAAATTGTCTTTCTTAGATTTTTTCCAGGTCAATTGTTTTTCCTATGAGGTATTTCATATTTTCTTCTACTTTTTTCGTTTCTTTTCTTTTCTTCTTCTTTTTTTTTTTTTTGTAAAAATGATTTTTTTGGAAACAATTTGAAACACATCTTTTTGTTTGAGTGATTCTTGAAGTCTTATTGACTTATTCCATATATTCAACTCTATTTTTAGTGTATTATTTTCTTCAGTTACCTTTTTTTAGCTCCTTTTGTATTTGGCCAATCGAATGGTTTTGTTCATTGCTTTTTTTTCCCCGTTTCCTTAATTTTGTTTTTCAATGAATTGGTATCTTTTTTCATATCTATTTTGTAAGGCTTTATGTGCCTTTTCCATTTCATTAAATCTATTTTGTAGGGAGATATATGTTTTTCCTATCCCTTCTTGCAAATCTTCTTTTCCCCATTTTTCTTTTTATTCTCTCTTAAGATTCTTAATGAAATCTTCCACAAAAGCCTTGTGAAGTGAAAACCAGCAAATATCTCCCTTTGGGGCTTCATCTGGAATTGATTTCTCTTTTGGAACCTCAGGATTTGAGGCCTGATCTTCTCTCTTCATAAAAGCTGTCTATGGTGAAAGTTCTTTTTGGTTTTTTGCTCATTTTTTTTTTTTTTTTAAGGCTTGAGGTATTCTATTAAAGAAAAGGAGCTACAGCTGCTTTAGTTTGCTTTGGGACACTTCTACTGATTGACTTCCCCAACTCAGCTATTGTTGTTAGGTCTCCTGTTCTTCTGCCTTTAGCAGCAAATCTGCCAAACTCCCTGCTTTTAACCAGGACTGAGTATCCTAAGAGGCTCACTGAAGATTCCCAGGTGTGGCAAAAGTACAATGCTCTGACTCTTCCCTGCAGCTTCTTGCCATAGGCTCCTTGTGCTATGGTTTGAGATTGATAGACTGTCCTCTTGCCCACATGAAATAGACCTGTTCTGAAGTTCTTCCAAAGTATCTTCTGGGAATATGTTGTACTGAAAATAGTTGTGGGTTCTTTGGCTCCAAAAGCAGCTTAGAGCTTAATCTGCTGTTGGTTTGAGAGAAGGTCAGAGGAAGTCACAGAAAATGAGTCTGCTCTCCACTATCTTGGCTCCTCTTCTCTATTACATCAATCTTTACTTCACTGTGGACATTCTTTGGAACAGAGAAGAGATTCTTAATTCCTTTATGTTTGTTATGAACTCCTTTGGCAGTATAGTGAAGCCCAGTGACTCTTCTTCACTGTGATAATTTCATATGCATTAAATAAAATGCATTTGATTATAGAGAAAATATAAGGATACATTACCCATATCCATGAATTCTTATCACTCTTCTGAAGAATAGGAACTTGTATGATAAAAGATAAATGTATCCTTGGGATACAGACCCAGTAATGGGACTGCTGGGTCAAAAAAAGCACGCACAGTTTTATAGCCCTTTGAGCATAGTTCCAGATTGCTCTCCATAATGGTTGGATCATTTCACAACCCTACTAACAATACATTAGTGTTTCATTTTTCCCACATCTCTCCAACATTTATTATTATCTATTCCTTTCATCTCAGCCAATCTGAAAGGTATAAAGTGTACTTTCGAATTGTTTTGATTCGCATTTCTCAAATCAATAGTGATTTAGAGTATTTGTTTTTCATATTCCTATAACTGGCTTTAATTTTGACTCTGAAAATTGTATGTTCATATCCTTTGACCATTTATTAATTGGAGAATGACCTGTATTCTTATAAATTTGACACAGTTTTTTATCTATTTTAGAAATGAGACCTTTATCAAAACTACTGGCTATAAAGATTTTTCCCAACTTCGTCCTTTCCTTTTTATCTCATTTCTGTTGGTTTTGTTTGTACAAAACCTTTTTAATTAGCATAATCAAAGTTGTCTATTTTTCCTTTCATAATGTTCTCTAATTCTTCTTTGATCATAAATTCTTCCCTTCTCCAAAGATCTGATGGGTAAATTGTCCTTTCTTCTCCTAATTTTTTATGACATCATCCTTTATGCCTGAAATTATTGATCCATTTTGACCTTATTTTGGTATGGGGTGTGAGATGTAGGTCTATGCCAATTTTATGACATTATTTTTATGTTTTCCAGCACTTTTTGTTAAATAGGGTATTCTTATTCCAAAAGTTGTAGTTTTTTTTTTTTTTTCTAGTAGTAGATGGAGTTTTCAAAATTAATATCTTACACTAGGAAAATCATAGGTATAGACAAAAAAAAAAGAATGAGGAGGTGGAGGAAATTTAATTTTAACTTCTAAAGTAGAGTTTAAGATATATATATATATTTACACAAATATTCCTGTAAATCTGACCTTTTTCAATGAGGAAACTGAGGATCAAATATTTCATCAATTAACCAAATTTACTCATGTAATACTTGAGAGAATTAGTATTCTCCATATTTTTTTCTTTAAATATGGTATCTTTTTTACAATTGTACCGGGAGCCTCAGGATGTAGAAATTACTCCAGAAGAATGATGAGATCAAGGAGTCAAGCTGATATTCTCCAATAGTCATTCTTTTATTTTACAATAAAAAGACATAGATTAATCAATGTCTAGGTCAAACTCCATCTGCTTCCCCATCTCATCTCCCATTAACACTCAATCCCTATGTACCCTATCCATTTCAGACAGAATGATCTTATCAACCCCAACAATATATCTATCTCATTCCTACCTATCTGTATTTGCTAATGATTTTGTTTCTTTCTGAAATAGTGTCTTTATTTTGCTATCATTCTTCAAGGCAGCCAAAAGATTTATCTTCTCTGTGAAGTCTTTCCATACTAATGCTAACACAATTTGATAACTCTTTCTGTTATCCTTTTTTTGCTCCCAATATTTATATATTGTTTTAAATTCACATTTGATTTCTCCAACATTCAATTGTTCAAAGGACTGTTTCAGGCAACCTTGCTTCTCAGAGACATAATGATTATTCCTAATACTATAAATAAGACTGATAATCATCCATTGATGCAATAATTTAAAGTCTGCAAATATACATACCTATCTACATATATCTATGGCAAAGATTTAGTTCAGTAGTCACTGTCTTTCTCTGGACTTCAGCTTCATTTAGAAAGTGCTATTCTATTCCCAGCCCCTGTAATCAGGCAGAACTTCTCTTTAGTCATTATTCTCTGCTTCACTTCTTGGCAGGCAGACTTCCCTAATTCTACCCACCAAATGTAGTGATAGGAATGAAAATCATTTGAAGCTATTGCTATAGGAGCAGTTATGTATTCCAGTTGATAAAACAATGGACCTGGAAGCAGGAAGATGTGAGTTTATTTTATTTTTTTATTATAACTTTTTATTTACAGGATATATGCATGGGTAATTTTTCAGCATTGACCCTTGCAAAACCTTTTGTTCCAATTTTTCCCCTCCTTCTCCTCACCCCTTCCTCCAGATGGCAGGTTGACCAATACATCTTAAATATGTTAAAGTATATGTTAAAAACAATATATGTATACATATCCATACAATTATTTTGCTGCACAAGAAGAATTGGACTTTGAAATAATGTACAATTAACCTGTGAAGGAAATCAAACATTCAGGCAGACAAAAATAGAGGGATTGGGAATGCGATGTAGTGGTCCACACTCATTTTCCAGAGTCCATTTGCTGAATATAGCTTGTTCTATTCATTATTGAACAAATGGAACTGATATGTTTCATCTCATTGTTGAAGAGAGCCACGTCCATCAGAATTGATCATCATATAGTGTTGAGGTATATAATGATCTCCTGTTCCTGCTCATTTCACTCAGTATCAGTTCCTGTAACTCTCTCCAGGCCTTTCTGAAATCCTCCTGCTGGTCATTTCTTACAGAACAATAATATTCCATGAGATTCATATGCCATCAATTTATTCAGCCATTCTCCAGTTTTTGGCCACTACAAAGAGTGTTGCCACAAACATTCTTGCACATGCAGGTCCCTTTCCCTTCTTTAGTATCTCTTAGGGATATAAGCTCAGTAGTAACACTGCTGGATCAAAGGGTTTTCACAGTTTGATAACTTTTTGAGCATAGTTCCAAATTGCTTTCCAGAATGGCTGGATGTGTTCACAATTCCACCAACAATGTATCAGTGTCCCTGTTTTCCCACATTCCCTCCAACATTAAGCATTATCTTTCCCTGTCATTCTAACCAATCTGACAGGTGTGTAGTGGTATCACAGAGTTGTCTTAATTTGCATTTCTCTGATTAATAATGACTTGGACCATCTTTTCATATGGCTAGAAATAGTTTCTATTTCTTCATCTGAAGAAAGATGTGAATTTAAATTTGGCCTCTAGTTGTGTGACTCTGGGCAAATCACTTAACCCTATTTGCCTCAGTTTCCTCTCTGTGAAATGAATTAACAAAAGAAATGGTAAACTACCACAATATCTTTGCCAAGAAAACCCCAAATGGGGTCTAAAAGAATTGGACATCAAAACGCTATCAAACTTTTATACTCTTTAATCCAATAGTGTTTCAACTGGGCCTGTATCCCAAAGAGATTTTAAAGGAGAAAGAGGGACGTGCAAAAATGTTTGTGGCAGCCCTTTTTGTAGTGGCTAGAAACTGGAAACTTAATGGATGTCCATCAATTGGAGAATAACTGAATAAGTTTTGGTATATGAATGTTATGGAATATTATTTTTCTGTAAGAAATGACCAGCAGGATGATTTCAGAGAGGCCTAAGGAGACTTACAGGAACTGATTGATGCTAAGTGAAATGAACAGAACCAGATAGATCCGTGAGATCATTGTACACAGCAACAACAAGATTATACGATGATCAATTGTGATAGATGTGCCTTTTTTCAACAATTATATTATTCAGGCATTTCCAATGATCTTGTGATGAAGAGAGCCATATACACCCAGAGAGAGGACTGGGAACTGATTGTGGATCACAACATAGTATTTTCAATCTTTTTGTTGTTTATTGTTTGCATTTTTTTTCTTTTTCATTTTTTTTTCCCTTTTTGATCTGATTTTTCTTGTGCAGCAGGATAATTGTGGAAATATGTATAGAAGAATTGCACATGTTTAACATATATTGGATTATTTGCCATCTAGGGGAGGGTTGGAAGGAAAGGGGATGAAAATTTGCAACACAAGATTTTGCAAAGATCAATGTTGAAATATTTTATATTTATATGTTTTGAAAATAAAAAGCTTTAATTAATTAAAAAAAAAGAATTGAACAAAGTAACCTCCTACTACTCAAAAAAGTGCTGGTTCTTTTTGTCCAGAATTCAGAATTGCTTATTGTCCACTACTTTGGGCAAAGTTATATATCAATAAAATCTCTTTTGTTCAGTTCAAGCACTCAAATAGTACTTTCAGCTAGTAGTCATAGGATCAACTTTTCTTTTTCCATGTATTTTATCAACTACAACTTTCCTCTTCTCTATGCTTAGTCCCTCCAAGAGATACATAAGGACATATGACTGCAAAAAAAACAAAAAACAAAAAACAAAAAAATCATATTATTGGCTCTCAAATTGCAATCAATTGATGCTTAGTGATAAAAACTTTATAATAATATCAAAACTTTTTTTCTAATATATTAAGTATCAATAGATATCACTCCCATTAAAGAAAAAAAAAACATGGGAGTCATCAATAATTTTTAAGTGTATGAAGGGCATGGCATACAAGACCAAAAAATTTGAGAATTGCTATCTTAAAGAAATTTTTCATTTAAGGCATTTAGCAAGTACAGCAAATGAGAGCACATTTAAATGAATAAAGACTAAGGACTTAGAGTCAGAGTAAGAGGCATATTTAAGTAACAGATAGGGAACTAATCAGAGCCATGAGGGAATTTCCTTTGATAATGCATACAGGCCAGTCAGCTCTCATTTATATTATTAGAATTATCTGGCATTTTGAGGTTTAAAGTAATGCTGGTCATCACAAAGCTGGTGAATTTTAAAGTTAATACTGGAACCTCTTAACTCCAAAGACAAGCTATCTATTCCTTTTACTAATTCCTTCTTCTTCTGTAGTAGATTGTTGCCTAGTCATTTCAGTCATGTCTCACTCTTTGTAACCCCATTTGGGATTTTCTTGGCAGACACCAGAGTGATTTGCTATTTACTTTTCTAGTTCATTTTACAGATGAGAACATTGAGGCAAGCAGAATTAAATTAATTTCTCAGAGTCACATACTTAGTATTTGAGGTCAGATTTTAATTCCTGACCCTATGCCCAACACTCTATTCACCTAACTTCCCTCTCTAATAGGATCATTATACTAACAACCCATCCCTCATGCATATTAGGCAATTTTTTACTTGCAAAGGGATTGAGATTGTCCACAAATGTTGTTTGACTCAGAAGATAAATAGAACATGGTATTCACATCACTTTCTCATCACTTAAGTTCACAACCATGGTCTTTGTGTATAGCAATGGATCATGATTGTTAACTTAACTAAGAGAGTTTTGCTTAGTAGGATCAATTTGAGGCATCCTTAATGCCTAATCTCAAATATCTTCCATCTGTTTTTGTTAAGTAAATATCCTTTTAACTGTTGAATAACATTACTTGTATCTCATTTTATTCTAATATTAAATGTATCTGGGGACGGGCATCAGAAAACACCTTAGAACAACTTCTTTCTATTCAGATGTCAATAACTTTTATCATACCCTGCCTTTGGTTCTAAAATGTATAGTTCTATGTCTTTACTTGCCTTATTCTTTAGACCTGATTCAAAACAATTTCTCTTTTCCCCCAAATTTTTAATCCATTCTTAGAGGAATGACTTTGCACAATTAGGTAGTGGTGATAAAAAGACATGTGACAGACTATAAAAGTAATTTTAGGGGGAAAAACCATGGCAAAATCATTCTAAGCAGTGTCTGCATCTTTTAAATTGTCATCAATCATCAAATTTAATCTTAGAAATTCTTTAAAGCTATAAGTTCAAGGAATAAGAAAATAATTGTCTCACTCTACTCAACCTTGGTCTGACCATATCTGGAATATTGCATTCACTTTTTGGTACTACATTTTTAAAGAACTGTTGATTCAAAAAGGAGAAAAACAAAAATGGTGAAGGGTCTCATGTTAGTGATGTATGATGATCAAATGAAGAAATGGGGAATATACTAGCTGGATAAAAAAGGGAAAAGAAAATCAAGAACAATTACTAATCTTCAAATTTTGAAAGATTTTTACCTTAAAGAGTGATTATGGTTGTACCATTTGTCTCCAGAGAACATAAATAAAAACATTAGATGGAAGGTACAAAGATGAAAATCTAGACTTGATGTCAGTGAAAAATAAAGAACACAAAAAGTTAATTCAGGAGGGAACAGCAACAAAGACTCAATAGCCACTTGATGCTACATTGAAGAGGGAATTCTTCCTCATGTACTGGCTGTTAAATCTCTAAACAGTCTCTGAGAATTCCTTTCAGCTGAAATTTTGTGAGCCAGATTCTATCTTTAGTAACTTATTTGAAGGCAAGAGCATTTTTTTTTTGGATATTTTGAAAAGTATCATTTGCATCATGTGCTTCATGACTGTTCTGTAGATTTATACTCTGTGGTAGAGTTGAAAAAGAGGTGGTACTGAAAGAAGGGAAATGTCTTAGGTAATACTTATCAGAGAGACTAACATGACAGGAAATGAAAAGGAAAGTCAAGCAGGAGTAGATATGAAAATGTGGAGATGTGGAAATTAATGCACTCTTGGAATTGATCCAACCATTCAGGAGAGCAATTTGGAAATATTGCCACAGAACTATAAAATTATGCAAAACCCTTTGACCAACAATACTACTACTAGGTCTGTACACCAAAGAAATCAAAGGAGAAAGAAAAAGATATATGTATAAAAATAGTTATAGCAGATCTTTTTTGTGGTGGCAAAGAATTAGAAATTAAGGAAAAACTCATTAATTAGAGGAATGGCTGAAAAAGTTGTGGTTGGATTGCAATGGAATACAATAATATTATACTATAAGAAATGATAAGTAGGAGAGAATCATAAAAATCTGGGAAGATCTATATGAATGAATGAAAAGTTGTGGTGAGCTTTTTCTTCTCAAAACATAGCCAGGTGATAAAAGTTCAGATCTTTTATTATCTCCAATATAGCCCGGTTAGCTTAGAGGTCCATCTCTCTGCTTGGTTCCAAGAGCTCCCTCTGTGGTCACCAAATCCAAAGGTTTTGTCCTTCAGCCTCTGCCTCTGCTTTCTTCAGCCTCCAACCAGCACAGAGATGGAATGAATCTCTTGTCTCCTTCACTTGGGGCTCAGCTAGCTTTCTGGTGAGTCTTTCAGACCAGCTTGGTCTCAGTGGGGGGCGTGCAGGAGCCCAGCCACCAACTCCTCTCCAATGCAGCTGAACTCCAATCCAGCTGAACTCTCTTCTGCCACCAGCCAGCCAAGTGGAAAATATTCTGCCTTGCCTCGGAGAGAGGGCTTCTGGCGTAATTCCACTGAAATCTCGACTTGTAGCTTCTTCACTCTGAAGAACTTCTTCTGCCACCAGCCAGCCAAGTGGAAAATATTCTGCCTTGCCTCAGAGAGAGGGCTTCTGGCGTAATTCCGCTGAAATCCATCAAAGTGCTCTCTGTCTGCACCAGAATTGCTCCTCTCCAGTCCAGCTGAACTCTCCTCTGCGACCAGCCAGCCAAGTGGAAAATATATTCTGGAATAGCTCTCTCTTCATTGGCCTTATATGTGAATCTTCTGAGAGAATGGGATTATGGGTTTTCTCCCATAGTGCTCTCTGGCCCAAAGAGCTTTAAGGGAGGTGTGAACACAAAGGTGTAAACACAAGCATTGTACTAATTAGTTCTACTTAGTACCTTGTTTCAGGTTCTGGCCAAAATCTTCTTGTAAGATTAGATCAACTCTAATTAGTTAGCAGTTTGTAAAGATTCCAACAATGTCAGCAGGACCAGGAGATCACTGTACCTGATGGCAGCAATATTGTTACAATGATCAACTGTAAATGACTTAGTTATTCTGATCAATACAATAATCTAAGATAATTAGCTTATCTTATGATGAAAAATACCATCTACCTCCAGAGGGGGGGAAATGATAGAGTCTAAATGTAGAATGAAGCATAGTTTTTTTCACTTACTCATTTTTCCTGGTGTGTGTGTGTTTGTGTATATAACTTGGTTAACATGAAAGCATGTTTTGCATGATTTTGTAAGGTTCTGGTTAGCTTTCTGGAGGTCTTGGGACTAACCTTCATTTTAGCAGAATAATTATCATGAGAATAGTCAGGGATAAAGTCCAAGGTCTTTATCTCCTTCATAGTCTGTCTCCTTCCCCTGAGGCTGGGCTAGCTTTCTGGAGGCCCTCAGAATGGGTTTTGGTTTCAATAGGAGGAGGCAGGAGAGCCACCAGGATGGTCTCTATCTTGAAGTCTCTTTCCCTTCCCAGATTTCTTAGCTCTTATATACTCTAAGTACATCATCTTGGGTATCAATCTTGTAGAATAGGTGTTAACTTGTAGAGCTATACTAAGTAATTCTACTGAGTTAACAGCTTGTTGTAGGATTAAATCAATCATACAGAATTCCTGCCCTTTACACTATTTAATGTGCTAGGGGAAATGTCTACCCAAACATATGAAGATTTTCCCAGTGGGTAGATGAGACACTGCAGTGTTTAGAGCTTGCTTAGATATTGACGATATCAAGGTCACTCACTGCATCTTAAGTCATCACCAGTAGTCTTGACTTTGTCTTGTGACTGGATTTTGATAATTCTGGAAGAGAGAATGAAGCCTACAAGCTTGGCAAATTTAAGTCACTCAACTCCAATTTATATTCAAATTAAAAGATATCATTAATACCATTTTACCATTTTTATCTACCTCAAAGCTTTGGAGTACTAAGCAAGTGACAAAGCAGCCAGTGTGGCCACACTGGGAGCTGTAGTAATAACACTGGCTGCAGAGAGTCCAGATCATAGGATTATCTTCTTACTGGAAACAGCAGTGGGATTCTACAGTCCCTTGTATGTCTGAGGCATCTTTGTTGAGGACCATATTTCTAGGAAGAGACTAGAAACGCTGCCCTAAATATCATCTGCTTGACCTAATCCTGGCCTGCTTATCATGATTAACCCTATTCTCAAAACACATAAAAGCATAAAAAACTTTTGTAATGTGTTCATGCTTAAGGGCAGCACAAAATCTGAGAGGCCTGAAAGGTGAACAGCTCTTGTTACAAGATAATTCTGTAAATTACAATCAAATAGCAGCACTTTGCGAAACAAGGCTGGCAAATGAAGAACAGCTTACTGAAATCAGAGCTTTATATATACATACATACATACATATGTGTGTGTGTGTGTGTGTGTGTGTGTGTGTGTGTGTGTGTGTGTGTGTAATAGGCTTTTTTTTTTTCCTGGAGTACTAAACTCTCACAGTAAACATGAGCACCATGAAGTTGGCATAGTGTTTGCAATAAAAATTAATCTAGTCAACAAGTTTGTATGCTTACCAAAACAAGTGAAGAAAAGACTATGACAATAAGATTGCCGAATGCAGAAAGTGCCATTCTACCATCATCACTATGACCTCTTGATGAGGTCAAATAAAATTTTTTGAAGACCTGAATTCCTTCATCATCAATTTGCTGAAAGAGAACAAGCTTATAATTCTTATGACTTTAATCTTCATAATATTATATTCTGTTTAATTTAACACAACAAACTCTATGGATGCATATATTCAGCCAACATTGGTATTTAATGCACTATGTCAATGTAAAGAGAAGAGACAAACAGAATGTGAGAATGATGAAAGCCATGTGGGGCACAGAGTGCTGGACTGATCACAGGCTTATCCTCTCCAAACTATACATTCACATTCAACAAAAGCTTTGGCCTCAAAGCAAAATATGCTTCTCTAACTCTTAACAATTCATCAATAATTTGGAGGGAAGACTGAGTCAAGCTACAGTTGGTGACAGTGGAGCAGAAATGGAGTGGGCAGAATTTAGAGATTTTTTGATGAAAATAATGTAAAAATACAGAAGCTGATGTATGAAAATGAGAATGCCATCAGGTTTACGGGGAAAAAAAAAAAAAAACAAAAAAACAAAAAAACAAACCTAAGTATTTTATCTTTCTCCAAGAAGGTAGTGTTTAACTCCATTAAAAATAAAGTACAAACAAAGTTCAGAGAAATGAAGGATTCTAGGCTCAAAAAGAAGACAAAGGAAATTCAACTTTTCACTTTTACTAACAATCAAAATTTATTTTATGATGCTTTGAAGGCTATTTATGGGCCAACAACCTATGGTGCATTTCAACTATTCAGTGCTGATGGAACCACATTGATTGGTAATAAAAACATGATCCTAGAAAGCTGGCTTGAACACTTTCATAGTGTTCTTAACATACCTTCATTAATCAAGAATAAAGCCACTGACTGTATAGGTTGAAATCAATTTCTCTTTAGCTAAATTTCCAATTGAAGAAACGGTTTTGAATGCCATTAAGCTCTTGTAAAGTGTAAAATGCCAGATTCTATTCAAGCTGAAATTTACAAAGCAAGAGATCTACTGTTTATCCAAAAGGCGACTGAAATTTCCCAAGCTATTTGGCAAAACAGGTATTAGATTATTTAACATTTGGAAGGCATAGTTCTTTCAGGAAATTGTTGATGAAAGGTTCTAGTTATGAACACACTTTGCCACCAGTGATATCATTTTGGTACTCTTCAAGAATGAAAGACAGCAACTATGGCACAATAGTATTTCACCATAATTGTATACTATAACTTGTCCAGTTATTCTCCAATTGATGAAAATCCTTTAGTTTATTTTTTGCCACTACTAAGAGATTTTGTGTGTATGTATTTTGTGTGTGTGTGTGTGTGTGTGTGTGTGTGTGTATTTATGTCTTGCTAAGCAATCTGACAAATATGAGGTGGTATCTAAAAGTTGTTTTATTTGGTGCTTCTTTAATCAATATTGATTTTGCTCATGTTTTATGCTACTATAGATGACTTTCTTCTGAAAACTGTGTGCCTATATCCTTTGACCATTAATCAATTCTGTAATGACCTACATTTTTTAAAATTTAATTGAGCTCTCTATATATTTGAGAAAGGAAGCTTTTATCACAGAAACATGTAAACTTTTTTGTTGTTTTTTGCTTTGCTTCTAATCTTGTCTAACTTTATTTTGTTTATGCAACAGCTTTTTACATTTAAATATCTCTTGTTTGGCCATAAATTCTTCCCTCTCCATAGATTTTACAGGTAAAGTATTCTATGATCCCTTATTTGCTTATGATATTATCCATTATTTCTAGATCAGTAGCTGTTTTAACCTTAACATGTTTTAAAATACAAGATGTTGTTTTATACCTAGATTCTGCCAAACTGTTTTCTAGTTTTCCTAATAATTTTTGTCAAATAGTGAATTCTTTTCCCCAAAGCTTAGATCTTGCTCAAGATTACTAAGATCATTTATTACATTGTATTATATACCTAATCTTTTCCACAGATCCCTCACTCTATTTCACTCTACTTCTTAGCTATTAACAGATTGTTTGGGTAATTGCCACTTTGCCATACAGTTTGAGGTTAGTAATAGTAGTTAACTTTTTCTCATTTTTTTATTCATATCTTTAACCTTTTGTTTTTGCAAATTAATTTTGTTATTATATTTTTCTAACTCAATAATGTACTTGTTGGCAGTTTGTTTTTATGGCACTGAATAAGTAAACTAGGTAGAATGGTCATTTTTATTATATTTGTTTAGCCTATTTTTACAGTTTTTCAGATCTGACTTTATTTGTCTGAACATTTTTTGGTGATTGTATTCATGCAGTTTTTGTGTTTGTCTTGGTAGGAAGACCCAAGTATTTCATATGGTTTGCAGTTATATTAAATGAAATTTCTCTTTCTATTAGATACTACTGTACTTTGTTGGTAATATGTAGAAATTCTGATGAATTGTGCATGTATTTTATTGGTGATGATGTGGGGGGAAGAGGAGGAGAAAGAAAATAAGAAAAGTAGGAAGGACATGGTTAGATTTCTTAATAGCTGAAGACAATTTTAGAGATTCTTTCATCCTACCTCCTTATTTAACAGGTGTTTGAAGTAAATGAATTAAACAAAATAAGACAAAATATAAATGACAGAGCTGAGCCCCAAACTCCAAATTCCGTTATCTTTCTTTTGCTTAAGATGTTATGGTTTTATTTAGTGGAAAATAATAAGACACTGAACTTTTTTTTTTTTCAGTTCAGAAGAGATATGATCAGATTTTTTCAATATTCCTTTTTGTCTTTGTCATTTATATAGCTATTTAAAGTCTGGAAAGCACATTATACACATTACTTCATTTGAGCTTGATAATCACTCTATTAGGTATATGTGTATGAAGCAGAAGCTCACCTAAGCAAAATGGCAGGTAGGCAAAATAATGAGTAAAATGCTGGGCCTGGACATAGGAGTTCACATTTGTCCTCACACACAAAATGGCAGTGTGATCTTGGACAAGCTACTTGTTTGTCTCAGTTTCCTCTTCTGCAAAATGAAGGTAATAGTAGCATTTAACTTTCAGAGTTGTTGTGTGTAGGAAATGAGATAAAAAATTTAAACCAGTTTATATGGGACAGTTGTCCTATATAATAGATGCAATATAAATGCTTATTAATATTTTTATGGTGTTGAAATTTGAACCCATGGCTTTCTGATTCCAAAACAGCATAAATTATATCATATCTTCTTTGTAATAAAACTTCTATTCTCAAGTCCATCTCATACAATTCACTAGGAACAGAAGTATTTGTGTTGGGGCTTACAACATGATCAAAAGTATTGCTTGAAGTCTACTCAAAAATCCCAAGCCTAAGCAAGAATAAGAATGGTGCTCTTGACTTGTACCAGGTACTCATCATGAATCTTGAAATGACCAATATCCTAATATTGAGAAAATCAAAATTGTTTTTTTCCCCTTCCATTGTGAAAAACAGCTGGATGCTATCAGATCTGAATGGGAGAATATTTCAGCTCTCTATTTAAAACAGTTGCATATATTCTTTGAATCATCTGTGGCATCTGTTGCAGCAAGTAGCAGCATCTGTTTAAAAAAGCAGAGGTCTGCTACAATTAAGAAAAAATTGTTATTTCCTTTCTAGTGTGTTATATTTAGTATTGGGGCATTGTGATGATAACTTTTACCATAACTCCCTTTTTGCCTCTCTACATATAGTCTAAAAAAAATATAATCAATCACTCTATGGATATTGGCTTAAGATTCTAATTAAAGATTGTTTTTTTTTTTTTGTAGGTTTATCTTCTATCTAAATTAACATATGAACCAGAACATGTTAAAAGGAAAGTTGAGATTTCCTAAAATGCAGTAACAAAATTATCCTTTTCTAAGAAATAAATAACTATTAGTTCTTGTTCCATCTTTTCATCTAATTTCTATATCAACATTAATCAATATTCTGTGCTTGAGCCTCTTTTCTTCTTCCTGTATACTCTTCTTGGTTGACATCATTCTTTTGCCCAGTTTTCAACCATCACTTCTTTGTTGATTAGTCATGTACATACCTACACACATACACACATTTACACACACACACACACACACACACACACACACACACACACACACATTCCTGACTCCTGTTTTGTAAATCTGATCTTTGAGAACCTCAATTTTAAGGAATGTGCTAGGGCCAGCCATGTCTTCTTTCTTCTCTGAGTCCCACTTCTGATTCTTTTCCACACCATGCCCAAGAAGAGATATTATCTCTATTAAATCCACTCTACTACTGTGACATTTTTCCAGCATTGTCTTCATCTTTTAAAATGTACTTTCCTAAAAAGCACAGACAGCTTTTTTATTGTATTTTTATTCCTAATATTTATCATAGCACAAAGTATTTAATAAATGCTTATTGTCTTGCCTTGTTTTGCCTTGGCTAATCCTACATTTAAGCTGCTTGATAGATATTTCATTTTTATGCATCAAACACAAATTTTCCCAAACTGAATTCATCATCTTCTTTTTCTTCCTCCAATATCTATTTCTGTTCACTGCATTACTATTAGTAGTTATTCTTTCCTTCTCATATATCTAACATTACCCTTACCAAATTCTGCTGTTTCTTTCTTCCTACTGAATCTTATGTTTTCCATCTTTTCCATCTGTATTGTCACTATCATATTTAACTACAATTTCCTAAAACCCTCTCTTCCAGCATTCCTATTTCTTCCTTATTCACTTTGTTATTTGTCATTTTTTTTCATCATGTATGACTTTTTATGATCCCATTTGGGGTTTTCATGGCAAAGTTACCAGAGTGCTTTGCTATTTCCTTTTTAAGCTTATTGTACAAGTAAAGAAACTGAAGCAAATAGGGTTAAGCAACTTGCCTAGAATCACATAACTAGTAAGTATCTGAAGTTAAATTTGGACTTGGGTCCTCCTGAATCCAGGTTTGGTGCTCTATCTACTGTGCCACTTAGCTAATTACATAAAGCTTCCAGATGAATCTTTCTAATGCTAAACCTTATTCACAAAATTTCATTGCTTCAAGAATGACAAAAAAATTATAGACTAAAGTCTCAACAAACATACACACAATACCTTACTTTAAGATTCAAGATGCTCCATAATCTGTCTTCAGTTTACCTTTACACATGTTTTATTATTCCTTCAAGTATATGCTACACTCACATCAAATAGAACTCCTTAATAATTTCATGCTTCCTTATCTTTGCAATGTTTTTCTTGCTTGTTTAAATCCCACTCATCATCATAAGGCCTAGATAAACTAGATGAACCTCAGTAAAATCTACTCTAATATTCTTGGAAGTAATCTCTCTTTGCTGTGAATTTCTAAAAATTCTGACTTGAGCCTTTCTTTGTGTCTTTCATACTCTGCATAGTGTTAGGGTTATTTGTGAATATGTGTACATGTAAGCACATAGTAAATTCCAAGTAGCCTGAGGATTATGTTTTATTTCTTTTTATATCATCTGAAAGCACAATAAGTATTTTATATATGTTTGTTCAACAAACATTTATTAAGTGCCGATTGTCTGCAGAACATTATAGAATGTAATGGCTAGTATATTAAAGCTTGTAAAATTATTTACATGTCATATTTTTTGTTTTTCTCTTTACTATACTCAAATATGGACTGTGAAATTATTCTATGCACTTTTCACAGATAAGCAAGTTGTTTATCAGAGACATTCAATAATTGTCCAAAGTAGTAAGTGGCTGAGTTAGACTTTAAACACAGGTACTCTAACTCTACTGTCAATCATTGGCTTTAAGAATCACATTTTGAGTTTAATTTTTTCTTGTATCACATCGTTTGAGTTGTCATTCTTTAGATTTTTATATTCATATCTTAAGTGTGATTGAATTTTTAGGTTGATTACAACTTTAATAGTTCTCAGGTTGACTTGTTACTTTTCCCCTTTTATCTAAGTCCTGCCAAATTTCTGTTTCCCCCATTTCTAAGTTACTTATTCCTATGGATAGAATATCAAAATATACTTAATAAGTTTGGCCTTTCAATCCTTTGGAATATTTCAATGAATACAAAATTCAAATCTTTATTTTAATGAGTAAAGACTAATAAAATATATTTTATCTTAATAAGAATGATGAAATTTTAACTCATGATAGTGATAATATATTGCATATGTATATGTGTGTCTGTGTTGACATATACACATACACATATATGTGTCATATATGTTATTATAAATATATGTTATTAGCACCTATGTATACATATATAAGTGCTAATATATGGGTGCTAATGACAGGTTGCTACAGTACCAATTAAGTGTTTTTAAAATCATCTATGGATGTCTTCACAACATGAATAAATGGAACAACAGATGGGACAGCTGTGATTCACAGGTGTTTAATTCTGGACTTGTAAATTAGCCAGAAAATGTCAGAGATAGCTATAGACAGAGAACAAAATAAAAGAGATGAAGAAAGGAAAAGTGAGTGAAAATTCAGGAGAGATCAAACGTTCTTTAATAATGATATCTCAAAGACAGAGAGCTTATCAAAAAATCAGAACCAACTATTCTTACATCAGTCTGGAAAATGTATTAGTTTATTTCTCTGGTCCTTACCATCAACTCAATGACCAAAAAATTTCCATGCATTCTCTTTTGAGTGTGTGTGTGTGGTGTGTGTGTGTGTGTGTGTGTGTGTGTGTATTTGTCTCTTTCCACTGCCATATGATAGGCCTTAAAAATACCATTTTAAAATCACTGAGGAAACACTAGTTTATAAAATTGACTAACATATACTGAATTGATCAATCAATTCAGTCCAATTATTAAACTATTTAATGGAATTTTATGTTATACCTTCATTGACTAATACCTTAATTGAATAAAAACAACACTTACATTTATTTAAATAGGTCATCAAAACATCCAATGTAGTTTATATATATTCTTTCATTTTATCTTCCTGTAGACAGACAGACCACATAGAAATTCTTCCCAATAACCTAATCTTTCTTCTAAAAGAATAGGGGGAATATTGAACTTTGAGATTACAAAATTATATCACAAAACATAAATTGATTATATTTAAAAGAGAGACTTGATTACTTATGTAAAAATCATTGCAAAATTATCAACCAATCTGCAGTCAGACCAAGTCAACAATTATTTATTAAGGACATATTAATATGTCAGATACTATACTAAATGCTGGATGAAATCCAACAACTTGTTGTAGTAAAGGCATAAAGAACAAATGCTCTTAGTATGGAGACAAATCTAACCTGATTTATTTAAACAATATTTTGATTTAAAAAAAAGGCAATATATAAGAGAACAGACACAGACCATCACTAATTATGAAGGAAATTTAGCTGACTTTACAACATGAGAAGACTTTAAAATACAGTCAGCAGACATTTGAACTCCACAACTGGAAGTTAAGTTCATCTCCTTGAAATCTGGGAGGTTAAAAAAATAACTAGGTCAAAATATTCTTATTTGGTGCCTGCCATTCCATAATGCTTTAATACATCATAGTATAGAATGCATTTTTTTTCCTTGTATAAATGAGGATAAGGGAAATAGAAAAGCTTAAAGCATTCCCACTAAGGCTCATTAAAGCATAGAAATGTTGCTCAATGGATAATAAATTTTGGGGGATGATTTTCTGTCAGAAAGAGGGTAGTGATCTGAATCTAATACTGTTGAGTTTGAATAAAGAAGTGAATATTAGACTCCTTTGCATTTTGACTTCTTCTGCCAGAGATTTCAGAACAAACAGATATTACAGACTCTATTAATTTACAATATAAAAGGGCTTTATTTTATCCTTAAAGAAGTGGAACTGAAAGAAGATATAACTGAATGTGTCACTTAGCTTATCTTTTGGAGTGTTGACCCTTGCATGTTGCTCCTGTTTTCTTCAGTTACTAATGTGGAAGAAGCAAAATACTGATGTCTCTGCTCTTATCTTTGCTCTTTTGCTTTGCCTATCTGAGAAGAGAGGATCCTGAATCCTGTGTTCCTATTTATGTTCTCTAATTTGCCAGCAATTCATGTGTTTCATGTTAAAATTCTTATATAGCTTCTATTGTTGATATTGATTATATTAAATGTGTTTCCCTTTAGAACAACATTGGGTAGTTAATTTGTAGGTTGAGATTTGCTGATATGCTAAGACCAAACACAAATTTTTCCTCTATAGGCTCAACATTCCAGTGCACTTGGAGGTTGCAGAAAAGAATGACTTGTAAACATTAAAACCTGTTCCATAGGCTCAATACCAATTTAAATTATCCATCACATTTTAGAGAAGAGGTTGGTAGAGTATTCTGTATGGTACCACAGCAGAAAACTGAAGATACTACAAGTTTGCAGACAGCATAGGAAGAGAAACAAAAAATTTAAAAATCCATACAAGGACATTTAAGGATCTGGAAAGAGAACAACAAACAGATGAACAAACAATAAATATGGTAAGTGTATTTTATGACAACCCAATTCAATGTCATCTACAGCATTATACTGAAATATAAATGATGCAGATGTCCTATGAGGAAGTAAAAAGGGCACTGAAGAAAACAGATAAGTCAAAGGCTAGTACATAAATAAAATTATACATGGTGTCAGTCCATGCTGAGCATAAATAATAAAATTGTAAGGTCATTGAAGCATTTGTTTTCATTATCAGAAAAAAGGCAGAAGGAAAAAAGATAGGAAAAATTCATTATTACCCAAAGAAAGGAAAGAATACACTCATAGCAACTTATTCACATGCCTACTTTCTCATGCCTAAATTTTTTAATTATTTTTTTATTATAACTTTTTATTGACAGTACATATGCCAGGGTAATTTTTTATATTATCTCTTGCACTCACTTCTGTTCCAACTTTTCCCTTCCCTCCCTTTACCCTCTCCCCTAGATGGCAGGCAGTCTTATACATGTTAAATATGTTATAGTATATCCTTGATACAATATATGATGCAGAACCAAACAGTTCTCTTGTTGCACAGGAAAAATTGGATTCAGAATCCTAAAATTTTTTTGTGAGAAAAATGTATACATTCACCAAGATCATGATATGTTAACAGTGATGTGTCATAGATCATATTCTACCCAAAAGCATATATTTATAAGCACATTTGTCTCATAATCATAGTAAAATTTTTCATGTATATAGCTTGCTTTGCACATATTTGCATGCTATCACTCCTGTTAGATTTCAAACTCCCTGAAGGAAGGGACTGCCTTTTTGTCTTCTTTTGTATCACCAGCTCTTTTTACAGTGTTTGATAGGTATTTCATAAATATTTATTGAATGGATTAAATCAAAATGTCTCATTCAAGATTCTATTACAGGTTTTCTTATCTTGAGTGTGGTTTTAGAAATTATACTACATGGTTTTTAGTAAGATTATAGGAGGTATAGAATAGATGCACAATTTCTTTTTTTATTATAGCTTTTTATTTACAATATAAATGCATGGGTAATTTTTTTCAGCATTGAAAATTCCAAAACCTTTTGTTCCAACTTTTCCCCTCCTTCTCCCACCCCTTCCCTCAGATGGCAGGTTGACCAATGTATGTTAAATATGTTGAAGTATAAGTTAAATACAATATATGTGTACATGTCTAAACAGTTATTTTGTCGTACAAAAAAAATCGGACTTTGAAATAGTGTACAATTATCCTGTGAAGGAAATCAGAAATGCAAGAGGACAAAAATAGAGGGATTGGGAATTAATTCTATGTACTGGTTCATAGTCATCTCCCAGAGTTCTTTCGCTGGTTCAGTTCATTACTGCTCTATTGGTTCAACTGATTGTTGAAGAGGGATGCATCCTTCAGAATTGATCATTATATAGTATTGTTGTTGGGGTATATAATGATCTCCTGGTCCTGCTCATTTCACTCAGCATCAGTTCATGTAAATCTCTCCAGGCCTTTCTGAAATCATCCTGCTGGTCATTTCTTACAGAACAATAATATTCTATAACATTCATATACCACAATTTATTCAGCTATTCTCGAATTGATGGGCACTCACTTCTGTTCCAACTTTTCCCTTTCCTCCTCTCCCTCCCCCCCCCCCCCAGATGTTTCCAGTTTCTGGCCATTACAAAGAGGGCTGACACAAACATTCTTGTTCATACAGGTCCCTTTCCTTTCTTTAAACTCTGTTTGGGATATAAGCCCAGTAGTAACACTGCTGGATCAAAGGGCATGCACAGTTTGATAACTTTTTGAGCATAGTGCCAAACCACTTCCCAGAATGGCTAGATGTAATTCACAATTCCACCAAAAATGTATCAGTGTCCCAGTTTTCCCACATCCCCTCCGACATTCCGCATTATCTTTCCCTATCATTCAAGTCAATCTGACAGGTGTGTAGTGGTATCTCAGAATTGTATCAATTTGCATTTCTCTGAATAATAATGAGTTGGAGCATCTTTTCATATGGCTAGAAATAGTTTCAATTTCTTCATCTGAGAATTTCCTGTTCATATCCTTTGACCATGTATTAATTGGAGAATGGCTTGACTTCTTATAAATTAGAGTCAATTATATATTTTAGAAATGAGGCCTTTATCAGAACCTTTGACTGTAAAAATATTTTTCCCAGTTTATTGCTTCCCTTCTAATCTTGTCTGCATTAATTTTGTTTGTACAAAAACTTTTCACTTTGATATAATCAAATGTTTTTATTTTGTGATCAATAATGATCTCTAGTTCTTCTTTGGTCATAAATTCCTTCCTCTTTCACAGGTCTGAGAAATAAACTATATTATGTTCTTATAATTTATTTATAATCTCATTCTTTTTGCCTAAGTCATGAACCCATTTTGACCTTATCCTGGTGTACAGTGTTAAGTGTGGTCAATGCCTATACTAATTTCCAATTTTCTCAGCAATTTTTATCAAACAGTGAGTTCTTATCCCAAAAGCTGGGATCTTTGGGTTTGTCAAACACTAGATTATTAAAGTTAACTATTTTGTCTTTTGAACATAACCTATTGTACTGATTAACTAGTCTATTTCTTAGACTAGTTTTTGTAACCACTGCTTTGTAATATAATTTTAGATCTTATACAGCTAGGCCACCTTCATTTGATTTTTTAAAATTAATTCCTTTGAAAATCTTAACCTTTTATTTTCTCATATGAACTTTGTTGTTATTTTTTTCTAAGTCATTAAAATAGTGTTTTGGGAGTCTGCTATAGTGCTAAATAAATAGATTAGTTTAGGTCATATTGTCATTTTTATTATATTGGCTCACCCTATCCAAGAGCATTTGATATTTTTCCAATTGGTTAGATCTGACTTTATTTGTGTGGAAAGTGTTTTATAGTTTTTTGCTCATATATTTCCTTATTTTCCCTTGGCAGATAGATTCCCAAATATTTTATACAATCAATAGTTTCTTTAAATGGAATTTCTCTTTGTAACTCTATGTGTTGGATTTTGTTAGTGATATATAAAAATGCCGATGACTTATGTGGGTTTATTTTGTATTCTGCAACTTTGCTAAAAGTGTAGATTATTTCTAATAATTTAGTAGAATTTTTAGTAGAATTTCTGGGGTTCTCTAAGTATACCATCATATCATTAGTGAAGAATGATAATTTGGTTTCCTCATTACCTATTCTAATTTCTTTAATATCTTTCTCAACTCTTATTGCCAGAGATAACATTTCTAATACAATATTAAATAGTAACAGTGGACTTCCGGTTAAGATGGCAGAGAGGAGGCACATAGCTGTGTAGCTCCACGCTTTCTCTCACTATCCATATCATTACAAGCCTCTGAATTAATGCTTGACTGAAAAAAAAAACCCACAAATAGTTACCAAGAGAAGCCATCCTTGAGATTCGCCAAGAAAGGTCTGTCTTTACTGGAGGGCTGGGACGGTTTTAGATCGGGCGCAGGAGGCGGGCAGCAGCAGTGAGAGCACAGGAGCATACTGGACAGGGGGTGGGGAGTGATCACAGTCGTCTCTGCGGGGAGAGCTTAGCTACAGGATTGGATACTTTGCCCTGGCAGCAAGTCAGCAGCCCAGCAGAGAAGCTAAAAACACCGGGGGTGAAGAATACAACCCCAAACAGCTGGAGTCTCTCGGGACCTGGCCGCCCCCGCCTTCCCCCTCCCCCCCCCACAGTGACTCAGCACGCTCTGGTATCTCAGAGCACAGGCTCAGCACAGTCCTGCTAGTGCCTCACTGCTGCACCCCCACAGTCTGGAGAGGAATCTCGGTAATACCACCCAGCCCCTCCCCCAAAGAAAGACTCCAGTTTTTTCTGTTTTTCTTTGCTAGTTTGTCTTTGATTATTAGACAGAATGAGCAAGAAAGTGAAGAGGACTTTAACCCTTGACAGCTTCTATACAGATAGAGAGCTGACTCTAAATCCTGAGGAGACTAAAAACAGACAGTCCCCAGGTGAATCCCCAAAGGAGGAGATCATCTATTCTTCAGCACAGATGAACCTCATAGAAGTAATTAAGAAGTCTCTCACAAGGGAGCTAGAAGAAAAATGGGAAAAGGAGAGGGAGGCTTGGCAAAAGAGCCTGGAGAAGTCAGTTAAAGAGAGAGTGGATAAAGAAGTAAAATCCTTGAAAAATAGGATTGGTGAACTGGAAAACAAAATTGGCGAAAAGGAAAAAAATTCCACAGAACAAAAGAACTCAATGGGACAATTAAAAAAAGATTTTAAAAAAGTGAGTGAAGAAAATACTTCACTGAAAATCAGAATTGAACAATTGGAATTGAATGACTCAAAGAGACAAGAAGAATCAGTCAAGCAAATCCAAAAAAATCAAACAATGGAAAAGAATGTGAAATACCTTCTGGGGAAGAAAACAGACCTGGAAAACAGATCCAGGAGAGACAATCTGAGAATCATTGGACTTCCAGAAAAACATGATGAAAAAAAGAGCCTGGACACTATCTTCCAGGAAATTATCAAAGAGAACTGCCCAGAAGTCATAGGAACAGAGGAAAAAATAAACATTGAAAGGATTCATCGATCACCCACTGAAAGGGATCCTAAAATCAAAACACCAAGGAATATAGTGGCCAAATGCCAGAACCCTCAGAAGAAGGAAAAAATATTGCAAGCGGCTAGAAAAACCCAATTCAAGTATCAAGGAGCCACAATAAGGATCACCCAGGATCTGGCAGCATCCACATTAAAAGATCGAAGGGCCTGGAATATGATATTCCGAAAGGCTAAGGAACTTGGTATGCAACCAAAAATAACTTACCCAGCGAGAATGAGCATCTTTTTCCAGGGAAGAAGATGGACATTCAACAAAATAAGCGAATTTCATCTATTTCTGATGAAAAAGCCAGAACTTAACAAAAAGTTTGATCTACAAATATAGAACTCAAGAGAAATCTAAAAAGGTAAAGATTAATCTTGGGAACTATATTTCGACTATATAGATGTATAAAGAATACATGTATACCTTGTTCTAGAAACTGATGTGGAAAGGACATTGTACCAGAAAAAGAGTAAAGTGGGGATAGTACATCTCATGAAGAGGCATAGGAAACCTATTATAGCTGAGAGAAAGAATGGAGAGGGATGAATATAGTGGGTATCTTACTGCCTTCAGAATTGGCTTTAAGTGAAAAATCTTAAGACATATTCAATCTATGGTGAAACTTCTCCCACCTCATTGAAAAGTGAGAAGGGAAAAGTGAAAAGGGAAGGAATAAGCTAAGCGGAAGGGAATACAGAAACTAGGAGGGAAAGGGGTAAGATAGGAGGAGGAACTCTAAGGCAGGGGGGAGGGATACTAAAAAGAGAAAGCTGTGAGAAGCAAGTGGTGCTCACAAGCTTAATACTGGGAAGGGGGGAAAGGGGAAAGAAGGGAGAAGAGCATAAACCGGGGTTAACAAGATGGCAAGTAATACAGAATTGGTCATTCTAACCATAAATGTGAACAGGGTAAACTCCTCTATAAAGAGGAAGCAGTTAGCAGAATGGATTAAAAGCCAGAATCCTACAATATGTTGTTTACAGGAAACACACCTGAAGCGGGGAGATACATGCAGGTTAAAGGTAAAAGGTTGGAGCAAAACCTACTATGCTTCAGGTGAAGCCAAAAAAGCAGGGGTAGCCATCCTGATCTCAGATCAAGCTAAAGCAAAAATTGATCTAATTAAAAGAGATAAGGAAGGGCACTATATCTTGCTAAAGGGTAGCATGGATAATGAAGCACTATCTATATTAAACATATATGCACCAAGTGGTGTAGCATCTAAATTCTTAAAAGAGAAATTAAGAGAGCTGCAAGAAGAAATAGACAGTAAAACTATAATAGTGGGAGATCTTAACCTTGCACTCTCAGAATTAGATAAATCAAACCACAAAATAAATGAGAAAGAAGTCAAAGAGGTAAATAGAATACTAGAAAAGTTAGATATGATAGATCTCTGGAGAAAATGTAATGGAGACAGAAAGGAATACACTTTCTTTTCAGCAATTCATGGAACCTATACAAAAATTGACCATATATTAGGACATAAAAACCTCAAACACAAATGCAGTAAGGCAGAAATAGTAAATGCATCCTTTTCAGACCACGATGCAATGAAAATTACATTCAACAAAAAACCAGGGGGAAGTAGACCAAAAAATAATTGGAAACTAAATAATCTCATACTAAAGAATGATTGGGTAAAACAGCAAATCATAGACATAATTAATAACTTCACCCAAGAAAACGATAATAATGAGACATCATACCAAAATGTATGGGATGCAGCCAAAGCAGTAATAAGGGGAAATTTCATATCTCTAGAGGCCTATTTGTTTAAAATAGAGAAAGAGAAGGTCAATGAATTGGGTTTGCAACTAAAAATGCTAGAAAAGGAACAAATTAAAAACCCCCAGTCAAACACTAAACTTGAAATTCTAAAAATAAAAGGAGAGATCAATAAAATTGAAAGTAAAAAAAAAAAACTATTGAATTAATTAATAAAACTAAGAGTTGGTTCTATGAAAAAACCAACAAAATAGAAAAACCCTTAGTAAATCTGTTTAAAAAAAGGAAAGAGGAAAATCAAATTGTTAGTCTTAAAAATGAAAAGGGAGAACTCACCACTAACGAAGAGGAAATTAGAGCAATAATTAGGAGTTACTTTGCCCAACAATATGCCAATAAATTCGACAACTTAAATGAAATAGAAAAATACCTCCAAAAATATAGCTTGCCCAAACTAACAGAGGAAGAAGTAAATATCCTAAACAGTCCCATCTCAGAAAAAGAAATAGAACAAACTATCAATCAACTCCCTAAGAAAAAATCCCCAGGACCAGATGGATTTACATGTGAATTCTACCAAACATTTAAAGAACAATTAACTCCAATGCTAAATAAACTATTTGAAAAAATAGGGATTGAAGGAGTCCTACCAAACTCATTTTATGACACAGACATGGTACTGATACCTAAACCAGGTAGGCTGAAAACAGAGAAAGAAAATTATAGACCAATCTCCCTAATGAATATTGATGCTAAAATCTTAAATAAAATATTAGCAAAAAGATTACAGAAAATCATCCCCAGGATAATACACTATGACCAAGTAGGATTTATACCAGGAATGCAGGGCTGGTTCAATATTAGGAAAACTATTAGCATAATTGACTATATCAATAACCAAACAAACAAAAACCATATGATCATCTCAATAGATGCAGAAAAAGCATTTGATAAAATCCAACATCCATTCCTAATAAAAACACTTGAGAGCATAGGAATAAATGGACTTATCCTTAAAATAGTCAGGAGCATATATTTAAAACCATCAGTAAACATCATATGCAATGGGGAAAAACTGGAACCTTTCCCAGTAAGATCTGGAGTGAAGCAAGGTTGCCCACTATCACCATTATTATTTAATATCGTATTAGAAACACTAGCCTCGGCAATAAGAGTCTAGAAAGATATTAAAGGAATTAGAGTAGGCAATGAGGAAACCAAACTATCACTCTTTGCAGATGATATGATGGTATACCTAGAGAACCCCAGAGATTCTACTAAAAAGCTATTAGAAATAATTCATAATTTTAGCAAAGTAGCTGGCTACAAAATAAATCCCCATAAATCCTCAGCATTTTTATACATCACCAACAAAACCCAACAGCAAGAGATACAAAGAGAAATTCCATTCAGAATAACTGTTGATACCATAAAATATTTGGGAATCTATCTACCAAAGGAAAGTCAGGAATTATATGAGCAAAATTATAAAAAAGTCTCCACACAAATAAAGTCAGACTTAAATAATTGGAAAAATATTAAGTGCTCTTTGATCGGCCGAATGAACATAATAAAGATGACAATACTCCCTAAACTAATCTATTTATTTAGTGCTATACCAATCAGACTTCCTAGAAAATATTTTAATGATCTAGAAAAAATAACAAAAAAATTCATATTTAACAATAAAAAGTCGAGAATCTCAAGGGAATTAATGAAAAAAAAAAAATCCAATGAAGGTGGCCTACCTGTACCTGATCTAAAATTATATTATAAAGCAGCAGTCACCAAAACCATTTGGTATTGGCTAAGAAATAGATTAGTGGATCAGTGGAAAAGGCTAGGTTCACAAGACAGAATAGTCAACTATAGCAATCTAGTGTTTGACAAACCCAAAGATCCTAACTTCTGGGAAAAGAATTCATTATTTGATAAAAACTGCTGGGATAATTGGAAATTAGTATGGCAGAAATTAGGCATGGACCCACACTTAACACCATATACCAAGATAAGATCAAAATGGGTCCATGACCTAGGCATAAAGAACGAGATTATAAATAAATTAGAGGAACATAGAATAGTTTATCTCTCAGACTTGTGGAGGAGAAAGAAATTTGTGACCAAAGATGAACTAGAGACCATTACTGATCACAAAATAGAAAACTTTGATTACATCAAATTAAAAAGCCTTTGTACAAAGAAAACTAATGCAAACAAGATTAGAAGGGAAGCAACAAACTGGGAAAACATCTTCACAGTTAAAGGTTCTGATAAAGGCCTCATTTCCAAAATATATAGAGAACTGACTCAAATTTATAAGAAATCAAGCCATTCTCCAATTGATAAATGGTCAAAGGATATGAACAGACAATTTTCAGAGGATGAAATTGAAACTATTACCACTCATATGAAAGAGTGTTCCAAATCATTATTGATCAGAGAAATGCAAATTAAGACAACTCTGAGATACCACTACACACCTGTCAGATTGGCTAAGATGACAGGAAAAAATAATGATGAATGTTGGAGGGGATGCGGGAAAACTGGGACACTAATGCATTGTTGGTGGAGTTGTGAACAAATCCAACCATTCTGGAGAGCAATCTGGAATTATGCCCAAAAAACTATCAAATTGTGCATACCCTTTGATCCAGCAGTGTTTCTATTGGGCTTATATCCCAAAGAAATACTAAAGAAGGGAAAGGGACCTGTATGTGCCAAAATGTTTGTAGCAGCCCTATTTGTAGTGGCTAGCAACTGGAAAATGAATGGATGCCTATCAATTGGAGAATGGCTGGGTAAATTGTGGTATATGAATGTTATGGAATATTATTTTTCTGTAAGAAATGACCAGCAGGATGAATACAGAGAGGACTGGCGAGACTTACATGAACTGATGCTAAGTGAAATGAGCAGAACCAGGAGATCATTATACACTTCGACAACGATATTGTATGAGGACATATGTTGATGGAAGTGGATTTCTTTGACAAAGAGACCTAACTGAGTTTCAATTGATAAATGATGGACAAAAGCAGCTACACCCAAAGAAAGAACACTGGGAAACGAATGTGAACTATCTGCATTTTTGTTTTTCTTCCCGGGTTATTTATACCTTCTGAATCCAATTCTCCCTATGCAACAAGAGAACTGTTCGGTTCTGCAAACATATATTGTATCTAGGATATACTGCAACATATCCAACATATAAAGGACTGCTTGCCATCTAGGGGAGGGGGTGGAGGGAGGGAGGGGAAAAAATTGGAACAGAAACGAGTGCAAAGGATAATGTTGTAAAAAAAAAAAATTACCCTTGCATGGATTCTGTCAATATAAAGTAATTATTAAATAAAAATTTAAAAAATAAATAAATAAATAAATTGTAACAGTGATAGTGGGCAACATTGTTTCACTCCTAATCTTATTGAGAATGGTTGCAGTTTATCCCCATTACATATGATGCTTACTGATGGTTTTAAATAGAGGCTATTAATTATTTTAAGGAAAACTCCATTTATTTCTATACTCTCAAGTGTTTTTAATAGGAAGGGATGTTGGATTTTATCAAATGCTTTTTTTGCATCTATTGAGATATTCATATGGCTTTTGTTAATTTGGTTGTTAATATGGTCAATTTTATTAATAGTTTTCCTAATATTTAACCAGCATTGTATTCCCGGTATAAACCCTACTTGATCATGGTGTATTATCCTGGGCATGATTTTCTGTAATCTTTTTGCTAATACCTTATTTAAGATTTTAGCATCAATATTCATTAGGGAGATTGGTCTATAATTTTCTTTCTCTGTTTTCAACCTACCTGGTTTAGGTATCAGTACCATGTCTGTGTCATAAAATGAATTTGGTAGGACTCCTTCAAGACTTAGTTTTTCAAATAGTTTATATAGCATTGAGGTTAATTGTTCTTTAAATATTTGGTAGATTCACATGTAAATCCATCTGGTCCTGGGGATTTTTTCTTAGGGAGTTGATTATTAGCTTCTTCTATTTCTTTTTCTGAAATGGGACTATTTACCCAATTTACTTTCTCCTCTGTTAATCTGGGAAGCCTATATTTTTGGAAGTAGTCATCCATTTCACTTAAGTTATAAAATTATTGGCATAAAGTTGAACAAAGTAACTCCTTATTATTGCTTTAATTTCCTCTTCATTGGTGGAAAGTTCTCCCCTTTCATTTTTAAGACTACTAATTTGATTTTCCTCTCTCCTTTTTCTAATCAGATTTAACAAAGATTTGTCAATTTTATTGGTTTTTTCATAAAACCAAGTCTTAGTTTTAATTTTAATTCAATAGTTTTTTTTTTATTTTCTATATTATTAATTTCTTCTTTTAATTTTAGAATTTCAAGTTTAGTAATTGATTGGGGGTTTTTAATTTGGTCTTTTTCTAGCTTTTTAAGTTGTAGGCCCAATTCATTGATATTCTCTTTCTCTATTTTATTCAAGTAAGCCTCTAAAGATATAAAATTTCCCTTTATTACTACCTTGTTTGCATCCCACAAATTTTGGTATGACATCTCATCAATGTCATTATCTAGAATGAAATTATTAATTGTGTCAATAATTTGCTGTTTCAGCCAATCATTCTTTAAGATGAAATTTAGTTTCTAATTACTCTTTGGTCTATTTACCCCTATGTTATTGTTGAATGTAGTTTTTATTTAGTCCTGAAAATACACGTTTACTATTTCTGTCTTCCTGCATTTAATTTTGAGGTCTTTATGTCCTAATATATGGTCAATTTTTGTATAGGTTCCATGAACTGCTGAGAACAAAGTATACTCCTTTCTGTTACTATTCAGTTTTCTCCAAAGAGCTATCATACCTAATTTTTCTAATATTCTTTCTTTCTTATTTGTTTTGTGGTTTGATTTATCTAATTCTGAGAGTGCAAGGTTGAAATCTCCCACTATTTCAGTTTTGCTGTCTATTTCTTCTTGCAACTCTCTTAACTTCTCCTTTAGGAAGTTAGATGCTATACCACTTGGTGCATATATGTTTAGTATTGATATTATTTCATTGTCTATGCTACTCTTTATCAAGATATAGTTTCCTTCCTTATCTCTTTTAATTAGATCAGTTTTTGCTTTTGCTTGATCTGAGATCAGGATGGCTACCCTTGCTTTTTTTGTGTCACCTGAAGCATAATAGACTCTGTTCTAGCCTTTTACCTTTACTCTGTATGTATTTCCCTGCTTTAAATGTGTTTCCTGTAAATAACATATTATAAGGTTCTGACTTTTGATCCAATCTGCTTTCTGCCTCCGCTTTATGGGACAGTTCATCCCATTCACATTTATGGTTAAAATTACTATTTCTGTATTTCCTGTCATCTTATTATCCCCACATTATGCTTTTTTTTTTTTTTTTTTTTTTTGCCCTCCCTTATCCCTTTTCCCAGTATTAAATTTATGGGCCTACTTATGTCATGCAGCTCTCCCTCTTCCCTTTGAATCCCTTCCCCTTTCTTGTACCCTTCCCTTATTACACTTTTACTTTTGCCTTTTCCTCTCCCCCTTTTTAATGAGGTGAGAGAAGATTCCCTGTAAAACAAATATATCAATTATTTTCTCTTTGAGCCAACTCTGATGAGAGTAAGATTCACACAATGTTCCTCCCCCTCTCTAAATACCCTCAGATATGATAGGTTTCCTTTGCCTCTTCATGGGATGTAGTTTCCCTCTTTTTATCTTCCCTTTTCTCTTTTTCTGACACTATCACCTTTCTATTTCTACTTCCCCTTTTTACGTTATATCAATAAAATCAAATTATACATGTGGTCTTTATATATAACATATATATATATCTTTTTTCATCATAATTTTTGGGTAATCTAATGAACCTCAGGTTATCTCTCCTAGATCTACTTTCCAGGTCTGTAAATATTTGACATTTTTTTCCAATCTTTCATTTTTTTGGTTTTGCTTGACTGATTCTTGATGTCTCAATGAATCAGTCATTTCTATTTATTCAGTTCTGATTTTTAATGAGTTATTTTCTTCATTAGCTTTTTTTTTACTTCTTTTTGTATATGCCCAATTGGGTTTTTAAATGAATTGTTTTACTCCATGGAATTTTTTTCCATTTCATTTTTTTTTTAACTGAGTTATTTTTTTTTTCCAATTCATAAATCCTACTTTCTTGGGAGTTCTTAATGTTTTCCATTTTACAAATCCTACTCTCTTGCGATTTCTTTACCTTTTCCAATTCACAAATTCTGTTTCCCTGAACTTCCTGGGAGTTCTTTACCTTCTCCAATTCACATTTCAGGAGATTGTTACTCTCTTGCATAGTTTCTTTTTCCTTTCCCCATTTTTCTTCTAGCTGACTTTTAAGATTTTTTATAGTCTCTTCTAAGAGAGATTTGTGTGATGGGAATCAGCCTACATCCCCTTTGCAGTTTGGTCTGGAGACTGTTTACTATTAGTCTCATTGGGGTTGAAAAGCTGTTCTCTTTCTGTATAGAAGGTATCAATTGTCCTTTCGATTTTTGTACTCATTTTTTTAAAAGCCTGTAGGGTCTGCCTTCAGGGCAAGGAGGTTACCAGCTTCCTCTGCAAAACAGGGATAGGTATGGATGGTAGCTGTCCTGCCAACAGGATGCAAAGAACAGCAAGATACAGGAGTGCTCTGGGAAAGAGTTCCCCACTGGAAATGACTCAGACGCAGGTAGCACGGATGAGCTGCGGAAGTGCCCAGTGAAGAACCCTGCTGTGAGGATTAGCGATTGCCCTAGGGCTACAGACTGAGCAGTGAAAGTGTCACTACCCTGAGCCAAAGCCTTCTGTGGGGCTATGGGTATGAGCAGTTGTCCAGCGAATAACCCCACACGGACCAGAAGTGTCCCTGCCAAGGGAAGCATAGTCATGCTGTGGAAGTTCTATTGCCCCAGGCTGAGCCCCACACTGTGCAGAGTAGAGGCTGCCCCAGGCTGTGTCCCCCTCCCATGCAGATTTGTGACTGCCCCAGCCCTTGCTGCAAAATACAGTTGCACAGCTGTGCTGTGGTTTGTGCTGAGTCACTTCCAGTTTTAAATGGTTATAGCCAGATCTTTTTAGGTTTGGGGCGTTTTTTAGAGTATCCTCTGTCTTTGGCTTTAATTTTTCTTCCGGTCTATTGCTTTGTAATCAAGGCAGAGCAGTCAGCCTATGCCAGAGTCTTCTCTATATATTTTCTAAGCACACAGGCCACCCCAGTCCCTGGTCCACTCTGGACCTTAGCCTCTGGTTCTATCTTTGCTTGTGTTGATCTGTTCTGGCCTCTCAGGACAAACCTTTTCTGGTGATCTTCCAGATTATCTTCCAGATTGTACTTCTAATCTTCGTGAACCAGTCAAGCGCTATTTTTGAGCCTGAATTTAATAATTGGTCGAGGGTATGAGAGGAGCTTAGAAAGTCATGTGTGCCTTCTCTGCCATCTTGGCTCCACCCCCCCCCTACAATTTCTTTGTTATTGGTATTTCCATGATGAATAAGCTCCTACTATCAATGCAGGTTTATACTTTCTTCACAACTTTAAATCATAAATATTTGTCTAGAGACTGAGAATCCTGCCCAGTTAACACAGTCAGCATGTATTAGAGTCAATACTTAAACCTAGACATTCCTACCTATCATACTGTCTCTTTTGATGTGTTGTAAGAAGTGAAAATAAAGATAGATATTTTGAGGCTAGAGAAGTAAAAAGGTAGAATATCTGCTATCTTTTCTTTTGATGCTAATTTTAACTTCAATAATGTTTAACAATATTATAACTGGTTGGAAACTATTTTCCTCACTATTCAAAAACTCAGCTGTTCTTTGTCTTTTCCCATTTCTATCTAAAGATTCCATTTTGTCTAATTACCTAATTCACAGTCCAATAATTAAGCAAGTGTCTTAAATTGGTGAAATTGTAGCTGCAATAATTTTTGCTTTTTCACTGAAGTCGTGTTTGATAATAACAGACAGTTTGACAGGAATTGAAAATCCATAGGGAGTGGTGAAATCAACCTCTTGGCTCTTTCTTGATAATAATAGAGTATATTTTCAGGAAAATATGCTTAATTTATTTTCACAGATTCTACACAATTACTCTTTTCTTTTACTTTAATTAGCTTTTCATAGGATCAGAGCTGAACCTCACAGGAACTGTTGATCCCAACTGTTGCAAAGAATTTAAAAAATGGTAACTGTGATGTGACAAAAAAGACTTTTGTTTTTCAACAAACTTGCATGTCAACAATATATACAGCAACACTAGGACTTTTGGCTATTCAATAGTTTACTAAAAAGCAATTAGAGTAGGTAACCAATTTGTATATTAATAATTTTGGCATTAACAATTTTTATGAGCTGATGGCCTGAATTTATTGTTGTATATCAGTTTCAAGGCATCTTCAAATTTACCAAAACTACCTATCTTAAGGAAAAAAATCATATGATTATTAAAATAACATACAAATGCTAAGCTAAACTTCCACTTAATTTGTTTTTGAATTACGATGCTTGCTTATTCCTGGGTGTCTGAAATCTATCAATTATTTTAGGCATAATTACATTAGAATCTTAAAACAAAGAAACAAATATGATTTAATGGACCTGGCAATTCACTTGATTCAAACCTAATTACAATAAAACCTATAATTTGTATTCTGTGTCCATTAGAAAATGGACACTTTATTAAAAATAACTTTAATATCAAAATTAATTCTTTTAATTTATCCTTATTAATCTATTATAGGATTTGTTATATTCCTTTTATATTTGAATTGGGAAAAATAGTTTACGGGATCCTCTTCAACTCAAAAATTCTGCTGTATTCTGTCAATTTGTACTACACAAAAATAGAATCCATTCCCAAACCTATCTGACTTCAATCCTACCATTTTGACTTTTCTGAAAACTACTTATATTAACACTTGGATAACTTTAATTTGTTAATGTTATTTATTGTGCTATCTTTCCTATTGACCTTTTTTTTTTTTTTTTTTTTGCAAGTCCACTACTGCAAGGTAAGGTCTTTCAGAAGAATGATCCAAACTATGTTGTCAGATAGTCTGTAGATTATTAAAGTGTTTTCTAAGGCCAAATTAAAGACAGAACATCCCAGTTTAAGATTATCAATATATTAAAGTTTATTTGCAGAATTCCTTTGTTTATGATTTCAAAGTGGGGAAAAATTACTTATTCACATATTTTATTTGGGGTGGGAAGATAAAATTCCTTCCAATTTTCACATGTCATTGTTAAAGCTAATACTGCTCACATATAATATGAAAATAAATTTGGGAACCTTAGCCCTACTGTGGCAACAAAATTAATTTTCTTTCCATATGTGCTCAAATGACACTAAAAATTTCTAAATCATGTAAGCAATAAGATGAAGAGTGAAATTTCTTTTCTGATCCCAAATACACAAACGTGAAGGACAATCTAGAAGAAGAGATGAAAAATATATTTAAAGGAAAATATACTGCAAGGTTCCTTTTCACATATGTTTTGCTCACAAGCAAAACATGTGAAACTTTGAAGATAGAGTGAGTAGAAACAATTTAAATATCATTAGATCCAAAAAGATCATGATGGGGCAAGAAATCTTACCACCACGATGAAATAAATAAGATAACTGTTTAGAATTTCTTAACAAAGAAAATGAAAAACAAATTTCTAATTTGTAAAAAAAAAAATCACAATGCCACAAGCTAAAAAAAAAAAATAAGGCTGACAGTCTCAAGACACATAGTGATTAAATTTAACAATTTAATTTATAAACAAATTCTGCAAGTCATCAGGAGAAAGATCTTCAAATACAAAAGAAAGGGTTGTAACAATTGTTCTATATCCACTAAAAAAGGTAAAGAGACTGGAATAAATATGTGCCAAAGAGCAATGGAACTCAGGATGAAATGGCTATTTACCTGCAAATCTAAGTTTATGTAAGAAGGAAAAAATGGATGCTCAATGATAGTGAAGACTATAAATCATTTTTTAGAAAGAAAACCACAATTGAAAATAGCATTTACTTCCTAAGAATCTCAAATAATAATTTATTCCTATAAGGAGTGAATAAATACACAAACAAGAACAACAAAAGGAACACAATAACAGAGACCAATAAGAGATTTATTTCCTAATATATAAAAAGACAGAGAGGTAAAGTTAGAAATCTTTTTTTTTGTAAACTTAATAATATTGTATGTTTTTCTGATGACATGGAAATTATGTCATTTAAGCTATAAATTTTCTCCATTACTTCCTTCCCCCAACCATCCTCAAGACAGCAAAAATCTGATATAGGCTGTACATGTGAAGTCACATTAAACATATTTCCACCTCAGACAAGCTGTGAAAACACTGAACAAAATGAAAAAAAAAAACTATAAGAAAAGGGGGGAAGGGGAAAATTGAAAATAATATGCTTTGTTCTGAATTCAGTTAGTTTTCTCTTGTTCTTTCTCTTGATGTAATCATCTTTTTCAAAAGTCCCTTGGAATTTGTCTTGGATCATTGTATTGTTGAGAAGAGCGAAGTCTATTATAGTTGATCATTGCAGAATGTTGTTACTGTGTACACTTGTTTCCTAGTTCTACTTTCTTCACTCAAAATCAGTTCATTTAAGTCTTCCCAGGTTTTCCTGAAATCAACCTGTTCATCATTTCTTATAGCATAATAATATTCTATTACATTGATATTCTGAAACTTGTTTAGGCATTCTGCGATTGACGGATGTCCATAAATTTCCACTTCCTTGATGCTACAAAAAAGGCTGCTATAAACATTTTTTGCCCATGTGGGTCCTTTCCCTTTTTTAATGCTCTTTTTGGGCATAGTTTCTAAATGTTCTTAAGAATGATTAAAACATTTCACAACTCCACCAATAATACATTAGTGTCTCAGTTTTCCCACATTCCCTCCAACATTTATCATTTTCTTTTTTATCATCTTTGACAGCCTAAGAAGTATGAAGAAATATATCTGAGTTGTCTTAATTTATATTTTTCTAATCAATAGTAATTTAGAACATTTTTGTATGACTAGAAATGGCTTTAATTTCTTAATATGAAAATTGTTTATATCTTTGACCATTTATCAATTTGGGAATAATTTGTATTCTTATAATTTTGAGTCAGTTGTATGTATATTTTAGAAATGAGGCTTTTATAAAAATCACTAGCTGTAAAATTTTCCCCAGCTTTCTGGTTCACTTCTATTCTTGGTTGCATTAGTTGTGTTTATTCAGGACTTTTTAATTTAATGTGATCAAAGTTACCCAGTTTGTATTTCATAATGCTTGCTTGTTCTTCTTTGCCCATATATTTATCCTTTTTCCACAAATCTGGGAAGTAGGCTATTTTTCGTTCTCCTAATTTGCTTATAATATCATTCTTAATGACTAAATCAAGAACCCTTTTCAACCTTATCTTACTATATAGTGTTAGGTGTGGATCAATGCCTAGTTTTTGCTATACTATTTTCTAATTTTCTCACTATTTTTGTCAAATAGTGAGTTCTTATCCTAGAAGCTATAGTCTTTGAGTTTCTTAAACAAATAAAATATCATTACTGTCATTGATTACTGCCTTGTGTTACCTTACTTATTCCACTGATGGTTTTGATGGTCTTGCTTTATAATAGAGTTTCAGGACTTGTACAGCCCACTTTTTTTTTTTTTTTTTTTTTTTTTTTTGCATTTTTTTCATCAATTCCCTTAACATTCTTGTCCTTTTGTTCTTTCAGATGAATTTTGTTATTATTTTTCTAGTTCTATCAAGTAAGTTTTTTGGCAATTTGATTGGTATTGCAATGACTAAATAGACTGATTTAGATAGCATTGTACTTTTTTATTATATTAGCTCAGCCTACCCATGAGCAATAGATATTTTTCCAATTATTTACATCTAACTTTATTTATGTGAAGTGTTTTGTAATTGTGTTCATATATATTGGTTTGTTCTGACATGTAGACTTCCCTTCAAATCCCTTCCTGCTGGGCTTTGGCAATAATGTATAGAAAGTCTGATGATTTATGTAGGTTTATTTTATATCCAACCAGTTTGTTAAACTTGTTAGTTAATTCAAGAAGTTTTTTTTTATTGATTCCCTAGGAATGCTATCTCATCATTTGCAAAGAGTTATACCTCTGTTTCCTTACTGCCTACTCTAATTTCTTCAATATATTATTCTTATTGCTAAAGCTAATGTTTCTAGTACAACGTTGAATAATATTTTTTATAACAGGCACCTTTTCTTCCCTCCTGAAGACTTCTAGCTTATCTTCTTTATATTTAATGCTTCTTGATAAGATACTACTTACCATTAAAAAAATAAAACTTAATTATTTTTTTTTTCCTTTGGTAGCATTTTTTTTTTTTTTAATTAGGAATGGGTGTTGCATTTTGTCAAAAGCCCTTTCTGCATCTATTAAGAAAATTGGACTTCCGGTTAAGATGGCGGAGAGGAGGCTCACAGTTGCATAAGCTCCGCGCTTTCTCTCACTATCCACTTCATTACAAGCCTCTGAATCAATGCTTGACTGAAAAAAAACCCACAAATAGTTACCAAGAGAAGCCATCCTTGAGATCCACCAAGAAAGGTCTGTCTTTACTGGAGGGCTGGGGCGGTTTTAGATCGGGCGCAGGCTGAGGGCAGCGGCAGTGAGAGCACGGGAGCAGAGCTGAGAGGGGGTGGGGAGTGATCGTAGCCGTCTCTGCGGGGAGAGCTTCGCTACAGGTTTGGAACCTGCAGCAAGTCAACAGCCCAGCAGAGAAGCTAAAAACACCGGGGCTGAAGAATACAACCGCAAACAGCTGGAGTCTCTCAGGACCTGGCCCCCCCCCCCCCCCCTTCACTCCCCTCAGTGACTCAGCACGCTTTGGGATCTCAGAGCGCAGGCGCAGCACAGTCCTGCTAGTGCCTCACTGCTGCCACCTGCAGTCTGTAGAGGAAGCTCGATAACACACCCAGCCCCCCCCCAAAGAAAGACTCCAGTTTTTTCTGTTTTTCTTTGGTAGTTTATCTCTGATTAATAGACAGAATGAGCAAGAAGCTGAAGAGGACTTTAACCCTTGACAGCTTCTATACAGATAGAGAGCAGACTCTAAATCCTGAGGAGACTAAAAACAGGCAGTCCCCAGGTGATTCCCCAAAGGAGGAGATCGTCTGTTCCTCAGCACAGATGAACCTCATAGAAGTGATTAAAAAGGCTCTCACAAGGGAGCTAGAAGAAAAATGGGGAAAGCAGAGTGAGGCTTGGCAAAAGGAGAGGGAGGCTTGGCAAAAGAGCCTGGAGAAAGTTAAAGAGAGAGTGGATAAAGAAGTAAAATCCTTGAAAAATAGGATTAGTGAACTGGAAACAGAAAACAGCTCTCTAAAAAACAAAATTGGTGAAATGGAAAAAAATTCCACAGAACAAAAGAACTCAATTGGACAATTAGAGAAAGATTTTAAAAAAGTGAGTGAAGAGAATACTTCACTGAAAATCAGAATTGAACAAGTGGAATTGAATGACTCGAGGAGACAAGAAGAATCAGTCAAGCAAATCCAAAAAAATCAAACAATGGAGAAAAATGTGAAATACCTTCTGGGGAAGACAACAGACCTGGAAAACAGATCCAGGAGAGACAATCTGAGAATCATTGGACTCCCAGAAAAACATGATGAAAAAAAGAGCCTGGACACTGTCTTCCAGGAAATTATCAAAGAGAACTGCCCAGAAGTCATAGGAACAGAGGAAAAAATAAACATTGAAAGGATTCATCGATCACCCACTGAAAGGGATCCTAAAATCAAAACACCAAGGAATATAGTGGCCAAATGCCAGAACCCTCAGGTGAAAGAAAAAATATTGCAAGCGGCTAGAAAAACCCAATTCAAGTATCAAGGAGCCACAATAAGGATCACCCAGGATCTGGCAGCATCCACATTAAAAGATCGAAGGGCCTGGAATATGATATTCCAAAGGCTAAGGAACTTGGTATGCAACCAAAAATAACTTACCCAGCGAGAATGAGCATCTTTTTCCAGGGAAGAAGATGGACATTCAACGAAGTAAGCGAATTTCATCTATTTCTGATGAAAAAACCAGAACTTAACAAAAAGTTTGATCTACAAATATAGAACTCAAGAGAAATCTAAAAAGGTAAAGATTAATCTTGGGAACTATATTTTGACTATATAGATGTATAAAGAATACATGTATACCTTGTTCTAGAAATTGATGTGGAAAGGACATTGTACCAGAAAAAGGGTAAAGTGGGGGTAGTACATCTCATGAAGAGGCATAGGAAACCTATTATATCTGAGAGAAAGAATGGAGGGGGATGAATATAGTGGGTATCTTACTGCCTTCAGAATTGGCTTTAAGTGAAAAATCTTAAGACATATTCAATCTATGGTGAAACTTCTCCCATCTCATTGAAAAGTGAGAAGGGAAAAGTGGAAAGGGAAGGAATAAGCTAAGCGGAAGGGAATACGGGAACTGGGAGGGAAAGGGGTAAGATAGGGGGAGGAACTCTAAGGCGGGGGGAGGGACACTAAAAAGGGAGGGCTGTGAGAAGCAAGGGTGCTCACAAGCTTAATACTTGGAAGGGGGGGAAAGGGGAAAGAAGGGAGGAAAGCATAAACCGGGGTTAACAAGATGGCAAGTAATACAGAATTGGTCATTCTAACCATAAACGTGAACGGGGTAAACTCCCCCATAAAGAGGAAGCGGTTAGCAGAATGGATTAAAAGCCAGAATCCTACAATATGTTGTTTACAGGAAACACACCTGAAGCGGGGAGATACATGCAGGTTAAAGGTAAAAGGTTGGAGCAAAATCTACTATGCTTCAGGTGAAGTCAAAAAAGCAGGGGTAGCCATCCTGAACTCAGATCAAGCTAAAGCAAAAATTGACCTAATTAAAAGAGATAAGGAAGGACACTATATCTTGCTAAAGGGTAGCATGGATAATGAAGCACTATCTATATTAAACATATATGCACCAAGTGGGGTAGCATCTAAATTCTTAAAAGAGAAACTAAGAGAGCTGCAAGAAGAAATAGACAGTAAAACTATAATAGTGGGAGATCTTAACCTTGCACTCTCAGAATTAGATAAATCAAACCAGAAAATAAATAAGAAAGAAGTCAAAGAGGTAAACAGAATACTAGAAAAGCTAGATATGATAGATCTCTGGAGAAAATGTAATGGAGACAGAAAGGAATACACTTTCTTTTCAGCAGTTCATGGAACCTATACAAAAATTGACCATATATTAGGACATAAAAACCTCAAACTCAAATGTAGTAAGGCAGAAATAGTAAATGCATCCTTTTCAGACCACGATGCAATGAAAATTACATTCAACAAAAAACCAGGGGGAAGTAGACCAAAAAATAATTGGAAACTAAATAATCTCATACTAAAGAATGATGGGGTAAAACAACAAATCATAGACATAATTAATAACTTTATCCAAGAAAACGATAATAATGAGACATCATACCAAAATGTATGGGATGCAGCCAAAGTGGTAATAAGGGAAATTTCATATCTCTAGAGGCCTATTTGTATAAATAGAGAAAGAGAAGGTCAATGAATTGGGTTTGCAATTAAAAATGCTAGAAAAGGAACAAATTAAAAACCCCCAGTCAAACACTAAACTTGAAATTCTAAAAGTAAAAGGTGAGATCAATAAAATTGAAAGTAAAAAAACTATTGAATTGATTAATAAAACTAAGAGTTGGTTCTATGAAAAAACCAACAAAATAGACAAACCCTTAGTAAATCTGATTAAAAAAAGGAAAGAGGAAAATCAAATTGTTAGTCTTAAAAATGAAAAGGGAGAACTCACCACTAACGAAGAGGAAATTAGAGCAATAATTAGGAGTTACTTTGCCCAACTTTATGCCAATAAATTCGACAACTTAAATGAAATAGAAAAATACCTCCAAAAATACAGCTTGCCCAAACTAACAGAGGAAGAAGTAAATATCCTAAACAGTCCCATCTCAGAAAAAGAAATAGAACAAACTATCAATCAACTCCCTAAGAAAAAATCCCCAGGACCAGATGGATTTACATGTGAATTCTACCAAACATTTAAAGAACAATTAACTCCAATGTTATATAAACTATTTGAAAAAATAGGGATTGAAGGAGTCCTACCAAACTCCTTTTATGACACAGATATGGTACTGATACCTAAACCAGGTAGGCTGAAAACAGAGAAAGAAAATTATAGACCAATCTCCCTAATGAATATTGATGCTAAAATCTTAAATAAAATATTAGCAAAAAGATTACAGAAAATTGTCACCAGGATAATACACTATGACCAAGTAGGATTTATACCAGGAATGCAGGGCTGGTTCAATATTAGGAAAACTATTAACATAATTGACTATATCAATAACCAAACAAACAAAAACCACATGATCATCTCAATAGATGCAGAAAAAGCATTTGATAAAATCCAACATCCATTCCTAATAAAAACACTTGAGAGCATAGGAATAAATGGACTTTTCCTTAAAATAGTCAGGAGCATATATTTAAAACCATCAGTAAGCATCATATGCAATGGGGAAAAACTGGAACCTTTCCCAGTAAGATCTGGAGTGAAGCAAGGTTGCCCACTATCACCATTATTATTTAATATCGTATTAGAAACACTAGCCTCGGCAATAAGAGTCGAGAAAGATATAAAAGGAATTAGAGTAGGCAATGAGGAAACCAAACTATCACTCTTTGCAGATGATATGATGGTATACCTAGAGAACCCCAGAGATTCTACCAAAAAGCTATTGGAAATAATTCATAATTTTAGCAAAGTAGCTGGCTACAAAATAAATCCCCATAAATCCTCAGCATTTTTATACATCACCAACAAAACCCAACAGCAAGAGATACAAAGAGAAATTCCATTCAGAATAACTGTTGATACCATAAAATATTTGGGAATCTATCTACCAAAGGAAAGTCAGGAATTATATGAGCAAAATTATAAAAAAGTCTCCACACAAATAAAGTCAGACTTAAATAATTGGAAAAATATTAAGTGCTCTTGGATCGGCCGAGCGAACATAATAAAGATGACAATACTCCCTAAACTAATCTATTTATTTAGTGCTATACCAATCAGACTTCCAAGAAAATATTTTATTGATCTAGAAAAAATAACAACAAAATTCATATGGAACAATAAAAAGTCGAGAATCTCAAGGGAATTAATGAAAAAAAATCAAATGAAGGTGGCCTAGCTGTACCTGATCTAAAATTATATTATAAAGCAGCAGTCACCAAAACCATTTGGTATTGGCTAAGAAATAGATTAGTGGATCAGTGGAAAAGGCTAGGCTCACAAGACAGAATAGTCAATTATAGCAATCTAGTGTTTGACAAACCCAAAGCCCCTAACTTCTGGGAAAAGAATTCATTATTTGATAAAAACTGCTGGGATAATTGGAAATTAGTATGGCAGAAATTAGGCATGGACCCACACTTAACACCATATACCAAGATAAGATCAAAATGGGTCTATGACCTAGGCATAAAGAATGAGACTATAAATAAATTAGAGGAACATAGAATAGTTTATCTCTCAGACTTGTGGAGGAGAAAGAAATTTGTGACCAAAGATGAACTAGAGACCATTACTGATCACAGAATAGAAAATTTCGATTACATCAAATTAAAAAGCCTTTGTACAAATAAAACTAATGCAAACAATATTAGAAGGGAAGCAACAAACTGGGAAAACATTTTCACAGTTAAAGGTTCTGATAAAGGCCTCATTTCCAAAATATATAGAGAACTGACTCAAATTTATAAGAAATCAAGCCATTCTCCAATTGATAAATGGTCAAAGGGTATGAACAGACAATTTTCAGAGGATGAGATTGAAACTATTACCACTCATATGAAAGAGTGTTCCAAATCATTATTGATCAGAGAAATGCAAATTAAGACAACTCTGAGATACCACTACACACCTGTCAGATTGGCTAAGATGACAGGAAAAAATAATGATGAATGTTGGAGGGGATGCGGGAAAACTGGGACACTAATGCATTGTTGGTGGAGTTGTGAACGAATCCAACCATTCTGGAGAGCAATCTGGAATTATGCCCAAAAAATTATCAAAATGTGCATATCCTTTGATCCAGCAGTGTTTCTATTGGGCTTATATCCCAAAGAAATACTAAAGAAGGGAAAGGGACCTGTATGTGCCAAAATGTTTGTAGCAGCCCTGTTTGTAGTGGCTAGAAACTGGAAAATGAATGGATGCCCATCAATTGGAGAATGGCTGGGTAAATTGTGGTATATGAATGTTATGGAATATTATTGTTCTGTAAGAAATGACCAGCAGGATGAATACAGAGAGGCTTGGAGAGACCTACATGAACTGATGCTAAGTGAAATGAGCAGAACCAGGAGATCATTATACACTTCGACAACGATATTGTATGAGGACATATTTTGATGGAAGTGGATTTCTTTGACAAAGAGACCTGAGTTTCAATTGATAAATGACGGACAAAAGCAGCTACACCCAAAGAAAGAACACTGGGAAACGAATGTGAACTATCTGCATTTTTGTTTCTCTTCCCGGATTATTTATACCTTCTGAATCCAATTCTCCCTACGCAACAAGAGAACTGTTCGGTTCTGCAAACATATATTGTATCTAGGATATACTGCAACATATCCAACATATAAAGGACTGCTTGCCATCTAGGGGAGGGGGTGGAGGGAGAGAGGGGAAAAAAAAATCGGAACAGAAATGAGTGTAAATATAATGTAATTATTAAATAAAAAAAAAAAAAAAAAAAGAAAATTGTATGATTTCAGTTGGTTTCTTTATTGATATGGTCAAATAGAATGATACTTTTCCTAACATTGAATTAGCCCTGCATTCCTGGTATAAATTGTATCTAGTCATAATATATTAATGTGATAATAAATTAACATAATCTTTTTGGTCATATGTCATTTAAAATATTTCCATCAATTTTCAATTGGGTAATTGATCTATAATTTTCTTTTTTTGGTTCTTCCTGGTTTAAGTATCAACAAAATATCTGTGTCATAAAAATAACTTTGTAGGACTCTTTCATGTACTTTGGCAAATAGTTTATATGGTATTTTAATTAATGTTTCTTTATAAAGGTTTGATGGAAGTCACTTTTAAATCCACTTAGCCCTAGAAATTTTTTCTGAGGGAGTTCCTTGATAAATTTTTCAATTTCTTTTCTCTAAAATTAGGTTAATCAAGTATTTTTCCCTTCTTCTCTTAATCTGGACAATTCATATTTTTATAAATATTCATCCATTTCAAATAGATTGTCAGACTTATTGGCATGCAATTATTCAAATTCATCTCTAATTATCACTTCAGATCTTCATTGGTTGTGAAGTCACCCTTTTCAATTTTTGATTTGGTGTTGTGATCTAGTTCAGATGGATCTGAATCGGTCCCTGTTCGGGCGCCAAAATGTGGTGATCTTTTTCTTCTCAAAAAGCAGCCAGGCGATAAAAGTTCAGATCTTTTATTATCTCCAATATAGCCCGGTTAGCTTAGAGGCCTATCTCTCTGCTTGGTTCCAAGAGCTCTTGGCTCTTTGTCCTTTGCTTCTGCCTCTGCTTTCTTCAGCCTCCAGAGCCAGTACCAAGTTGAATCTGTCTTGCCTTGAAGAGAGGGCTTCTGGCGTAATTCTGCTGAAATCCCGACTTGTAGCTTCTTCACTCTGAAGAACTTCTTTGACTGGCCCATTGAAGCTCTATTTATGCTAGTGCTCTCTGGCCCAAAGAGCTTCAAGGGAGGTGTGAACTCATTGAACTCCAATGAGTAAAGGTGTGAACACAAGCCTTGTATTAATTAGTTCTACTTAGTACCTTGTTTCAGGTTCTGCCCAAAACATCTTCTTGTAAGATTAGATCAACTCTAATTAGTTAGCAGTTAGTAAGGATTCCAACAATTTGGTACTTTAGTTTTTGAAGACAGAAATCTGATAGAGTTAATAGGGAATAGTCAATGAGTAAAATATGAATGGAATTTGATAAAGCCCTGCCTACAGGTGAATCAATGGGATTACAATTTTAGGACTACTTTAAAATAGGAAAGAAAATATATAAGGTAGGATTTCTAATATCAGGGGAACTGAAAAGAGTATATAATGCTCTGAAATTAAATGAAGAAAGAACTTTGTCATCTCAGAAAGAGAAGATTATACAGGGGAGTGAAAAAGGAGAACAGAAGAAAGGTTGAAAAACAATAAAGAAAAAGTTCTTACTTTGAAGGCATGAATAAATTCTATGATGAATGTTGTCATGGGAAAAGAAAGATGGCCAATCCAGAGAGATCCTTTTACTGGATGAGGTGTGATAGATTTGATACTTAAAAGTATTTTTGTTTTCCATCAGAGATGGGGAGAGTTGGAACTCTCTAGAGAAAAAATGGAATCTAGTAGAATAGGAGAGCATGAACACAGGGAGAAATTTTAAATGAAAACTTCAAAAGAAGTAACAGTAAATGATGTGTGAGTGGAGAAAGGTGAGAAAGAATTTCTTTGGACATTTAGTGCATTGTATTCCCTAACAAGAATCTTCTCTATGAAATACAGAACAATGACCATTATGACTTTTCTTGAATTCCTGCAGAGAGAAGTAACTCAATGTTTTTCCAATGCCATTCATTCCAAATTTTCACAATTCTAATTATCAATTGAATATTTTTTTTTATAGGATATGAAATCTACATTTGTTACTTACCAAATTCAAATTGTTTTACACATTCTGACTTCTAAGACCTAGAAGAAGAAAAAAGTCATCCATTTTGAAATGATCATCTTTAAACTACTTTAAGAAATGTATTAAATCCTTCATTCATCTGACTGTGAAAATATTCTCATGACATATTTTTCACTTACTTTATTCTTTTTTGTGATATTTTTTCTTTTGATCTGTTTCATGACATATTTTTGTTTTATTTTTATTAACATTTTTCTCCATCACTTTCTTATCTAGGAAATCAATAAAACAAGAAATTTCTCTTTTATTTGTAGCTTTTGTTTACTTCTGAAGTATACATCTCACATTGAAAATTTAACAATTGTTTTCAAGAAACATTTGGAACTAATTCCAATATAATATTGTTATTCCCTTACCACTAGCAAGTTTTCAATTCAAAAAAAAATTCAAGTTAATAAAAGAAGTATTCATTTGAAAAGATTTTTAGTCCTTTCACTTGAAGGCAGGAAAAGGGCACACACACACACACACACACACACACCCAAAGTGCATTTACAGACAGATGATTTGGCTTCAAATTCTGGTAAAATATCTTACTATCTTTGTGACACTGGGCAAGTTTCTTCTCTTCCACAACTCTCACTTTGCTTTTCTATGATATCAGATTTGAGTGGTTGACCTTCTATGAATGAAACAGAGATATTCTCTGACTGTTTTCTTATTAATGATTTTCCTAAATGATAGCTCTCAGGACTAAATGTGACACTTCAGATGTATTCTGAACAGGAAAGACTATGTTACACTTATTGTTCCCTATTATAAACAGTTTCTCTTAATATACTCTACATTTTCATTAGCTTTTCTGGCTTCTATAATATTTTACTCACTCATATGCTTCATCATACTTTACAAATATGTGACAATACAGCCAGTGATATTTTCCATCTGGGTTTCCTCTAGGGCATGTTCAGATATAGTTATTATTATTATTTAAAAAATTTTCCTTAGACTATATAAAAATCCCTTAAGAGAATTAGGACAGTTTGTTTTACTATTTAATTGGAAAACTTTACTTGATTAATGAATCCTGGATAAACCATAAAATTACTGAATCAAGAGAACCTTTCATTTCTTCCTAGAGTACATGCAAAGAGAATGTGTGAGATGATTGAGTGAAAAGCTCCTAGGGCTAAATCTTTATTTGATGGATAATCACTTGAGATTTCCTTTTCAATTATACAAAGTTTATTTAAATTCTTTCATTGTAATCAAATAGATATTGCTATTCAGTAAAACATAAATATTTATTTTTTTAAAGGTTTAAAAAATCAGCTAAAATAAAGCTAATTCTTCTCAAGAATAAGAAACACTAGAATAGGGATAGCTAGACAGTGCAGTACATAGAGCACCAACTCTGAAGTCAAGAAGATCCAAGTTCAAATCAAGCCTCAGACATTTAACATTTACTAGCTATATGACCCTGGACAAGTGATGTAATCCCAATCACCAATAAAGAATTATTCTACTTATAGAATAAAAATAAAAGGCGCATAATTTATTTGAAAGGAAGTTAGAGTACACTTAGCCACAGTCCTAGAATACAGAACTTAAGACTTTCTGATTGTTGGCCCAGCACTCTATCCATTGGGCCACCCAACTCTCTTAATTATATATTCAATCCAAAAAAAAATTATATCCAATGCTTCCTTTTCCTTACTAAATGACATTCTTCCTCTTATTTCCATGCATTAGCAAAAATTATAATGCCTTTCTAAAAAGCTAACATTATCTATTTCTCTTAGAACCCCTAATTTCTTTAGGGTTATTTTTTCACCTCCTGAATTTATCTCCCAAAAGAGGGTTTTTTCAATTCCCATTTATTTTTATTTTTTGCTTTTTTTTTGAGAGGCAATTGAAGTTAAGTGACTTACCCAGGGTCACATAGTTAGTAGTTAGTGTTAAGTGTTGAGACTAAATTTGAACTTAAGTCCACCTGACTCCAAACCTGATGCTTTAATCCACTGCATCATCTAGTTGCACCCCTATTTATTCTTTCAAGTATTACACTACCCATTATTTTTGCCTTGATATTAAATATATTTTGTATCTACTTATTTTTGATGCTCTACCACTCTACCCCCAAGTAGAACATAAAGTCTTTGAGGGAAAGGATAATTTTATTCATGTTTTTGTATTATCCATAATATCTAATTCAGTGAATAGTATATTGTATATATTTAATAAATTGCTTGGTAATTTGAATTAGATTATTATCAGTGTTATCATTAATACAGTGTTTTTCTTACAACAGTATTATACGGATATTATCATCTCCATTTCACAGAAAATGAAACACAAATTGGACTCATTGTAACTCTACTGATAAGAAAAGATGGTACTTTAGAACAACTGTACTGAAAAGAAAATGAAACTAAGAGGTGGCTTTCATATCTCCCATCATGTTTCAACTAGTCAAGACCTTGATTTAATTTCTTTTTGCACATTGAGAAACAGACACGTTAACCCTGGACCAATGCCAGAAAGATATCACCAAAAGAAAGATGAACAATGTTAGAAAGTAAGAGTTTGTTATGACAAGATGCAGTTGGAAAGACTCCAATGACAACTTCTTCTATTCAGAGATCAAAAAGTTGTGGGCTAGACAGCTGAAGTACTTTGACCAGGATCCCAATCTTTTGTGGTAGAGACAATGGTGAATTCAGTTCATATAACTTCAAGTAGACTGATTTTACATATTGCCTCACAATGCCCATTTTGGCAATAATCCATAACCAGAGCACATCAATTGTAGAATGTTTGAACAACTTGTTGCATGTGAAAGTAAGGAATAAAATAATTCTTTTACCCACAAAAATATGAGTAATTCAGAGAAATATGGGGAAAATATATGAAGAATTCAGCAAAGACTGAAGAACCTAGAAAAATGACTAGAAGGACTAATATAATGAAATACATTGCAATATTATTATATAAAATATATGTGCTATAATAAAATATTGTAAATAAGATGAAATCATTTAATATGATTTAAACAGTATTATAGAATTATAATACACTTATAATAATAATGTATATTTGAAATTAAGATTAGAAGATTTCAGATGTCAGATTAAACATTGTTATAAGAAAGAGGTCTATGGATTCCTGCTCCTACGGAAACACTGTAGCATCTCACAAAACTATTAATTATTTTTTTTTGCTTTATATGAATTACATCTCTGATATTATTATTAATAATAATGATGAGAGTAATAATCATTTTGATGGAGTTTTGATCAAAATGGTTTAAGGAAAAATTAAGATTTGCATTATTCTTTGTTGGAATCCTTACTAACTGCTAACTAATTAGAGTTGAAAGATGGGACAGATATTTAGAAAACAGCCTGTTTCTGTTCAAGGAAAATGTTTAGAGAGCATTGTCAAAGTTATGGAAAGCCAAGGTTTAATTATAAGTTTACAGCAAATCACTGAACTTTTACAAACTGTAAAGGATATATGTCCTTGTTTCTCTCTTGATAAGGAATTAGATCTAAATGAATGGAAATTGGTTGGAGAGGATCTTTGTCAATTCTATGACAAAAATGGGCCTAACTCAATAATTAATACATATAATGTAATACAATTGGCTATAAGAAGTTATTTAAGTGATAGAATGATGAAAAGGAAAGTACAGGAGGAAGAAATGCCAACTTTACTAGGTGAAAAGGAGGACGAATCAGATGAGAATGGAGTTAATTACAATTCTGAGTATGATACTTCACAGCAGGAGGAATTAGGTGATTCCACATCTCATGACCCTCCCCCCGCAATTAACCCTTCATGGGTGGAACAAGGGGGAGGGAGAGAGACAGAAACACAGTCAGCTTCTCCTGTAAAGCAGAATTTGACGAGATTAGAAAAAGCATTAATTAAAGCAAAAAATGAAGGAGAAGATATATCTGATTTTATAAATGCATATCCTGTGATTGAAGAGCTCAACTCCTCAGGTCAGAAAGGGAGAAGATACACTCCTTTTAATTTGGGAAAAATTAAGATTTGAAAAAGGGTTGCACTCTTTATGGGGCTACATCATCTTATGTGAAGATGTTACTGGATAATTTGTCTTATGAAATCCTAACCCCAAATGACTGGAAATCCATAACGAAAACTTGTCTAGAACCGGGACAAAATTTATTGTGGCTTTCAGAGTTTCATGAATTATGTAGGATTCAAGCCCAACGCAATAGGCAAACAGGAGCTATTGTACAAGTTGCTTTTGACCAACTAGCTGGAGAAGGTCAGTATGCAGAGAGTTCAGAACAGATTTATTATCCCATAACAGTGTATGAGCAAATTTCTAAGGCTGCAATAAAAGCTTGGAATTCTCTCCCTGGACAGAAAGATGGAAATAATGCTTTCACAAAAATAGAGCAAGGTCCCAATGAACCTTTTGCAGATTTTGTGGGACGTTTACAAACAGCTGTAATAAGAACCATTGGAGATAATGCAGCAACAGAAATAATGACTAGACATTTGGCTAAGGAAAATGCCAATGAGATTTGCAAGAGAATTATATGGGGGCTAGACAAAAATGCTCCTTTAGAAGAAATCATTAGACGCTGTGCCACAGTGGGCACAAATGCTTATTATGCCCAGACTATGATGAACATGGAAAGACAAGGTCCTTCTTGGCAGAGGAATTCTAGAGAAACTCGTCGATGTTTTCACTGCGGAAAAATTGGACATTTGAGAGCTCAATGTAGAAATGGAGATAGAGCGAGAAGACAGGGTGAGAGAAAACCCAAAACTCCATGTCCAAAATGTAACCGAGGCTTTCATTGGGCCTCTAAATGTATATTGACCCAGAGGAATGAGAGGCAGGGCCCAGCTCCAAAGTATCAATCAAAGGACAGGTGGGGCATGATAGCAGCTGAGGTTACACCAGAGAGACTTTAGAAATTCAGAACTCTGATGTCATCAACCAACAGAAAAGCAATCAGGATTACAGTTGGGAAGAATACAGGCCTTTTAAGACAACAAGACAATATCCAATGCAAACAGCTCCAATGTAATTACCAGATGATGAGGAGAAATCCCAAAAGTGGTAAATAGAAGAGAATTAGATAGGTTAAGTGCTTGGGGAAGAGGATCTGCTTATATTTCCACAGATGAAGAAAGAATCAGATGGCTGACAATGAGACTGTCAAAAGGATTCTTAAAATCTTCAGAAATCATTGGGTTCCCTGAGATGAAAAATTGTTGATGAGACTTTTTGCAGTACTTCAGAGCTTACAGGAATTATTAGATTCCTGGCACATGAACTAATGGACAATGGATTCCTTATGGACTATTTCTAGGACTTATGGACATTTGTAAATTTTCAGGTCGATTTATGTTGTTACATTACTACTAGCCTGTGTTATATTACTATGTGCTTATGTATTTTAAGCAATTGCAAGAATCATTGGATTTCTTGAGATGAAAGATTGTTGATGAGACTTTTGTAGTAGTTAAATTTTCATGTTGATTCATGTTATTTGTTACATTACCACTAGCCTGTGTTATATTGCTGTGTGCTTTTGTAAATTATGTATAATGCCTCCCATATTGATGGATTTATGTATACCATGTATATCTGTTACAAAGTTCTGGCCCATATTGATGGATTTATGTGTACCCCTTCAGAAACCCACTAATCTGATTATATTTCCTATTCCCTTTGGTGTTTTCATCTAACAAAAGAAAGGGGGAGATGTTGGAATCCTTACTAACTGCTAACTAATTAGAGTTGATCTAATCTTACAAGAAGATGTTTTGGGCAGAACCTGAAACAAGGTACTAAGTAGAACTAAGTTCAATGAGTTCACACCTCCCTTGAAGCTCGTTGGGCCAGAGAGCACTATGGGAGAAAACCCATAATCCCTCTCTCTCGTATCCCACAATTCCTCCCTCTTGGATAAAAGAAACAGACAGAAGCTCTCGGTCAGATTTCAGTAGAGTTACGCCAGAAGCCCTCTCTCCGAGGCAGGGCAGAATATTTTCCACTTGGCTGGCTGGTGGCAGAAGTGTTCTTCGGAGAGAGGAAGACGCTACAAGTCGAGATTTCACCGGAATGACATGAAGACTGGAGCTGGCTGGAGGCTGAAGACAGCAGAGGCAGAGGCTGAAGGACCAGACCTTTGGATTTAAAGACATTTGGATAGAGCTCTTGGAACCAAGCAGAGAGATAGGCCTCTAAGCTAACCGGGCTATATTGGAAATAATAAAAGATCTGAACTTTTATCACCTGGCTGTGTTTTGAGAAGAAAAAGCTCACCACATTTTGGCGCCCTGAACGTGGGACAAACAGACCCCTCAGTGGATTTCAGTGGAAAAGCTCCGATCCTGATTCAAGTGGAAAAGCCTCTGATCCTGATCCAGTGGAAAAGACTCTTCAACCCAGAAATTAGAGTGAGTACAACAAAGAAATTTTGTTAAAAGAGTTAAAGTAGAATTTCAGCTAAGATGGGTCTGATAAAGGCCTCATTTACAAGATTAGAAGGGAAGCAACAAACTGGGAAAACATCTTCACAGTTAAAGGTACGCTACAAGTCGAGATTTCACTGGAATGACATGAAGACTGGAGCTGGCTGGAGGCTGAAGAAAGAAGAGGCAGAGGCTGAACTTTGATCAACTAGCTGTGTTTTGAGAAGAAAAAGCTCCCCACAATTCTTGTTATAGCTAACCGCAAAGTATCATAAAAATGAATTATTTTTATGTTATAATTACTATTATTAATTCAATAAGAGTAATTGTATAAAAACTCACTTTCCATAGATTTACTAAAATTATTTACAATTCTAATAGCAAAAAGGAAGATAGTAATGACATGTGGCATATGCTTTGGAGATCATGAATTTTCAGTCTGACAACATAAAATTGAGAGATTTCTAAAATTTTATTGGTCAATGCTTTATGTAGGTAATTATGGTTGATATTCGCTTTTAATAGTATCCCATTCGCAGAAATGTATCTTTTTTGAATCTCAATTATATTTGGGAGATTTTTATTTGTAGCATGAGTATTTATCCATGTCAGTTGTTATTGATGATAATATAATAATGAAGATGAGGATAAGGATGATGAAGATGATAATGATGATGATATTTTTGTGTAAAATTCATAGCACAATGAGAGAAGGCACATATATGGGATTGCATTTTATGTTGGAATGGACAAGGAACATGTATTCCTTTCTGGATCTTACATATAAAAGCTGCCAGATTTTCCTGTTTGATAGATGGAGTCATAGCTCCTCCTAATAAATGTGTTTTCCTCTGATGAGCAGGAACTAAAACATCTGAGGTCTTCACCATTGCCAATAATCTTCCCAGTGATTTGGCTGGTGATAGAGATGATCAAGCTTCAGCCTTTTTATTTTCAAGTCTTCTGTTAGCCTGTTTAATTATTCAAAATTCTCAGTGCTAATGACTAAATTTTTATATTTGTCCAAAATATATTCCCTCAGTTTTTGAAATTTCTAAATATTTGGAGAAATTAAATAAAAAAGAAAGACTACAAAAATATGTTCAGGTGAGGAACTATTTTGAGGAACTTTCCTGATGTGGAATACATTATGCATCAAAGACAGTTCACTTCTGAATATCCTGAGATGGGAATTTCCTAACTACTGGCAAAGATATTAATCTCTCCAGCCAAGAAGAAATGAAATGTCATGCGTTGTAATTCATTCTTTCTGGTGATTCCTAAGTAGCCTGTCTACAGATGATTTTGTTAGTGGGAAATGAATCAAAATGATACTTGAAAATTATTTAGCCCATATTAATTTTCTAAGAAAGAATCAAAAAATATAATACCTAGACTCTCAATTGGTGCAGGAAATATTCTTCAGTGTTATATATAAGCTAGATATCAGTTCAGTCTCACATGATGTCACTCATCAAACAAGTGATTGTGAAACTTCAGTCATCTTGAGGCAAATGATTTATATTCATTTTTCTTGATTGCAATAAATGTTCTCTCCCTCCTTCCCTTTCTCCCATCCTTCCTCCCCAACTCTCTCTCTGCCTTTCCCTGTCTCTCTTTCTCCCACTTCTTATCTTTTTTTCCTTTCTCTCTCTCATACACACACAAAGATTCTGTGTGAGTGTATATATACGTATATATATATATATATATATATATATATATATGTATGTGTATATATAATATATATGTGTATGTGTGTGTGTATATGTGTATGTGTGTGTGTATATATACATGATGAATCAATTAGGAGCAGATAGGTAGTACAGCAAATAAATTTTGGGACCTAGAGTCAGGAATATTTATTTTCCTGAGTTTAAATCTGGCATCAATACATTTCAAGGGGACCGTGAAATTTGAATGGGAAAAAAAATTCATTTTCAATTCATTTTCATTATAATTGGTTCCTTTATAATCCTATGAGTTTGTTCAATGCCTTTAAAATATTATTTGGGTAAAGAGTTCATATGCTTCACCAGACTGCTAAAAGATGACTCCCCATCTCTGTCTCTCTCCGTCTCTCTCTGTCTCTTTGTCTCTGTCTCTGTCTCTGTCTCTGTCTCTTTCTCTGTTTGTCTTTCTCTCTTTCTCTCTCTCTCACACACACACACACACACACACACACACACACACACACTCTGGCTTAAAGGAAAGTTGGTTTGTGAGAGATGTCTACCACCCTCCTGTTCCCAACCAGCAATTTAAAAGCAGCAGGGAAATTTGATGTGGTTCAGTTGGCTGGCATGTGGGGAATGAATCTATTGAAGAAGCTTGAATTAGTTGAGTTGTTCGGATGAGGGTAGCAGAGAAAGAGGACCTTGTACATGGACAATCACTTCTGAGGATAAAATCAAGATTAATGTAAATTTAATGCAAGTAGAAAGCAAATTGGAATTTTGCTTTGAGCAGAAAGATGGGAAAAAAGAAAGAAATTGTTTAGCCTAGGAACTCAACTGTAATACACATATTGCATTATATTGTATTCTAACTCTCAATTCATGTTCATGAGATTTATTCTTCACAAAGTGGTTAAGTATATATGGCTATGATTTTACTTTAGGAATAAAATTAGTTTTTACAACCAGTAGCAAAATAGGAAGATCCCAGCATAAAGAATAGGTGGTCCTGTAACCCTCAGGAATCATTGGATTTTCTGAGAAATGATAAGACTGTTACAGGACTTCAAAATCTGCAGGAATCATTGGATTCCCTGACACATGAAGCAATGGACAGTAGATTGGTTTTGGACTATCTCTTGGCTGCTAAAGAAGGCATATGTGTGATTGTTGTTTATACATCCTCCTTCTAGGATTTCTGGAAATCTTTTACAACACCATGTTGATTTATATTGTCTGTTATATCACTACTTGCATGTACACTTCATGTTTGTTACACCACATTGAGCCTGCACTGGCTGTGGGGAAAGTCATCACTAATAGCCTCTGTGTTATTGGTATGTGCTTGTGTAATACCTCCTATGCTAATGGGTTTGTGCATACCTGTTTCTACTAAGATTCTTCAGCCCAGAAACTTGCTAACAATGCCTGGCTTGACTCTGCACTTTCCTTTGGTGCTTTTCATCTCCCTTTCTGAGAAGTCAGGGAGGGTGTGACCATCTTTTTAGTGCTTTCACATCACTTCCTGAGAAGTCGGGGGGATGTGATCACGTACTTTTCAGTGTTTGCACCTCCTTTCCTGAGAAGTCAGAAAGGGCATGATCACCTCCTTTTTGGGATTCTCATCTCCCTGAGAAGTCAGGGATGGTGTCACCACCTGTGTTCTAAAACAAAAGAAAGCAGGAGATGTAAAGAGCTGAAACTCTTGAGTTGATGCACTAGGGTTGGCCAACCGAGCACTTAAGTCTAATTACCAATTGGATGATACTCTATTAGCATATGCTTGGAAAATGGCCCTTCCCATCATTCTGTGCTGGCTCGATTTATTGGTGTATACAGAGAACTGTAAGAGGGATTAAAGGTTGGAGTAAGACAACTTTTGGTGATAGAAGAAGAGAAAGAAGGTGTGGAGATTGCTGTGTCAATTCCCTTCACTTCTACCCCTAAAAACCAAGAGTAAAGACCAAGCACTTTTGTTTGTCCTGTCTCTGGCTTATTCTAAGGTGTCCAAGGTGCTAACTTGGTCCTCACAAGAGCATACTCTAAAAAACGCATTACAGGATCTGGTTATACTCACTCACAAATGGTCAGCATAGACCACAGCACAGTTGTTCAAATGCCTTCTGTAGCATTAAAAAGCTAGGAAAAAAAATAAAAACCCCCAATCAAATACTAAATTTGAAATTCTAAAATTAAAAGGAGAAATTAATAATATTGAAAGTAAAAAAAAACCTATTGAATTAATAAATAAAACTAAGAGTTAGTTTTATGAAAAAAAAAATAGATAAACCTTTGGTCAATCTAATTAGAAAAAGGAAAGAGGAAAATCAAATTAGTAGTCTTACAAAAAGAGGAAATTAGAACAATAATAAGGAGTTACTTTGCACAACTTTATGCCTATAAATTTGATAATCTCAGTGAAATGGATGACTACCTCCAAAAATATAGGCTTTCCAGATTAACAGAGGAGAAAGTAAATTGGGTAAATAGTCCCATTTCAAAAAAAAAAAAAAAAAGAAATAGAACAAGCTATTAATCAACTCCCTAAAAAAAAAAAAAAAACTCTGGACCAGATGGATTTATGTGTGAATTCTACCAAATATTTAAAGAACATTTAGCCCCAATGCTATTTAAATTATTTGAAAAAATAGGGATTGAAGGAGTCCTACCAAATTTATTTTATGACACAGACATGGTACTGATACCTAAACCAGGTAGGTTGAAAACAGAGAAAGAAAATTATAGACCAATCTCCCTAAGGAATATTAATGCTAAAATCTTAAATAAAATATTAGCAAAAAGACTAGAGAAAATCATCCCCAGGATAATATACCATAATCAAGTAGGATTTATACCAGGAATGCAGGGCTGGTTTAATATTAGGAAAACTATTAGTATAATTGACCATATTAATAACCAAATTAACAAAAATCATATGATCATCTCAATAGATGATGAAAAAGCATTTGATAAAATCCAACATCCCTTCCTATTAAAAACACTTGAGAGTATGGGAATAAATGGAGTTTTCCTTAAAATAATCAGTAGCATCTATTTAAAACCATCAATAAGCATCTTATGTAATATGGATAAATTGGAATCATTCCCATTAAGATCAGGAGTGCAACAAGGTTGCCCACTGTCACCATTACTATTTAATATTGTATTAGAAATGCTATCTTTGGCAATAAGAATTGAGAAAGATATTAAAGAAATTAGAGTAGATAATGAGGAAACCAAATTATCGTTCTTCGCTGACGATATGATGGTATACTTAGAGAACCCCAGAGATTCTACTAAAAATTCTATTAAACTATTAGAAATAATTTACACTTTTAGCAAAGTTGCAGGATACAAAATAAACCCACATAAGTCATCAGCACTCTTATATATCACTAACAAAATCCAACACATAGAGTTACAAAGAGAAATTCCATTTAAAATAACTATTGATAATATAAAATATTTGGGAATCTATCTGCCAAGGGAAAATTAGGAAATATATGAGCAAAACTATAAAACACTTTCCATACAAATAAAGTCAGATCTAACCAATTGGAAAAATATCAAATGCTCTTGGATAGGGCGAGCAAATATAATAAAGATGACAATACTACCTAAACTAATCTATTTATTTAGTGCTATAGCATTCAGACTCCCAAAACACTATATTAATGATTTAGAAAAAATAATAATAAAGTTCATATGAAAAAAGAAAAGGTCAAGAATTTCAAAGGAATTAATTTTTAAAAATCAAATAAAGGTGGCCTACCTGTACCAGATTTAAAATTATATTACAAAGCAATAGTTATGAAAACTAGGCAAAAAAAAAAATAGACTAGTTCATCAGTGGAATAGGTTAAGTTCAAAAGACAAAATAATTAATAACTTTAATAATCTAGTGTTTGACAAACTTAAAGATCCCAGCTTTTGGGATAAGAACTCACTGTTTGACAAAAATTGCTAAGAAAATTGGAAATTAGTATGGCAGAAACTAGGCATTGACCCACACTTAACACTGTACATCAACATAAGGTCAAAATGGATTCATGACTTAGGCAAAAAGAATGAGATTATAAATAAATTAGAAGTACATAGGATAGTTTACTTGTCAGACCTGTGGAAGAAGAAGGAATTTATGACCAAAGATGAACTAGAGACCATTATTGATCACAAAATACAAAAGTGAAAAGTTTTTGTACAAACAAAACTAATGCAGACAAGATTAGAAGGGAAGCAATAAATTGGGAAAATATTTTTACAGTCAAAGGTTCTAATAAAGGCCTCATTTCCAAAATATATAATTGGCTCTAATTTATAAGAAATCAAGCCAATCTCCAATTGATAAATGGTCAAAGGATATGAACAGGAAATTCTCAGACAAAGATATTGAAACTAATTCTAGCCATATGAAAAGATGCTCCAAGTCATTATTAATCAGAGAAATGCAAAATAAGACAACTCTTGAGATAACACTACACACCTATCAGATTGGCTAGAATGACAGGGACAGATATTGAGGAATGTTGGAGGGGATGTGGGAAAACAGAAACACTGATACATTGTTGGTGGAATTGTGAATACATCCAGCCATTCTGGAGAGTGATTTGGAACTATGCTCAAAAAGTTATCAAACTGTGCATATTCTTTGATCCAGCAGTGTTACTACTGGGTTTATATCCCAAGAAGATTTTAAAGAAGGGAAAGAGACCTGTATGTGCCAAAATGTTTGTGGCAGCCCTCTTTGTATGGCCAGAAACTGAAAACTGAATGGATGCCCATCAATTGGAGAATGGCTGAATAAATTGATGGCATATGAATATTATGGAATATTATTGTTCTATAAGATATGATCAGCAGGATGATTTCAGAAAGGCCTGGAGAGACTTACATGAACAGATGCTGAGTGAAATGAGCAGGACCAGAAGATCATTATATACTTCGACAACGATACTATACGATGATCAATTCTGATGGACGTGGCCATCTTCAACAATCAGATGAACCAAATCAGTACCAATAGAGCAGTAATGAACTGAACCAGTGAAAGAACTCTGGAAAATGACTATGAACCACTACATAGAATTCTCAATCCCTCTATTTTTGTCCACCTGCATTTTTGATTTCCTTCACAGGCTAATTGTACACAATTTCAAAGTCCGATTCTTTTTGTACAGCAAAATAACTGTTTGGACATGTATATATGCATTGTACTTAACTTATACTTTAACATATTTAACATGTATTGGTCAACCTGTCATCTGGGGGAGGAGAGGAGGGAAAGGAGGGGAAAAGTTGGAACAAAAGGTTTTGCAACTGTCAATGCTGAAAAATTACCCATGCATATATCTTGTAAAAAGCTATAAAAAATAAAAATATACAAAAAATAAAATATGCCTTATAAAATGTTCTAATTAAAGATGCATATTAGTAAAATTTTTGCCTTAGGAAGTAATAGATTTGTGTTCATTAAAATATTTCACTAAAATTCTGAATATCTATTCAGGTATATTATATAGAGAATTAATTTTCTGTTATGGTTTATCCTACCTACCTAGAAAAATTCCTTCTTAACTCTAAAATTCCAAGATCTTGTGATAGGTCATAAAAAAGAAGACGATGTGGTTCATGTTATTTAAATGTTAAATGACCAGTATCTTGAAAATTAGCACTTAATATTATAATGAATTACAATAACCACTGAAAATGATGAGATAATAAAAATGCAGAATTAAGACTATTTTAAATGACAAGCAGAGGACATTGGAGAAAGAATAGAAAGACGATACCAAAAAAAAAAAAAAAAAAAAAAAAAAAAAACCTTAATTGTTTTGTTGTTGTTGTTGCTGGAACCATAAATAGATATAATGATATAATTTAAACAGAAAAGGAATAAATGATATCACAGCTTTTAAAAATCAGATAAATTGGGAATAGCTAGATGGCACAGTAGATAAGCACTGGGCCTGAAATCAGGTGGACCTGAATTTAAATCTGGCCTCAGACACTTAACACTTCCTAGCTGTGTGACCCTACGCAAGTCACTTAGCCCCAACACCCTCAGCATGAAAAAAAAAATCAGGAGGATTATATTTCTCTTGGTGAGAAAGTGAAGAATGAGCACTTTCTACATCTAGTCTAACTTTATGGAACTTATTAACAGCCATTGACAATCAAATGCAATGCACAAAACACTATTCTGTATTTCATATGGTATAATTTGCCATAAGCCTTCTTTTTCTTTGTCTAACCAGATTTTCTTTACTTAAATTAAAATTGATTTTCATTAGCTGTATCAGAATCTCAGCATTAACAGAAATCTCACAGTCTGCTAAAACTATTATATTTCAATATTCATCATAAAAATGTCACCTCATCTTTAGTGGAAAGACTTCAAAGTAGAAAAGGGGAAGGAAGATGATACCCTTTTGCCTAAGACCATACATAACTCTAATTTGTCAGAAATTGGGTACAACAAACAATTTTCTAACAATTTGAACTATGCACAATCTTAAGCAGAGGAGTGTCTTCTCTTGCCTCTTTACCACTTCCCTCCATTGTTCTGATTTTTGTATTTTGGAGCAAATTAAAAGAAATCTAATCTTGCATTTTATGAGATGATCACATATTTAAAAACAATTATCTTAAATTCCCGTGAATCTTCTTTTCTCTAGGATAACAGCATCCTCCCCCTTATTGTTCAACCAATTTTTGCAATCTATTTTACCACACTCATGATCTCCTATATCTACCGTAACCCTCCTTTTCTGTTTGTACTATTCGTTTTTTACATATTGGAGGCATTCTATTTCAGGTCTTATTATATTATAGCCACATAGAAGAATATTATTAATGAGGGGGGAAATAGTTAAGTATTTCAACTGATTATTTGCCTAGATTTATTATTATATCAATAAAGAGAATTTCCAGTAAGAAAATAACTGCAAGTCTCCAACTAATACTCAAGTTGTTGTTTTAGAACTTATCTGGGGAACTGAATGGTTAAATATCATATTCAGGGTCATTGTGTATGTATATATAAAGGTGTAACCGAATTTCCTTCATGCTGTCCAAACAGCATGCTGAATATCTCAGCCTTATAGACAGACTACATACCTACACATATCTGCAGACATATTAAACACAATGTACATTTCTTTCTTTATCCTATTTCTGAATTATATTAACAAAATAAAGTCAATGAATGTCTAACAGGCACAAATGGGGATTTGTAATTTCAGTTTTGAGGAAATATAATGAATGCTATTGTTTATAACAAGCATAAATTTGGAATGTGATTACATTAATCTATAAACCAGTTAGTTCAGGAGTTTCTAGCATATAATGAATGCTATTGTTTATAACAAGCATAAATTTGGAATGTGATTACATTAATCTATAAACCAGTTAGTTCAGGAGTTTCTAGCACACTACCTTCTGATTACATATATCCCACAACACTGCCAGTGTTGCTGAACAAGATTAAAATTTTTTTGGGGAAATTTAAGCAAGAATAAAAATATAATCAAATGTAGAGATTGTTAACAAAAGGTTTTCTAAGTCAATATGAAACTTATAGGGATTCTTATTTTTTAATTACATGCAATAACAATTTCAACCTTTTGTTTAAATTTTGAGATCCTATATTCTCTCCCTTCCATTCCTATTTCCCTTCTTGTTAAGGCAAGCAAACAATCTTGTTAAGGCAAACAATTGAAAATTGTACAAGTGTCATCATGCAAAATACTTATACATATTAGCCATGTTACAAAAGAATACAATGACAAAAAAATCAAGAGTATAAAGGATGTTTTTTAAAAAGTATGCTTCAATCTACTTTTAGACTACATCAGGTTTTTCACTAGAGGTAGATATATATGTATAATTTTTTTTACAAATTCTTTGAAAAAATATTGGATTAATATATTGCTAATAATACCTGTCAGTCATAGTTGATCATCATACATTATTTTTCTTACTGTGTACAATATTGACCTAATTCTGTTCAATTCACTTTTTATTAGTTTAATATAAATCTTTTGGAGTTTTCCTGAAATCATCTTGTTTATCAATTTTTATGGTGCAATAGCATTTCATCACAATCATAAATTACAACTTGTTCAGTCATGCCCCAGTTGTGGGGCATCATCTCAATTTCTGATTCTTTCCTACCATGTTTTCTTCCTTTTTATTCTTCAGAGATTATGTATCTTGTGTATCACCTCCCAATTCTATTTCAGTAAGATATTATTGCTCTAGTTCAGTCTTTTTTTTTTTTTTATAAATGAGGTCTGCAAGATCAATAAATATTATATAATTTGTCCCAAGGACCACAGATCACAAGTGGTAGAACTGGGATTTAAACCTAGATTTTTTGACTCAAGAACAAGTGATCTTTTCACTTTATGTAGGGTATGTGACTTCCTTCCTCAAACACTGATTCCAGTATAAAACAACCTATTAAGTCAGAAGTTTTTGACTTTTAGAGATAAATGAAATACCTCTCCTTAACTTATTTTTATTTTAAAATTACCTGTAATTCCTAACACAGCAACCCATATAAAATCTCAGTTTTGAAGGCTTATGGACAAAGATTTTATTATATGAACTTGTTTTTGCTACATGATGCTAGTAGTCATACTCTCTGTGTGCCTTGTTTCCCTCTGCCTCTGAGCCTGTATTCATTTCCTCCTCCAATCCCTGACTATTAAAATTTCATTCTTCTATCAAGTCCCTGCTGAAACAGTATCACTTTTATAAAGTTTCCTTGATCTTCTCATGTGATTTCCCTACATTATATGTATCTCCTTAAAGTTCAGTTGTCATTTGTTTTTCATTGTGTTTTATTGTAGTCATTCAGACATAGCTTCATAATGAGTAGAGGCTTACACAATGCACTGATCAGAACATTTTTTTTTTTTTTAAGACTGGGAAATAAAATGGTGAGTTATATATGTATCCAATGATTTATTCATCTATTCATATAAATGTGATGCTCTAATTATTCATACTCATTCCTTTCTCTTTCCCAATAGAGTACATAACAAATACTACTCATGTATCTGAAATCTAGAAGAGGAAAAAATAGAGATATCTATTTTCTAAAAGTGCTGCCATTTTTGGAATATTCTTAACAATAGGATAAACCAAATGTCTTTTGATAAACTTTTAAGGTCCTAAAGAGCTGTTATATTGGCATCCCACGGATCATATAGTTCATTTTAATGATATAAAATGTTGGCATTGACTTTTGCATTAATGACCTCTATAAATTTGGATGGTGGGATGTGGGCCCACTATTATAGATTGGTAAATTAATTCTCCCTTAATGCTGCAAATGCTGTCCTATTTATCAAGAGTACGTAAATCCAATATTTCTCTGGTTAGAAATTCAACCTTAGAAACAGCCGGACTTTTTAGATTTAAATTCAGAAGTAAATTCACCAGCAGAAGTCTATAAAAAGAGGCCCCCAAACCTCCAAAGGACTTTGGAATCTGCCAAAACTGCAATTTATAGGAATGCAATATTTATGGAAACTTCAACAGCCTAAATTAGCTGTAACCCAATGAAACACTGTCCCTTTCCTGAGGCTTAATTTGAACTATATCAAAATAAAATCACCTTCTCTACACATCTTTTAAAGTGAACCATTATTCTCTGATTGATGCTGTTGAAATAATGGCTTAAAATAAGCAATGGCAACTATCTGGATAAAATTATAATTGATAAAAGTGCAATAGCCAATTATGTGATATGCATATTTACAAACATGCATATATATGCACACACACATATATTTTATATACATATTTAACAAGATATTATATATCTGCAAAACTATATATGTGTGTGTCTGCATGTCTATATAAAAACAGTATAGCTAGTTTCCTTTTTATTCTTTGAAAATCACAAAAAGGATGTAATTACACAATTCAATTTGACATGAGAAAGAAAAATATGCTTTGACTTAAAACTGAATTATCTCATATCATTATGCAGCATACCCTTATGCCTGAAAAAAAAAGCCTGAAATTGTCCTTGGTCAAGTCAAATGTGAAATAACAAAATAAGTGGGTTAGCAGCAAATCAACAGTGTCTAACATTAAATTTATTCATAGTGAATCTGAGTACACTTGAAACACAGCTAATATTGCCATTTAATGGATTATGTTTTGGTTCTGTATAAGTAGAATAAAAATACTAAATCATTAGGGATTTTAGACAGCTAAACTACCCAATTAATTAGAAAAAATGATCTTCCATAATTAGTATTTTCCAATTGGATTTTGATTTTCCTTATTTAGATACAGTGATCAATGAAAATCAGATAAATCAAAGAGTAGGAATATTTAAAGCTGATAAGCTAACTTTAATCTTCAAAACTAAGAATGGCATGAATTTATTCTTTTAAAATATACATAAAGTAAGACAATCTTTATAATAGACTCATGTTAAGTTGTTTTCTAGCAGGAACTTTAAATATATCACAGAAAAAAATTCAAGTCAACGGATTCCTTTCTGTCAGTCCCTCAAGGGAAACTATTATTATTTTAATTATGTATCTCAGATCTTCCATATACAAATCAATATCTTGTCATAGAAGACTCCTCCACTGGTAGCTAAAATTGTCTTGCATGTGTGTGTATTTGTGTGTTTCTGACAATTTATGAGGGAAAAATTTTGAATTTCTTTTCCTCTGGAACTATATAAAGGGGCTTCATGATCCTGATCTATGAGATTTTTTACAAGTCTCTTTCTATTGTTTGTTACTTCCTTGACTTTGATAAACAATAGGTTTTAGTATTTGTTGCCTTTTTGATTTAAGAATAGTCTCTTGAAGAATATCAGGTGGAATACACAAATATGTAAATAATACTATATATCCATTTACATTTGTGTGTTTATGTGCACATTCTACATGAGTACACTAATACACATGCATGTGAATATATTTCCTTCCTCATTACCCAATTATCCTTCAACAAAGTTCTGGCTGAAAGAAGTTGAAAAGAGAAAGAAACCAAAATGAAATAAATATTTGCTGTATGATGTATTCCCTTGTGATAAATGAATGGACAAGTTTTTAATAAAGAATTAGCATTTAGTATGTATTAAATACTAAGTTTTAAAGATAAAAATTTAAAAAAAAAACTGAGATGACGTCTCCTGCCTTCAGAGAGCTTAGATTTTAATGAGAGGTGCAAGGGATATAGGGAGATGGGATGATAATATAAAGCTGATTTATTATGGAAACTCAGAGATATGTGAAGGGAACCACTGAAAACTATATTAAAATACTTGGTCTGGAAATAAAGTTAGAAATTCTGAAGTTATCAAGCCATAGGAAGGGAAAAGGAGAATATATGCATAGTATAGAAGAAGATAGTTGACTGGGACTGACTTATATCATAGACTATATACACACATAAGACATGTGTGTGTGTGTACACTTGCACGTGTACACAGAGAGTAACATGATTTACTATAAATTACACAATTTAATAAAATGTAATGTAATGAAGTATACAATGAAACAATACAATGAAATAATGAATGTAAAATAATTATGGAATCATATATTATTGCAATTATACACAAATATACCACATGAGCAAAAAAAATTATATAGCTATAGCTATATGTTATAATAATTATATTATATTATATCACAATGTATTATAAAATATTACATTATATCATAGGCTGTCTTAATGTATCATACTATGCTATTATACTTGTATGAATATTCATATACATGTAGTTATATAAGCACAGCACTCAGGGCACCAAGGCCCCTAGATTGTGAGTTTAGGGCTTTTAGACAGCTAAAATTCTAATTCTTACAGGATATTTTTTTTTAAATTATAGCTTTTTATTGACAAAACATACACATGCATAATTTTTCAACATTGACCTTTGTTCTCTTCCAACTTTTTCCCCTTATTCCCTCCACCCCCTCCTCTAGATGGTAGATAGTTCTATACATGTTAAATATGTTAAAGTTTATGTTAAGTGCAATATGTATATATCTATTTATACAGTTGTCTTGCTACATGAGAAAAATTGAAGTTAGAAAAAAGGTAAAAATAACCTGGGGAAAAAAACAAAAAAAAAATACAAACAAACAATAACAGAAATAATGTGCTATGTTGGGGTCCACACTCATTTCCCAGTGTTCTTTCTCTGGGTGTAGCTGGTTCAGTTCATTACTGATCATTTGGAACTGATTTGGACCCTCTCGTTGTTGAAGAGAGCTATTTCCATCAGAAGTGTAAAATGATCTCCTGGTTCTGCTCATTTCACTCAGCATTAGTTCATGTAAGTCTCTCCAATCCTCTCTGAAATCACACTGCTGGTCATTTCTTACAGAACAATAATATTCCATAACATTCATATATCATAATTTACTCAGTCATTCTCCAATTCATGGGCAGCCATTCAGTTTCCAGTTTCTAGCCACTATGAAAAGCGATGACACAAAACATTATGGCACATACAGGTACCTTTCCCTTCTTTAAGATCTCTTTGGGATATAAGCCCAGCAGAAACACTGCTGGATCAAAGTGTATGTACAGTTTGATAAATTTCTCAGTATAGTTCCAAATTGCTCTCTAGAATGGTTGGATCTGTTCACAACTGCACCAACAATGTATCAGTGTCCCAGTTTCCCCACATCCCCTTCAATGTTGTTTATTATCTTTTCTGGTCATTCTAGCAAATCTGAGAGATGTATAGTGGTATCTCAGAGTTGTCTTAATTTGCATTTCTCTAATTAATGAAGATTTGGAGCATCTTTTCATATGACTAGAAATAGTTTCAATTTCTTCATTTGAGAATTGTCTGTTCATATCCTTTGACTATTCATCAATTGGAGAATGGTTTGATTTTTTATAAATTTGAGTCAATTCTCTATTTTGGAAATGAGGCCTTTATCAGAATGTTAAACTGTAAAAATGTTTTCCCAGTCTATTGCTTCCCTTCTAGTGTTGTCTACATTAGTTTTGTTTGTACAAAAGTTTTTTAACTTGATGAAATTTTTTATTTTATGATCAATAATGATCTCTAATTCTTCTTTGGTCACAAATTCCTTTTTCATCCACAATTCTGAGAAGCAAAGTGTCCTATGTTCTAATTTACTTATAATCTCATTCTTTATGCCTGGATCATGAACCCATTTTGATCTTATCTGGGTGTACAATGTTAAATATGGGTCAATACCTAGTTTCTGCCATACTAATTTCCAATTTTCCTAGCAGTTTTCATCAAATAGTGCATTCTTATCCCAAAAGTTGGGGGTCTTTGGGTTTTTCAAATATTAGATAGCTTTTGTTATTGACTATTTTGTCCTGTGAACTTAACCTATTCCACTGATCAACTAGTCGATTTCTTAGCCAATACCAAATGGTTTTGGTGACTGTTGCTTTATAATATAGTTTTAGATCTGGTACAGCTAGGCCACCTTCATTTGCTTTTTTTTTTTTCATTAGATCCCTTGAAATTCTTGACCTTTTGTTATTCCAGAGGAATTTTGTTATTATTTTTTCTAGGTCAGTAAAATAGTTTCTTGGGAGTCTGATTGATATAGCACTAAAGAAATAGATTAATTTAGGTAGTATTGTCATTTTCATTATATTTGCTTGACCTATGCAAGAGCACTTAATATTTTTCCAATTGTTTACATCTGACTTTATTTGTGTGGAAAGTGTTTTGTAGTTTGTTTTTTGAGGAATATAGCAAAATATTAATTCAGCTAACATCATTGCTTTTGGAAAGTGTTTATAAAAGACTTTAAAAAGCAAATAAGAGAAGTAGAAGAAAAAATTAAGAAAAGAAATGAGAAATATGCAAGAGAGAGTCAACAGCTTGAAAAAGGAAGACAATTCCTTAAAAAATAAAATTGACCAAATTAAAAAAAAATAAAAATCCACTGACAAAAACAACATCTTCCAAAGAAAAAATTAATTGAATAGAAAAAAGTTACAAAAGCTAACTGAAGAAAATCACACATTAAAAACTAGAACGGGGCAAAAGGAAGTTATTGACTCTATGAAACATTAAGAATCAGTTAAATAAATTAAAAAGAATGACATAATGGAAGAAAATATGAAATACATCTGTGGGAAAACAGTTAACCTGGAAAATAGATCCAGAAGAAGCAATTAAAAATCATTGGTCTTCCTCAGGGCCATGATGAAAACAAGAGCTTGGATAGCATTCGTTTCTCTTTTTTCTTTTTTTATTAAACTTTTTTTTTATTTTCACATATATGCATAGAAAAATTTCAATATTCAGCATTGCAAAACTTGTGTTCCAAAATTTTTTTCTCCCTTCTATCCACCCCCTTTCCATAGATGGCAAATACTCCAATCTATGTTAAACATGTGCAATTCTTCTAAGCATATTTCTAGAATTATCATGCTGCACAAGAAAAATCAAATCAAAAAGGAAAAAAATAAGAAAAAAACAAAATCCAAGCAACAACAATTTTAAAAAAAGTAAAACAAGCAAACAAACAAAAAAAAAACATTATGTTGTGATCCACCCTCAGTCCCAAAATCCTCTTTCTATGTGCAGATTGCTTTCTTCATTATAGAGCCATTGGGACTGGACTGAATCATCTTTCAATTGAAAAGAGCTGTGTCCATCATAATTGACTGGATGGTATTGTTCAATAAATGATCAAGGAAAACTCCCTGGATATTCTAGAAATAGAGGGCAAAAATAATCATTGAAAGAATCCACTGATTACCTTCAGAAAGAGATCCTACAAGGAAAATACACTGCAAGATGCCATACAAAAGTAATCAAAATCAAGGAGCAACAGTTAGGATATCCAGAATCTGGCAGTTTCTATGATAAAGGATCAGAGTGACTGAAATATCATATTCTGGAAGTCAAAATAGTTGGGGTTATAGCCAAAAATTAACTATACAACAAGACTGAGCATCATCTTTCAGGGGAGGTGGATCTTCAATGAAGCAAGAGACATTCAATAATTTCTATTGAAAAAAACAAAAACAGAACTAAACAGAAAATTTGATTTTCTTTTTTTTTATTTATATAGCTTTTTATTTACAAGATATATGCTTGGGTAATTTTTTTCATCATTGACAATTGCCAAACCTTTTGTTCCAATTTTTCCCCTTCTTCCCCCCACTCCCTCCCCAAGATGACAGGTAGACCAATACATGTTCAAATATGTTAAAATATATGTTAAATGCAATATATATATATATATATATATATATATATAATATATATATATATATATATATATATATATATATATATACATATCCATACAGCTATTTTGCTGCACAAAAAGAATCAGACTTTGAAATAAGATAAAATTAACCTGAGAAGGAAATCAAATATGCAAGCAGACAAAAACAGAGGGATTGGAAATGCTATGTAGTGGTTCCCACTCATTTCCAAGAGTTCTTTAGCTTGGTGTACCTGCTTCTATTCATTATTGAACAAATGGAACTAATTTGGTTCATCTTATTGTTGAAGAGAGCCATGTCCATCAGAATTGATCATCATATAGTATTGTTGTTGAAGTATATAATGATCTCCTGGTCCTGCTCATTTCACTCATAATCAGTTCATGTCAGTCTCTCCAGGCTTTTCTGAAATCCTCCTGCTGATAATTTCTTACAGAATAATAATATTCCATAATATTCATATGCCATCAATTTATTCAGCCATTCTCCAATTGATGGGCATCCATTCAGTTTCTGTTGGAATCTTTACAAACTGCTAACTCATTAGAGTTGATGTTTTGGGACAGAACCTGAAATAAGGTACTAAGTATAACTAATTGATACAATGCTTGTGTTCACACCTTTACCTCTCATACTTCACAAGTATGGGAGATTCACAAAGTAAACTTTGTAACTTTGTGAATTCACACCTCCCTTGAAGCTCTTAGGGCCAGAGAGCACTCTGGGAAGAAACTCATAATCTCTCTCTCTCATATCCCACAATTCCTCTCTCTCATATATAAGATTCAGACAGAGACTCTGACAGAATTCAGCCAAATTACATGGAGAGGAGAGCGTCAAGTCAGAAGAAGCCATGAGTCGGATTTGAGCTAGAGCCAGGAGAGAATTACTTCAGAAAGCAAGAAAGACAAATTCATCTTTGTGCTGGCGGGAGGCTGAAAAAAGCAGAGGGAGAAACTGAAGGACAAACCTTTAGATTTGGAGACATTCGGAGGGAGCTCTTGGAACCAAGTAGAGAGATAGGCCTCTAAGAATCTAGCTATCCGGGCCCAAGGAAAGAGACAAGACTTGGAAGGAGAAATAAACATTTATATTTTTATCAGCTAGCTGCATTTGGGATAATTAAAGATCTGAACTTTTATCACCTGGCTGCATTTTGGGTGATTATTTACTCTTAACTGAAACTAAGGCTGCCTCCAGAAAACATGCCTGAGAAACCTGCTCTCACCCAGAGAATGGTTATTTAAACCATTATATTTATATATTTTAAAAGAAGAAAATCACCACAAGTTTCCAGTTTTGGGGTGCTACAAAGAGTGCTGCCCAAAACAGAAAATTTAATTTTCAAACACAGTACTCAAGAGAAGCAGGGTTTACCTTTACATATCTATATCTATATCTAAATCTCTATTATACATGTTCATCACATGGACTGAATGTGTGGTTGTGAATGGACTCTGAAAAAGACATTGATATAGAAAAAGGATTGCACTGGAAAAAAGAGGAAAATGGACATATAATGGGCCAAATTAGATCACATAAAAGAGGCACAAAAGATCTACTACAATCCAGGAAAAAAAGAGAGAGGGATGAGCATTGTCTGAAGCTTGATCAGTTTTGTTTCAAAGAGAGAATGACTTAGTCATTCACTTGGATATAGAAATTTATCTGATCCCACAAAGAAGTAGGACATGAAAGAGGACAGAAACAGGAGGAGCTGGATAGAAGAGAGAGCAGAAATAGTAGGGAAAAAAAGGTATGAGAAGGGAGGAGAGGTGATAGATAATAAGGTTGTAGGTGTATTAGGTTAAAAAAAAACAATGCTAAGAAAAGGGGGAGGGATATAATAAGATAAGGTAGTGGATGCGGTGAGTATAAAAAGCACTATTAAGTAAGGACAAGGTGGAAAGAGAGAACAAAAGTATATTCAGTAGAGAAAATAGGATGGAGGAAAATAGGGAAATGGCAATCATAATTGTGAATGTGAATGGGATGAACTTTTCCATAAAATGGAAGCAAATAGCAAAGTGGATCAAAAATCAGAATCCTACAATATGTTGTTTACAAGAAAGACACTTGACATAGAGAAATACATACAAAGTAAAGGTAAAAGGCTGGAATAGAAGTTATTTTTCTTTGATTGAATAAAAAAAAAAAAACAGGTAGAAATTCTGATTTCAGATAAACCAAAAGTAAAAATAGATTTAATTTAAAGAGATAAGGAAGGAAACCACATCTTATTAAAGGGCACCATAAGCAATGAAATAGTAATGATACTAAATGTATATGCACCAAATAGTAGAGCAAGCAAATTCTTATATACATATTGTCAATTAAAGGAAAACAATAGACAGCAAAACTATATTAGTGGGGAATCTCAACAACCTCCCCCTCTCTTAATCAGACAAATCTACCCACAAAATAAATAAGAAAGAAACTATTAATAGAATCCTACAAAACCTAGATATGATAAATCTCTAGATAAAATTCAATAGGGGCAGAAAGGAATATAACTTTTATTTGGTAATATATGGCACCTACACAAAAAGTGACCATGTATAAAGAAATAAAAACCTCACAATGAAATGCAGAAAAGCAGAAACAGGAAATGCTTCCTTTTCACATCACAATGCAATAAAAATTATATTCAATAAAGGGGCAGGGAAAGACAGACAAAAAATCAATTGGAAATTATATAATCTAATTCTAATCATGAGTAGGTCAAACAACAAATGACAGGAACAATTAATAATTTAATCCAAGAGAATTGCAATTATGAGACAATCTATCAAACCTATGAGATGCAGGCAAAGCACTTCTTAGGGAAAATTTTATATCACTAAATAGCTATATGAATAAAATAATGGAAAGATCAATGAATCAGGCATGCAACTAAAAGCTAGATAAAGAACAAATTAAAAGTCTCTAAGTACCAAAATTCTGAAACTCAAAGGAGAGATTAATAAAATAAAAAATAAGGAAACTATTAAACTCATTAATAAAACTGAGTTTGATGTATGAAAAAAATCAAGATAATAAATAAATCTTTCATTAATTTGATTAGAAAAAGAAAGTAAAAAATCCAATTACCAGCATCAAAAATGAAAAGGATAAACTTATCAACAATGAAAGAGAAATTAAAGCAATAATTAGAAACTATTTTGCCCACATGTGTGCCAGCAACTCTGATGACCAAAATCAAATTAATTAATATTTACAAAAATATAAATTGCCCAGATTTACAGAAAAGGATATAAATTACTTAAATATTTCCATTTTGAAAAAGAAATTGAAAAAGCCATCAATGAATTTCCTAAGAAAAAATCTCCAGGGCCAAATGGATTTACATGTGAGTGAGAAACAATAAAAGAAAAACTCTGTATCTCTATTAAAATTTTTTTTCATAATCTTGTTTTTCTTAGGTGGCTTTATTTTATTTTATTTTTCCTCAATATCTTTCATTTAATTTTTAATTTTTTTTTGGGGGGGGGAACGGGGGGCACTTTTAAAATAAATTTTCTCCAGGTAAGGATCCATTTAATATCAGTCTTTTCAATGAAAGAAGCTATTTTTTAAACTTTACTGTTCTCTTCTGAAGATACATTTTTGTCTTCTCTATAACCATAGTAGTTTTCTATGGTTGGATTCTTTCTTCTTTATTATTTCATTTTTTTAGAAAAGGAAAAGTATTCATGTAAACTCTGCTAATGTTTAGTGGGTGTATATTGCCTCTAGCTTCACTTCAACTCTTTCCTCTAAGCTGGAACTCCAAGGCAAAAGCTTCATCCTCCTGCAAGTGTTTGTAGACAGAGGTTCCTTTGGTCTTCCTGTGTTATGAGTTCAAATGTTGGAGTTCCTGTTCTTCTCAGGGCAAAGCTGGTTTAGAGGCTTGGAGCCCTTCGGATGTCTCCAAATCCAAAGGTTCTGTCCTTCAGCCTCTGCCTCTGCTTTCTTCTGCCTCCAACCAAGACAGAGATGGAAGGTCTCTCTTATCTCCTTCTGGGGAGCCCAGCCACCAACTTGCCGTGGAGAGAGGGCTTCTGGCGTAGCTCCACTGAAATCCGTCAAAGTGTTCTCTGCACCAGAGTCGTTCCTCTCGAGTCCAGCGCGATCAGCCAGCCAAGAGGAAAAAATGTATTCTGCCATAGATCCCTCATCGCTGGCCTTTTATCTGCCTCTTCTGAGAGAATGGGATTATGGGTTTTCTCCCATAGTGCTCTCTGGCCCAATGAGCTTTAAGGGAGGTGTGGACTCCCTTGAAGTTAGAAAGTCTACTTTGTGAAGCTAGCATACTTGTGGACTCCAATGAGTAAAGGTGTGAACACAAGCCTTGTCTTAATTAGTTCTACTTAGTACCTTGTTTCAGGTTCTGGCCAAAACATCTTCTTGTAAGATTAGATCAACTCTAATTAGTTAGCAGTTAGTAAGGATTCCAACATTCCTGGACTCAGAGCTCTGACTCCTCACACTGTTCTGAAGATAAAAGTTTCTGAGGTTTCTACAAAGCTTCCAGCAAAGCCTAGCTACCCCTAGGTGTTTCTATGGAGCTAATCAGTAGGGCTTTGCACTTCACACTGATGTATCTCTGGCCTTGAGGCTTTCTTCTGATCTTCTTGGGTTGTACCAGGAGGACTTTTGTTCTACCCCAAGTCATCTTGATCTTTCCTCATTTTATGTTAGCCCTGAGGTGCAAATTTGTTCTGTTTTGGGGAGAAAATCTGAAGATCTTAAAATTTTCTGAATGAGCTGTGTTATATGAACATAAGAAAATCCTATTGCACAATAGGAGATAATGAACAGGCAAATTCAGAAAAAAAATAAAAACAACTCGAAAGAATTGTATTAAGAGATGCAAAATGAAATAATTAGAATCAGGAAATACACTGTTCACAGTATCAGCAACATTTTGTGATGATCCACTTTAAAGGATTCAGTTCTTCTGTGCATCACATGATCCAAACCAAGAACAAAGGATTCATAAAAGAAATGCTATTCATATCCAAAAAAAGAACTGATGTATTTTGAATGCAAATAGAAACATGCTTTTTTCACTTTATTGTTTTTCATGCTTTTTAATCTCTTGCTAGGTTTCATCTTTCACAAGCGTGACTAATATAGAAATATGTTTTACATGACATCCCGTGTTTAATCTATTTCAAATTGCTAACTGCTTTTGGGAAGGGGGAGGGAAGGAGAAAATTTTAAAACTCAAAATCATGTAAAAATCAATGCAAAGATTTGTCTTGACATGTAATTGGAAAAGTACTATTAAATAAAAAAGAAAAAGATAGAGTTACATAATATCCAGAAAAAAATAGATTTTTCTCACAAACTAAATTTTACCATTATCTTTCACAAATCTTTATGACTGAAAGTATAAAGATCTTGGACTGGTAAATGGACATTGTAGACAGACATTTCTTCTGCTCCTTTATTTCTCCTTGAATTGTCAAAAAGCAAGCAACATATCAAATGTTCATGTTAAAATTACTGTTTCTCTTAGAGCATAGAAGCATTTATTAGTAACCTACTTCATGCCAAGAACTGTTAACTAGTACAACTTGTTGGATGTTATTTGATTATTATTATATTTTTCTTTAAACTGTTCATTACTTTTGATTGCTCATTATCAAATTACTTTATCTTTCATTTCTGTCCATTTTCTATAATTACTCTACATCAACTTTTTATTTTATAAATATGAAATAAATTGTTTTTCCAATTGAGTTTCCCTTTTCATATTAAATACATTGATTTTTTTTTTGCTCATGCTCTAAAAATTTTTGTAATCAAAAAACTTTTCATCTTTAATAATTGTTCATATTTTCTCCTATTTTAAAAACTTGCCGTAGTAAAAATTGTGTTATCTATTTGTTTTTTTTTTTATTTTAAAAAATGGATTTGTTTGTGTGTGTGTTCATATAATGTATCTTGACTTTCAATTCTTTGTAGCGCACAATCTCTGGAAATGTATAACAAAATGATAAAGCTTTGAATATAGAGTCAATGATGAATTGAATGCCTATGATTAGTGAATGTTCCTATCCGAAACTAGAAAGATTCATTCACAGTTGTTCTAAAAAATAATTCACTGTTAAGACTCAGAAGATCTTCATGACAATATACATTGTAAAGAATGTGGGATCTGCATTTGTGGAGGAAATCATTGAGATCAAAATCCTTGAGAAATTGGAGCATTGTTAGGATTTACACTGTGCTTCTTTCTGAAAATTTTTTACTGCCTTCAGTCTTTTGGCCAACTTACTTCCCATGATTTTCCCAAATTAATGTTTTATTTATATCTCTCAATTGCATTAGAACTCTGAGATGAATTTTATCTAGATCAAAAAGATCTGAGTTCAGTGCTTGATACTTAGTATGCATTATGATAATTAATTGATTTTAAAATGTCTAGATTATTTCCTATTATTTCCCAGCTAAAGTTTTGAATTCTTTTTGATCCTGTTTATTCTGTTTTTCCAGTTTCAATACTATCTTTCTTGTTGAGAATTTTTTTTCCTTTTTGTAACCTTTCTCAAATTTAAAGAACCAATACAGAAACTTTTATTTGTTTGTTTTAATTAATTTTTTAATTCTTCTCAGCATATGGTGGGGTTGAGTTTTTCTAAAACTATTCTGATGGTCTTCTTTTGTTCTCATTAAACATTTGCTTTTCACTGAAATTACTAAGAGTTATTCTGCCCAAAGGCTATTAGAAGGCCCAATTAATTTGCACAGAAAAATTTTATTCATCTGTGTCTTTTTTTTTTTTTAACTTTTTATTGACAGAGCCCATGCCTGGGTAATTTTTTACAACATTATCCCTTGCACTCACTTCTGTTCTGACTTTTCCCCTCCTTCCCTTCACCCCCTCCCCCAGATGGCAAGCAGTCCTATACAAGTTAAATATATCACAGTGTATCCTAGATACAATATATGTGTGCAGAACCAAACAGTTCTCTTCTTGCACAGGAAGAATTGGATTCAGAAGGTAAAAATAACCTGGGAAGAAAGACAAAAATGCAAGCAGTTTACATTCATTTCTTTGGGTGTAGTGGCTTCTGTCCATCCTTGATCAATTAAAACTGAGTTATATTTTCTCTTTGTCAAAGAAATCCACTTCCATCAGAATACATCCTCATACAGTATGGTTGAGATATATAATGATCTCCTGGTTCTGCTCATTTCACTTAGTATCAGTTCATGTAAGTCTCACCAATCTTCTCTGTATTCATCCTGCTGGTCATTTCTTACAGAAAAATAATATTCCATAACATTCATATAACACAATTTACTCAGCCATTCTCCAATTGATGGGCATCCATTCATTTTCCAGCTTCTAGCCATTACAAACAGGGCTGCCACAGACATTTTGGCACATACAGGTCCCTGTCCCTTCTTTAGTATCTCTTTGGGGTATAAGCCCAGTAGAAACACTGCTGGATCAAAGGGTATGCACAGTTTGATAACTTTTTGAGAATAGTTCCAAATTGCTCTCCAGAATGGCTGGATGTATTCACAATTCCAACAATGTATCAATGTCCCTGTTTTCCCACATCCCCTCCAACATTCCCCATTATCTTTCCCTGTCACTCTAGCCAATCTGACAGGTGTGTAGTGATATCTCAGAGTTGTCTTAATTTGCATTTCTCTGATTAATAATGACTTGGAACATCTTTTCATATGTCTATAAATAGTTTCAATTTCTTCATCTGAGAATTCTCTGTTCATATCCTTTGCCCATTTATCAATTGGAGAATGGCTTGATTTCTTATAAATTAGAGTCAATTCTCTATATATTTTTGAAATGAGGCCTTTATCAGAACTTTTGACTGTAAAAATGCTTTCCCAGTTTATTGTTTCCCTTCTAATCTTGTCTGCATTAATTTTGTTTGTATAAAAACTTTTCAATTTGATATAATCAAAATTTTCTATTTTGTAGTCAATAGTGATCTCTAGCTCTTCTTTGGTCATAAATTCCTTCCCCTTCCACAGGTCTGAGAGGTAAACTATCCTATACTCTTGGTAATTATTTATAATCTCTTTATGCCTAGGTCATGAACCCATTTTTTAAAATTTTATAATAACTTTTTATTCACAGAACCCATACCAGGGTAATTTTTTTACATTATCCTTTGCACTGACTTCTGTTCCGATTTTTCCCCTTCCTCCCTCCACCCCCTCCCCTACCTTGATGGCAAGCAGTCCTATATATGTTAAATATGTTGCAGTATATCCTAGATACAATACATATGTGCAGAACCAAACAGTTCTCTTGTTGCACAGGGAGAATTGGATTAAAAAGATATAAACAACCAGAGAAGAAAAACAGAAATGCAAGCAGTTTATATTCATTTTCCAGTGTTCTTTCTTTGAGTGGAGCTGCTTCTGTCCATCCTTAATCAATTGAAACTGAATTAATTCTCTTTATCAAAGAGATCCACTTCCATCAGAATACATCCTCAAACAGTATCATTGTTGAGGTATATAATGATCTCCTGGTTCTGCTCATTTCAGTTAGCATCAGTTCATGTAAGTCTCTCCAAGCCTCTCTGTATTCATCCTGCTGGTCATTTCTTACAGAACAATAATATTCCATAACATTCATATACCACAATTTACCCAACCATTCTCCAATTGATGGGCATCCATTCAATTTCCAGTTTCTAGGCACTACAAACAGGGCTACAACAAACATTTTGGCACATACAGATCCCTTTCCCTTCTTTAGTATTTCTTTGGGATATAAGCCCAGAAGTAACACTGCTCGATCAAAGGGTATGCACAGTTTGATAACTTTTTGGGCATAAGTCCAGATTGCTCTACAGAATGCTTGGATTCATTCATGAACCCATTTTGACTTTATCTAGGTATACGTGGGTTCATGACCACACGATAAGTGTGGGTCAATGCCTAGTCTCTGCCATACTAATTTCCAATTTTCCCTGCAATTTTTGTCAAATAATGCATTCTTATCCCCAAAACTGGGGTCTTTGGGTTTGTCAAACACTAGATTATTAAAGTTATTGGCTATTTTGTCCTTTGAATCTAAGCTATTCCATTGATCAACTAGTCTATTTCTTAGCCAGAACCAGATGGTTTTCATAACCACTGCTTTATAATATAATTTTAGATCTGGTACAGCTAAGCCACCTTCATTTGATTTTTTTTTTTCATTAATTCCCTTGAAATTCTTGACCTTTTGTTTTTCCATATGAATTTTGTTGTTATTTTTTTTAGGTCATTAAAATAGTTTTTGGGAGTCTGATTGGTATAGCGCTAAATAAATGGATTAGTTGAGGTAGTATGGTCATCTTTATTATATTTGCGCGCCCAATCCAAGAGCATTTAATATTTTTCCAATTGGTTAGATCAGAGTTAATTTGTGTGGAAAGTGTTTTGTTGCTTTGCTCATAAAGCTTCTGATTTTCCCTTGGCATATAGATTCCTAAATATTTTTATACAATCAGTAGTTACTTTAAATGGAATTTCTCTTTGTAACTCTAACTGTTGGGTTTTGTTAGTGATATATAAGAATGCTGATGATTTATGTGGGTTTATTTTGTATCCTGCAACTTTGCTAAAGGTGTGGATTGTTTCTAATAACTTTTTAGTAGAATCTCTGGCGTTCTCTAAGTATACCATCATATCATCAGCAAAGAGTGATAATTTGGTTTCCTCATTGCCTATTCTTATTCCTTTAATCTCTTTCTCAACTCTTATTGCCAAAGCTAGCATTTCTAAGACAATATTAAATAGTAATGGTGATAGTGGGCAACCTTGTTTCACTCCTGATCTTATTAGGAATGGTTGCAGTTTTTCCCCATTACATATGATGCTTACTGATGGTTTTCAATAGATGCTACTGATTATTTTAAGGAAAAGTCCATTTATTCCTATACTTTCAAGTTTTTTTTTTTTTTTTAATAGGAATGGATGTTGGATTTTATCAAATGCTTTTTCTGCATCTATTGAGATGATCATATGGTTTTTGTTTATTTGGTTATTAATATGGCCAATTATATTGATAGTTTTCCTAATATTGAACCAAATCTGCATTCCTTGTATAAATCCTACTTGATCCTGATTTAAATCTTGTGGATGATTTTCTGTAGTCTTTTTGCTAATATCTTATTTAAGATTTTAGTATCACTATTCATTAGTAAGATTGGTCTATAATTTTCTTTCACTGTTTTCAGCTTACCTGGTTTAGGTATCAGTACCATGTCTGTGTCATAAAAGGAATTTGGTAGGACTCCTTCATTCCCTATTTTTTCAAATAGTTTATAAAACATTGGAGCTAATTATTCTTTGAATTATTCTTAGAATTCACATGTAAATCCATCTGGTCCCGGGGATTTTTTTTTTTTTTAGAGAGTTGATTAATAACTTGTTTTATTTCTTTTTCTGAAATGGGACTATTTAAGCAATTTACTTCCTCCTCTGATAATCTGGGAAGCCTATATTTTTGGAGGTAGACATCCATTTTGCTTAGGTTATCAAATTTATTGGCATAAACTTGGGCAAAGTAACCCCTTATTATTTCTTTAATTTCCTCTTCATTGGTGGAACATTTTCCCTTTTCATTTTTAAGACTACTAATTTGATTTTCCTCTCTCCTTTTTCTAATCAGATTTATCAAATGTTTATCAATTTTATAGTTTTTTTTAATACAACCAAATCTTAGTTTTATTTATTAGTTCAATAGTTTTTGTTTCAATATTATTAATTTCTCCTTTTAATTTTAGGATTTCAAGTTTAGTAATTGATTGGTGGTTTTTAATTTGGTCTTTTTCTAGCTTTTTAAGTTGCAAGCCCAATTCATTGATCTTCTTTTTCACTATTTTATTCAAGTAAGCCTCTAAGGATATGAAATTTCCCCTTATTGCTGCTTTGGCTGCATCCCACAAATTTTGGTATGATGTCTCATTGTTGTCATTATCTTGAGTGAAATTATTAATTGTGTCTTTAATTTGCTGTTTCACCCAATCATTCTTTAAGATGAGATTATTTTGTTTCCAATTACTTTTTGGGCTATTTACACCTAACTTTTTGTTGAATGTAGTTACTATTTATGCCTTCCTGCATTTAATTTTGAGTTCTTTATGTCCTAATATATGATCAAATTGTGTGTAGGTTCCATGAACTGCTGAGAAGAAAGTATACTACTTTCTGTCAACATTCAGCTTTCTCCAGAGATCTATCATACCTAATTTTTCTAATATTCTATTTACCTCTTTAGTTTTTTTTTTTCTTATTTGTTTTGTGATTTCATTTATCTAAATCTGAGAGTGCAAGATTGAGTTCTCCTGCTATTATAATTTTGCTGTCTATTTCTTCTCACAATTCTCTTAACTTCTCCTTTAGGAAGTTTGATGCTATATCACTCGGTGCATATATGTTTAATATTGATATTGCCTCATTGTCTATAGTACCCTTCAGCAAGATATAGTTTCCTTCCTTATCTCTTTTAATTAGATCAATTTTTGCTTTTGCTTGATCTGAGATCTGGTTGGCTACCCCTGCTTTTTTTGACTTCTCCTGAAGCATAATAGATTCTACTCCAGCCTTTTACCTTTATTCTGTATGTATTTCCCTGTTTTAAATGTGTTTCCTGTAAACAACATATTGTAGGTTTCTGACTTTTGAGCCAGCCTGCTATCTGCCTCCTCTTTATGGGAGAGTTCATCCCATTCATATTTATGGTTAAAATTACTAATTCTGTATTTCCTGCCATCCTAATATCCCCAGGTTATGATTTTCTTTTTCTTGCCTCTCTTTCCCCCTTCCCTAGTATTAAACTTATTGGTCCCACTTGCATCACACAGCTCTCCCTCTTTAGTATTCCTGCCTCCTCCCTTTGTATCCCTTCCCCTTTCTTGTACCCTTCCTTATTACTCTTTTTCCTTTTCCTTTTCCTCTGCCACTTTTTAATGAGGTGAGAGAAGATTCTCTGTAAAATAAATATGTCAATTATTTCCTTTTTGAGCCGACTCTGATGTGAGTAGGATTCACACAATGTTCCTCCCCCTCTCTAAGTTCCCTGAGATATGATAGGTTTCCTTTGCCTCATTGTTGCATATAGTTTCCCTCTTTTTATCTCCCCTTTTCCCTTTTTCTGATACTCTCCCCTTTCCATTTCTATTTCCCTTTTTTATGTTATATTGGCAAAATCAAATTACACATGTGGTTTTTATGTATATCCACAAGTACAGTTCTCAAGGGTTCCTTTTACCTTTTCCTACTTCTCTTGAGTCCTGTTGTTGGAGTTCAGATTTTTTGTTTAAGTCTGGTTTTTTCCTTAGAAACAAATGGAATTCCTCTGTTTCATTAAATGTCCGTCTTCTTCCATGGAAAAAAATGCTCACCTTAGCTGGGTAGTTTATTCTTGGCTGCATTCTAAGTTCTTTTGCCTTTTGGAATCTCAGATTCCAGGCCTTTCAATCCTTTAATGTTGAGGCAGCCAGATCTTGCGTGACCCTTATTCTGGCACCTTAGTATTTGAATTGTTTTTTTCCTGGCTGCTTGTAATATTTTTTCGTTAGTCTGAAAATTCTGAAATTTGACCACAATATTCCTTGAAGTCTTTATTTTAGGGTCTTTTTCAGAAGGTGTTCGATGAATTCTTTCAATGCCTATTTTACTTTCCGGTTCTATTACTTCTGGGCAAATCTCTTTCATAATTTCCTGTAAAATAGTATCTAGGGTCTTTTTTTCATCATAATTTTCGGGTAGTCCAATGATCCTCAGATTATCTCTCCTAATTGATTTTCCAGGTCTGTTGTTTTTCCAAGTATATATTTGACATTTTTTTCCAATCTTTCATTTTTTTTTTTTTTGGTTTTGCTTGTTTGATTTTTGATGTCTCAACAAATCATTCATTTCTATTTTTTCAGTTCTGATTTTTAATGAGTTATTTTCTTCATTAGCTTTTTTTTTTTTTTTTTTTTTTTTTTTTTTTTTTACTTCTTTTTGTATATGAATTTTTAAATGAGTTGTTTTATTCTATGGAATTTTTTTCCATTTCACTATTTTTTTTTTTTTTAGTGAGTTATTTTCTTTTTCCAATTCACAAATCCTACTTTCTTGGGAATTCTTAACCTTTTCCAATTCATAAATTCCGTTTCCCTGCACTTCTTGGGAGTTTTTTACCTTTTCTAATTCACATTTTAGGAAGTTGTTGCTCTCTTGCATAGCTTCTCTTTCCTTTTCCCATTTTTCTTTTAGTTCTCTTTTAAGGTTTTTTAATAGTCTCTTCTAGGAGAGCCTTTTGTATTGGGGACCAACAATTGTCTGTAGACTGTCTGCTATTAGTCTCTTCAGGGTTGAAAAGCTGTTCTCTTTCTGTATAGAAACTATCAATCGTTCTTTTGATTTTTTTACTCATTTTGTTAAAGTCTGAAGTGTCTGCCTTCAGAGCCAGGAGGTTACCAGTTTCCTCTGCAGAGCAGTGAAAGGTATATGGACAGGTAGCTGTCCTGCCAGCCAGCTACAAAAAGCAGTGAGGTACTGGAGTGCTCTGGGAAAGAGTTCCTCATCTGAAAGTAACTCAGGCCTGCAGGGCTGGGCTGGGAAAGTGCCCTTCAAAGAACCCCGGCTGTGTGAGATAAGTACTGCTCTAGGGCTAGACGCTGAGCAGTGAGTTTCACTTCCCAAGACAAAGCCTGCCCTGGGCCTCTGGGTATTAGCAGCTGAGCAGTGAATGAATTTGCAGGGACTGCAGGTATCTGCCTGGGAAGCACGGTCTGCTGGGGAACTTCTATTGCCCCAGGGCTTGCCCCCTACTGTGCCCATTAGAGGCTGCCCAGGCTGTGCCTGGCTGCCGGGCAGATTAGTAACTGACCCCGCCAAAGCCCCGAACTGCAGGATGTGGCTGTAGGGCTGCGTTAAAGTCTGCCTGAGTCACTTCCGGGTTTGAGGGGTTACAGCCAGATTTCCTTAGGTTCTGGTGTTTTTTAGAGTTCCCTCTGTTTTAGGCTTTAATTTCTCTGCCAGTTTACTGCTTTGTAGTCAAGGCAGAGTAGTTAGCTTATAGCAGAGTTGTCTCTATATCTTCTCTAGCCACAGAGATCACCCTGGCCCTGGTCTGCTCAGGAGGCTAGCCTCTCCCTACCTGTGCTCGTCTGTTCCTGGCCCCTCAGGACAAACCCTTCCTCGTGATCTTCCAGATTGATTTCGGCTGGTAAATTGTAGTGCTTCTAATTTTCATGAATTTTAAGCAGTGAAGAGCTATTTTTGAGGTTGAATTTAATAGTTGGCTATGAGGGGAATGAGAGGAGCTTAGAGAGTCGTGTGTGCCTGCTCCACCATCTTGGCTCCGCCCCCCCCCCCCATCTGTGTCTTAATTATCATCATTTTTTGTTGGAGAATTCCTCTTGAGAGGAGAAAATTAGAAGTTTTGTGTTAATCCTAGAAGTCACTAATTCAGTGACTCAAATAGGCCAATTGTATAAATTACACAACTCATTCAAATCTTTAAAATTCATTCTGCCTTCTTGTCTTAACTGACAGTAATGCTATTGAACACTTTAGTCTCTTATCATCCGGAAAGGGGTTGATGGATAATCTTATTCTGCTTGGCCTCTGAAGGACGAACTTGGTCTCAGAAAGAATAATGAATGAAACTTACAAAGAGGAAAAATTAAGGTATAAGAAAGTAAAACAATTCTGAATAATTGGAGCTATTAAAAAATTGGAATGGGCTGCCTCAAAAATAGATTCTATTTTGGATGTTCTATACCAAGAATGGAATACCATTTGTTGGATATGTTGTAAGAGTAATTTTTATGTATTTTTTATATTAGCCCCTAATGTCTTTCCACATTGACACTCCGTGATGCTATGATTATGATAATATGAAAGTTATCTTTTCTCTCACTTGAACCTAAAATTGTTCTTGTCTTATAAGAAGTGAATATTCAACAAGTTCAAATTGCCTCAGCATTAAAAATTATTTAAACCTTTAAAAAAAATTCCTTTTCTTCCTTACACAAGTCAAATGCTGGATTTTCACTGTCTTCTGGCAGTTTTGTTCAAAAGCCTTTATTATTTCCCATGTTCTTTGTTTTTTGTTGGTCATCTTTCCTTTGAAGCAATTAATCCATTCAGACTCACCCTTTCTTCCCACCATTTAACTCACATAAATAATAGTATGCTATTTATGCTTTGTTGTTACCTTCTAAGATATTTACCCACTGTTTCTTTTCCAGATTCAATACTACTCTCTTCACTCTATTGCTTACCTTTGTCAATTTCCCACTGTTTTCCTTTGGCAACCTACTGTTTCTTGTTTAACTGTAGTTTTCACCATCTACCCAGATACCCAATGTTGCCAATCTGTTTATCTAAATGATGTATTAGTCCATGTAGTAATTTTGTACTACCCTTGAGATCAGATCCCAGCTTGTGTTCCTGCTAATTAAGAGAGAATTATAGTGCCCATGTAAGGGCAAATTGTTCAGTTTTTAAAAAATATTTTTACTTTAATATTCACTATTTACTCCACAATCTGTAGTATTTTCCTATGTAATTAACATGAAAAAAATAATTTTTACATTGTGGATGAGGGTGTGAGATATATAATTGTCATACACACTGTGAGTAGAAAAATGTTATACATTCACATTCTTCAGAAATAACATTCAGATTTCTTAAATGTTTACACATCGAATATTTTCTTTTTTTTTTCCCTTTATAAAACCACTTGATAATGTGAGATTCTCTAACTGTTCATTCTCTAGAAATGTGGACATACACTAGGTCTTCTTGTTCTAATACTTTCTTCAAAGAACTTTACTGACATGGGTCTCTAGGAAAAATAAAATAAAATCCCAACTCAATAGTCTGGAATTTAAGACCTGTATCATAACTCCATTCTACTTTTTCTCAATATAAGCTATTTGTTTCAGTAAGGCAGATCTATACTTGGTTTTCAACATACCTTGTATTGTTTCTTGTCCCTGTACTTGCACTCTATTTGCTCTGTTTGAAAGGTTCTTTCTACCCACTATACCTACTAAGTTTATACTGATCCTTCAAATTGCCACTCATATTTCTGTCACTTCATCCATGAAATATAACATGACTAAACTATCATTTTATGATGTCTTATCAGCATTATCATAACACTTACTTATTTGTGACATTTATGTACTTTCTGATATACAGGAAAAGTGATTAAAGTATTCATGCCCTTTGAAAAAGAAATTACACAATCAGACATTTACTCAGACAAATTTCTGCAAAATTATTTTTCTGAACTTCAGATTTCAGCAAATCCAAAGATTCATGCCTTTTTTTATTATATTCTTTTTAGTTCAACTAATAAAACTTCATATGTTTTGCATGGTTTTTGTCTTTCAGATGCAAAAAGATCCTCTCTCTGCATTTTCCAAAAAGTTACATATTTGTTTCTTTTTTCTGATTACTTATTATGGGAAAGTCTATACCTTTCCTGAGTATTTTTCTATTTCTGAGACTCAAGTGAATTATTAACTATAAGTATATATAATGCATATCCCAGCATTGTGAACTTTTTACATCGATCTGTCTATCTATATGTCTGTCATATATTTTTTGTCCTTCCAATTAAAATGTAACATCCTGGAAGCCAGAAAAAAAAAGCCTTATTATTCTTCATATCTACCATGTTGCCAAGAATAACTCCTTGTGAAGATAGTTAGACCTGAATCTTAAGGATTGCAGCTAGCTAGAAATTCTGTATAACAAAAACATAAAATAAAAGGTCCACCGAGTGCTCAGAAAGAAAGATCAGTAACAAACATTCATGTATATCTTAGTAGCCTTGCCTAGGCAGATAGAGGGCAAATGTTGAATAGCTGGTTTACAGATTGTCACTTGGCTGCTCACAATAACAAATATTTGCATAAGGACTGATGGAATTATGGTTCACAGGGTGAACAGAAGGAATAATGGAAAAACACAGACATTATAATCATGCTCATGAATAGCCTTAGTTGATTTTTTCATAATAACCTCTTTGATAAGTCATTCTAATTTTGCTTCCTCTTTTCTTCTTACTGAAGAATGGTTTACTAGCATACAATTCTATTTTTAAATAGAAGGAAACTAGCTAGAGACTACTTGGAAATATAGTTATAATACTTTCCAAACTTAAAATATACTTCTCTTTGATTTGCTCAGAACAAATTGATTTTTTAGTTTTATGGGAAATATTGTGTAATTTTTTTTTTTTTATTAAGGACACTATGCTCAAGGGATAAAGTCTTTCCTGATGAGCAAAGGAGTTCCTTAGCATTCTCTATATGACCACTTTTTTTTTTCCAAAAAGCAAAAAACTTAGAATCATCAAGCAAAATAATTCAAAAAATGGTGGTAATCATAATTCTGGAATATGTATTGTATATACTTATGTGAATATTTCACTGGAGTCTCAGAAATAGAAAAAAAAAAAACTCCTCCAAAAAGGTGTGGATTTTCCCATAATATATAATCAGAGAAAATAATTTTTTTAAATGTATTTTTTTAGGAGATAGGGGCCATATTGCTTTTTTTATTTGAAAGGCAATAACTCTGTGTGTGTGTGTGTGTGTGTGTGTGTGTGTGTGTGTGTAGTTTTATTAGTTCAACTAAGAAGCATACAAGAAAATAATTATAAATATTTAAATTTGCTGAATTTTAACTTCATAAAAGATACCAAAATAATTTTGCATAAATACATCTGATTAAATAAGTTAATATAAAGAGATATGATGTATGCATACATAGTAAATAAAATAGTTTAGGCAGGTTTTAAGACTAGGCGTCCTATCACTAATTATGACAAAATTATTCAACTTGCATTTCTATGTACAGACAATGTTTTCCAGTAATTTCAGGATTATTTTAGTTCTCAGAAAATAGACGCTTTACTTTAATAGGAATTATGTAAGCATAGTGAATAAACTATCTATACCCTTTGTCTAAAGCATCCTACAAATTGAGCATATATCCTAAAGAAGTCAGACAAAAATAAAGACATGTTATATACTGAAATATCCGTAACACAACCCTTTATAGTGATAAAGAATGGAGTGCCCAGATATTGAACACTGACCATTAAAAACAACCTGTGGTATTTAAATATGCTAAAATTGTACATGTTAAGAAATTATAAACACAAGGAAAGCATAGACTTATAATTTAAGGGACTTCAGAGATTGTAGAATAGATCACCCTCATTTTATATATAAGAAAGCTGAAGCCCAGAGAGATTAAGCAAATTGCCCAAACTCATGCAAAATAGGAAATGGCAAAATGAGGATTTGAACCCAGTTCATCTAGGTTCAGATGACAATTCTATTGTTTTTTCCACTGATAGATTTTTATAATTGAGAGAATGGAGAGGAAACATATGAGACTACTTACCAGAACCTCTACTCTAGGACGTGATCAAAGACACTGCTTTTCCAGGTCTTCAATATACCCATGTGCCAGGTACATACTCCTATTCAGTTTTCTTTTTATATGTTCTTTTCCCCCATTAGATTAGAACATTTATATGTTCATTTTCCCCATCACACAATGCTTAGAAAATAGCAGACAGGTATTATAAAACATGTTAAAATATATGTTAAATCCAACATATGTATACATATCCATGCAGTAATCTTGCTGCACAAGAAAAATCAGATCAGAAAGAAAGAAACCCGAGAAGGAAAAAAAAAAGTGCAAGCAAACAACATCAGAGTGAGAATTCTATGTTATGATCCACATTCAGTTCCCACAGTAGTCTCCACAGGCTCTCTTCATTGCTGAACAATTGGAACTGGTTTGAATCATCTCATTGTTGAGGAGAGATAGGTCCATCAGAATTGATCATCTTATTGTCTTCTTGTTGCTGTGTAAAATGATCTTGTGGTTCTGCTCATTTATTTCAGGATCAGTTCATGTAAGTCTCTCCAGACCTCTCTGAAATCATCCTGCTGATTGTATCTTGCAGAACAATAATATTCCATAACATTGCTATACCATAACTTATTCAGCCATTCTCCAATTGATGGGCTTCTACTCAGTTTCCAGTTTCTGGCCACTATAAAAAATGGCTGCCACAAACATTTTTGCACATATGGCTCCCTTTCCCTCCTTTAAAATCTCTTTGGGATACAGGCCCAGTAAAAACACTGCCAGGTTAAAGGTAATGTACAGTTTGATAGCCCTTTGAGTATAGTTACAAATTGCTCTCCAGAATGGTTGGATTTGTTCACAGTTCCACCAACAATGTATTAGTGTCCCAGTTTTCCTACATCCCTTTGAACATTCTTTATTATCTTTTCCTGTGGTGTTCTCTTCTTTTATATAATACGTGATGATTCTCTGGGAGCAGTTTTCTCGGGGAGGTTTTCTGGGGCAGCCTTAGTTTCGGTTCAGAGTAATAATCACTCCAAATACAGCCAGCTGATAAAATCCAAATGTTTATTCTTAGAGGCCTATCTCTCCTTGGTTCCAAGAGCTCTTGCCACTAATTTTTTGCCTCTGCCAGCTTCGGCTTCTCTTCTTCCAAATGTCTCCAGCCAGCACCAAGGTGAAAGTTGGAATGAATCTGTCTTGCCTCTGAGAGAGGGCTTCTGTCTCTCAATCTCCCAGAGTGCTCTGTGTCTGTCCCAAAGTGCCTCTGTACCTCTGTCCCAAAGTGTCCTTTGGTCCTGGGAGCTTCTTGCTTATATGAGCTCTCTAAAGGTGTAAACACAAGCATTGTTTATCTCCTTTTCATCTCTTATTGCTGAAGCTAGCATTTCTAATACAATATTGCATAATAATAGTGATAGTGGGCAAACTTGTTTCACTCCTGATTTTATTGGGAATGGTTACAGTTTATCACCATTACATATGATGCTTATTGATGGTTTTAAATAAATGCTACTTACTATTTTAAGGAAAAGTCCATATATTCCTATAGTCTCTAGTGTTTTTAATAGGAATGGTTGTTGGATTTTATCAAATACTTTTCCTGCATTTATTGAGATAATCATATGCTTTTTGTTAATTTGGTTATTGATATAGTCAATTAAGCTAATATTTTCTAATATTGAATCAGTCCTGCATTCCTGGTATAAATCCTACTTGATTGTGGTATATTATCCTGGGAATGATTTTCTGTAATCTCTTTGCTAATATATTCTTTAAAGATTTTTGCATCATTATTTGTTAGGGAGATTGGTCTATAGTTTTCTTTCTCTGTTTTTGTTCTACCTGGTTTAGGTATCAGTACCATGTCTGTGTCATAAACATTGAAGCTTTTTATTTTCAAAACATATGCAAGGATAAGTTTATACCAGTGATCCTTGCAAACCTTTTTTTCCAATTCCCCTCCCACTTTCCTCTGTCCCTACCCTAGATGGCAAGTAATCCAATACATGTTAAACATGGTAAAATATATGTAGATCTAATATAGGCATACAGATTTATACAATTATCTTGCTGCACAAGAAAAATTCAACTCAAAAAGGAAAAACATGAGAAAGAAAATAAAGTAAAAGCAAACAACAACAAAAGAAGTGAAACTGTATTAGCAACTTCTTTTATCTTTATTAAAAAAATAAAACAGAGGCTTCGGGTTATTTATTACTCATACCTCTAATTCAAAAATCATATTTTTTGCATCTACTATTCCTCTCAAATCTGCTCGTGAAGGTACTTTTTCATAATGTCCATATTTTATTACTCCTAATTACCATACCTTCTACATAAAATCAATTTATTTCCTCCCCACTCTCTATACACCATCACCATTTCTTCACATCTATTGTGCATGACAGTGCATTTATCAATATTTTCTTTCCAAAAGAATGTAAGTTCTTTGGGAGCAGAAATTATTCCATGTTTGTCTTCATATCTGCAACACTTAATTCAGTGTCTTTATAATTCTTAATGACCTTTTCACTTTATCTTCAATATGCATTTTTATTTTTATACTTCCATTGACCATTTCCATCAGACTCTAATCAACTTTTCCTCTAAAATATTGTTTCAAACTCTTGCCTTTTTCTCTATCTTCAGATTTATCCAGTAATATCAAGTATAAATTACTTGATATCAAAGACTGTTTCATTTCTATCTTTGTATCCAGCTAGTTAAAATCTAATATCTGGTAAATGCTTAGTCAATTGTATTTGAATAATTGCCAGATCATTCTTCAGATTGATATTCAATATGACAGCTAAGTGACAGTTGATAGCTTGTCCTGGAGTCAGGAATGCCTGATTTCAAATATGGATTCAGACACTTCTTAGTGATTTAAGGTTTATTAGTCTAATTTTCCTTATCTGTAAAATGGGGATAATCATAACTCCTGACTTCCAAAGATTTTGTGGGGATAAAATGCTACAATAAAAGGGAATGCAGAGGATGTACTCACAACTATTAGAAAAGGGTCAAAAGGATGGACATATGTGCCATGAAGAGGAAGCTTCAGACTCAGAGAGAAGTTTCAAGGTCAGACTACAACAGCAGTGAAAAAGGATCTGAGCCAAGCAAGCTTCATTTCCTTCCCAGTTCTGCTTCTGACAGGTTAAACTTTGACACAATGTCCCTATGTGTGCCTCTTCCTTCTAACTCCCTCCTGCAATCCATTTTATTTTTTAGTTCCCCTTTTTATGTTATCTTCCCACCTCAGTGAGCATAGAAATTATCTTATTTGGGAAACATATTAATATCTCCAGCACTTAGCATACTGCCTGACTCACATAATAAATGACAAATACATGTCACCTTGTGTTTTGTGTTCTCAACCTTTTTAGATATAATTTTCTTTGAAACCATGCACCTATGAGTGATAGAAACTCTACACATGCAAAGGTCTCTATAGATAGACTTTGTTTTTAGCACTAATGTCACTATCAGATGTATGTGTGAATAAACTAGAATAGTTTCTTAATAAAATGCTTCTTCAATCAATGGATTCTAGGATTGATTTAACATGTCATGTATTCCATAGATAGTAAGCACAAAAAATATCACAGATCTTCTCTATGAGGGTCTTATTTATCAGATTGCCAAGAATAGAAATCTGAATAAAATCACCCACGGCTAGTTTCACTTGTACAACCTTATAGTGCTCAGCAGGTTTCAGGTGCCTTTCTGAAGCATTAGTGTCAATTTCATGAAAATCCTTTCAGCATCAAAGAATGAGGCTGATACTTTCTTTACAAATGCAGATGAATTTCAGTTACATTCTTTTGCTGTTAAAATAATTTCTTTTAAAAAATCATGATACCATAATTTTGAGTTTTGTTAAAAGGTTACATTGTAATGGAAAAATATCAAGCAAATAAAAGTTGATGAAAACATTAAGAAATTTATGTATTCCATATTTCAATTAATTTATAAATATTCCATACACTGTCATTTCCAAAAGACTCCCTAATATTTGCTACAATAATAGAAATATTTCTTCCATTACAATGGAAAATACATAATTTGTGTATAAGAAAAAATAGTCTAGTTCAACATTTATAGTACAGCTGGAGCAAAAATATTTGAAACACCTAGTTGTGGAATCATAAAATTTGAAGGTAAAAGAAACCTTAAGAATCTAATGTAACTATTTTAATATAAGCACACATTTATTTCAGGTAAATCAGGTGACCACTCTATAATAGGTACTTCAACTATTTCTGTAGCGCCACAGTGAGAAGTGAATTGTTGATTCTCTATACCTGGACCTTGAAGGGTACATTTCAAATCACTATCCATACATACCCTAAAAAAATCTAGGATCCAGGATAAGAAAGTGACCCAGCTGGAAAAGTACATAATTACAGCCCTTCCACCATGCTAAATAGCGCTATCCTGCCATCATCCCCAGGAAGTTCTTCTCTAATAAAGTGAACTCTTACAAGAATGAAAGGGCTGTCACAGCTATGCCACAGTACAATCTACTCTTTACTATCATGGTTATTGGTCATTTAGAACTTGAAGGGAGAAATCTGGGTCCATTGAAATATCTTCTCAGAATCCTAGTCCTCTAGTGTGATAAAATATTATCTTTCCTTGCTTTGACTTTTCTGCATCCTTTAATATGACTTGATTTCAAATCCTATGGTTGCTTGTTTACCAAAGTGAAAAAACGGTAACAGAAATGAATTTAAACTCTTGCTGCAATGCAGAATACTGAAAAGGTTAAAATCTGTATTTGTAAGTCTACTGAAAGTGATAAGGTTGAAAGTGATGTCCCTAATGTGGAAATAACTAAATGGACTAGAGTTCAGCAAGCATTTATTCTATCTCAGAAATGCAGTTAGAGGGCAAAGGGACATTGCTTACAAACCTGAAAGCTGCATTTCATTTTCCCCCAATCAACTAAGTATAATATCTATTCCTAATGCAAGGTAAATCAGGTATATGTATTTTCAATATATTAAGACTGACAAAAAGTAGTTGACATTTCTAGTTGCTAATATTGACTTGTATGTACTTTCTTCTTTGTTGTCTGCTTTAGAAGCAATTAGGTTTTTGTTTTGAAATAGCAGCCCACCTAGAAGCCCACAAATTCGTTAGACATTGCAAACACTATTTTCTTTCACTAGAAAACACTATCAAGGATTAGATTCAAAGGAAGTCATCACTTTGTCAAAGTAGACAGGTTGAGATGATCCATGGATCACTCAACCCCCTTACCCCCAAGAACCTAAGCATGAATATTTATCAAGGAGCTGACAGGAATGGATTTTACTTGCCTCATGACAGGAATGTCAACAGGCAGGAGCTCCCAAGGTAAAATGGACAGAAAAGAATAAAACATATCTCTTGGTTCCCAGATAAAGGAAAATTTATTTCTTGTTACCTTCCCATGTGGGTTAGAATTCACAAGCCTTAAACTGCTTCCTAAATTATAGGGAATAGGAACCAATACAGGTATGATCTCAGGAGTCCAAAGGAAGACTCCCTTTGAAGTATTTCACCCATAGGTTTCCTGAAACTGGCATTTCTTTCATAGAAACTAAGCTTTTCATTTTGCAATGAAAGAAGAAAATAAAATGCAAATGCTCCCTCAGAGAGGTGATGTAGTGGTTTAAATTCATAGTAAGATAAAATGCTTGATCTCAAACAAAGGTTCCCAAGGAGGTTTTGATATCAAGGTTGATGTAAGGATACTGGGAGATCAGAAGTTAAGGAAAAAGATAAAAAGTAGTGATTAGGGGTATTAAAAATAATATTTTTCTGCCTTAATGAGGAGCAAGATAGAGATAATTTTGTGGAACTTCCCCATCTTTCACCACTATGCACAAGAATTTTTATGCATTTGTTTTGGGATTTTAACTATGATATTTCACAATGTATATTCGTCATTGTTCTACATCAATCAAATGTATTCATGTAGATGAACATAGAATTTGAGAATTGGAGGACATTTTAGAAGGTCATCTAATGTAACCCATATTTCAAAGGAATCTCCATTATAGCATGTCCAACACATGATCCTAAGGTTCTGACATCCTTTCAGAAGGAGACTTTGGGACATCTAGAATTGTTGGGATGTTGTTGTTGTTTTCTGGACCTCAAGCTCAAATTTGTCTCCTTGCAACTTCCAGCTGTTTTTCTGAATTTTCCCTTTATGGTTCAAACAAAAAGCTAATCTCTATTTTACCCGACAGTCACCATATATTTGAAAAATCCTCTTGTTTCCCCTCTGCCTTATTTTATTTCCAGGTTAAATATGCCCTTCTATTGAGTTTCATATCACATGAAATCAAGGCTCTTTATCATGCTGATTTCTGTCTTCTGGAAAATCTCCAATTTATCTGTGTTTTTCTCAAACTGTGCCCCACAGATCTGAACACAATACAAAGATTTTGATGAGAACAGAATTTTTGATATTATCAGACCATCATTCCTGGAATGGAACACTTTTAATACATCACAATATTTTATTAATTTTTTATTATTCAAAGTTTATTTATGACAGCTTTGTATTTTCAAAACATATGCATGGATAATTTTTCAACATTGATCCTTGCAAAACCTTGTGTTCCAATTTTTTTTCTCCTTTCTTCCCAATCCCTCTTCTAAATGGCAAGTAATTCTATATATATATATAAAATGCATGTTGAAATATATGTTAAATCCAATATATGTATACATATTTATACAATTATCATGCAGTACAAGAAAAATCAGCTCACAAAGGAAAAAAAATGAGAAAGAAAACAAAATGAATGCAAACAACAAAAAAGAGTGATAATGCTATATTGTGATCCACATGCAGTTCCCACAGTACTCTCTCTGGCTGTAGATGGCTTTCCATCACAAGATCATTAGATTTGGCCTTAATTATCTCATTGTTGAAAAGATCCATCAAAATGGATCTTTGTATAATCTTGTTGTAGCCATGTATAATGATTTCCTAGTTCTATACATTTCACTTAGTTGTTATTCATGTAAGTCTCTCCAGGCCTCTTTGAAATCATCCTGCTGATTGTTTCTTTCTTTCTTTCTTTCTTTTTCTCTTTTCTTCTTCTTCTTCTTCTTCTTCTTCTTCTTCTTCTTCTTCTTCTTCTTCTTCTTCTTCTTCTTCTTCTTCTTCTTCTTTTTTGAGATAATTGGAGTTAAAGTGACTTGCCTAGGTCATACAGCTAGGAAAAATTAAGTGTCTGAGGCCAGAATTGAACTCAGTTTCTTCTGATTTCAGGGCTGGTGCTCTATCCATTTACCCCCTAGCTGCCCCTGATCATTTCTTATAGAACAATGATATTCCATAACATTCACATACCATAACTTATTCAGCCATTCTCCAACTGATGGGCATCCACTCAGTTTCCAGTTTCTTTCCACTATGATAAGGGCTGCCACAAACATTTTTGCATTATGGGTTTATGATTTTTTTTTTTTTTAGGAATATAAACCCAGTAGAAACACTGCTGGAACAAAGGGTATGCACAGTTTGATAACTTTTTGGGCATAGGTCCAAATTGCTTTCCAGAATGGTTGGATCTATTCACAGTTCCACCAACAATGTATCAGTGTCCCTGTTTTCCCACATCCCTTCCAATATTCATCATTATCTTTTTCTGTCTCTTAGCCAATCTGAAAGGTGAGAAGTAGCATCTCAAAATTTGCAATTCTCTAATCAATAGTGATTTAAAGTATCCTTTTTATATGACTAGAAATGGTTTCAGTTTCTTCATCTGAAAATTGTCTGTTTATATCCTTTGACCATTTATCAATTGGAGAATGGCTTGAATTATTATAAATTTGAGTCGATTCTCTACATATTTTAAAAATAAGGCCTTTACCAGCCCCTTGAATGTAAAAAAAATTTTTTTCTTCCCAGTTTATTGCTTCCCTTCTAATGTTGTCTGTATTGGGCTTCATTTGTACAAAAACTTTTTAACTTTACATAATGGAGATTATCTATTTTGTGTTAAATAATGTACTCCTGTTCTTCTTTGACAACAAATTCCTTCCTTTGCCACAATTCTGCGAGGTAAGCTGTCCTTTGTTATACTAACATGTCTATATTATCTAATTTGTCTATATTATCACTCTTTATGTCTAGATCATATACCCATTACAGCCTTATCTTGGCATACAGTATTAGGTGTGTGTTAATGTCTAGTGTCTACCATATTAATTTCCAGTTTTCCCAGAAGTTTTTATCATATAGTGAGTTCTTATCCCCAAAACTGGAGTTTTGGACTTTGTCAAATGCTAGATTACTATAGTCACTGACTATTTGTATTGTGAACCTAACCTATTCTACTTATCTAATACTCTTTTTCTCAGCCAGTATCAAATGGTTTTGATAACCACTGCTTTATAATATCGTTTTAGGTCTGGCACAGCCAAACCATCTTCATTTACATTTTCTTAATTGATTCCCTTGAAATTCTTGAACTTTTGTTCTTCCAGATGGACTTTGTTATTATTTTATCTAGATCTTTTAAAATAATTTCTTGGGCATTTGATTGGTAAGGCACTGAATAAGTAGACTAATTTAGGTAGTATTGCCATTTGTATTACATTTGCTCAGCCTCCACAAGAGCACTTGATATTTTCCCAATTGATTAGATCTGACTTTATTTGCATGGAAAGTATTTTGTAGCAGTAATCATTTAGTTCCTGACTTTGCCTTGGTAGATAGACTCCCAAATATTTTATATTATCCACAGTTTTTGCAAATGGAATTTATCTTTGTGTCACTTGCTGCTAGACTTTTTTGATCATATATAAAAATGCTGGGGATTTATTTTGTAGTCTGCAACTTTGCTAAAGTTGTAAATTGTTTCTAGTAGTTTTTTAGTTGATTTTCTAGAGTTCTCTAAGTACACTATCATATCATCTGAAAAGAATGATAATTTAAATTCCTCATTACCTATTCTAATTCCTTTAATCTCATTTCCTTCTCTTATTGCCAAAGGTAACATTTATAATATAATATTGAATAGTAATGGTGATAAGTGAGCAACCTTGTTTCAACCCTGATCTTATTGGGGATGGTCCTGGTTTGTCCATGTTACATATGATGCTTGCTGTTGGTTTTATTTATTATAGCTTTTTATTTACAAAACATAGGCATGGGTAATTTTTCAACATTGACCATCTCCTTACCCCCACCCCTTCTCCTGGATAGCAGGTAGTTCAATACATGTTAAATATGTTAAAATATATGTTAAATGCAGTATATGTATACATATTTATACAGTTATCTTGCTGCACACACACACAAAAAAATTCAGATCTAGAAAGAAAGAAAAAAATCTGAGAAGGAAAACAAAAATGCAAACAAACAATAACAGAAAGAGTAGAAATGCTATATTCCTATAGCTCTCTCTCTGGATGTAGCTGATTCTCTTCATTACTGAACAATTGGAATTGGTTTACGTCATCTCATTGCTGAAGAGAGCCACATCCATCAGAACTCATCATTATATAGTTTTGTTGTTGCCATGTACACTGATCTTCTGTTTCTGCTCATTTCTCTTAGCACTAGTTCATCTAAGTCTCTCCAGGCTTTTTGAAATCATCCTGCTAATCATCTCTTACATAACAATAGTATTCCATAACATTCGCATTCCATAATTTATTCAACCATTCTCCAATTGATGGTCATCTATTTATTTTCCAATTTCTTACCACTACAAAAAGGGCTGCCACAAACATTTTTGCACATGTTGGTCCCTTTCCCTCCTTTAAGATCTCTTTGGGATATAAACTCAGTAATAACACTGCTGGGTCAAAGGGTACTTTTTGAGCATAGTTCCTATTGCTCTCTAGAATGTTTGGATTCGCTCACAGTTCCACCAATAATGTAATAATGTCCCAGTTTTCCCACATCCCCTCAAACATTCTTTATTAACTTTTCCTGTCATTTTAGCCTATCTGATGGGTGTGTACTGGTATCTCAGAGTTGTATTAATTTGCATTTCTCTGATCAATAATGATTTAGAACACCTTTTCATATGGCTACAAATATCTTCAATGTCTTCATCTGAAAATTGTCTGTTCACATCCTTTGACCATTTATCAATTAGAGAATGGCTAGATTTCTTATAAATTTGAGTCAATTATCTATATTTTGGAAATGAAGCCTTTATCAAACCCTTTGAATGTAAAAATGTTTTTCTAGTTTATTGTTTCCCTTCTAATCTTGTCTGTAACATTTTTGTTTGTACAAAAAACTTTTTAATTTAAGATAATACAAATTATCTATTTTGTGATCAGCAAATATTTCTAGTTCTTCTTTGGTCACACATTCCTTTTTGCTCCACATGTTTGAGAGCTAAACTATCCTATGTTCTTCTAATTTATTTATAATCTCATTCTTTATGTCTCGATCATGAACCTATTTTGACCTTTATTGGTATATGGTGTTAACTGTTGCTCAATGCTTAATTTATGCCAGACAAGTTTCCAATTTTTCCAGCAGTTTTTGTCAAATAGTGAATTCTTATCCTAAAAGCTAGGGTCTTTGGGTTTGTCAAAACACTAGATTTAACACTGGTTTCAAATAGATGCTACTGAACATTTTAAGGAAAATTCCATTTCTTCCTATAATCTTTAGTATTTTTAATAAGAATGGGTGTTGGATTTTATCAAATGCTTTTTTTATCAAATGAATATTGTTTATCTCAAAATCATCTATTGAGATAATCATGATTTTCATTAATTTGGCTATTGATGTTCTCACTTATGCTAGTAGTTTTTTCTAATATTGAACCAACCCTGCATTCCTGATATAAATCCTTCTTGGTCTTGGTATATTATCCTAGGAATGACTTGCTGTAATCTTTGCTAATATTTTATTTAAAATATTTGCATCAATATTTATTAGTAAAACTGGGCCAAAATTTTTTCTCTGTTTTCATACTACATGGTTTATGTATCAACACCATATCTGTGACATAAAAGGAATTTAGTAGGACTCCTTCTTTCTCTATTTTTTCATATACTTTGCATAATATTGGAATTAATCATACTTTCACTGTTAGCTGGAATTCACAAGTAAAGTGATCTGGGCTTAGGGATTTTTTTTTCTTAAAGAGTTGAATAATCTTGTTCTATTTCTTTTTTTCTGAAGTAGGACTATTTCAGTAATTTATTTTCTCTTATATTAATATGGGCAATCTATATTTTTGTACATATTACTCCATTTCACTTAGATTTTCAAATTTCTTGGCATTTAATTGGGCCAAATAATTTATAATTATTTCTCTAATTTATTCTTCATGGGTGGAAAGTTCTTCTTTTTTATTTTTGACATTAACATGTAGAGGATCACAGAGAGTGGGAGAACTGTTGGAAAGGTACACTTGAAACAAGGACAACAGGATCCTGATAGTTAAACATGTACTCAGTGTGCTTGATGAGATAATGGTTCTCTAGTTCACATATACTTAGTGTAATGTAATGATGTAATTACTCTAGTTAGCATTTACATAGTGTGATATGGTGATGTAATGGTTCTACAGTTGGCACATGCTCAGTATGCTGTAGTGATGTAATCATACTAAGGTATTTAATGGCTGAGAGGAGTTGAAATAAAGAAAACTCCAGAGTCCAGAGTCCAGACTCCAGACTATGGACTCCATCTTTGACCATCCTTGTGGTGGCTCTCTTGCTTTCATCACTTCTGCACCTAAAACCAAGGTCCATCCAGACATCCTCTAGAAAGCTAGTCTGGACACTACACTAACAATTTGATTTTCTTCTTTCCTTTATCTAATCAAAATTTACTAAGGTTTATATATATATATACACACACACATACATACATATATATATATATATTTTCATAAAATCAACTTTTAGTTTTAATTGTTAATTCAATACTGTTTTTACTTTGAATGTTATTACTTTTTTTTCAGAATTTCAAATTTGATATTTAATAGGGGTTTTTCAATTTGTTCTTTTTGTAGGTTTTTTTTTTTAGTTGTACACCTAATTCATTGTTCTTCTCTGTCTATTTAATGCAAGTTATTGTCATTTTCTTAGATGAAATTATTGATTGTATGTATGATTTGTTGTTTCACCCACTCATTCTTTAGGATTAGATTGTTTAGTTTCCAATTAATTTTTGGTTTATTTTCCCCTGGTCTTTTATTGCATGTAATTTTTATTGCATCATGATCTGAAAAAAATGCATTTACTATTTCTTCCTTTCTGCATTTAATTTTCAGTTTTATGATCTAATATATTTTCAGTTTTTATATAGATTCCATGTATTCCTCAGGGAAAAAAAAATATATTCCTTTCTGTTTCCATTCAATTTTCTCCAAAAGTCTATCATACCTAATTTTTCTAGAAATTTAATTTCCTTCTTAACTTCTTTTTATTTATTTTTTTATTACATTTATTTAATTCTTAGAGAGCAATGTTGAGATCCTTCACTAGTACAGTTTTGCTGTCCAATTCTTCTTGTAACTTTAACTTTTCCTCTAGAAATTTGGATGCTATATTATTTGATGCATATATGTTTAGTACTGATATTATTTCATATCTAAGTAGGATGCAATTTCATTCCTTATCTCTTTTAATTAGGTGTATTTTTGCTTTTGCTTGATCTGAGGTCAGGTTTCCTATCCCTATTTTTTTTTTTAACATTTCCTCTGAATGTATCACTCTGTACTTTAAATGTGTTTCTTGTAAACAACAAATTATAGGATTCTGGCTTTTAATCCAATCTCCTATCCACTTCTGTTTTATGGGAGAGTTCATCCCATTCACATTCAGATAACATTACTACCTCTGTAATTCCTGCCCTCTTGTTTTTCCCCAGTTCTACTTTTATCTTGCCTTTCCTCCCCAATATTTTGATTCTGATCACTCCCTCCCTCAAACAACCCACCCCCTTTTCAGTTTTTCCACTTTTTCTTTCTTTTATCTTTCCACTTCTACTTATTTTTCTTTCTATTAGCCTCCCCCTTTCCTTTCCCCTTTCTCCTCCTTCTTTCTTATTGGATCAGATAAGCTTCTCTGTGAAGCTAAATATGTCTTATATTCTCCTTTTGAGCCAAGTCTGATGAGAGCGAAATCTAAAAAAATGCTCATCCCCTTTCCTTATTTCCTTCAATTTTAAAATGTTTTTTTTTTCTCTTTATGAGATATAATTTACCCCCATTTTAACTCCATTTTCATGTTCTTCCAGTAGAATCACCTGCCTCCTCTCTTTTCTTTTTTATATCATCACAATAAAATCAAATTATACCCCTATCCAGAGGTAAATAGATATCATTTTCCCATATAGGAATATAAACTTTTTATGTTTCAAAAGAATGCTATAATTTCTCTTCTTTTTACCTTTTTATGCTTTTCTTGAGTTCTGTATTTGAAGATCAAAATTTCTATTCAGATCTGCTATTATTTTAGAAATAAATGAAATTCACCTGTTTCATTGAATGTGTATTTTTTCCCCTGAAAAATAATACTCAATTTTGCTCATTATTTGATTCATGGCTGCAATTCAATTCCTTTTGCCTTTCAGGATATCAAATTCCATGCTCTTTGTTCCTTTAAAGTGAAGCTGCTGAATCCTCTTTGCTTTGATTGTGGCTGCTTGATACTTTAATTGTGTCTTTCTGGCTGCTTGCAATCTTTTCTCCTTCATTTGATAATTCTAACATTTAACTACAATGTTCCTTGAAGTTTTCATTTTGGAGTCTCTTTCAAGTGGTGATCAGTGAATACTTTAAATGGCTATTCTACTCCCTGTTTTTAGGAAACCTAGGCAGTTTTCTTTCATAATTTCTTGATAGATGATGTCTAGGCTCTTTTTTTCATCATGTCTTTAAAGAAATCTGTATAATAATAATTATTGTTTTTAGATACTCTAGTATTTCTTAGATTATCTCACTTAGATATATTTTCCAGGTTTTCCAGTGATGTATTTTATGTTTTCTTCTATTTTTTTTTATCATTTTTTAAAAATTTTGTTTGACTGATTCCTGAAATCTCATTGTGTCATTCACTTCCATTTGTTCATTCTAATTGTTAGTGAAGTGTTTTATTCAGTTGGCTTTTTTATCTCCTTTTTCATTTGGCCAATTTAACATTTAAATGTAACATTTTGTTCAGTGCTTTATTTCCATTTCACAGATTCTGTTTATAAATACATTGGTTTAAAACTTTTTCATATCTATTTTGTAAGGAATTATATGCTTTTCCCATTTCATCAAATCTATTTTTTGAGGAATTTTCTTCAGATAATTTCTGTTTTTCCTTTTCCAAACCTTCTTGCAAAGATCTCATTCCCTTTCCCAATTTTTTTTCTAACTCTGTTTTAAGATCCTTTCATATCACCCTTTTGTGCTTCATCTGGAAATGATTTGCCTTTACAATCCTCAGAGTTTGGGATCTATTCCTTTCTTTCTCCATAAAAACCGCCTATAGCCAGAGTTCTTTTTGGGGTTTTGCTCATTTTTTAAAAGGTTGTGGTCTACTCTTAAGTCAATGGGACAACCTGCTTTAGGTTACCTTGGGTGCTTCTGATTGACTTCCAGTGCTGGGTAGACATGGCCAGGCCCACCTTTTTCTAAATTTTAGAGGCTTACTATTTGCCTTTTGTATTTGTTTTGGGTTTCTCACATATAATCTCCTGAACCACTAGCTTGAAACCAGGACAGAGTAGCCTAAGTGTGTTACAACAACACTCTGGCTCCCTGCCCTGGCTCCCTGTGCTGCATCTAGGTTTTGCAGCCTCCCTCACAGCCCAATTGAAATAATTCTGACATTTTCCCAAAGTATCTTCTTCTGAAAATTTGTATACTTCAAATATTTGTGAGTTCTGTCATTCCAAAACCAGTTCAGAGGCTTGATCTAGTATTGATCTGAGGGACACTAGGAGGAATCCAGAGAGAGATGTGCCCACTCTCTGCCATCTTGTCTCTGCCCCCCATTTTCATAACTACTAGTTATTTTTCAAAACAACTCTCATCTATTTGACTTCAACTTATACCTGTGAAGCATTATTATATTACAACAATCTATCTTTTCAAGAATAATGTTTGCTATATTAACATCTTTGTGAAATTATAGGCAAGTTATATTCACAGTATTAATCTTAATATTCTTGTCAAAAAAATGAAAAATTAGCTTAGTCTTATAAGAACTATTTTAATTAAGCCACCATAGTTATTCACAATCATTTTTTAATTTTAAATGTTTAGTTATCATCTTTTTTAAGGCTTCATTATAGAATTTTCCCAAAAATCAAATTCATATTCATTGGTGCATAATTTTTAGCCTTGATTCTATTCCCTCTTTTTGGAAATGAATACAATTATTCTTCCTGAACTTGTGTTACTGCTCCATCATCTGTGATCTTTCAAATAACTTCCTCTTCTTTCAGTATCTTGAGACATAAACAATTTAGTGTACATGACTTGATTTTATTAAGCATAAACTAAAAACTTTTCTAATATCCTAATTATCTTGGCTACAAGCTACTTGTCAGTGTTTTCCTTCTTTCATTTTCAAAACAAGTTTTTCTTTTTAGACGATGAAACAGAAACAAAATAAAAATGTTGCAACTTGCTCTCTTTATATTGTTGGTATTCATCATCCTATTTTTGATCTTTCCTTTTCTTTCTTTTTTAAAAAATATTTATTTATTTCCCCCCGGTTACATTCAAGACTTTTTTTACATTTGTTTTTAAGATTTTTGAGTTTTCAGTTCTGTCTTATCCCTACCCACAATTGAAAAATCACATGTGAGGTTATGCAAAACATTTCCATAAAAGTCAAGTTATGGGTGCAGCTAGGTGGTGCAGTGCATAAAGCACCAGCCCTGAAGTCAGGAGGATCTGAGGTCAAATATGGCTTCAGAGACTTAACATTTCCTAGCTGTGTGACCCTAGGAAAGTCAGTTAACCCCAATTGCCTCAGAAAAAAAAAAGTCAGGTTGTGAAAGAAACCATAGATCTTCCACTCCAATAAAAATAAAAACCTTCAAGAAAAATTAAATTACAGAAATAAAGAGAGAGAATGAGAGAGAAAGAGAAAGGGCAAGGAAGAGGTAGAAGGAGAGGGAGAGAGAGAAAGGGAGAGAAAGAGAGAGAGAGAGAGAGAGAGAGAGAGAGAGAGAGAGAAAGAGAGAGAGAGAGAGAGAGAGAGAGAGAGAGAGAGAGAATGATTTGATCTGTATTCAGAATTGAACAGTTCCTTCTCTGGGTATGGATAAGAATTTTCATCATAAATTCATCAGAGTAGTTGTGGATGATTCTATTATTGAGAATAACAAAGTCATTTACAGTTGGTTATCCCTGAACATTGCTATTACTTTGTATATAGTATATTTAACTTTGTTAACATTTCTTTCAAAATAATTTAAATAAAACATTTTATTATCTTGAAATGTCTTCATACATTTCAGCTAATTGTGAATATTATAAATTCCAATATTTTTATTTATTTTTATTTTTAGATGCAATTGGGATTAAGTGATGGCATCACTTTAAAAAGTACATTTCACATTCATTTTGTTGCCTGAGGATTGGCATTGCCTCCATTTTCTCTAGATTCCCATTTATAATCAACATTCATTAGTGAGTTCCTTGTATATCCATATTAGTTTCTTCAGATATATTTTTTTGATATTGAAATTATTTTTCCCTTTGTCTCTCATATCACTATTGAGCATATATCCTTTCAAAAGGGGTAAATTTTCTTTTTCACTTCAGTCCAAATAGTTTTTCTGTGAATGCTTTAAATTCTAGTTTGTAAAAATTCTCCAGTGCATGTAACCAAATTTATTCTTCTGTTTTGTTATTAGGAGTCATTATTTTCTCCTAGTGTTGTCACATTTACAACCCACCCTGCCTCCATCAAGAAGTTATACTAATAATTTTTTTTTTTTTTTTTTTTTACTGAGAGGCACAGAGAAGCAGAGATAAAGACAGACAGAGACAGAGACAGAAGAAGCTTCAACAGTTGACTACAAAATTGAAGTCTCTTAGTCTCTTATCATTAATATATCATGCTTTTATGTCAGGTTAATTATGTGTCCCCCAAACTTTTCATCCATTTATTTTTCCTAGCTTGGTACCCTACTGTGCAAACCATTAATGGAATAACTACTGCTTAATTCTCTCTCTCTCTATTGAAGATTATATATATATATATATATATATTCATACTACTGCCCTACTCTAACTTCTTTTTTTTTCTGATTCTTTTGATTAAGACATATTCAGGAGTGTTGGTAATTATTTAATAACTGGCTCACTGAAAAAAATGTATATATGACACATTCTTAATTTTCATCTGCATTATGAACATTTTTTCCATCACTTTTTGAAGTCTAGACAACCAACAAAACAATAAATCTAGTTCTGCTTTGTATCACTTGTTTTTTCCTGAGGTGTAAATGCTCCTACCAAAAATTTAACAATAAACTCTTTTGAACCAGTTCTGGTTTTCCCATGCATTTGGTATAATCATCCAAAGCCATGTTCTAGTCTAATTATATTCTATCAACTCTCAGTGAAGATTAAGATGTCAAAGATTCCACTTAGCATTAGTTCCTCAAGTGTATTTTATTTATTCACTGACATATGGCTGGTCTTTAATTTTTTTTTTATTATAGCTTTTTATTTACAAGATATGTGCATGGGTAATTTTTTAACAATGACAACTGCAAAACCTCTTGTTCCAATTTTTCCACTCCTTCCCCCTATTACCTCCCCCAGATGGCAGGTTGACCAATACATGTTAAATATGTTAAAGTATAAGTTAAATACAATATATGTATACATGTCCATATAGATATTTTGCTGTACAAAAAGAATCGGACATTGAAATAATGCACAATTAACCTGTGAAGGAAATCAAAAATGCAGGCAGACAAAAATAGAGGAATTGGAAATTCTATGTAGTGGTTCATACTCATTTCCCAGTGAACACTTGGGTATAGCTGGTTCGATTCATTACTGCTCTATTGGAAGTGAGTTGTTTCATCTTATTGTTGAAGAGGGCTACGTCCTTTAGAATTGATCATCATACAGTATTGTTATTGAAGTATATAATGATCTCCAGGTCCTGCTCATTTCACTCAGCATCAGTTCATGTAAGTTTCTCCAGGCCTCTTTGAAATCATCCTGTTGGTCATTTCTTGCAGAACAAGGCTGGTCTTTTTGGTGTATTTTTATGCATGCATATGCACACACACATATGTAATGTGTGTGTGTGTGTGTGTGTGTGTGTGTATACACAGAGAGAGAGAGAGTGAGTTATTTCATGGTTTTTACTGCTGACTCCTTTCTTATGTTTAGTCCTCTGAAATTCTTGGTTTTCAAGTAGGAATGTCTTTATGACTTTTGTCAATGCTATCTAATTTAGGGTTATAAATACACTACTATAAAAAGAATTTTGTCTATGAATTTAAAGAGCCACATTTAAAAAAAATCAACCAGTATCATTACTTCCTTAAATAATAGTGTCCTCTCATTGCCTTATTTTCTTCTTAACTTGAAAATATCTATCTTTGTTATAACTGAAGAAGACATTCTATTTTGATCTCACATTTCCATATGTTAGTAATGAAGTGGAACTAAGAAGAGGGTAGAAATACAATGCAAAATTAAGCAAAGGTTCTAACAAATATGAGCTTTCAGGGTCACCTGGCCTTTTGCCTTATTATGTTCTAGTATAGAAATGTATAACAAAATTAGATGATTGGGGAGAATGTATTAATACATAGTCTTGCCTTAATATATTTTAATTAGTGTCTGTAATATAAAACGTGTGTATTCCCAGTTGCTGGCATTCAATCCAAGGCCAAAGGTCTGTTTTGGAATAAGATGCAAGAGCAAGATATATAAAGACTTCATGACTTTGTTCTGGGTGGTTTTAGGTCATCACTTACTAATAAATAGCTTTCTATTTCCACATTGTTAGAATCAGGCAAATTTATTCATTAGAAAAATCTGTAATAAGGGGTAAATTATATATTCCAATGGTAACTCTATGAAGTGCTATTTAAATGTAAAAATCGTCATCTTTTCATCAAATCATAAGATTCAAGGGTATCACTAAGAATAAAATTTGTATAATGACATAGGTTCACTGAATTTATCCAGTTATATTACTTTTTCATGTACTATAATGAAAAATATTGGATTCACTCATAAAATAAATACATCATTTTGGTCAGCAATTTGAAAAGTTTATTTCTAAAAAAACTTGTAATTTTTATTGGAAATTTTCCAAACTAAATGCATTTTAATGCATGCATCATTTCCCCTGAAATATGAAATCCATTTTATTGACACTAGTAACATGAAACCCCTAAAAGGGATTTTGGGTCTGTCACTTGGAGGTGAGTGGACATAAAGAGGTTTGGGATTGTTATATATATATAAAAAAACAAAGATTTTCAAAAAGGCAAGTTTATTTTTCAGCTTCTCCAGTTTCCTCTCAGGTCTTAAGCCTTGTCACCCTTTAAATATTAGTGTCTAGACTTTGACATTTAATGGTTTAATATACATATGAACCTTTTGCTAGATCATTGACTTGATGAAATTATGAACTATGCCGTCCAGGGCTATCTAAGGTGTATAGGACATAGTGGACAATTTTGAAAAAAATTAATCCTCTGGAGAAGGAAATGACAAATCACTCCATTATCTCTCCCAAGAAAATTCTATGGACAGTACCAAAAATGATAAAAGATACAATACTGGAAGATTAATCCCTCAGGTTAGAAGGTGTTCAATATTCTACTGGGGAAAAGTAAAGGACAACTACCAGTAGCTCCAGTATTAATGAAACAGCAAGGCCAAAGTCAAAAAAAGAAACATACATACATTTGCTGTGGATACATCTGGTAAAGAAAGAAAAAAAAGTGTTGTAAAAATGAATATTACATAGGAAGAACATCTCACATCCTATCCTAAGTAAAAGTCAAAATAGGCTCATGATTTAGTCATACAGGATGATATTGTGAGTAAATTAGGAGAGAAAGATATAAATTGCCTGTCAGATAATTGGAGAATGGAAAGATTTCTGACAAATAAGAAATAGAGAATATTATGAAATGCAAAATAAATAATTTTAATTACATTAAATTAAAAAGGTTTTGCATAAATAAAATTAATCCATTCAAGATTAGAAGGTAAATGGAAAACAAACAATTTTTACAGGCAGTGTTTCTGATAAAGGCGTTATTTCTAAATATATAGATAACTGAGTCAAATTTATAAAAATAGTTATTCCTCAATTAATAAATAGTCAAAGTAAATAAATAGATAACTTTCAGGTGAAGAAATTAAAACTATCTATAATCATTAGAAAAATGTTCTAAATCGCTATTGATTAGGAATAATTCTGAGTTAACAACTTACATCTATCAGTTTGGCTACGATGTGAAGAAAATAAATGATAAATGTTGGAAGGGATGTGGGAAAACTGAGACACTGATACATTATTGGTAGAGTTGGAAATGGTCAAATCATTCTGGAGAGCTATTTGGAACTATGCCCAAGGGGCTATAAAACTGCACATAATCTTTAAACCAGCAGGGCCTCCCATGGATTTATATTACAAAGAGATCATAAAAAAGGTTAAAGGATCCACTTGTACAAAAATGTTTTTAGTAGCTCTTTTTGTAGTGGCAAATATTTGAAAAAAAAATGAGTGGATGCCCATCAATTGGGAAATGGCTAAATAAGTAATGGTATATGAACATGATGGATATTATTGGGCTATAAGAAATGATGAGAAGGATGATTTCAAAAAAGTTTGGAAAGAGTTTCATGAATTGATGCTGAGTGAAGCAAACAGGAAATCAGTATTCACAATAATAGAAAAATTATGTGATGATAAACTATTATAAACTTTGCTTTTCTAACAGTTCAATGATCCAAGACATTCCAAATAAACCTTGAATAAAACATGCCATATACATCCAGAAATATGGAGACAGAAGATAGAACAAAGCATATCATATTTACATTTTTTATCCTTTCTTGTGACTTTTCTCTTTTGTTCTGATTTTTCTCTACCAACATGATTTACATGGAAACATGTAGAAAATGAATGTACATTGATTTAATACATATGAACTTGTAACATAAGACATATGAGGCAAATTAAGCTTGACATGATCAAATAGCTGGAAAGAGTAAGCATTGATATCTTTTGCATCAATAAACTGAAAAGCATGGGAAGAAGTGAATTTAATTCAGTTAATCACTATCTTTACCACTATGGAAAAGAATCTCCTAGAAGAAATGAAGTAGCTTTCACACAGCCAAGAAGATTCTTTACAATACTGCCCTTGTTTCCCATTGTAATATATGTGTGTGTGTGTGTGTGTGTGTGTGTGTGTGTATGTGTGTATATATATATATATGTATATATATATACATATATACATATGTATATATATATACATTTTAATTTTTAATTCTCATCAACCAGATCCAGACACCTTTCAGGGAATCTCATCTGTTGATCACTGATCCTTGTGCAGATGTCCCAATAATTGTATTACGCAACATAGATTTCCCAATTTTCCATGTGGACATTGCCATTACGTATAACAATTAGGGAGTTCATATGGTGGGTCTGAGGTGCTGAATGCATCTCCCATGAACACTTGTGAGAGATTATGCCTGATCTTTACTTCCACAATGATCCAGAGGAGATTCAAAAGGAAGAGCATGTTGCAACTGAGAAGATGAAGTGACAAAGGGTGAGTTTCAGGGTGAATGGATTGCATCTGTTTAGAATTCAATACTGCTCAATTGGAGGTGGTTAACTGATATGAAGGAGTATCGGTGCCTGGACTGGACTGGACTGCTCAGCCTTCTACTAAGAATGGGTCTGTGGCTCCTAATTCTTAGGCCACAAAGTAGGTAGGAAATACCACAGATGGGTCTTATGTTTTATTCCAGATCTTCTAATCATATTGGGGAAATGATGATGGATAATAAACATTTGTTTCTTAGGAAAAAAAGAATAAAAGAATTAGCTCTCATGGTCAAATAATGGTGGAAAAAAACAATACTAAGGTATAATTCTAAAAATGACAGAATGATATCTGTCACATCAAGGCACATCAATTGTCATAATATATGCCTATACTCTATATGTCTTAGGAAATCAGCAGGGGTAATCTAACATTAATGACTAAATACTAAGGCATTTTCTTTATTCCAAGGCACTAGTTGGTGCTTGTAAATCCAGGAGATAGCAAAAGCTTGTCATGTCTCTTAATTTCTCAAAAGACTGGATGGACAAGCCAGTTCAGAGCAGTTAGCAGAGTTGTTACAGGCAAAAGACTTTTATGCCCTTTGTCTGAAGTCCCTCCACTATTCCCAGATCTCAACAGGCAATGTTCACTGGATTATGGAAAAAGCAAGGAAGTTCCAAGGGGGGAAAAAAAAACAGAAACAAAACAATGCATTTTCTGATTCATTGAGTAACTAAAGCCTTTGATCGGGGATCACAACAAAATGTTGTAAGTCCTCAGAGTGATAGGACTACTAGATAATCTTGTCTCCTTAATTACCTATGTGTGGGTCAAGAAACAAGAGTTAAAAATGAATATGGGACAAGTGATTGATTTAAGATTGGATAAAGGAATATGACAAATCCATATCTTGTCATCTTATTTACTTAACTTACATGTAGAGTAAATCATGCAAAATATCAGGCTAAATGAATCAAGAGCTTGAGGTGAAAAATATCAATAACCTCAGATATAAAGACAATACCATATGTCAGAAAGTGATGAATAATTGAAAAGCCTCTTTATGAAGGGGAAAGAGAAGATTGGAAAATCTGGTTGGAAAATTTACATAAATAACCTATAATCTTAGCAACTGATCTCAGACTTCCTAGCAAAAAAAAAAAGGAAAAGAAATAGAAGCACTGTTAGATTTTATATTTTCAGGCTCTAAGATCATTGTAGAGGGCAACTGCATCAATGAAATTAAAAGATGTTTGCTCCCTTGAAGTAAAACTATGACAAACCTATACAACATACAGAGAAACCAAAAAAACAACCACCTCAGTAGCAACAACAAACAAAAGCATCCCCTTGCAGACAAGTATGTGAAGTCAAATCTGTGGTTTTTCTAGTCACAATCTATACCTGAGGGAATTGTACCAAAAGGGAAGCTGAGTGCTTTCCAATTAATATTTTAAAATTGTAGTGCTAGAAAAAAACTTTTGAGAGTGCCTTGGACTGCTCAAACTAATCAATCCTTAAAGAAATTAATTCAGATTATTCATTGAAAAGTGAAATACTGAATCTTAAAACTTTGACCACATAATAAGAAGATAGGGATCATTGCAACAGATCCTGATTTTGGGGAATGATTAAAGATAAAAGGAAAATAGAATGGCAGAGAAGGATCTATAGTGTCATGGAAGTAATTACAATTTGAATTTGGACACATTCAGGACATACTGGAGGATAGAAGATCCTGATGTGCTTTGGGCTATGAGGTCATAAAAGGTAAGACATAAATGAATGATTGAAAAACTTCCATATGTCACATACAAACATAATTATACACCATAATCATGTTAACATATATTCTGAAAAATGAAATGTTTAATAAACAACTAATCTTCTATAAAGAGAGTCCTGGTTTTAATTATTTTCTCTAGAAATGTCTCTCGGCCTTCTAGTACCAAAGAAAGTTTCTAAGATTATAAATTGCAAGAGGAGTTGTTGATCAGCATATATGAAAGGAGGTTCTACACTGAGAGGTGCTCATGCTCATAAACTAAGAGAATCACATAAATAGATACATAAAGAATGTGTGTGTGTGTGTGTGTGTGTGTGTGTGTGTGTGTGTGTATGTGTGTGCATCTGTATTTTTATCTGTAACAGAGGGGAGTGATTATAGAACTTACAAGTCATGAAGACCTAGATTCACTTTGTGCTTCTGACACATATTATTATGACACATTTGCAAGTCATTTAACATCTCTATTCTAGGTGACTCTCTAAGATCATAAGTTTATAGAGTTGGTTGCCAGACATTTACTGGCACATTTTACTTAGAAGTGACAAATATACCTTAAGGCTGAAAACTGAACATTGTCTCATGTTCACATCAGAGTGCAATTACCAACCAATTCATGAAATGGTAATATATATATATCTTCAGTTGTTTAAGACAATCATTTGTTAAAGTGAAACATGTTTTTTTTTATAGAATGCTGTCCTACTTCTTCCATAACTATCTCCACTTTTTTCTTCCCTTAGAAACCACACATATCCTAAAAATAAATAACTTTTATATGACCTAGCTTATCCCTTTAATAAGCCACTCCCCTCCCTCCTTTTTTCCTTTCTTTCCCTGACAAATTTCTTGCAATAATAGTCTCCTGCTGGCTGTCTTTCCTTCTTAACAATACATTTCTTAACTCCTTGTCATCTTGTCTCCTCACCACCACCATTTTCACCAGCTCTGTCTGAAAATATTCTCTGAGATTGAGGCCAGTGTTCTTAAATGGCAAACCCCAAAGACCCTTCTTTCACTTCTTTGTTATACTAAATATTATTAAAATCTCCTGTCTTCCAGATTTCTTAAATCATGCTTTCTATCACACTTCACCATCATCATTTCCATTCTGTCTTATACTGTTTGCTTCTGATTTGTTCCCTCTTTTCAATCCTTGCCATTGTTCAAGATTCTGAATTTTATCTATAGGATCTTTTTCTATTCTCTCTCCTTTAGAAGTTTCATTTATTCCTGAATTTAAAACATTAATTCAGTGTGGATAAATTCCAAGTCCCCTCCGCCCCAGCATATATCTTTACTTGAACATGGATTATTCTTTTCTAATAGCTTGGACTTCATGTCTACCAATATTTGAAAATTAGTCTCAAAGTGAACTCAAAACTCACCCATATCTAAATTACAAAAAACAATAATAACCAAATATTAAAACTGTTCTTCCTTATAGCTTTACAGCATCATGCAATGGCACTGACATTTCTCTATCCAGTTACTCAATAACTTTAAAATAGTTATTAACCTTTTTCTTTGATCAATCCTAATGCCTACTCAATAACAACCCAATATTCCTCTATACTGTTGATTGCATGCTTTCTTTTTCTTTTAATTTTCACTATTCTAGTTTCTAGTCACATTACCTGGAATGCATTATGATTTCAATAGCTTCACAGGTAACTTACTTTTCTGTCACAAGTCACTTTTTTTGCCCAATTCATTCACAACTTTCATCATGTCTATTGCTTACTAAAGAAATACTAAATTGCTAATACTTTCCATGATTTGACTCTTTCTTCCATTTTTAATTTCATGTCTCTGCTCACTATAAATACTCTAAGCTATTGCTACTATTGAATCCTTATCATTCCCATAACAAAATTTCTACCTTACTGCTACTTAGCATGCCCTCCATCTCTGATTGCCAATTGACAATCATACCTATTCTTGAAGACTCAGCTGTTCTACCAACTCCACACATCTATATTTGATTCTTTTTTTCCTGGAAATGATTTTTCACCTTGTCAGAATACTTGTGTCTCTGATATAATCATAATTCACCTTTTATCACAATTATTTGAATGATTTATCTCTTCTTCTAGAATGGTCATGTTTTTCTTGTGCCACCCACAATGCCTCTTACACCTAGAAAATATTATGTGTTTAATGAATGAATAGGTTTATGAATAATAAATTTATAATTGCAGTTATTAGCCACATGAAAGTATTTCCAGAAGCACTGTAAGGAATCCAGACTTACTGATTAATTTAGATGTTTTAAAGTGTCATGTCATAGTTTGTAAAAGAGAAGGTAATCAACAAAGTTTCTTTAAGTTCTAAAATTTATTGTTTTAAATGCAAGTTCAATAGAAGTAAAAGATAATTGCTAAATCTGAACACTTTAATTTATGGATGGTCCTTTATACTGTTAATCAAAGCAAAATATCTCACTTTGAAAAATATATAAATGATTAAACTTGACATTTGAACTATGAATTTGACCATAACTAGTAGTCTTTCTACTTGTTTTCTTTTCTTTCTCATTCATTTTTCCTAATTTAACCATTGGGCATGGCACACAGAAATTTTACCGGTTCTCTACAATGAACTTGTTTTGCTTAAACACAAGAGTATGAAAATTTCCTAACTATTGTTTTACTGAGACAATCCTGATCTGTTATTCAGAGCTCTCCTTTATTGAAATGTGTTGATTCAAATGCTTCTTGTGTTCTGACATTATATGTCAGCTTTTAGTAAGATCTTTAAAAAAATACATTAATTCTTTGGTAGTAATATTTTTTGAAGGAAATCATGGCAATTTTAATTTTGTTCATAAATAAATGAATTTGGTTATATTCTGTGACTCAAAAGTTTCTTGCTATTTTATGTCTATCATTTGATAATCTCAGTATTATTATTGATACTGAAGATAACTAGGGTCATTACAATGGCTTCTTAACAATTCCAAAATATAATTGCCCTAAGATAACAAAAGTACATTTTTGGGCCGTAAGTGCCAATGACTATTTTAAACAGAAGGAAACCATTGAATGGGATAGGAGAAGATGGAGACAGTCTAGGAGACATATTGTTTCCTTTCTATTCTTGATTCTGCATGTAGTTTTGCTTAGTTGGAGATATGCTGGGCTAATGAGGAACTTAGTAAAATAGAAGCTCTCATTAGTTTTATAGCTAGGTAATTTGATAGGACCTTGAAATTTCAGATAATTAACTTCTGCACCGTCTGGTACTTTTTTCTCAATGACTTTTTTGCATGAATATGTGCAATGTCACTTGCTCCATTCTTCTTATGATTGAGAACAATTTGTCTATCTATGTTCCTGGAAGAACAAGGTCTGAGGTAGGAATGAATAAATGACCCTGTGTTTGTCTGTACTTGGTGTTAAACAAAGAGAAAACTATCCTGTGATACAGGTTGCTTTGATAACAGTAGTTACCAAAGAGAACTGACAGAAGTCTGGGCCAATTAAATATTTATAAAAAATAGGACTATATCAATCAATTTATTAATTGATCCTTATATATCTCAGAGATGAGACTGTATGTACTGAATCAAATGCTTAACATTTTTATTTTAGAACAGAAAAAAGAAGAAATGGCAAATAACTGAATTTAAATTTAATATTTTAATATTTTAAATATTCACTTTAAGTGGAATGATTCTTAGAGTTAATGTAATATACACTTTATTTGATGTATAAATCACTTATACAGTGTCCTTACCCTGGTAGTCCTCTGGTTTATCCCTATGAATCTCTATTTACAGCTCATTTCAAAAGGCAATTCTCTACTTTTTCAGCAGAGTTTAGTGTTATAAAGGCATTTTTTATATTAAACGTAAACCTTCTTACTTCTATTAATTTCCTTCCTATCTCTGTCCTTTGTACCATAGAATCTATATTCAATGTGACATTTCAAGGAAGAATTTGGAAACTTCTATTATACCCCTTCTCACTATATTTTCCTTCACAAGAATAAATATCTCCAGTTCCTCCTATACATGTTCATATAATATGGTTTCAAGTTCTCTCACAAGCATTTAGCTCATTTTAAATCATTCCTGATTGTCCATGTTTCAAAATTTTAAAAATTTAGAACTAATTACATTTTACAAATAAGAAAAATATTCTTTTTAAAAAAGTGATGGCTAGGAAAATAAAATGTCCAGTGTAATAACTTCCCCAATTTTGAGGGGAGGTATGTATACGTGTGTGAATTTTCAGTTTTAAAAATGACACAACCTTGCTTATTACATTTATTATTCTACAGAATTGGAGTGATAAGAAAGTTCACTTTTTTGTTGGGGGGGCACTATGAGCAGTGATTCATATCATCACTGTAGGAAACCCCAATATATCTACTCCCTTTATGCTATAAAATAGTGATTAATCTACAATGTATAATAGTCTCAAAAAACCATCTGGGATGTATAGAGATTAAGTAGATTGCTTAATTTTGTTATATACAGCTAGTAAATATCCTGGTCAGGAGGCTAACTCAGTTTTTCTTGACTGTTCATAAATTCACATTACCTTTAATGGAATAAAAATTAATAATTCTATGTATAGTCAGAAGTATGATTGTGTTTCAAATAATTTTAGATAAAAATATAGAATAAATAAAAGCTCTAAATTATATGTATTGGGATATATTTGGAAATTATATGTATATATACATACATACACACATATATACACATTGGAGAGAAGAACCAGAACAAAATATATTATAATTAAGAGCTTCTTACTTCTCCTCAACCCTCCATACTCATATATTTTTTTCCCTTTCCTTTTTCCTTTCAGCTTTCTCCTCTGGTTTCAATCCTTTTCTTCAAAGTGACAGGACCTGAAGGAAGTCCTCTTTAAGAACAAGGAGATTTTATTGACAAGGAGGTTTTTCCAACCTCTCACAGCTTCTGTTTAAGACAAACATGTAAACTGTGATTTGCATACATATTGGTGGGAACCTGCATGCTTTGTTCTAACCACTGGATTAGAAATATGACTCCAGTAGAAGTCTTGGCCTTAAATGGGAGAGTTCACAATGTTGGCAAACATGATTGATGCTGACTGAAAGGACAGCTCAGTGTACAAAGAAGTACACTCAGTCCCCTAAGGTTTTGATTATTAATAGTAATTCATTTATATTACCTTTGAAAAATAAGGAAGAAGTTTCTTTTTCTTGTTTTGTAGAACATCTAATCAACCCCCACACAGCCTCTTATTACTGATGCCTGAGGGAAAGCCACAAAATGATTAAACACAGCTTAATTGCAATTATTTTCCATTAGAAGCCTAGGACCCTAATGAAAGAAATTTGGGTGCTCTGCAAGTGGACTCTCATCATCCCTCCCATGGTGTATGGTAATCTTAACTTCAACTATTTGTAATTAAGCTGAGTTCTTGAGAAAAGAGAAGTATAGAAAAAAAGGAACAAAATCAGGGGCAGATTATTGGGGTGTGGATTCTACTTTTGAGACTGAATTTTATAAACTAGAATAGGTCAGTTACATTTCTTCAGCCTAAGTATCCTTATTATGTAAATTAAAGGTTTAAGGCTAGATGAGCTCTGAGGACCCTTTTGATGCTAAATCTATGATCTGATAGAAAACAAAGTTTTACACGTGTTATTATTTACAAGAGTAATTATGGAAGAAAGTCTTATATTTAATTTTTAATTGAGTCAAAAATCAGAGACAAAAATACACAGATTATTTATAGGTAAATTCTCAAAATCACTTAAAATCTTTCAGTGCAATTGAATAATTAGAGGCTTTACCTACATTGTAATTAAGATACATGAGATTCATATAATGCTTTCTTTTTATGCTTGACATTTTGTGTTTTAACTATTTTTCTATCCCACATTAAGAACCCAAATCAAAAAATAAAGATAAAGAAATAAAAAGATAATAAAATTAATACAATTTAATGTAATATGGTTATGTAATACAAAATATAATATGACTATCACATTACTTTATTACATTATATTATCTCATATAAATATATGTAAAATGACATGACAACACAAGATAAAATAATAATAGCATTCCTGTAGCACTATAAGGTTTTTTTGTAAAGCACTTTACTTTTGCGTTATCTTCTTTTATTTTATAGAAATCCTGGTAGCCTGGGAGGTAAGTGTTATTATCCCCATTTAAGAAATGAGGAAAATTAGTCAAATGGAGGTTAAATGACTTGTCCCTAAAAGAAGAAAAAAAGGAGGGAAAGAAGAAGTATAAGGAAGGAAAGAAGAAAACAAAAGGAAAAATGATGTAAAGGGAAAGAGTGAGAGAGAGATAGAGGGAGGGAGAAAGGAAAGAATGAACGTTATTAGAAATAAAAAAGATGATGGAATATTGACATAATTCTTGGGAGTGATAAAATTCTCAGAAAATGGTGAATAAGGGAAAAACCTCATAAAGAATGTCAGCTTAAGCCCTGAAGAAAGTAAGAATATCCAAAGTGTAGATTTAAGAAGGGAGAGTATTTTTATGGTATTTGGGTGTGTGTGTATATGTGTGTGTGTGTGTGTGTGTGTGTGTGTGTGTGTGTGTGCAATAATTTGAAGATGGGAGGTGAAACATTATTCATGAGTTATATCAATGAAATGAAATGAAATTGGGTGGAGTAGAGAATGAGCAAATAGGAATGGTATCAATTATTTTAAATGCTAGAGGAAATAGAAAACTTCTGAAGTTTTCCAAGTTAATGATGGTCAAGAATAGGTCATGTCCATCTCTAATCTGAGGTCTGAGTTAAAATGAAGATAAATAATATATTTTTAATTTCTTTTTAAAATCACTTATGTTTCTGATGTAAAAAACCCTAGTTGTTATTCTTCACTTATTTATTTATTTATTTGTTTTGGTTGAGGCAATTGGGTTTAAGTGACTTGCCTAGGGTCACACAGCTAGGAAATGTTAAGTGTATGAAGCCTGATTTGAACTCAGGTCCTCCTGGTTTTGGGCCTGGTACTCTATGCACTTCACCACCTAGCTGCCCCCCTAGTTGTTACTTTTTAATTAATATGGGCACATTGCACATACCTATATATGTATCACATTAGTAATTTATTATATTTTAGGTTATGTTCATAATAAAAAGAAACAAAATTTTTACTACCCAGTGCCAAAATCTGGTATATTCTAAATATTCTGATATATTAACTATATTTTATATTTTTTATTTTAGTAGTTGTTGGATAGATGCACATTTTTCTGAATCTTTTAACTTAATAATTCCTATTAGGTACATTTTATTTATAGACAATCTAACAAAACGTTTTAAGTACTTACTATGTAAAAAAAAAAAAAAAAAGTAAGTTGTTGGGTGTTACAGATACAAAAATTTAAACAAAAGAAAGTCTGTGTCCCCAAGGAACATATTCTGCCTTACATTATACATTACAAATAACTTATAAGGTAATGTATTTTTTGTTAAAATAAATTATAGGATTTTTTCAAAATTATAGAATTTTGACTCCTAAAATATGAAGTTCAACTTTTTTTTTTCCATTTTATTATGAAGCATCTGCCTTATCATTAAAGGTTAAGAATTCCAAGGTTTCTTCTGTGATTTGTATCATGTGTTTCATAAGAGAAAACATTTGTAAATTCAGTTACAAAAAAAGCAGACAGGCAAAAATTTGGAAAGCATAGGAAATTCCGAAGCATTTTTGAACCTACATCACATTTTTGTGCATTTTCTTGAAAAATCAGATGTTTTTATGTAACTCTTTGGTGTTGTGGCAGAAAAGATATGACCAAAAATGTATATAAAATAACACCTTACCTATATTTAAACTATCTTACCATTATTACCTCTCAATGTGTTCATAACCTGTAAGATCACAATTGATTTTTTTTTCCTTTCTTTCTCACTTCTTTAAAGGGTCTTCTCAGCAGGACACCTGCAATTTTAGAGGTCATGGAAAAAAAAAAACTGATTTGTCATGTCTAAAAAATAGTAACATGAACTCAGGAAGAAGCCCATTAATGGAAATATTGAGAAGAAAAGCTTGAACTACTATATTCTTTTATGCAAGATACTTCTTTTTCCCAATGGTGGCAGTTGAAAACAAAGCACATGAGATGATTAGAGACATTTAAGTGTTTTTCTGAAAGCTATAGTCTTTACAATTGTGGAGGGGAGGTTTAATTCTTAATCCATTTGATTCATATAACCATAATGTCTAGTAGAGCACACATAAAAGTACATTTGAAATTTATAAATCCTGTAGGAAGTTTGAAACACTTTTATATCTAAATTTCACAGACTTAAAATCAAAATAATAATAGTGATGACAACATATAACATTCTTTGACCCTTTTGATCACAATGCAATACTTCCATCTTTCCCAATCACTTTTAAGAAGGCAAATTTCAAGGAAAAATTTAGAAGTATACTGAGATCCATTTACTAATTCTATATATTATTCTTTTGTATTAATGTCTAGACAAAAATAATAATACTGATGTAGAGGAGAGACATAAATTATCAATTTAAGCAGTTAAACCTGTGTTATATACTGTCATGGAAATAAATCCCTTATCTAGATTCCAAGATCAATCTATCTATCTATCTATCTATCTATCTATCTATATTTTATCTTTTTATTAAAGTTTTTTAATTTTTAAAATATATGCATGTATAATTTTTCAATATTAATCCTTGAAAAACCTTGAGTTCCAATTTTTTCCACCTTCCTTTTACTCCCTACACTAAATGAGAAATAATCCAACATATGTTAAATGTGATAAAAATATATGTTAATTCCAGTACATACATACATATATATATGACTATCATGCTGCACAAGAAAAATCAAGTCAAACAGAAAAAAAAAAGAGAAATAAAATAAAATGCAAAAAAAAAAAAAAAGAAAAGAAAAGAAAAGAAAATAGTATGAATAGTATGTTGTGATCCACACTCAGTTCTCACAGTGTTCTCTCTGGATGTAGCTAGTTCTCTTCATCACAAGATCATTGGAAATGGCCTAGATCTTCTCATAGCTGAAAAAAGCTATGTCCATTAGAATTGATCAACAAGAAGATGTAATCTTTTTGTTGCTGTGTACAATGATCTCCTGGTTCTGCTCATTTCACTTAGCATCAGTTCATGTATGTCTCTCCAGGCCTTGCTGAAATCATCTTGTAGTTCGTTTCTTATAGAACAATAATATTTCATAATATTCATATACCATAACTTATTCAGCCATTCTCCAATTGTTGGCATCCACTCAGTTTCCAGTTTCTTGCCACAAATATTTTTGCACATGTGGGTCTCTTTCCCACCTTTAAGATCTCTTTGGGATACAGGCTCAGTAGAAACACTGCTAGGTCAAAGGGTACTTACATTTTGTTAGCCTTTTGAGTATAGTTCCAAATTGCTCTCCAGAATGGTTGGATCAGTTCATAACTCCACCAATAATGTATGACTGTTACAGTTTTCTCACATCTTTTCCAATATTCTTCATTATCTTTTCCTGTCATCTTAGCCAGTCTGAGATTTCTATAGTAGTACCTCAAATTTGTCTTAATTTGCATTTCTCTGATCAATAGTGAATTAGAGCATCTTTTCACATGACTAGAAATGGATTTATTTTCATTTAAAATTTGTCTGTTCACATCCTTTTGTAAAGGGCTGAAACTTTGAATAGATGCACTTGAATCAGATAACCAAGCACTTAAGGCTAATTACCTATTGGACAATGACTTTATTAGCATATGTTTGGAATTGCTCTTCTCACAGCTAATGCTGACTCAATGTTTGTGGTTAAGAGAATTGTAGGCAAGGATTGGGGAGGGGCGGGGTGAAATATGCTAGACCTCACTTTTTGGCAGGACTAGGAGGAGAGAGGTTGGTAGTGAGCTTGGAGCAAATTGTCTGTCTCCTTCACTTCTCCCTCTAACGACCAAAGACTTTTATTTATCCTGACTCTGGCTGTTCCTGTGGCCTCTAGGGAGCTAGCCTGGACTTTACATCCTTTGACCATTTATCAATTGGAGAATGCCTTGAATTTTTATAAATTTGAGTCAGTTCTCCATATAATTTAGAAATAAGGCCATTATCAGAACCTTTGAATGTAAAAATGTTCTCCCAGTTTATTGCTTCCCTTCTAACCTTGTCTGCATTAATTTTGTTTATACAAAAACTTTTTAACTTAATATGATAAAAGTATCTATTTGGAATTCAATGATGGATTCCAGTTCTTTGGCCACAAATTCCTTCCATCTCTAGAGATCTGAAAGGTAAACTATCCTACGTTTTTTCCTAATTTGCTTATGATATGACTATGTGTAAATCATGAACCCATTTTGACCTTATCTAGGAAAATAGTGTAAGGTGTGGGTCAGTTCCCAGTTTCTGCCATACTACTTCTCAATTTTACCAGCAATTTTTTTCCTAAAAGCTAGGGGATTTGGGTTTGTTAAAACTAGATTACTATAGTCACTGATTATTTTGTCCTGTGAACTTAACCTATTCCACTGATCAACTACTCTATTTCTTAGCCAGTACCAAATGGTTTTTGATAATTGCTGCTTTGTAATATCGTTTTAAGTCTGGCACACTTTTATTTGCATTTTTCCCCATTAATTCCCTTGAAATTCTGGAACTTTTGTTCTTCCAGATGCATTTTGTTATTTTTTTAGACCTGTAAAATAATTTCTTGGGAGTTTGATTGGTATTGAACTGAATAAATTGATTAATTTAGGTAATATTGTCATTTTTATTATATCAGCTCAGTCTACTCATGAGCTCATGATATTTTTCCAATTAATTAAATGTGACTTTATTTGTGTGGAAAGTGTTTTGTAGTTGTGTTGAAATAGTTCCTGATTTTGCCTTGGCAGATAGACTCCCAAATATTTTATATTATCTACAGTTATTTTAAATGAAATTTCTCTTTGTATTTATTGCTGTTGGACTTTGCTGGTAATATATAAAATTGCTGATGATTTATGTGGATTTATTTTGTAATATGCAACTTTGCCAAAGTTGTGAATTTTTCTAATAGATTTTGAGTTGATTCTCTAGGGTCCTCTAAATATACCATCATATCATCTCCAAAGAATGAGAATTTGGTTTCCTCATTATCTAATCTAATTCCTTTAATCTCTTTTTCTTCTCTTATTGCCAAAGCTAACATTTCTAATATGATTTTGAATAGTACTGGTGGTAGTGGACAGCCTTGTTTCACCCCTTATCTTATTGGGAATGGTTCTAGTTTTTACCCATTATATATGATGCTTGCTAATTGTTTTAAATAGATACTACTGATCATTTTAAGGAAAAAATCTATGTATCCCTATACTCTTAGTGTTTTTAATAGGAATAAATGTTGGATTTTATGAATTGCTTTTTCTGCATGTTTTGAGATAATAATATGTTTGGTTAGTTTAGTTATTGATATAGTCAATTACGTTAATAGCTTTCCTAATACTGAATCATCCCTGCATTCCTGCTATCAATCCTACTTAGTTATGGTGTATTATCCTGGGGATGACTTTCTGTAATCTGTTTTCTAATATTTTATTTAAGGTTTTTGCATCAACATTCATTAGAGAAATTGGTCTATAATTTTCTTTCTCTGTTTTCATCCTACCTGGTTTAGCTAAGAGCACCATATCATAAAAAGAATTTGCTAGGACTACTTCTTTCCTATTTTTCAAATAGTTCACAAAGTATTGGAATTAATTGTTCTTTAAATGTTTGGGAGAATTCATATTTAAATCCATCTGGCCCAGGAGATTTTTTCTTAGGGAGTTGATTAATAGCTTGTTCTGTTTCTGTTTCTAAAATGGGACTATTTAAATAATTTATTTCTTCTTCTGTTAATCTTGGCAATCTGGGTTTTTATAAGTATTCCTCCATTTTACTAAGATTATCAAATTTATTGACATATATTTGGGCAAAATTTATGTCAATTATTATCAATTTATAAATTAAAAAACAATCAAAATATAATGCCAATTATTACTTTTATTTCCTCTTCTTAGGTGGAAAGTTTTTACTTTTCATTGTTGATACTAACAATTTGATATTCTTCTTTCTTTTTTCTAATCAATTAACTAAAGGTTTATCTATTTTGTTGTTGTTTTTTTAATAAAACCAAGTCTTAGTTTTATTTATAAATTCAACAGTTTTCTTATTTTCAATTTTATCAATCTACCCTTTTATTTTCAGAATTTCAAATTGGTTGTTAAATTTAGGATTTTTAATTTACTCATTTTCTAGCAATTTTAGTCACATTCCCAATTCATTGTTCTTTCTCTATTTCTAATACTATATTAGTATGCAAATAAGAATCTAAAGATAAAAAATTCTCCCTAATAACTGCTTTGGCTGCATCTCACACATTATTACATGTTGTCTCATTATTGTCATTCTCTTAGATGAAATTATTGATTATGTCTATGATTTATTGTTTCATTCATTCATTCATTCTTTATGATTAGTTTATTTAGTACATTTATTGCATGTAATTTGTATTACATCATGTTGTGAAAAAAAGCACTTTATGTCTTTCTGCATTTGATTTTGAGACCTTTATGCCTTAATATATGGTCTATCTACACGATCATCCCATGATTACTAAGCAATGGAGTCAGTTTTCTTTTGGGATATCAATAAAAGACAAATCACACCATTGAGTTTTTTCAAAACCAAAATCTAATAGAAATGAAGAAAATTTAACACCTAGCAATTTTTCAGGGAAAATTTCAGTTATTCAAGTTTAATCTGCTCTTGAGGAACAAATGGGAATATTGTGGGGAAAGTGATATATCAGAATCTCTATATCAGAAAAGAAATACAGTCTTTTCCATTTACTAGAAATATGAAAAGATTTATTAGTCACCTTCTTTGAACCTCAGTATAGTCATCTGTGAAATGGAAATATGAATTGAAATAACTTCCTTCCAAGGTTATTTATGAAGGTAATGGAGTATATTGCAAATCTTAAAGCCAATATAATTGTCTCCTGTTATTATTATTCAAAGTGCAGCTTTGAAGGATAATGCTTTTCTACTTTCTTTTGTAAATCTTAAATACAATCAGCAGGTTCTGAAGCATACTATTAAAAAGCCCATTTCATTATGGAAACTAGAGCTTCATTTAAAAATGAGTAAATGTCTAATGACATTGAAAATGGAAATATACAACAGATAAAGCACTCAATAAGGCATGTGGTATTTTGGTTTATCTTTTAAAACTACATGAAGAAAATACTTTGGAAGCTGCTGATTTCAATTAGCATGACTAAAATGACTCATGATTATCTATTCAAAGAGAGAATCTTCTCAAGACCTTGAATTGAAACACATAAAGAATGAAAATTTTCACCAGGGCTGAAACACTGTCCAGCAGTTTTACAAACAATCTTATCTTCCTCTTTACAAACTGTCTTCCCTAGTTCATTGAAAGAGCCTATCAGCAGAATGAATGATATTTTGACAATGATAGAATGTGGTTCAATGCTGGCAGAAATACAGAGAATAAAAAAAAAATTAAGGGCAATTCCACCATTAGGACAGTCATGCAAACGCTTAGGATATTTTGATCATATGTAGCTGGACATTAATACACAAGAGGGAAATACTAATTAAAAAGAGAATATATTAAAATATTTTTATTCTATTGAAGATATGCAATTCATATTGCCAGAATATGACAGATTATCTTGTGAAAGATATTTTTGTCTTTTAAAAATCTAAATAGATATTTCAAATTAAGCCAAAATCTAAAGAAGATAAAAAAAAAAGTATTCAATATTCTTCTTAAATAAGTTTTCTAACTTGTGCTAAAGAATCTTATCATATTCCTATATGATAAAATAGACACTCCTGGAATTGGCATCTAAATCCCCTCATGCTCTGATTTTGACCTTTCTTTTCACATTTATGTCATATACCTTCCTTCACAAACATTATTTTAACCTAATTATCCTTCATGATATTCAAAAATTTCACATTTCATGTATCATTTCTCTGACTTAAAAAGTTAAACAATATTCCTGTAAAGGATTTCCTTCCAATATTAGGATTTTATAATCTTTCACTTTCTCTATTACTTCTATCTCATATGGAAAATTTTTCTGATATTCTTAATTCTCATTACTTATTTCCTCCTCAAATGATCTTGACTTTTGCTATTTAAATACTATATTAATTCTATGCCATAGTTGTTATTCTTCATCCTTGCAATTATAAATAGCTTCTAGGTAAAGTTAAATTTTTTTCTTCTTTTTTATGTTTTCATTTGATATATATTACCACGAGCACCTCTTATCCTGGGGGTGAGCAAGATGATCCTTCAATTCTCCCCTCTGACCTGTCCATCCCAAACACAAAACTCTATACTTTTGCAAGTGCCTGCAGCCAGAAGCATACCTCTTCCACTGCTTCTGCACTCACAAGTTATGGTAGTTCCTTTTCACCTAAGGCAGTGTCTCAGCAGCATATCTGGGCCTGTTTTTCCTAATCAGCAGAAAATCCCTCAATCTTCCTAAACTTAGATTCCTGACTCCCAAGTGTCCAGGACATAAAAGTTCCTGTACTTTGAGATGAGCCTATTTCAAGCACAGCTAGCCCTAGGGCTACCCTCTTGCTATTTACACTAAAATAGCTGAATTTATTTATATTCACAATGATTAAACTCCAAACCTGGGGTCTCACTTTGGGTTTTCTTGGGCTGTCCAAGAAAGACCCTGTTCTACCCAAAGTCTTATTTGTTTTTCACTGGTCTATATATACACCCTGAGGCACAATGTTGTTATGTTTGTGGGGGGAATTTGGAGAGATTGGAATTTTCTGACTTACATCTCAGTATCCTCCCCTAATTTTACTTTTTAAAGAGTTGTCTTCTTAAGTGGATTTTTGCTTCTCCTTTTCCATTTGATTGATTCTATTTTTAAGTAGTTGTTTTCTTTTTCCAAGATGTTGACATTTTTTTTTCCATGCTTCTCTTACATAACTTTCATTTCTTAAAAAAAAAAAAAAAAACAATAACAATTTAATTACTTTATGTTTTTATATGTATATTTACTTTTTAATTACACATTTTTTAATGAATCATGAATCAGAACAAAAGGGAAAAATCAAGGGAAAAGAAAAAAGAAACAGAAAAAATAAGTGAACATGGTATATGTTAGTTTACAAACAATCTTAATCCTTCTTTTTTCTGTATGCAGATGACAATTTCTATCCAAAATTTATTTGGATTGCCTTGAATCACTGAGAAGGATCAAGTTTTTCATAATTGATCATACCATCTTGCTGTTACTATGTGCAATGTACTTCTGGTTCTCTTTGTTTTACTCGCCATCAGTTTATGTAACTCTTTCCAGGCCATTCTAAAAAATCAACTTGTTCATTATTTTTTATTGAATAATAATATTCTATTACTTTCATATACCACAACTTATTCAGCCATTCCCCAGTTGATGGAAATCTACTCATTTTCCAAATCTCTGCTATAACAAAAAGGGCTGCTACAAACATTTTTGGACATGGGGTTCCTTTTCCCTCCTTTATGATTTCTTTGGGACACAGACAGAGTAGTGGCACTACTGGGTCAAAAGACATGCACAGTTTTTAGCCCTTTCACATAACCATTTTCAATTATTTTTCTACTTTTCCTTCTCCCTCTCTTATGTGATATTTAAGCTTTTTAAAAAGCATTTTAATGAGTGTTTTATGGTCTTGAAATGATTTCCTACTTTGGGGTTTTTCCAATATTTATTTTGATGTTGTTCTGGTCTTCTGAGTTTGTAGGACTAGTCGCCCTCTGTTTTCTTAAGAACCTCCTTAGACAGGGTTGTCTGAAGCTACACTAAAGACTGATGCGTTTGGCCATTGTGGGGTTGCTTCTTTACCAAGATTATGCTGCAATAGGTGAAGTCTGGCAATAGAAAATTTTCTCTTTGCTTGTGTCAATGCTGAAACAAGTTGTGATTCTCAACTTGGAGTTTGCTCATTTCCTTTCCTAAAGTGATATAAAGTGTGTGTGGGTCAAGTGAGAATGGAAGTAGCGATTGATGTTAGCATTTGTCTGTTCCATCATGCTTTGTTTCAGGATCTATTGGTAGTTTGCTGAGGCAAGCTTTGCTGCTTATTTTCTGGAACATTTCCTGTCCTGGACTATACTCCCATTTATCTGAGTGATTCGGTCCTATCATGCAGTCTTCCAAGTTTCTTGAGCTCAAAGATTGCTTTCTTCTTGTCTGTTAGTTTTTGTATTTCATGATTTGTTTCTGGGAGCTATTTCATGATTGCTTAGAGGTATGCGTATGGTAATTTACTGCTTACTTCTCCATTTTGACTCCAGAAAATATCTTAATTTTTTAAAATTAATTTTCTTACATCACTCTCATTTTTCCCCAATTTTCCTTTACCATTCTCTTATCTTCCTTTTATTATTATAGCAAGTTTTGTGTGTATTGGATCCAAATATTTTCCTTTGAGGCTTTGTTATAGTTATTTTCATAGTTTTCTTCTACTGAGCATATGTATTGATCTTCTCTGCCACTGTGTGGACTTTTCCCTCAAGAGTATTTTACTTTTCCAATACATGTAAAGATGTTTTTCAACACTCATTTTTGTAAGATTTTGAGTTTTTTGCCCTTTCCTTCCTTCCCTCCCCCCTCTACAAGACAGCAAGCAATCTGACACAGTTTATCCCTGTACAATCATTTTAAACTTATTTTGATATTAGTAATGTTGTGAAAGAAAATTCAAATAAAATGGGAAAAAAAGATGAGAAAGAAAAAAACAAACAAAGATAAAAATAGTGTTACTTGATTTGCATTCAGTATCCATAGTTCTTTCTCTGGATATGATTATCATTTTCCATCTCAGATCTATTGGAATTGTTTTGGATGAATACAATGCAGAAGAGAGTAAAGTTATCATAGTTGACCTTCACATAATTTTGCTGTTACTATATACAGTGCTCTTCTGGTTCTGCACAACTCATTTAGTATCAGTTCATATAAGTCTTTCTAGGCTTTTTATGAAATTACTCTGCTCATTATGTCTTCTACAAGAAAAATATTCCATTATTTTCATACCATTACTTATTCAGCATTCCCCAATTAATGGGAATCCACTCATTTCCAAATTCCTTGGCATGACTAAAAAGCTGCTACAGATGTTTTTGTACACTTGGTCCCTTTTCTCTTTCTTATGATCCCTTTGAGATGGGATTGGGCATAATTCCAAGTAGCTCTTCAGAAAGGTTGGATCAGTTTACAACTCCACCAACTACTGTAGTAGTTTTTAATGATGATTTTTTTGTTATTGTTTTTTGTTTGGTTGTTGTTTTCCTAGTCGATTTCTAAACTTTGAACTTTATGTTAAACTTGGACTCAGCTCACCTGGTACTAAGAAGCATTGTGCTAAACTTCAGAATTTTTTGTTCTACTATTTTCAGAACAAATTCAGGAAGACCACAAGTTTTTGGTGCTTCCAAAAATGTGTGCACTGGTGACATATGTGGTCACTGCTCCCTACTTTGCACTTTTTTTTTTTTAACAGGAAGGACCCTTGTTCCTTTGTGGACACAAACACTGTTTTTCCTTGGAACAACAACCAGAGATTCAGGTCACTAATTTTTAACCCCCACCATTTCTTTCTACCAGAGTACTCCAACCCACTACTGAATAGAGGAAATAAAGTTGTCAAACAGTATCAGCTCTTTCAATTCCAGCCAAGAGTTCTCTGTAAAATAATTTTGCAGGCAAATTAAAGCTTAGCATTTTGAACAACACAGCCAGCCTATTGGAATTGCCCTCTCTGCAATTATAATTGTAGAGTTTGGATGCTTGGCAATTTAGCTTGAGTAAGGAACTCAGTGTCCAGTATATAGTATTAGTAGGTGAATTTTACTTCCTAAGACAATTAAAATGGAAGCAATTTAGTTTCTTAGCATACCACTCTTATTGTCTAAGTTTCAAAGGCAGATTACAATGAAGTAAGAACAACAGACTTTTAGTTTAGTAGACAGTCTCCTCTCTTATATTTTCTTTCAGAGTTCTGGCAAAGCATGTGTCAATTTCATCATCTCTGTGCACATCTCTGGAAACTATATTGCCAAGGTAAGTGAACTTATCCACAACTTCCCATCTTACTCTATTTGTTGCATTTGATGGTACCATATATGTATGCTGTGTTACTGTTTCTGGAGAATTTAGCTTTTTGGGGGTGTTACTGGTCCAAAATTAGCACAAGATGCAGAGAACTGATTCATACTTTGTTGTATTTCAGTCTCAAAGGCTACATTGAATGCACAATCAGCTACAAACAGCAGCAGCAACAAAAACAATAACAAAGATAAACCAGCTCTCCCTTCACTTAATTTTTGCTTAAATCATTTCAAGGCTTTTAACCTTGATTTAACCCAATTAACCATTGGGATTTGGTTGCTGAGCTTAAAGATATTTTTGTCCTTGTAAAAGTATCTGAAAACATTGCTGAAAACATTATGCTAAGAAGTATGGGAGAAAGGATACAATCCTGCTTCACTCTATTAGTGATTAGGAAAGCACAAGAGCACTGTCCATTATTCAAAACCCAGGCAAACACATCATCATAAAACTGATCTATAATACTTATAAGCTTTTATGAGCAACCAGATTTTTTTTTCTATAATTTCCTTAAAATCCTTAAGACTGATGTAATCAAATGCTTTGGTCATATTGATGAATATTGTATATAGACCTCTGTTCTGCTGCAGGCATTTACCTTGGAGTTGTAGGGCAGCAAACACTTTATCAACCATTACTCAGTCCTTTCTTAATCCAGACTGATTCTCAAGTAGATATTCATCTACTATGTGAAGGATTACCCTATTAAGAACAATTCTAGCAAGAATCTTATCAGCAAGGCCTAAGGGAGTGACACCCTGAAAATTGTTATAGGGCAAACAATTTCTCTTTCTTTTATAGTTAGAGGACCCAAGAAGCATCTTTGAATGCATTACTGGATAATTTTCTCTTTCTAAATAAACTAGAAAATTTCAGTCACATTTTGTGTGAACAAGGGATTCCCTCTCAGATACAATAGAATCAGGACAGATACTTTGCCACTGGAGAGGATCCTAATGACATCAAAACCTTCTTCAGTTGAAAGAGAGAAATTGAATTCAAGGTGCGATATATGGTCAATGGCCCTTATATTGATGATGATAGTCTTTTATCTTGTTCAGATTACTATGAATTAATTCTTTGTATATGCTGAAAATGAGATATTTATTAGAGATCTTTATTGCATAATTTATTTTCCCATAATTAATTGTTTTCATTTTAATCATTTGTTAGATTTATTTTTGCATTTCCCATATCTTTCTATTTTTTTTTTTTGAAATGATCTCTTATATTTTAACTCATGGACCTGTTTAGAGTATATCTTTGCATAAGAGATTAAAAAATAAATTTAATTTCTTACATGTTATTGTCCAATTTTTTCTCAATAATTTTTTGTCAAATGAATTCTTGTTTCAAAAATGTTTTATTAGAATAAAATGAAATTATTTACATTAACATCTATATGTTGGGCTTTTAATCAGTTCCACTGATAAATCTCTTTATTTTTCATCAATAGAAAATTATTTTAATTAGTATTGCTTTGCAATTTAATTTGAAATCTAACCCTATTAGGTCCCTTCATTCCCATTTCTATTCATTATTTCTTTTAGCCTTCTTGATATTTTTCTCAATATAAATTGTATCATTTATTGAGTTAATAAGTCCATCTTTGTTATCTTGGTATGACATCAAATATCTAAATTGATTTGGATAACATTATCATTTTTATTATATCAGCTCACTGTACCCATAAACAATTAATAAAAACCAAAGTTACTCAAAACATTTCAGAATGTTCCAAATTGCTAATAATTATTAAATGTAAAATAATTAAATTCTGAGAATCTACTTTTTCCCAATTTTAATGGCAGAGATGATGAAATAAAGGAAGACAATGAATGTTAAATGATTTAAGGTAAAACTGACAACTTAAAGAGTTTCTGGTGAAACCATAAATTGGTACAACTATACTGGAAAGCAATTTAAAACTATATACAAAAATATTACTAAATATTATGTATTTTTACCAAGCAGCTGAGTTTATATCCAGAAAGTATCAATGAAAGGAGAAATAGTAATTTATTTTCAAAAATTTATAACAGCTTTTTTTTTATCATTGCAACAAAAGTAGAAACTAAGGAAACAACCATCAATTGAATGCATTATGATGTATGAATATGATGGAGTTATATATAAGAAATGAGAATATACTTGATTTCAAAGACATGGACTTACATAAGTGATGCTGAATTAAAAGAGAACAAGAAAAAATAAATTTTACTATGATATAAATAGTATAAAAGTTAACTATTTGAAGGGATTTTTATAACCTGACAAAAATTGAAATGAACAGGATTCAGAAAACAGCTTAGATAATAACAATATAAATATATAATGAACAATTTTGAAACAATTTAATTTCATTTTTAACAATTAATATCAATAAAATGATCATTCATTCATGATTCCATAGCACCACTGATAAAGGATGCTATCTATCTATGGCAGATTGATGATCAATTTAAGAAGTAGGATGAAACATATCTATAGATATATGAATATCCATATACATATATTTATGTTGTAGTATGTTTTATATATGTATATATATGCATATGTTCATATTTGGATATATATATTGAGGATATTTTGATTTTCTATGCATATTTATTACAATAAATTTTTCTTCTCTTATTTTTAAATTATTTGTTATTTCAGGGAAAATAGATTTTAGTTTTTTTTTTTCCACAGTAAAAAAAGTAGTTCTATAGGTATCATATACATTTTTACATGAGATTATTGTATTATTAGCTTTACTTAGTTGTTTCACTTTTTTATAAGATATCTTTCACAAAGTATGAGTAATCTGTACATGTTTGTAATGTAAAAATGAAACATCCATTAAACTTTAAGAAGAAAAAGATTGTGTATAAGCAAAAAAAATGTCATCTATTTAAGGTGGAAAAACAGGGACCAATTGTATGCTTCCAAACTTTCAAGGGAAGTTCCTGGGATAAATGGCTCATGACTTCGGGTATCTAAGTAGGCAATTTTCATTTAGTGAGTGGTAGAAGTGAGCTGTAGTTGGGCCTACACTGTGCAATTTCTTGAAGCAATAGTTTTAGAAATATCATGTACACTTCCCTGATACATAAAGTGAAAGTCAAGGAATAGATCAGAGCCATAGAACAGAAGCAGATTTAAATTATGACACTATTGCATCTCTCCTATAGAAGAGACATAGTATTCCAGCATGTCTCAAACCACATGCATTGGTGTAAAACTTTAACACTGACATTTCTTGCCTATCCTATTAAAATATCAAAGAATATTTACACCTGACTTTAAATAAGGCCATATATCTGACTTAAAAATTTGAGAAATTAGTAATCAAGAGAATTTCAGGAGTATGGCATTATTTTTTTTTCTTTCGAAGGTACTGACAACAAACTCCATGGAATACATTTCATTGAAATCGGTTTTGAAAAGTTGAAACAATTTTAAATAAGACAGAATAGTGTAGCACCAACCTCAGAGAATTATATAAGATTGTAGATGAAATTATTTTCTAGGGAAGTCACTATTATCCTTGTTTTTTATAACATAGACTAAAAAGAACCTTAAGTATTACATTGGAGGTGTGTTTGAGTAAGTAAGATATGCTTGGATCTATTGATATTCAATGGGAGCACTTAAAATATTTTTTTTAGTTTTCTTTCTTTAATAATGATGAAGAAAACAATACTGAAGATACTTTATCATTCAATAATCTTTTATAAATATTAAAAATTAACCTTTAGATGAGAAATTTAGTATTCTCCTTAATCATTTCTTCAAAATACTGGCCTCAATAGTGATCACATGAAAAGATTAATTTTAAGAAATCTCTGAAGGCGTAAAATTCTTTTAAGTTTTAATCTTATTTTATTGTACCAGTAAGATTAATTTGCTGCTATTGATCTCCTAAAATCTGTTGTAATGATGTCAAACTGACAAGTTAAATAAGAGCAGAAAGTAAAAAAAAAAAAAAAAAAAAAAGCCTCATTATCTTTATTGAGGAATGAGAATAAAGATGATGATATGAGGAGTGTGGCCTAGAAGTACTTGAATGGTGCCTGGTCATCTCAAAGTTGTTTTTTTCTCCCCCTGAGCTTCTTCTGTGACAAAGCATTTTAATTATAGCCATGAAGTCAGGAGAAAAATCTAATAACAGCAATTAAAAGATTCCATTTAAGATGCCAAAAGAAAGACTTTGTGAAGTCTGTTAATTATGAATTCTGATCATGTGGGGATTGAAGGGAATAGAAGTCTGCATTCTTTTTTAGATCCATAGTTATTAGTCTCTTAAATTGTCACTTCATAAAGGAGATTTTTTTTAAGTCACAGGCACAGACTGAGTTTGATTAAATATTTGATTGTAACTCTAAATACTAGATCAAAACAAAATAACAAGAGGTTGCAGATGTGGGCAGAGATTCTAAGAACAATAATTTAAAGGGTGATGATTAAAACTAATTGTTAGTAAAAGTTCAGAGCTTGTTTTATATTTCTCTTTTTTGAATGCTGCTTGATATTAATTTTAATCTTGACATATTGAACATTTAACAGATTATTTAGATACATAGGCAGCCTTATCTATTAGAGAATCAGTATGTTTCTTTGTTTCTCAAATGATCACAAGGGGTATTTGCAAAAGAGTGATTCCATGACAGAGATGTCCTATAACTAACAACTGAAAGGCTAAGTATTATTAAAAATCATAAGGGGGGTATTTACATATGCATTAACTTACATTTTGAATTTTGGTGTTCTGCACAGCAACCTTCTCTTTTTTAATAGCCAATTAACCTTTACTAAAGGATAATAATGCAATGATTTAAAAAACAGCATTTTGAGTAATTTCTCTTAGCACCTATATCTAGTTCAGTTCCAATTTATGGTAGTTGTTGACCTGCTAGGACTTAAATATTTTTATTTTATTTTCCCTCAATAAAATTAAAAAGTCATTCAATATTCTAGCATTACCCATTTCCCTTAGAATAGTAGATTCAAGTCACTGAATATGGACAGAAAGGATCAAATTAAAATCCATATTACAAAAACACTTCAGTCAATCAATTTCTGTTATAATAGTAAACAATAATTGTTTGGAAATAAGGTCTGTTAAAGGAGAAAATGTTACTACCATAGCTGTTGTGTTCTCTTTCTACTGAATCAAAGGTCTTAAAGATCAAAGAGATGTTCAATAGTACATCTATATAATGACACACATGCTTGAATTTACTCATTAAATGATTTGATTTTAGATTTAGACACACATTCCCTCTTTACACAACATAGATTTCTACCAAAATAAGGAGGTTGGATTGAGGTACAATCAATTCCAAGCATAAGGAAACTTTTTTCTTTTTTTTTCTTTTCTCACTTCTCCATATTTTCTTCATTGTCTTTTTTCTGGTTATTGGACTTAGCTGATTCTGAGCCAAAATTGAGTTGTTTTAGCTTTGTAAATGAGGACCTAATTAGTATAAGAATATATTATTTAGTCAATAGATCATATTAAGGGCTCATTCAATTCTGTATTCTGCTGTAACAGTTCTCTAGTATCCTTTATTTCTAGAGTATATTTAGTCTTGACTTCAATCTCTTACATTCTTTAGTATTTTTTTCCTCATAAGGATCAATATCAAATGAGTTTCCCTAAATCCTCACATAACTAGTGTTTACTAATGCAAATTAAGACAACTCTGAGATACCACTACACACCTCTCAGATTGATTAAATTGACAGAAAAAGATAGTAACAAATGTTGGAGAGGATGTGGGAAAACAGGGACACTAATACATTGTTGGTGGAACTGTGAACAGATCCAACCATTCATTCTAGAGAGTAATTTGGAACTATGCTCAAAAATTTATCAAACAGTACATACCTTTGACCCAGCAGTGTTTCTACTAGGCTTATATCCCAAAGAGATCTTAAAGGAGGGAAAGGACCAACATGTGCAAAAATGTTTGTGGCAGCCCTTTTTGTAGTGGGAAGAAACTGTAAACTGAGTGGATGCCCATCGATTGGGGAATAGCTGAGCAAGTTATAATATATGAATGTTATGGAATATTATTGTTCTGTAAGAAATGTCCAACCAGATGATTTCATAGAGACCTGGAGAGACTTACATGAACTGATGCTGAATGAAATGAGCAGAACCAGGAGATCATTATACACTTTAACAACAATAATATATGAGGTTCAATTCTGATGGATGTGGCTCTTTTCAACAATGAGATGATTTAAAGACGTTTCAATTGCTCAGTGATGAAGAAAGCCATCTACAACCAGAGAGAGGACTGAGGGAACTGAGTGTTGTTCAAAACATAGCATTTACACTCTTTTTGTTGTTTTCTTACATTTTATTTTGCTTCACTTTCTCTCTTGTACAGCACAATAATTGTATAAGTATGTATGTATATGTTGGATTTAACATATATTTCTACCATGTTTAACATATATTGGACTATTTGTCATCTAGGGCAGAGCATGGGACAAAGGGGAAAATTGGAACACAGGGTTTTGCAAGGGCTAATGTTGAAGAATTGTCCATGCATATGTTTTGAAAAATAAAAAGCTTTAATTTAAAAAAAATAGTGTTCACTTTTCTTAAGTTGAGACAAATACCTTCTACCATTACAATCCTGCTCCTTTAAGTAGGGACTCGGTTGTTGTCCTTCATTCTTGAAGAAGACCAAAATGAGATCACTGTGTTAAAGTCAAATTAGAGTATCCAACTGTGATTGATCAGATCAAAATGAACTCAGAAAACTCTGTTATAGATTGGACATAAATAATCCCTATGAACATTTAGGGTAGATTCTCTACCTTTACACATATCACATTTCTTCTAGGCTACTTCAATTCTGCTTTATCTTAGAACACACCACCCTCTCTGATCAGGGCACTCCAGGCTGGGTCCTATGCAAGTATGTCCCATGTCAGACTATCAGTTCTTACTTCCTAAGAGAGAACTTGAATATGTCCTTGCATTGCTTTTTCTGACCACCTTGTGAACTCTTGCTCTGTGTTAGTTTTCTATAAAATATCTTTTTTTTTTTTTTTTTTGGCAAGTATACATTTGTCATTCAAACAAATGTGTCGGCCCAAAGAAGTTATGCATTCTGCAGCAGAGTTTGAATCTTTGGTAGTTTAGTTTAAGAAAATACCTTAATATCTGGTATCTTATCCTGCCAGAATCTTCCTAAGAGAATTCACATGGAAGTGATTCAATTTCTTGGCATGGGGCTGGTAGATTGTTCAAGTTTTACAAGTATACAAAAATGGGGTCAGCACAATGACTCTGTAGGTTAGTAGTCAGTCTAATAACCCTCTTCTCCCACACTTTCTTTCCCAAACAATGAGCTAACTGTGGCAATGCGTGCCATCTGTTTATCAGTAGGGACATCCCTAGAAAGTACACTGCCAAGGTCAGTGAACTTATCCTCCATTGAAAACTTTGCCACTTGCTGTATATGGTGCTGGTTGATGGGGTATCTGTGATTCCTTCATATTAATTTTTAGGCCAATATTAGCACAAGCAGCAAAGAATCTATTCATGCTTTGTTGTACCTCACCTTTGGAGGCTGCACACTTGTCTGCAAACAAAAAATCATGCATCAATAATCTCTTCACTTTAGCTTTTGCTTGTAGCTTTTTCAAGTTGAAGAACCTAAAATCAGTTCAGTAGCTGACTTTGATGCTCTGTTTGTCTTCATTGAAGGAATTTGAAAACATGAATGAAAATATCATGTTAAATATTATGGGAGCAAGCACACAGTCTTATTTCACTCTACTGGTGATTGGGAAAGCTTGAGAGTATTGTCCATTGTCCAGAATCTGGGCGAGCATACCATCATGAAATTGAGATATACTAATGAACTTCTCTGGGCAACCAAATTTCCTCACAACTAATAGTTTCAAAGGTCTTGGTCAGATCCATGAAGGTTGTATACAGACCTCCGTTCTGCTCCTGGCGTTTTTCCTGGAAGTGTTGGAAACCAAACATCATGCTCATTGTTCCTTGACCCTTCTTAAACCACACTGGCTCTCAGATAGATGATGTTCTTCCAAGTGTAAGATTAGCCTTCTAAGGAAGACTGTAGCAAGAATCTTGCAAGCAGAGACTGAGAGAAAATCACTCTTCCTGCTTCTGATTGTCACCAGACAATCCATTCCCCTTACCTTTATAGAGATGGAATAAGGAGACATCCTTGAAATTCTAGGTTCATAACTTTCCTTTACCATATATTCTGGAAAATTTCAGTCAGCATTTGTATTAGCAATAAACCCTGACTTTCTAAATCTCAATTGTAATAGTATTAGCACAAAAGTAGGCTAATCCCATTTAAAAACTTCTTAATTGCTGGAACTTCAGCTAGGGAGTGATTGATTTCAACCTGAGGTAAGCAAGCAGTCAATGGCTCAAGATTTGATTTGGTGATGTTTGTTGAGAGCACTATGGAAGTGTTCAGCCCATCTCTCCAGGATCATGTTTTTATTGCTAATCAATTCAGCTCCATCAGCATTGAGTAATAGAGATATGCCATAAGTCTTTTGTCTATGAGTCACCTTGAATACATCATAAAAATACTTGGGATTGTTTCTGTCAGCATAAAACTGAGTTTTATCTGTCTTTTGAGTAAGCATAGAATTCTGCATCTCTCTATGTTTTTATTGTACTTTTATAGTTGATGGAATTGAATGCTATTTTCTTGGAGATGAATAATCTATCCTGCCAGTATATCCTGTGGAGTTCTCTTTTATTTAGCAGCTTATGGATTTCCCTATCATTTTTGTCAAACCAGGCTTGAAGTGAGCAAGTGTTCTGACCCAGATGAGCAAATGCAGCACTGTACACCAAATCTCTGAAAGCTACCCAGTCCTTTTCTGCTCCACTGTTGCCAATTTTATATTGGCTCAATTTATCTTCCAATTTATCAACAAACTGTTCCCTCCCAGAAAAGTGCTCTAATCTGCTGACATTAATTCTTCTGCTAGTCCATTTTTCTTTGGGGCTACTTTTTGTTGAATGCAAATATTCAGCGTGGAGAGAGGATTAAGTATGTTCGGTTCTGTACCCTGTACCTCATCACTTTCATATCATGTCTGTCTCTTTTACAATCACATAGTCTATTAAAGAACAATGTTTGCTGCAAGGGTGCATCCCTAAAGTTTTATTGCCTTTAGGTAAATGGAATATAATGTTGGTGATGAGAAGGTCATGAAATGCACTAGCCTTTTAGTAGTAAGTGACCATTGCTGTTGCTTTTTTCCAACTCCATTTCTCCCAAGGACTCCCTGCCATATCTGGTTGTTTGAGCCTACTCTAGCAGTAAAGTCACTCAGAATTATAAGTTTGTTTTCTTTTGGTAAATTGATAATAAAGGTCTCAAGGTCTTCATAAATTTTTTCTTTGATCCGACCATGTTCTCATTATGGTGAGAGAAAATTACTGATTATGGTTACACAGTGTCTTCCTACAAATGCTAATCTGATGTCATGTGCTTATCAATTCACTCCTTTTGGAAGGCATAAGACCTTTTTTACTAGATTAGTTTTGGTTCCAAAGCCTACCCCAATTTCCCTTCATAGTGGTCACTCCAGAAGTACCTGTTTCCAGCTCTGACTTCATTTACCAATCTTGTTTCATTCAGGGATGCTATTTAGATGGGGTATCTATTGAGTTCTATTACAACAAGAGTTGTTTGTCTTCCAGATGTACTGAATTTTGTGGAATTCACACATTCCATGTTTGCACATTCTATGTACTAATGGTGAGTAGAATCTACTTTGCATAAGTTTTTTTTTGTATATTTTTAAATGTTTTGACTCCAGAGTGGGATCCCTAACTGCTGCAGTAGTCAGGCTGGGATTGAATAAGCAGAAAAAAATTTTAGGACACCTAGCCACTTTCCCATACCTGGAGGTGAGCAGTATGATACTTAAAAGACACCCAAGAGTTGGTGAATCTCACTGCTGTTTACAATGAAGACAACCCTGTTGCCTAGGCCTTGTGTGCAGGGTTGTGACTGTAATTCCCAATATATTGGCCCCTACTGCTTTATTACTCAACCATTGCCACAGGACATTGAGATAGTAAAAAAGGTAAAATCTTATGTTATGTCTTTTGATTAAGTTGTAAACTGGATTTAAGTGAGGCAGCGTTGCATGAAGTCATCAGCCTTATTCTCTCTTTCAAAATCATCACTGTTCAGTGGCAGGACAGAGTCGAGACAATTGGCAATGACTCCAGATGCAGTGTATGACCTTGTTGTCTTTGATATCTAACCAGACTCTAAGCAATTCATGGCATCCATTTCACCTGTCTTCATAGCTGTTGGAACAAATAGTTGTCATCCACTCACTCCACCAGGGAAAGTCTACATATTCATGGGATAGATACTCCCCAACTTGCTTTAGGGTTTGAGACCTCTTTGTTACCCACAACATGGTTTAGCTCATCTGTTAAAACAGTGTGGCCACAGTGCATGCTACAGGTGCTTCACAGGTGAAAGTTAGATGGATCAGATGGACACCAAAGGTGGAAAGCAGCCCTGTAAAATATTTGGCAGCCCTCACCCAGAAGTCTTTTCTGAATACATACTACACCTTGGTTTGGGGCTACAGTAAACATATAAACACACACACACACACCAAAAAGAAAAAAAAAAAACTTACCTTTACTTTTCTAGATCTTTGAGTATTAATTAGTACTCGTAGATGGTTAATAAATACAATTTATAATAATGATGATTCTAAAGTATTTGCGGGGTGGCTTTAGAAATGGTAGGGAAAATACACTGTGGCAATTGCCACTCTGAATGTTTAAGTATCAGATAATTACATGGTACTTAGTTGATATAAGCAACTAGCATCATTATTTTTAATTTTTTAAATTAATATTTCTTTTCTTTTCCAACTCCCAGGAGCAAGGGGAATGCTTGTTATAATTATACATATTCAAGCAAAGCAAATTCCCACATTGGCCATATACACACATATATCTCTTTCTTTTTAATTGGTATCAAAATTTCCATCAAAAATTGTGGTGAGCTTTTTTCTTCTCAAGACACAGCCAGGTGATAAAAGTTCAGATCTTTTATTATTTCCAATATAGCCCGGTTAGCTTAGAGGCCTATCTCTCTGCTTGGTTCCAAGAGCTCTCTCCGAATGTCTTTAAATCCAAAGGTCTGGTCCTTCAGCCTCTGCCTCTGCTTTCTTCAGTCTCCAGCCAGCTCCAACTCTTCATGCCATTCCGGTGAAAATCCCGACTTGTAGCGTCTTCCTCTCAAGAACTCTCCGACTGGCCCATTGGCCTATTTATGCTCCTTCCAGAGAGAGGGATTATGGGTAGTTCTACTTAGTACCTTGTTTCAGGTTCTGCCCAAAACATCTTCTTGTAAGATTAGATCAACTCTAATTAGTTAGCAGTTAGTAAGGATTCCAACAAAAAATATCAGATATCTTTTTATCTAAGTTATTATGATTATATATATGTATGTATACATATATATTGTATATGGATTTTACTGTTATTTATTCAAGTAACTAAACTACAATAACAAACCACTCTAAGAATATTTATGAAGTGTTTTGAAAAGTATTTTACATATTTGATTCTGACAATATCCTATAAGAGAAGTGCTATTATTATCCTTTATTTTACTTATTATATATTAAAAAGATTATTATTTATTAAGAAAAATAGGCTAGAAGAGTTTAAGCATCTCTCTGATGAAGATTAAACATCTAGAAAAAAATGTGAAACAGAATTTGCACTCAGATCTCAATGAATTGATATTTATTAATTATGCTGTGTATAAATTCCAGCCTGTTCTTCAGAAGAGCCAGCAAGTAGGAAGAGAAGAAAGATAAGTGATTCTGTAGAGATGATAGAAATGGAAATCTTTTGAAGAAGACTGAGTTATGTAGGATCATATTTATACATATAGAACTTTGCCTTGGCAAGGAGAAGGATCGCTTTTTCTTGTGACAAAAAAAGGGATAGTGCAAGACTAGATCTGAATGTAAGGGAAAACATGAAAAGAGATCTTTGCAAACTATCTCTTTTTCTCAGTGAAATCTGAGGTAGGGATCTCAGATAAGAAAATGGAAGGTGGAAGAATTGTAGAATATATAACAGAAAATGAAAAGTTTGGGGGAAGTCATTATGGTGAATGGAATAAAGAATCGGGGGGGCATAGAATGATTGCTTTACTTCAGTGGCAGCTCACATGAGATTATGTACGATAAATTCATAGTGGAAAGACTGCAATCATCATGGTTTTATATTTTCTCTAACTTCATATAGCATTAAGTAAATAAGAATAAAGGGAGTGGGTGGTGGTAGCTGATGATGGGAATAATATAAAATTGGTGTTTAATAGGGCAAAATAAACAATAGGATGAGGGGGAAAGGCACTCATGAGAATAGATTATCCAACAAGGGGCATCTGGGACTCAAATTGGAGAAGAGAGAAAAATGTAACTAGTGTAAAGGTGATTGTTTCAGAAATACTTGAGTGGTAGATGAATTTCATGTTGTCAACTGGATTTCATGTTGTCAAAGAATCCTTTCACCCATTGAGAGCTACATCTTCCTATGTCTTCATTACAAGATACAAAGGAGAAGAACTGCAAGAATTTTAAGACAGAGAATAAGATAGTGTGATGATTGACTATAACCACATGGAATTTCAGAGTTCTTAACCATGGAAATGGGCCTAAGGAATAGATAAGATGAGGGACAAAAAGAAAAAAAATCACAAATTTCCTAATTTTTGGAATATTATTTGATATGTATATTATGAAGTACTGTGTGACTAGATAACAATCTACACTTGGGTATGAAGCTTTCCTCAGACATTTAATAGATGTGTGACCTTATCCCATTAACATGAATTCAAAGATCCTTAGTTTTTCACCTATAAAATAACTATATGTGTGTGTATGTGTGTGTGTGTGTGTGTGTGTGTGTGTGTGTGTGTACCAGATTGTTGTAAGTAAATTGCTATGGAATTAATGAAGTGTTATATAAATATGTTATTCTTTTTGCCCCAAAATGTTTAAAATATGACTTCCTTTTGTTTACTCCCATGTTTTCTTTTAAAGTGTTTTTGTTCCTAATATTGTCAAAATAATTATAACTAGAAATAATTTCAGACACAGAATAATCTTATAAAAGTTAAAACATAGTAGATTCCAAATCTCAAAAGATGCCCCAAAAGGGTTAGACTGGTGGACTGTGATTGGAGAACTAGATGGATAGCTCATCAATAATACCATACCGTCATCATTAAGCACAAAAAACATGTTTATAGACTCACAAAGAATGAATGAAATGAGAGCATATTTTTTTTCTGAGTTAAGTGATAAAATCTCAAAGAATAGAATGTTAACCATTGAAAACAATTCTGATGTTTCAGAATTAAAGTTAGAAACTGATGAATGAAGACATAGGAAGATGTAGCTCTCAATGGGTGAAAGGATCCTTTGATAACAATGTTATAGCACTTTAGTAGGATGTCTGCCACAGAGTAGGTGTTTAAAAACTGCCATTGACTGGATATAACCTCATACTTATATGGAGATTTTCAAAACAACTTGGCTTGACAAGAAGTACAAATATGGCTAGAGAAACAATGTGGTGGATAGAATGCAAAACTCAGGGTTTTAAAAGCTGAGTTCACATCTCATTTCTGATATTTCATAGGTATGTGATCAAGAACAAGGAATTTAAATTCTATGAACCTCATTTTCCTCATTTATGTAATAGGGAAAATATTTCCTATGATATTTGAATGCCTATAACATAAATTTCACTGAGTTGTAATTATCCATAGCAGTAGTATACAATGTTTGCAAATGTGATAATATCATGCAAGTCAGCTATTATTCTTAATGAAGTAACCAAAAAGCAAAGAAAGTAAGTGGAATGTCTAAAGTCATGAGTGTAAGGAAAAACAATATATTTAACATGAAAGTACATGTGTGGTATAAGTCAACTTGCTTACTGTCTTGAGAGGGGAGGTAGAAGAGATAATGGGAGAAAAAAATTGGAGCGCAAATCTAATTTTTAAAATATGATTGAAATACATATGTGTGTGTTTAGAAAAAATAAAATAAAATACTATTAAGTATTACAAATGCATGTGAAATGGATAGAGGGAAGGTCTCTAAACATGTTGCAGTGCTTCAATGAGTCACATTTATTCACATTATAAGCCTGTCAACATACAGATGTACATCTTGGAAATATCATTAAACTCATAATAAAAGAGTCATACACACACACACACATACACACATATGGATATATGTATCCATATACATTCACACATAGAGCTAGACAGATATCTGCTAAATCTGAAATCTAAATTTTAAAAACACATGGAAATTGCTTGAGGTGGAAGGTTTCACAAAAACTGAAAGAGAATAGAAAATGAATAAAAGGTTATTTCAGGTTTTTCTATTGTGGAATTAATCATGGGCTATCTGATCCTACAAAATTCAGTTAATTTAATAATAAGTCATTCTTTTTTCATATAGTGAAAGACTTTCAGAAATCAAGACAATATCTAGAATAATTATGAAATCAAGTGAGCACAATGGACTTGTAGGAAGTATTAATCTTTGTGGCTATGGATAAAGAGCAGAGAAACTGCCATTACTTTGGATTAGCAGATAGCAATTCCTCTGTTAAAATAATTTCCACAAGGAGTAAAATATCATCCTATTTGTACTGAGATGTATTTTTCTAAAACTTCACATGGGAAAATTTTTAAAAGATAGCTAGGGAAGGAAATATTAATACATGACAATATTTAAGGTTTGCATATAAAAAATGAAGACAGCTAAAAACAGGAGTTAATGCTAGGCAAAAAAGGATTAAAGCAATAAGAAGGACTTATATGACTATCTCAGGGGTAAAAATTTGTAAAAGGTAAGTAAGCATGAAATTAATAATGATTTTCAAATGCTGAGATTCTGAACTCATTTAAGAATTTTCTCTTAATAAGAAAAGTCACCAAGAAAATTTTGGACAATTAAATGATAATGAGGAATTCATAAAATACCTATCAACAAAAGGGATGATTTGAAAAATAGAGCATTTATGATATCATTATGTACATACAAAAGTATTTTAATATATTAATGGGATTGTCTGATTAATTCACCAGAACACAATTTTTTTTTTTTTGAAAAGGCACAGGAAGGTAATGCCAGGCATGCAATTATGAAAAGCAAATTCAGTTCAGGCCTATAGTCAAGAAGATTGTCATCCTGGAAATAGCTTTCTATGCAAAGTGTTGAAACAAACATTTTTAGGTCTAATCTGCACTATGCAAAAGTTAATAACTAGTAGGACAGACTGAAAAGTATTAGAAAGATACTTGAGAAGATTCAATATTATCTGTTTTTAGATTTAAAAAGTATTTAAAAAAGCATAGCAATAGAATTTTAATTCTGATAAAACACTTGATATACCACTCAAATTATTATTTGTAGAATTCATTAAGATTGGCAGAAGATTAACAATCTCAAGTGATTTGAAATGCCCCTAAGAACCCTGAATGAAAAGGAATGATAAATATCAGAAAACTTATCTAAGACAGAGGTACTTGATTCAAAGTTGCAGGGGTTGGTTTTGCAGTCTCAATGAATGTCTATATTAATTATGGGGAAGACAAATGAAAGAGCACATTAGTAAAAATTGTCAGTAAGAGTAATTATGGCCCAATACATCCTAAGCCTCATGAAACACATTCCATCCCCCTACCAAACAAAAGAATAACATCATTTTACATAAAGTGAAATGAGACTCAATAAGGAAAAAAAATAATGTTTTTTTTGCAAAAAAGAAAAAAAAAATCAAAGGAGGAAAGGCCCTTGGTTAAATTGATAATTAAATTTAAAGTCAGGAATAAATTGAATAATAGCTAGATTAGATTATTTTAGTATTATTGTGCAGAAATTACTTTGCTAAGTGTAAGTAAGGGCTAATAAAAATGTGAGATGTTAGTATTAGAAAAGAATAAACTTATTAATTATTACAGAATGTTGTCAGAATCAGAAAGATATTGTTTAAAACCCTGCCCTAACACATACTGACTGTAAGACCCTGGGAAAATAATTTTGTCTCAATTCTCTAAGGCAATTTCAGTAAATTATAGGTTGTCCATGAATTTTGTTTGGAGGAGTTTCCTTACCTGAATTCTTAGAAATAATAAATTAGTAGTTAGAAGGAATCTTAGAGGTCATATAATTATAAATGTAAAAAAAGAAGAAGGGAACATAGAAATCATCTAGCCTGATATAATTGTCTCACTTGAACAAACTGAGGCATAGAGAAATTAAGTGACATCTAAAATTGCACAAATAACAGGTTTCAGAAAAGTGAATTGAATCTTTTTCTACTAATTCCAATTGAAGTCCTTTAAGTTTAGTGCTCTCTATTTTGCCATTGTAACTTGATGGAGTTTTCTGCATTATTGAAATTGAACGTTATGTTATAATATATACATAGACACATACATACATATCTTACCTCTGTGTGTATACATATATACACATATGTAAATAAAAATGTTTTTGAAATTATAAATGGTAGAATTATTTCAATTATTTCAACTATTATTTCTATATGCATGGTGACCACATGGGTATAATTCTAGGGCTTTTTCTTATTTAAGTTTTTCTTTTTTAATAAAGCTTTTTATTTTCAAAATATATGCATGAATAATTTTCAATATTCCCCCTCGCAAAACCTTGTGCTTCCAAAATGTTTCCCTCCTTTTCATCTATTCCTTCCCCTACATGGGAAGTAATCCAATATATGTTAAACATGTGCATTTCTTCTATATTTTCTCAATTACCGTGCTACATAAGAAATATCAGATCAAAATGGGAAAAAAAAAAAACTAGAATGATAACAAAATGCAAATAAACAACAACACAAAAAGGAAAATACTATGTTGTGATCCACACTAAGTTCCCACAGCCTTCTCTCTGGGTGCAGATGGTACTCTTCACCACAAGATCATTGGGACTGTCATTCAGTCATATCATTGCTGGGAAGTCTTATTAATCAGAATTAAGCATTATACAATTTCCTTGTTGCCATGCACAATGATCTCCTGGTTCTGATCATTTCACTTAGCATCAGTTCCTATAAGTCTCTCCAGGCCTCTCTGTATTCATCCTGCTGGTCGTTTCTTATAGAACAATAATATTCCATAACATTCATATACCACAATTTATTCAGCCATTCTCCAATTGATGGGCATCCATCTAGTTTCTAGCCACTACAAACAGGGCTGCCACAAACATTTTGGCACATACAGGTCCCTTTCCCTTCTTTAGTATCTCTTTGGGATATAAGCCCAATAGTAACACTGCTGGAAATGCATAGTTTGATAACTCTTTGGGCATGGTTCCAAATTACTCTCCAGAATGATTGGATCAGTTACAATTCCAACCACAATGTATCAGTATCCCAGTTTTCCCACATTCCTTCCAACATTCATTATTACTTTTTCCTGTCCATCTTAGCCAATCTGACAGGTATGTACTGGACTGATATCTCAAAGTTGTTTTAATTTTCATTTCTTTGATCAATTATGATTTAGAGTACTTTTTCATATGACTAGAAATGATTTTAATTTCTTCATCTGAAAATTGTCTGTTCATATCCACTGACCATTTATCAATCGGAGAATGACTTGATTTCTTATAAATTTGAATCAATTCTCTATATATTTTAGAAATGAGGCCTTTATCAGAACTCTTCAATGTAAAATTTTCCCCAGTTTATTGCTTCCCTTCTAATCTTGTCTACATTGATTTTATTTGTATAAAACCTTTTTGATTTAACATAATCAAAATTATCTATTTTATTTTCAGTGTATTCCAGTTCTTCTTTGGCCACAAATTTCTTCCTTCTCCACAAATCTGAGAGATAAATTATGCTCTGTTTTTCTAATTTGCTTATAGTATCATTCTTGATGTCTAAATCATAAACCCATTTCAACTTTATCTTGGTATATGATGTTAGGTGTGGGTCAAAGCAGAGTTCCTGCTATATTAATTCCCAATGTTTTCAGCAATTTTTGTCAAATAATGAGTTCTTATTTCCAAATCTGGGGTCTTTGGGTTTGTCAAACACTAGATAACTATAATCATTGATGATTTTGTCCTGTGAAGCTAACTTATTCCACTGATTACTCTACTTCTTAGCTATTACCAAATGGTTTTAATGACTGCTGGTTTATAATATAGTTTTAGATCTGCTACAGCTAGACCACCTTTATTTGCATTTTTTCATTAATTCCCTGAAATTCTTGACCTTTTGTTCTTCCAGATAATTTTTGTTATAATTTTTTTCAAGCTCTGTAAAATAATTTCTTGGGAATTTGATTGGTATGGTACTGAATACATAGATTAATTTAGATAGTATTGTCATTTTTATTATATCAGCTCGGCCTACTCATGAGCTGATATTTTTTTCCAATATATTCGATCTGATTTTATTTATGTGAAAAGTGTTTTGTAGTTGTGTTCATATAGTTCCTGACTTTGTCTTGGAGGGTATATGAACAAATATTTTATATGATCTACATTTATTTTAAATGAAATTTCTCTTTGTATCTCTTGCTGTTGGATTTTGTTGGTGATATAAAAAATGCTGATGATTTCTGTGGAATTATTTTGTATCCTTAAACTTTGCTAAAGTTGTGAATTGTATCTCATAGGTTTTTTAATAGGATTCATTAGGATTCTCCAAGTATATCATCATATTATCTGCAAAGAGTGATGATTTTGTTTCCTAGTTACCTACTTTAATTCCTTTAATCTAGTTTTCTTCTTTTAATACCAAAGATAACATTTCTAATATAATATTGAATACTAACATGGTAGTGAGCAACTTTATTTCACCCTGATCTTACTTGGAGTGATTCTGGTTTATCCCCATTACATATGCTGTTTTGCTATATAGATGCTGCTGACTATTTTAAGTAAAACTCCATTTATTCCTATTCTCTCTAGTATTTTTAATAGAAATGGGTGTTGGATTTTATCAAATGCTTTTTCTGTATTTATTGAGATAGTCATATGATTTTCGTTAGTTTGATTATTGATATAATCAATTATGCTAATGGTTTTTCTAATATTGAGCTCTGCAATCCTTTATAAATCTTACTTGTTCGTGATACATTATCCTGGGGATGACTTCATGTAATCTCTTTGCTAATATTTTATTTAAGATTTTTGCCTCAATATTCATGAGTAAAATTGGTCTATAAATTGCCCTATCTGGTATAAGTAATAGCATGTCTGTATCATTAAAAAAAAAAATTGGTAGGATTTTTTCTTTTCCTATTTTCCCAAAGATTTTATATAATATTGGAATTAATTGTTATTTTAAATATTTGGTAGAATTCACATGTAAATCCATCTGGCCTTGGAGATTTTTTAGTAGGGAGTTGATTAATAACTTGTTCTATTTATTTTTCTTTTCTTTATTTTTTATTAAAGCTAATTAATTTACAAACATATGCATGGATAATTTTTCGTTTTCAACACAAAACATTGTATTCCAATTTCTCTCCCTTCCTACCACCCCCCTGTTCTAAATGTCAAGTAATCCAATATATGTTAAACATAGTAAAATACATGTTAAATCAAATACATACATACATATTTATACAATTTTCTTGCTGCACAAGGAAATTAAAATCAAAGAAGAAAAAAGAGAAATAAAATAAAAAGCAAACAAAACATGAAAATACTATGTTGTGTTCTACACTCAGTTTCCACAGTCCTCTCTCTGAATGTAGATGGCTCTCTACATCACAAGATCATTGGGAGTGGCTTGGATCATCTCATTGTTGAAAAGAACCACATCTATCAGAATTGATCATCATATAATCTTGTTGCTTCTCTGAAGTCATCCTGCTGACTCTTTCTTTTAAAACATTAATACTCCATATCATTCATATACCATAACTTATTCAGCCATCATCCAACAGATGGGCATCCACTCAATTTCCAATTTTTAGCCACTACAAAGAGCGCTGCCACAAACATTTTTGCACAGCTGGATAAAATAGTATGCACATTTTGATAGCCCATTGGGCATAGTTCCAAACTGGTCTCTAGAATGGTTGGATCACTTCATAAGTCCACCAACAATGTATTATTGTTCCAGTTTTCCAACATCCTGTCCAACATTGTCTTTTCCTGTCATCTGAGCCAGGCTGAGAATTGTGTAGTGGTTCCTCAGAGTTGTCTTAATTTGAATGTCTCTGATCAATATTGATTTAGAGCACCTTTTCATATAATTAAAAATGATTTAAATTTCTTCATCTGAAAATTGTCTATCCATATAATTTTACGATTTGTCATTTGGAAAAGCCCTTGAATTCTTATAAATTTGAGTCAATTTTCTATATATTTTAAAAATAAGGCCTTCATCAGAACCTCAATTTCTTTTTCTTAAATGGGACTATTTAATTTATTTCCTCCTCCTCTGTTTATCTGGGCAATCTATATTTTTCTAAGTATTCATCCATTACACTTAGATCATCATATATTTTGGCATAGAGTTGCGGAAAATCATTCCCAATTATTGTTCTAATTTTCTTTTCATTTATAGAACATTCACTTTTTCATTTTTGATTTTCTTCTTTCCTTTTTAAAGGGTTATCTATTTTGTGGTTATCAAATCTATTGGCATAAAGTTGGGCATTAATGGAAACTTCTCCCTTTTCATTTTGAAGACTAATAATTTGATTTTCCTCTTTCCTTTTTCTAATCAAATTTACCAAGGGTTTATCTATTTTGTTTGTTTTTTCATAGAACTTTTCCCCATTTTTCCTCTAGCTCTCTTTTAAGGTCCTTTCTAAGTTCTAGGAGAGCCTTGTGTGATGGGGACCAGGTTAGTTCACCTGTTGGAGCTTCATCTGGAGACAATCTGGCTTTAGTCTCCTCAGGGTATGAAATCTTTTATTCTCTTTTTCCATAAAAGCTGTCAATTGTTCTCTTTACTTTTTTATTCATTTTAAAAATTAATCTAAGATCTGCCATTACGGTGGGAGAGGTTTTCTGCAGGTGAGTTAGTGCTGATTCACTTCTAGTGCTGGCTCTGCCACATGGAGTTGTCAGCAATACCCCAGGCTCTGTGTTGTCTGCCCTGGTGTCTGTGGTCAGAGTCTGCTCAGGTACCCTAAGACTGCACTGCTCTGGGACATTGAACTGTCTCTGCTGGCATTTGTGGTCAGCTTCAGGCACCTCACTGTCACTCTCCTGCTTCTAAATGAAGCAGACCTTCTCTATGCTTCCTATGGAGGTCATGCTGCACACTGAGACTGTTCTGCCCTGGGGCCTTATTCTGTCTGCGCTGGCATTTGTGGTCAGCTGTTTGTGCTTCGCTGCCTCATTTTTGTTTCTAATTGAAACAGATCTTTTCTGGTCTGTTTCCTCCTGCAAATTCTCTGCCCCAGGACACTGACCTATCTGTGCTGGTGTTTGTACTGGTTACCCTGGCTGCCTCCCTCCCATTTCCAATTGAAACAGACCTTTTTTGGCGATCTTTGAAATTAACTTCTGCTGATAATTTGTTGCACTCCCAATATTTGTGGGTTCTGACTGTCCAGAGCTAATTCAGAGGCTGGATTTCATAATTATTGTGAGGGTTACAAAGAAGGTCAAAGAGCAATGTTTGTCATCTCTGCTATCTTGATTCTGCCCCCAGAAGTCCTCCTCTTCCTTTCTTATGCTTTTCCTCTACTATTTCTGTTTTCCTTTCTATTAGCCTACTTTCCTCTCCCCTTTTTCTTTCTATAGGGTGAAACAAGTTTCTCTGTGAAGCTAAATATGTCTAATATTCTCTCTTTCTGTCATATGTAATGAGAGTAAGATTCACACAATGTTCATCCCCCTCCCTTCTTTCTCTCTTTCTCTCTCTCTCTCTCTCTCTCTTTTTTTTTTTTTTTTGCTTTTTCATGAGATATAATTTACCTCATTTTATCTCCAATTTTCTCTTCTTTAAGTACAATCTCCTTTCTACTTCTAGTTTCTTGTTTATATTATATTATCACAATACAATCAAATTATACCTGTACTGTCTAAATATACCTACAATCAAGTTACAGTTCTCAAGAGTTTTTTTTTTCTTTTTTTTCTTTTTCCCTTTTTATGTTTGTCCTGAGTTCTGTATTTGGAGATCAAATTTTCTGTTCACCTCTGCTTTTTTTTCCTAAGAAATAAATGAAATTTTTCTGTATCATCAAATGTCCATATTCTTCCCTGAAAGATAATGCTCAGTTTTGCTGAATAGTTGATTCTTAGCTGCAACCCAAGTTCCTGTGCTTTTGGAATATTAGATTCTAGGCCTTTTGATCCTTTAAAATGGAATCTACTAGGTCCTGGGTAATCCTGACTATAGCTCCTCTATATTTGAATTGTTTCTTTCTGGCTATTTGCAATATTTTCTTTTTGTTCAGATAATTCCAAAGTTTAGCTATGATATTTCTTGGAGTTTTCATTTTGGCATTTATTTCAGGAAATGATTTGTTATCACAAGGAGTAGTTCAAAAAATCTATTAATCAATAGATCAAAAAACAGATCTTTCAATAGTTATTTTTCCTCTGGTTCTAGGACATCAAAATTGTTTTCTTTGATAATTTCCTGAAATTTTCTGATGCCTAGCCTCTTTTTTCATCAAGGTTTTCAGTAAGTCAAATAATTCTTAAATTGTCTCTTTAGCTCTACTTACCAAGTTAATTGTTTTTCTTATGAGAAATTTTACATTTTCTTCTATTTTTTTAATTTTTATGGTTTTTGTTTGATTTTTGATGTCTCATCAAGTCATTTATTTTCATTTGTTTAGTTCTAATTTTTAGTGAATTATTGTCTTCAGTTAACTAGTTTAGCTTTAGCTTTTCTTTTGCATTTTTCCAAATGAATTTTTAAAATAAGTTGTTTTTAATAATTTTTTTCTATTTCACAAATTCTGTTTTTCAAAGAGTTGTTTTCTTTGTCCTTTTTGTCAAATATATTTTATAAGGAGTTATATGTAGTTTCACTACATTTATTTTGTAAGAAGTTTTCTCCAGATAATTTTGTTTCCTTTTCCAAACTCTCCTGCAATGCTCAATGTTCTCACTTCCTTTACTCATTTTCTTCTAACTCTCCTTTAAGATTTTTTTTGGAATTCTCCCAAGATAACCTTGTAAGATGAAAATCAATTTGTATCATCCTTTGGAGCTTCATCTGGTGATGATTTGCTTTTACTATCCTCAAAGTTTGAGGTCTGCTCTTCTTTTTTTTTTTTTTTTTTTCCCATAAAATCTATCTATGGTCAGAGTTCTTTTTGTTTTTTTGCTCATTCTTTAAAATGCTGAGGTTCTGCTCTTAGGCCAAAAGAAAGACTGTCCCAAGCTTTTTCTACAGGCTAAAATGTCTGCCCTGGGTCAGTGTTGCTGAATTTAGGTATTGTGTGGGTGTTACCTAGTCCTGCATTATTCTGGTATCCAAAGGTTCACTATTTGCTTTTTGTTTTTGTGTTTCATCTTTCATAGCTAATCTGCTGATGTACTGACTTGTAACCAGAACAGAATAGCCTACTTTCTGATATTTTGGCTGAAAGCCTCTAGGTATATTCCCCACTAGGTGGGTGCCATACTTCCCTGAGTCCCTGTTCTGCACCTGATTTTGACCATGTCTCCCCTGTGTCTGATTGAAACAGACCTTTTCTGGAGTTTTTTCCAAAACATCTTTTGATGGAAATTTATTACACTGCAAATATTTATGGGTTCTGTCACTCCAAAACCTGTGTAGGGTTTGATATCCTGTTAATCTGAGGGATGTCAGGAAGATCTGAGATAAAGACCTGTCTCCAATCTGCCATTGTGGCTATGCCTCCTACTTAAGTTTCATAATGCAGTCATTTTGGTGTCAAATGATATTTATATAACCATTTCATAGTATTCACATTTATGTAGGTGTCCCAAAGTCATTCCTAATTAGAAAAAAAAACCTGAAAGATATAGGTGTAAGTATTATAATATTCAGAGAAATTTATGTTGTAAGATATATAGTAAGTTACCCTTGGTCATACAATCGCACTAGTATAAAAGCTAAACTTTTGATTTCTGATCATAAACCTAATGCATTTTTCAATATATCATATGTATTCTTTCTATATAATATGAAATCTAAAGAAAAATGATTTTAAAATGTAAGACTCAAAGACAAGAAAGTTGCTGCTGGGACACAAAAAAGATTGAATAGCTGTTTTAAATTCTGAGACTAGCTTGTCTTGATTCAGTCAGTTCCAACAATTTGTAAAATTCCCTACATTACCATCTATTGTTAAGTTGGAATATATTAATCCATATGATTAATGCTAATTAATAATGAAGATGAAAATTGAGTAAAGCACAATAATGAAATAGCACAGTTATGTCACCAAAGAAAGATCTATATTTCTTGGGGAAAATCTTGGGGAAATTAGTGGAAAACAATCGTTTAATGGTGTGTAAGAATTCCTGTTGGATCATCTTTTATGTATGTACAGAATGAATCAGGATGACATTTAAGACATACTTGAGAAAACATCACATTAATGCTATTTGCTATGTAATCTTTGAAAGCAAGTGTTCTAAGCATCTTATGATTTGAATGATCAAATACTATAGAAATCCTAACCAAAGATGTATTATTTATTAAGTTTTCCACTGGCAGAAAAGAGAGAAAACAGATACTTATGTGTCATCTTGAAGTTGTTAAATTTTATAGAATTTTTGGATTTCAAAATTAAATTGAGTCATAAATATTATTTTGTTCAATCTTAAAACTCAAGTATAAATGACTTCTAAAATACCCAAAAAAGGTTATTCAGGCTCTTCTTGATCATCTATATGATTGCTGAGTAAATTTAAAAAATATGCTGTTATATTAATTTTAAAACATGCTTTTATTTATTTCATAAAATATTTTTCAATTATAGGTAAAAATGGAAATATTTATTTTTATTCAATTTTGAGTTTCAAATTATCTCCATCCCTCATGCAACTTTTCCAATTGGAGAAAGCTAACAGTTGGATACCTTTTAAATTCATTTATTTTTTAATTTTAATTTTAAATAATACAAAACTTTTTTTTTCACATTTCTCATGCAACTGAAAACAGATAAAAAAAGAACAAGAAAAAGAAATAGAGGTTTTTTGTTTGTTTATATAAGGTTAATTCAGTATGCATTGAGTTCATTGGTTTAGTCTTTGGAGTTAGGTAGAATTTTTCATCATGTGTCCTTCAGAGTTACCTTAGATCAGTTCTCAAACCTTTGTTCTCAGTATCTTCATGTTGTTAAAAAACTATTGAGGATCTGTTCAAAGAGTTTTTGTTTACATGGGTTATATTTATAGCTATTTAAAATTAGCTATATTAGAAATAAAAAATAATTTTGAATTTGTTGACCCTCTGAAAGGGTTTCAGAGACCCCAACAATTCTTTGGACTACACTTTGAGGACCACTGCCTTAGATCATAGAGGTTTTTTGTTTGTTTATATAAGGTTAATTCAGTATGCATTGAGTTCATTGGTTTAATTTTTGGAATTGGATAGACTTTTTCATCATGTGTCCTTTAGAGTTACCTTAAATCATAGTCTAAATCAGTTTATTTAAATCTTTGACAGTAGATTATTCTTAGAATGTTGATGTTGCTCTATATAATGTCTTATTTTTAAAAATATTTTCTCCAATTACACATAAAAACATTTTTAGTTACAGATATAATTTTAAAAATATATTTCCTTATGAACTCTGATCCTAGAAAGTGGCCGATGCTAATGTTTCTGTGGTCTTCATTGTGTTTCCACAGTTCATGAATGATTTCTCTCTGGCTGCCTTGAGTATTTTTTTTTTTTTTTTGACCCATGATCTATGTCACTTGGCTATAATATAGCTGGGGGGTTTAATTTGGAGGTCCTTTTCAGAAGAGGAACTTTTCAGAAGTTGAAATATCAAGTTTAGGGTCTTTTCTTTGATAATAGTTTTCTGGTAGTCTAATAGTTCCTAAAATTTCTCTCCTTGTGCTATTTTCCATTGCATTTCTTTTCCACTGAGTTTGTTTACAACTTCTGCATTTCTAAAATTCTTTCAGCCTTGTTTTATAATTTCCTGATTCTCAATCATAAGTTTCCACTTATTTAATTATAATTTTTAAGGAATAATTTTCTTCATTGAGTCTTTGTACTTCTTTGTCTATTTGCCCAATTCTAAAAGGATTTTTTTTTTTTTAAGGATGAACTTTCCTCAGTGAATTTTTCTACCTCTCTTTTCATTTGGCCAATTACATTTTTAATGTATATTTTTCTGTTTGACTCTTTTATCAAATTTTTGCATTTTCATAATTTTCTTTCTTTGTTTTCATTTCTTTTCTTAATATTGTGTGTGATGTGGTCTGGGCTTGGCAAAACTACTCATTTGAGACAGACATGTTCTGAAATTCTTCCAAGTTATCTTCTGAGAATGTGTTGTACTCCACAAACTTGTAGGTTCTGTCACTTCAAAACCAGTTTTGAAGCTCAATCTACTGTTGGTTTGATAGAAGGTCAGAAGAGGTCACAGAAAATGATGTCTGCTTTCCACCATCTTCTGGAGAGTCCAGACCACAGCACAAGGAGCTCGGGGCAAGGAGATGGGGTGGGAAGCTAGAGCATTGCCGCTTCCACATACCTGGGAAATCTGTTGTGAGTCTCTTTGGCTGCTCTGCCTGGTTGCAAGTAGAGGATCAAGCAGATTTGATACAAAAAGGCAAATTATAAACCACTGAGACCCAAAAGAATGCAGAATGATTACCCAGCAGAGGACAAGAAGCAGAACTACTCCAAGGCAAACTAAAGCAATTGTAGCTTCTTTATGTCAGACTTCAATCCTTAAAAAAATTGATGTGGGAAAACTGGGACACTATTACATTGTTGGTGTAATTGTGAACAGATTCAGCCATTCTGGAGAGGAATATGGAACTATACTCAAAGAGCTATCAAACCGTATATGCTCTTTGATCCAGCAGTGTTTCTATTGGAATTTTATCCCAAAGATATCTTAAAGAAGGGAAAAGGACCCAAATGTGCCAAAATGTTTGTGGCAGTCCTTTTTGTAGTGGCAAGAAACTGGAAACTAAATGGATGCCCATCAGTTGGAGAATGTCTGAATAAATTGTGGTATATGAATGTTATGGAATATTATTGTTCTGTAAGAAACGATCAGCAGGATGATTTCAGAAAAGTCTGGAGAGACCTACATGAACTTATGGTGAGTGATATGAGCAGAACCAGGAGATCATTGTACACATAAACAGAAAGATTATGTGATGATCAAATCTGATGGACATGACTCTCTTCAACAATGAGAGGATTCAAACCAGTTCCAATTGCTGAGTGATGAAGAAAGTCATCTACACCCAGAGAGACCACTATGGGAACTGAATGTGGATTACAACATTACATTCTCACTCTTTTTGTTGTTTGCTTGCATTTTGTTTTCTTATTCACTTTCTTTCCTTTTTGATCTGATTTTTATTGTGCAACAAAATAATTGTATATATATGTTTACATATATTGCATTTAACATATAGTTTAACATGTATAACATATATTAGATTGCTTGCTATCTAGGGGAGGGGGGAAAAAGAGAGAAAATTTGGAACCCACAGTTTTGCAGTGGTCAATATTGAAAAATTATCCATCAATATGTTTTGAAAATAAAATGCTTTAATAAAAAAGTTACTTTGCAAAAAATACGTTTTTTAGTTCTTTAAGGAATTCTTATTTGATTTGTTTCCGTTTACTTTGATTTCATTGTGTTTTGGGTTTATAATCTTGATCTTCCTTGTCACCGTAATATTTTAATGGTTGCCTTTTTTCTGTTTACCCCTCCCACCAGATTGCTTAATTTTGAAATTTATGATACAATTAGACTCTGTTTCCAGTATGGGAAAAAGAGCAACAATAAACATGCTTTCAAGCATCAGGCTTTTTTTCAAACTATGACTTTTAGTAATGTGGGTATTTGAAAGGTTTTGGTGCTTACAAGGTTGTAGAATCTTCTTCACAGTAAAAGCTCTTTTATGCCATTTTGGGGGGAGGGAGATAGTTTCCGCTATTTTCCCTCTCTCGTCCCTTTTCCAATGCATTTTGTTCAAACACCTTAATTCCTTGGTATATGGTGTTTTGTTTTTTGCTTTAATTTTTTAAATATCATTCTATAATACTTAATTTACACCCATCTCCTCTGACTTTGAATATTTTTCTAACTGTCCAGATAATGAGGTAATTTTTAAGAGTTGTAAAAATTGCCTTGCCACCAAGAAATGCAAAGACTTTAACTTTTTTGAGAACCCAAGATTTCTCTTCCCAGTTTACTTTTGTATACATCTCTTGAGTCTTGGATTCAAAATTTCAGTTCATCTCTGGTCTTTTCATCAAAAATGCTTGAATAGCCTCTACTTTATTGTATTTCCACTTGTCTCCTGAAATGTAATAGTTAGTTTTTCTAAGTAGGTGATCTTTAGTTGCAATTGTAGTTCATTTGGTCTGCATAATAATCTATTTTAGTTCACCCTTTAAAGTAGAAGCTGCTAAATCTTGTATTACTCTGATTGTGACTACATGATGTTTTAATGTTGTTTTCCCTTCTGCCTCTACTCACACCCTTCTCCCCAGTTGCTTGCAGTAATTTCTCCTTACCTTAGGCATTCTGTAATCTTCCTCTAATATCCCCAGGAGTTTTCATATTGAGATCACTTTCAGAATTTAATCAGTTTTTCTTGTTAATTTCTTGACAGATGATATTTTTAATTTTTTTTTTTATCATGGCCTTCAGGTAGTCCATTAATTCTTAAATTTATGTCTTTTTAATCTATTTTCAAGACCAATTCTGCTTTTAAGTAGTTCTTATCAATGGCTTTCTTTCCCTTTCACTATTTGGTTTATTCTATTGTTTAAGATGTTATATTTGTCAGTATTTTTGTTGCCTCCTTTACTTATAGGCTATCATTATTTTCTTTCATCACTCTCAATATTCCCCCAATTTTGACTCTACCCCTCTTATTTGAATTTGCAATCGTTTTTGAGTTCTTTAAGGAATTATTTGGGGGCCTGAAACAACTTCTCGTTTTTATTAGTGACTTTGAATATAGCAGTTTTGATTTTGTTCCCTTGTTCTGAGTGTGTTTTTTTTTTTCTTTTCTGTTAACATAGTAATGTTTTATAGTTATGTTCTTTTGTTGTTGTTTGCTCATTTTCTAGTTTCTTTCTTGATTTTTAACATAGTAGTTGAGATGTTAGTTTTTGGGGGATAGAAGTAAGGAAAAAGTAAGGACTGACATGCAATCCCCCTCCAAACAACTTTAACTAACACCTCAAAATAAATTTTGGAAATGCAATGCTTATAAATCTTGTATAATTCAACTTATAGCTCCAGGATATTTGGATCTTTATTTTCTTGTTACTTGCAAAATTTTCTCTTTGATCTGGGGATTTTGAAATTTGTCAATAACATTCTGTTGTTTTTCACAAAGATGGTGATTGGTGCATTTTTCCCATTTCTACTTTCCCTTTATGTTTTATCAGTCCAGGGTAATTTTTTGGCTTATTTCCTATATTATTGTGTCAAGATTCTCTTTTTGGTCACAACTTGCTGGCAATCCAATTATTCTTTTATTTTCTCTTTTTGAGCTGTTATCCACATTTGTTGTTTTTCTTATAAGATGTTTCACATTCTGTTCTATTTTCTCATTCTTTATAATTTGCTTTTTTATTCCTTGATCTCCCATATCTTCACTGGATTCCCCTTGCCAAATTCTTATTTTCAAAGAATTATTTTCTTCTTTGAGACTGTATCTCCTTTTCCAGTTGATTAACTTTTTTCATAATTTTTATCTTTTTCTTGGATGATATTTATTTTTATTTTATTTTCTAAGTTTTTCCTCAGTGACTCTCATTTGACTTTTACATTTTCTTTTTGAGTTGTTCTATAAATTGTTTCTGGGCAGGGAGCTATTTCATATTATTCCTAAGGAGTGCAATTTTTTTTTTGTTTTGTTTTGTTTTGTTTTATTTTTTACTTCAGTATCTTTCTCTGAAGATGAACCCCAATCTTTCTTGTTCCTATAGCGATGGTGGGGTTCTTTCTTCTTTGCCAATTCATTTCTTGTAAACTTGAGTTATTAGTGTAAGCACCTCTAATTGTGAGGTGGGGGAATAGTATTTCAAGTTTTCCTTCAGATCTCCACTCTGACCTGGAACTCTAAAGCAAGAGTTCATCCCTACAGCAAGTGCCCACAGTCAGCAGATTTTCTGTCCCATTGCTTCCACCTTCACTAGGTGTTGGTTCCTTCTTGCCCAGCATCGCACTTCAGTGGTTCAATTGGGCCTGGTGTTCTCAATCAGCTGAGGTTCACTCAGTCTTCCCAAACTCTGAGCTCCAACTCTTCATGGTGTCCAGGAGATGAAAGTCTCTGTTTCTGCTGAGGCTCTAGCTACACCCAGATAGTCCCAGGTGTCCCCACTTGGTGTGAAGCTAACTGGGAGATGTTTGAATGTCACATGGCCTGGGTCTTTCTTCTGATCTTGTTGGATTGTACCAGAAGAATCGCTGCTCTGACTCAAATTTTCTTGGCTTATTATCAGTCTATGTTCTCCCTGAGGTGCAAATTTGTTCTATTTGTGGGGAAAATCTTGAGAAGTTGAAATTTGCCAACCTATTCTTCCATCTTCCTAGAATCCACCCCAATAGTCATGCATTCAGACTTTGCCTGTGGTTGCTTCTGCCATGTCTACTCTTTATGCTGACACAGTCTGCTTCTATGCACATACTCTTTAATTGGGAAGTTCGGATTGTCCGTACTTTGCTCCACCTTCCTTACCCCAGAAGAAGCTGGCAATGAAGGAGGGAGAAACCAATTAGTACAAAGTTGTAAATAAGACAGGAGTCTTTGAAATTTTAATATGGATAAACACCTCTTCCCAACGTAATGTTTTTAAAATACAAAAGAAATAAATTTTATTTAAATATAAAATTAATTTCTCTCTTCCTCTTTTGGTCATCTATGCCTTTGCCTGTCATATTTTCTCTATACCCAGCTCTATGTATTTATATCTTCATCTATATATTTATCTATATTACTGTAGATATAGATCTTAACTACAGTGTTAGGCAAATCTATTCTGATAGTTGAGAATAACTGTCACAGGAAATCATAGATTTACAATTCCAATAGAGCAGTAATGAACTGAACCAGTTACACTCAGTGAAAGAACTCTGGGAAATGACTATGAACCATTACATAGAATTCCCAATCCCTCTATTTTCCTACCTTCATTTTTGATTTCCTTCACAAGCTAATTATGCATTATTTCAAAGTCTTCTTTTTGTACAGCAAAATAACGTTTGGACATGTGTGTGTATGTGTATATATATATATATATATATATATATATATATATATAGTATTTAACTTGTACTTCAACATATATAACATGTATTGGTCAACCTGCCTTCTGGGGGAAGGAGTGGGAGACAGGAGGGGAAAAGTTGGAACAAAAGGTTTTGCAATTGTTAGTGCTGAGAAATTACCCATGCATATATCTTGTAAATAAAAAGCTATAATAAAAAAAATCATAGATTTAGAGTTGGAAGGGACTTTACAAGTTTAACTCCTTGATTTTACAAACTAGAAAATTGATGCCCATAGAGACTGAGGGATGTTGCTAACCCACGTTTAGAGTTGGCGCTCTACTTCTTATCAGACTGGATGTTCTCAATCTCTTTGTTCTGCTTGCCAGATTGTAATCTTGTTATAAACACATTTTTATAAGAATGTAATAACTATTAATAGAGGTTAAATCACTTGAAAGTCTGTCATTAGCCTAAAACTGAAATTCATGACTGATAACCAGATTGCCCCTGCCCAGTTACAGCACCATTTCATACCATGAAAGTCATAAGACTTGATGAAATCTTAAAGATCCCCTTCAAATTAAACTAAAGAAAAATTGTCCATGCTCTCTTAGGTTTGATCCTAAAAGGGTCAGAGGGACAGACTACATTCCAGAATTTCTGATTTCCAGTTAGGCATACTTTCTATTATGCCATGTTGTCTTTTCCATTAAGCTTTAAACCAATGTCTGAACATCTTTAAAAGAGTAAGTGGTAAGGTTATATAACATTATCTTTTTCATCATAATTTTATTCCCTGGGTTTAGAGTTGGCACTGTACTTCTTATCAGACTGGATGTTCTCAATCTCTTTGGTAAGAATTCAGACTTGTTCCTCCCTCTCACTGTGGATGTACCATAGGTTGTAGATTTATTTCATTTATCAATATATGCATTTATTTTATTCATTTAAAACATTATTCTGGAAGAGTGTTGGTAGATTTTATCAAGCTGATTAAAGAGTCCATGACACAAAGATACTGTAGATTTCCCAGATCTAGATGCCCCACTTTTCTTCCTTCCCCATCTGTTTCTCTATCTGTCTCTTCCCCCATCTCTTTTTCTCTTCTCTCCCCTCACTTTTCCCTACAGATCCATCTCTTTGCCTCAATTTTTGCCTAACCTTAATCACTGAATGGATGCAGCCTCCATCAAATTGAGACCTACTAATGAAGACCTTATCATAAAAAGGCCAAGTTATCCCAGTGCATCCAGAGCCACATCCAGTAGTCTTGATATATCTGACCCTTGGACTCAAATGGCTCTGGAGGAAAAAGTGAGGTAGGTGACCTTGCACAGGCTTCCCTCATTTAAATCCTGTTCACTTGCATATCATGGCATCACCTTCCTGATATCCTAGTCCTCTTCAAAAATGAAGGACAAAACAAGATATAGATCTAGATATCTATATGCCTAATATATTTTTCTTCTATATATATGTACATTTAAATTAGATCTGAGAAGTCCATTCATATAAATATATCCAATTTATATTTATTGCACAGGAAAATGTAGATATAGATATATGAATATCTAAGGAGAAAGGGAAAGAACATATTGTAGATAGTTCCAACTAACACCTGAGATCTAATTGCTAAATTTTTATTATGAGTATATAGCATTTAGAAAGCAGTGTACTCAGAAAATTAGGACTTGATTTATTGTTTCATTGAGTATTGAGACAATACAGTTTGGGGGAAATGTTAGTAATTAATATTAAACTTAAACATGTGTCATGTGTATATTTTCTTTTTCATTGAGAGCCAATTGGCAAATATTTAAAAGTACAACACTAGTCAAAACTTAGCTGAACTTATCTTCCCATGCAACTTCCTTATTGTAGGCATATAAATTGATCTTTCCTCTCAATGCTAGTGCAGTGTTGAAGCAGCCAAGTCAAAAGTGGGAAAAAGTAGGTAGTTGAATAGGGGCAAGGGACCAACCAATATTTATCTCTGATGATTTATTATATGGGAAAAATTGGAGCATCAAAAAGTATAGATTAGTCATAAATCTAGTTCTTAAACACAAAAGATTTGAGTTTTATACAGTACTCAAGAAAAAGACATACAATGATTATAATATACAATGTAATATTTTATTCTGAAACTACTAATAAAAATCAATGTATGGCAACAAATCCAATGACATATTGAGAAAGAACAAAATAAATAAATAAATATAGACTGGTTGAAAAAAAGAAATAAATTATCTAAGATGAAATAAAAGAAAGCATAAAAATGACAATAAAGGTACATTATAGGAGGGGATTATGATGCTCAAGGAAGAAATAAATTTAAAAAAAAAAAAAAAAAAAAAAAACAAGAGTGAGATCCATTTCAAACACAGGGGTGAAAATTTTGGAAATAGTAGTGACATTGGAGGGAGTTAAAGATTTGGAATCCAAAAATATAAAAGTTAAAAAAAAGTTGACAGAATATAAAACACATAACAATAAAATGATAATAACAACAACTGTACAACAAAAGTATGAGTATAGAGACTACAAATTGAGATATTTTAAAATCCTGTCTCTGAGGGAAAAAATGCCATATACATAGCAATTGGGCTATACTTCCTGTCAAGTATTTATGGAAGTACTTAGAAATAAGTCATATGGGATAAGTAGAAATGAATGGCATTCAGTATGAAGAGACCATATCCATATTTTTATATTGATTTTGATTAATGATAACATATCAAATTATTTAAACAAAGTACAGACAATAATGATGGAAAAGTGTCTTGAAATAAAACGGATATACACACAGAGACAACCTTCCCCAAAATACTGAAAAATGAATACAAATTTCATCAATGTGTAAAAATCCCATGTTGATTCACAAAGAACATTAGTTATTTAATAGCTTCAATGCCAAACAACAGTAAATTTCAGGCAGTGTAAAGGGCTGAAACTTTGAATAAGGGCATTTGAATCAGACAACTGAGCACTTAAGGCTAATTACCTATTTGAAATAAGACAATGACTCTATTAGCATATATTTGAATAAATGGCTCTTCTTTCCCTTGTTGCTGGCTCAATATTTGGTGTAGAGATAATTGTAGGTGAGGATGAGAGGGTGGGGTGACAGAGGCAAGAGCTCTCTTGGCCATAGGACTAGGAGGAGAAAGGTTGGTGACTTTGGAGTTGAGAATCTAGGAGCCTTGTAGGAGTTTTGTCCATCTCCTTCACTTCTTCCCCTAAAAACCAAGGACTTTTGCCTATCCTGACTCTGATCGTGAGGCCTCCAGGGAGTTAGCCCAGACTTTGCATTTTGGTACCCAACATGGACTAAGGACCCCAATTTCACTGAAGAAGTCCCCAGTGACTAGGAAATAAGGTGAGTATTTTAATAGACAAACAGAGAACTTACTTTGTTAAGGGCTAAACTAGTAACTCTCATTTTTTAGCTGAAATGGGGCAGATATTAGGAAAAGATTCTCCCCCACTCCCACCCCAACCCCACCCTGAGGGAGATCTTCAGGAAGCACACTCAGACTAATAAAGAGACAGGATTTGATTGTAACTTGGGAGCAGATTGATGGACTCGTGGATACAGTAGAATGCATGTCTCCTTGGTTCTTCCAGGAAGAAGAAATAAAGGCAGATAATTGAAAACTAGTAGGAGATCATCTATGTGAATAATACCATGATAATGGTCCTGCTTCAATTTCCAAGGAAACATTCTTTAGGTACAACTTAATACAATTAGCCTTAAAGAATTCTGCAAGTTATAGAAAAAAAGAAAGGCTTTAAGAACATCCAGATGAGAAAGTGTGAGGAAAAAGAGGAGGAAACTAGAGAGAATAATGGAAATATCGCCAGAGGGCATGGGGAACTTAAAGAATGTGATTCTCACTCTCACAGCCTAGCTTCAACTCCAACTACACCTGAGCAGGTCCTTGATCCTCCCCCATCAACTTCACCTTCCTGGGTGGAGGGAGGAGGAGGAGTGGGAGGGGCAGTGATATCATCTGCACCTCCTCCCCACAGCAATCACCCCCTCCTATGACTAGATTACAAAAGACAGTACTTAAAGCCAAAGAGAAAGGGCAGAATACAGCTGATTTGAGAATAGAAAAGTATCTTGTGATGGAACAGCTTGATTCTTCAGGTCAACAAAGGAGAAGAAACACTCCTTTTGATCCAGGCCTCCAGGGAGCTAGCTTGGACTTTACAAGACAGTAAATGAAAAGATTTTAGCTACCAAATATATGAACCATTAAAATTAATTTTTCTAATAAAAACAAAAAAATAGATTGGAATATCATATTTCTGAAGAGCAAAAACGATCAGACTGCCCTATTTGAATCACTGAGATTTGAATGTAGAACTTGGTAGTTAGCTGGGCAAATCATTAACTCTATTTGAACCTTTGTTTCTTCAATGGTAAAACAGTGATAAAACAACTTCCTGGTTCAGTGTATGGATTGGAACTTTTGATCTTTAAAAATGTGCACAGGCCAGTTATTAGTTTCTGTTAGATACTTATCTGTTAGTAGTATAACACTAGTGATAATTATTTAAATACTTTTCTCCCACCATCATTGTATATGTTGAAAAGATTAAGAATTCTTTTGTATTGACTTATCATAGTAATAAAAGTTTTTGACTTAAGAGTCAGTCTTTTGGGAGAAAAAAGGAGTTTCTTTATATTTGAGTAATCTCATCCTCATTCATTCTCTATTTAAAAACTGGATAATTGTCAGAAGTATTTGTAGAGAAACTTTCAGCAAAGTTTTAGTAGTTCCAGATAAAGGTATTTAGAATTATGAGGAAGTGAACCATATTAAATTACATTACTGCCATTTTATCAGCCCCCAAAATTCCAGAATTTAAAGCTATCTACATTTGTAATATTTTCATAGACACTAGAGATTAACTGATATTCAGACTTCTAATTATAAATTTTCACATATTGAGATGTTTGGAGGGATTTAGGTATCTAATATTTGCTTATAGCTTCAGATATTGTATTGGGAAAAAGAGAAGACATAAATATTTTCCTCTCTATCCATTTCTATGAGCTCTTCTAAATTTTCCAAAATTGTTTTCAGCCATTTATTTCAATAACTAAAAAACAGAAATTAACTGCTGGGAATACGATGAATATAATGTAATTTTGTAATGAAATTTGTTGTAATTTTATAACTTGGACTTCAAAAAATTGATAACTTTGTATTTTGGCTATTCAGAACAAAAAATAGTTTTGAGTTGATCAAAAACCATATTGGTCAAATTTTAAGAGATTAAATCCAGGATTATATGTCAGGAATAGTAGACTAAATAGGTACCATATTTAAAATTGCTATATGCAGTAAGTAAAAGCTGATTCAAAATGAGGTGGATATGGATCCCAGGTTAATTATTATTGGCTGTTTTCATTTACCTTTCAAAGAAAAAAGACACCAAATTCTAATGTGATATTATCTCATTTATTTAAAGATATTATGTCTGTTTATTTTAACAACAAGAATGCTAAATCAATGGTACAGAAATGGCCACTGGTGTTGAACTGAATTTAACTAAAACTCCACAAAATTTCCAAGAAAAAAAAAGGTTGTTTCTAAGCAAGGTGACTTTAATTATGCTGAATGCTTCTCAGTTTTAGCTTTTTTTCTTCAATGAACATTTAATGTGCCTCAAATCTTTGCAAATAAAAAGGCCACTATGGAATAGATGGCACAGTGAATATAATGCTGGAGTTGTGGCAGGAAGACCTCTGTTCAACTGTTGTCTCAGCCACTGTTGTACTTTGGGTAAGTCACTTGACTTGTACTTAATTTATTTTCCTCATTTCTAAAATAGGAATGATAATAGTACCTATTTCCTAAAGTCATAATGAAATACAAACAACTTAATATTTCTAAAGCACTTGGCAATGCTTTTAAATGTTGTAGAAATGCCTATTACTACCACTGTCACCACCACACCAACAGAATGTATTCTGAATGTTTTAATTTTTTTCAATAAAACATTATTTTTGTGATATCATTATCTGCAGCATATTATTTGAGTGTTAAAAAAATTTTATCTCATATAATTCTTATAAAAAAGACTAATAGACAAAGATAAGGCAAAGTAGCATCGGGTAGATATATAAGTGATTGGATAGTAAGAATTAAAGAATACTAGTACAGATAATGACTCAATGTCAACATTTTAGTTCTCTGTTAAAGTACCCTAGGTATCTGTACTTCATAAAAATTTGCAAAAAAAGGCAACATAAGTAAAAGCATAGTTATCATACTAATGAAATGTGTATAGGACTCAAAATCTTAGAGTAATAACTTAAAAAAGAACAACAAAAAAAAAATAAAAGTCAAGATCAAAGAAAATCTAGACAAATGAATTTTGACTTGAATCTAATCATAAAAAAACCAGTAGGGATAAGTATAAAATGTTAAGTATGGATATAACAAATCATCTTCAAAAGTATAAGTTGAAGGAGGTTTACTTATGAAACAGTTATTTGGAATAAATTCTAAGGGTTTTTTGTGAAATTCTTGTCATGCTAGCAGCATGATATAATTGCAAAACTGCATTAAGAGAAACATACTTTCCAGGAATAATTTGGCAATAGTCCTACTCTCCTCTGTCCTTGTCAGACTTCATCTGTAATATTCTGTTTATTTCTAAGAAACATGGTTTAATAAAAACATTAATAATCTGGAGAATGTCTCGAAGAAGACAACCAGGATTCTGAAGAGTCTTGAGTCTATGTCACAGTGGAATTACTAGAAGAAGCAGAAGATATTTAGCCTGAAAAAATAACTAAGACAGTTGGATGTAATAGGAGTGTTCAGATATTTTATGAACTACATTAAAGAAGAATCAGACTTGTTACATTTAACCTGAAAGAGCAGCATCAGAATTTAAGAATGGAATTTACAAAGAGGCAAAATTAGGCTTAATATTGGATTATTCCAGGAGTTTGTTCCCTTTTCTTGGAAATCTTGAAGCAGTATTTGTGTGTGTATTCATCAGATATGTTATGATGGGGTTCTTTTATGTTGTTTAGACAAACCAACTGCTTAGATTCTTTACAATTATCCAATTTTTGTGATTCTGTGGTTCTTTTTTTATTAATATAAAATTTTTTGTACCTTAATTATAATTAATCAAAATCCATTGTGTATGAGGCATATAAATTAATCTTAGTTTTTCAGACCATGTTAATTCATTAGAAAGGTTTTATTTGCAGAGTGATTAAATAAGCCCTATTCTTTCTCTTAGTCTCTCTCAGGGTTCATGATGAATTTCCTTTATGTGGATTTCCCTATCAGATTACTTAAAGACCATGTACTTACTGTACATAATAGGTGTAAGACATAATCAATGATTATAAAATGTAAGCAAGTCATAAATATAGGCTTTGGAGTCTTTCTTCTAGGATGTTGGTAGCTGTGAAAGGACTTTGTCACATCATGGTGACTTATTCATATTTGTATCCTGGATAACGTGACATTCTCACATTCTCAATTTGCATGGATATAGAATAGAATATTGGATATATATATATATATATATAATATGTGTGTGTGTGTGTGTGTGTGTGTGTATATGTGTGTGTGTGTGTGTGTGTATATGTGTGTGTGTGTGTGTGTGTGTGTATATATATATATATATATATATGTTTCCTCTTAAAATACTGGTTCTTGGAGATTTTGATAAATGGGAAATTAAGAAAACCTCATTATCCTTCCTAAGTAACAAAATCTTGGTTGCATCTATGAAAGGGCTGCTCAGTCACCCAAACAAAAAATTTTGAATAAGATCATTATACCCAGGATCAACAATTTCAAGAAATAATAATAAATTGACATATAAATCATTAATAGAATGTTTATTCTTGAAATGTAGAGTTATATTTCAACTAGCTAACTAAAGTTAGCTAGTAAAAAATAAAATAAATCATTGTCTCTCTTAATCAAAGGTTAGAATATCAAAACTTGAAAAATTTACCATATTGCAATCAGAAATTTAAAATGATTCAAAGTGGTTGAAGAATTTATATACAAATTGTTAAGGGATAGATCAATTCCTCCATAGCTGTGGATCATAACAGTTGCTGAATGCTCAGTGTGCTGTAGTGATGTAATCATACTGAATTAAGGGTTGAAAAGACTAGTAGTCTCAGACACAGAAGAGTCTCAGACACAGACACAGGGAAGGTTCGGAACTTCATCTTTGACCAGCCTCTTGGTGGCCCTCCAACTTTCATCACTTTTTTGCTTAAAGACCAAGGCCCATCCTGAGACCCTCCAGAGAGCTAGTCTGGACATTGCAAGATTTCCTTGGAATACAGATCCTTGGGATGCTAGCCCTTTAGACATAATTTCAGATTGCTTTCCAGAATGGTTGAATCATTTCACAACTCCACCAACAGTACATTAATGTCCCAGGTTTCCCACTACCTCTCCAACATTTATCATTATCTTTTCCTGTCATCTTAGCCAATCTGATAGTCATAAGGTGCCTCAGAGTTGCTTTAATTTGCATTTCTCTATTCAATAGTGATTTAGAGCATTTTTTTATATGACTATAGAAACCTTTAATTTGTCATTTGAAAATTGTTAAAAAAACAGAATTTGTGAAATGGAAAAAAAAATTCCATAGAACAAAACAACTCATTCAAAAATTCAATTGGACAAATACAAAAAGAAGGAAAAAAAGTAAATGAAGAAAATAACATGCTAAAATTCAGAATTGAACAAATCAAAATGAATGACTCAATAAGACAAGAAGAATCAGTCAAGCAAAACCAAAAAAATGGAAAAAAAATTTTAAAAATGTAAAATACCTAATTGGGAAAACAACCAACCTGGAAAATAGATCTAGGATTATTGAACTTCCTGAAATACATGATGAAAAAAATAGCCTAGACAGTCTCTTTCAGGAAATCATCAAAGAGAACAGCCTGGATATCACAGAAAGAAGGTAAATGACCATTGATAGAATTCACTGAATGCTTCCTGAAAGAGATCTCAAAATTAAAACCCAAGGAATATTGTGGCTAAATTTGAGAACTATCAGACCAAACAAAAAATATTACATCCAACCAGAAAGACAATTCAAATATTGAGGAGCCACAGTAACACTTACTGAGGACCTAACACCTTGCACTTTAAAGGATCAGAGGGCCTGGAATCTAATATTCCTAAAGGCAAAGGAATTGGAATGCAGCCAAGAATAAATTACCCTGCTAAACTGAGCATTTTCTTTCAGGGAAGAAGAAGAACATTCAATGAAACTGGTGAATTCCATGTATTTTTGATGAAAAGACCATAGCTAAACAAACAAACAAACAAAAAGACCTTCAAATATAGAACTCAAGAGAAGCATAAAAAGCCAAAAAGAAAAAAAAAAAACTCTTGAGAAGTGTATTTCTATTATGAGTATACATTGAGAATATATGGATGATCCTGATTTTACTGTTAAAATATAAAAAAGAAACTAGACATGGAAAGGGGATTGTAACAGAAAAAAACAGGAAAGTGGAGGTAAAATGAGGAAAATTACATCTCAGAAAGAAGCAAAAAAAATATTAATATTGAGGGAAAGAAGAGAGGGTGAAGAATATTGTGTGAATTTTACTCTCATGAGATTTAGCTCAAAGAAAGAATATTAGATATATTTGCTTTCACTGAGAAACATCTCTCATCTTATAGAAAAGTGGAAGAGGGGAAAAGAAAAGAGGTAGGCTAAATAGAAGGGAAAAGAGAAATAGTAGGGGAAAGGTATAAGAAAGTGGAAGGGTCTCTAAAGAGGGAGGACTGCTTCAGGCAAGTAGTGCTCATAAGTAAAATAAGAGAGAAGAGGTAATAAGGAAAAGGAAATAGAATATAATTTAGGTTAATAAGATGGCAGGAAATACAGAATTAGTAGTTTTAACTGTAAATGTGAATGGGGTGAACTCTCCCATAAAATGTAAGCAGATAGCAGACTGAATTAAAAGCCAGAATCCTGCAATATATTGTTCAGAAGAAAGAGATTTAAAGCAGAGTGATAATAGTGGGAGATCTTAACCTTGCATTCTCAGATCTAGATAAATCAAACCATAAAATAAATAAGAAGTTAAAGAGTTAAATAGAATACTAGAAAAGTAGATATGATAAATCTTTGGAGAAAATTGAATGGAGACAGAAAGGAGTATGCATTCTTCTCAGAAATTCATGGAACTTATACAAAAATTGACCCTCTATTAGGACATAAAGACAAATCAAATGCAGAAAGGATACACTTTTCAAGATTATGATACAATAAAAATTACATTCAATAAAGGGCCAGGGAAAAATAGAACAAAAAGAAATTGGAAACTAAATAAACTCATCCTAAAGAATGAATAAGTGAAACAGCAAATCATAGACACAATAATTTCATCCAAGAGAATGACAATAATGAGACAACATATCAAAATTTGTGGGATGCAGCCGAAGTGGTAATAAGGCAAAATTTTATATCTCTTAGAGGCTTTTTTGCATAAAATAGAGAAAGAAAAGATCAATAAATTGGACTTACAACTAAAAAAACTAGGAAATGACCAAACTAAAAACCCCCACTCAAATACCAAATTTGAAATTCTAAAATAAAAGTAGAGACAAAAAAAAAAAAACTGAAACTAAAAAAAAAGAACTATTGAATTTACAAAGAAAAGTAAGAGTTGGTTTTAGAGAAAAAAAACCCAAAATAAACTTTTTAGTTAATTTGATTAGCAAAAGGAAAGCAGAAAATCAAATTCTTAGTCTCAAAAATGAAAAGGGAGAACTATCCATCAATGAAGAGGAAACTAAAGCAATCATCAAGAGTTACATTTCCCATATTTATGCCAATAAATTTGACAACTGAAGTTAAATGGAGGAATACCTACAAAAATATAGATTGCCCAGATTAACAGAAGAGGAAATAAATTACTTAAATAGGCCTATTTTAGAAGAAATAAAACAAGCTACTAATCAATTCCCTAAGAAAAAATCCTCAGGACCACATGGATCTGCATGTGAATTCTGCCAAAGATTTAAAGAACAATTAATTCCAGGACTATATAAAGCATTTGAAAAAAACAGGGAATGAAGGACTCCTATCTAATTCCTTTTATGACACAGACACAGTACTGATACCTAAACCAGGTAGGATGAAAATAGAGAAGGAAAATTATAAACCAGTCACCCTAATGATTGATGCAAAAAATCTTAAATAAAATATTAGCAAAGAGATTACAGATAATCATCCACAGGATAATACATCACAATCAAGTAGGGTTTATACCAGAAATGAAGGGCTGGTTCGATATTAGGAAAATTGTTAGCATAATTGATTATATCACTAATCAAATTAACAAAAACCTTATGAATTATCTCAATAAATGCAGAAAACACATTTGATAAAATCCTACACCCATTTTTATTTAAAACACTAGAAAGTATAGGAATAAATGGACTTTTCCTTAAAATAGTAAGTGGCATCTATTAAAAACCTTCAGTAAACATCATATGTAATGGGGATAAACTAGAATCATTCCCAATAAGATTAGGGGTGAACCAAGGTTGACCACTATCACCAATGCTATTCAATATTTTATTAGAGATGCTAGCCGCAGCAATAAGCAAAGAAAAAAAGATTAAAGGAATTAGAATAGGTAATGAGGAAACCAAATTAGCACTCTTTGCAGATGATAGGATGGTATATTTAGAGAGCCCTAGAGAATCAACTACAAAAGTATTAGAAACAATCCACAACTTTAGCAAAGTTGCAGGATACAAAATAAATACACATAAATCATCAGCATTTTTACACATTACTAATAAAATCCAACAACAAGAGATACAAAGAGAAATTCCATTTAAAATAATATAAATATAATATAAAATATTTGGGAATTATCTGCCAAGAAAAAGTCAGGAACTATATAAGCAAAACTACAAAACACTTTCCACATAAATTAAGTCAGATCTAAGCAATAGGAAAAATGTCAAGTGCTCGTGAATAGGTCAAGCAAATATAATAAAGATGACTATACTCCCTTAACTAATTTATTTAGTTAGTGCTATACCAATTAAATTCCCAAGAAACTATCTTACTGAACTAGAAAAAATAACAACAAAATTTATCTGGAAGAACAAAAGATCAAGAATTTCAAGGTAATTAATGAAGAGAAAATCAAATGAAGATGGCCTAGCTGTACCAGATCTGAAACTATATTATAAAACAGCTGACATCAGAACCATTTAGGTACTGGCTAAGAAATAGACTAGTTGATCAGTGGAACAGGTTAATGGCTCACAGAACAAAATAGCCAATGATTATAACAATCCAATATTTAACAAACCAAAAAGACCCACGTTTTGGGAAAAAAAAATTAATGTTTCACAAAAACTGCTGGGAAAATTGGAAATTAGTATAGCAGAAAAAAAGCATAGATCCACACCTAACACTGTATACCAAGATAAGGTCAAAATGGGTTCATGATCTAGACATAAAGAATGATATTATAAGCAAATTAGATGAACATAGGATAGTTTACCTCTCGGATTTGTGGAGGAGGAAGGAATTTGTGACCAAAGAAGAACTAGATATCATTATTGATCACAAAATAGATAATTTTGATTATATTAAATTAAAAAGGTTTTGTACAAACAAAACTAATGCAGACAAGATTAGAAGAGAAGCAATACACTGGGAAAACATTGTTACATTCAAAGGATCTGAAAAAGGCCTCATTTCTAAAATATATAGAGAAGTGACTCAAATTTATAATAGTTCAAACCATTCTCCAATCAATAAATGGTCAAAGGATATGAACATACAATTTTCAGATGAAGAAATTGAAACTATTTGCAGCCACATGAAAAGGTGCTCCAAATCATTATTGATTGGAGATATGCAAATCAAGACAACTCTGGGATATCACTACACACCTGTCAGATTGGCTAAAATGACAGGAAAAGATAATGATAAATGTTGGAGGGGATGTGAGAAAACTGGGGCTTTTTGTTGTCTTTTTAAAAAAACTTTTTGATTTGAATTTTCTTGTGCAACATGATAATTGTGAAAATATGTATTGAGGAATTGTATATGTTTACTATACATTGGATTATTTGACATGTAGGGAAGATAGAGGGAGGAAGGAAGGGAAAAATTATTTTAGGAACACAGTTTTGCAAGGGTATGTTGAAAATTATATATCAATATGTTTTGAAAATAAAAGTTTTAAAAGTATCTATATTTTTGAATATTATATTTCTCCTATATTGTTCAGGATACTAAAGCCTTCTATTTAAAAATGGCTAAGGTTGGAAGCTATTGAACTATCTCTATGAACCATACTGAAGTGCCTTTATCATGCTAGAGAGACCCTAATTGTAATAACCTTTTGAAACACCATCACCCACCCGATTTTCTGTTTCATTTTTATTGATATTTTGGCTTACAACTCTTACTCTGTAGTCAACTCTTGTTGGAATCCTTACTAACTGCTAACTAATTAGAGTTGATCTAATCTTACAAGAAGATGTTTTGGGCAGAACCTGAAACAAGGTACTAAGTAGAACTAATTAATACAAGGCTTGTGTTCACACCTTTACTCATTGGAGTTCAATGAGTTCATACCTCCCTTGAAGCTCTTTGGGCCAGAGAGCACTAGCATAAATAGAGCTTCAATGGGCCAGTCAAGGAAGTTCTTCAGAGTGAAGAAGCTACAAGTCGGGATTTCACCGGAATGACATGAAGAGTGGTGCTGGCTCTGGAGGCTGAAGAAAGCAGAGGCAGAAGCAAAGGACAAAGCGGTAAGAGCTCTTGGAACCAAGCAGAGAGATAGGCCTCTAAGCTAACCGGACTATATTGGAGATAATAAAAGATCTGAACTTTTATCACCTGGCTGCGTTTTGAGAAGAAAAAGCTCACAACAAACTCTTAGCTACATTCTCTTCCCCAAGCAGGGGTTATCCTTTGCTGGTTTTGTTAGATGTCCCAGCTTTGCCAGTTATATAATCCTTTGGTCAGTAGTCTTTTTCCATATTGGTTTGCTTTATCTCTCTCAGCTACTGGATGTTGCTATCCTCCTACTTGCAAAGTATCCTTTAGTGAAAATTACTCTAACCAAGGATTTCCCCCCAGTACAAGATTCCCCTCCCCCTTTTTTGCCATGAAAAAGGAAGAAGCTTGGTCATTTTTAGAATTGATTATATTAAAGAATTAAAACAGTTGTAGAATCAATTTTGTTATGAAATGTGAAAAAAAATCTTGATTTCTGGATATAGGAAAAGCATTCACAAAATCTTTACAACATTTTATGAGAAGATTACACAATATCCTTCTTTTTGAATGAATAGTGTGATGGGATCTATTTGAATAATAATTTTATATTCTTACAATATCTTTAAATTTTAACTGACCATCTTTTTTCTAAGACATCCTAATCTTCTTTTTCCATGAGAATGACATTTATTCCATGATTAGACTTTAGAAGTTATTCAAAAGTCCAATAATAAATTACATATATATATATACATATGTGTGTATCTATATCTATATCTATATCTATAGAGATAGATAGATATAATTTTTGATAGTGAAGCATAATCATCACAGTTTAAAAATTTTTTAAAAAGTAATATGGAAAACATTGTTATTAAAAGAACAATATTTAAGAACACAGAACAAAATCGTTTCCTTTAAGGAACAAAATTTAATTCTGACTGGACATTTAGTAATTATTACTCTTTCCAAATAAAATATGTTACAAATTTATGCAAATATACCTTTTAACCTTAGAGTTAAAATCATTTTTTGGTATTAATAGAACAATAATATGAATTCTAATACCTTTCCTTTTTTGTAATTGATCTTTGGAAAAACACAAGATGATGAGAGTAATAAAATAACCAGATGTTGATATCATTTTCCACATTTTCATAACTGATTGAGTAATCTCCTTTCCATCAGGACTTTGAATTTTGACTTAGTTTAGCAACACTAATTCACACATTTAGTCTTAATTATTTAAAGACTGTAGTAACTGATAAATAAATGGTTATAAAAACACTTAATGATTTAGAACAACATTTTCCTAAAACTCCCAATGTGAAATAAAGAGCTCTATTATGAAAGTGTTTTGGCTCAATTCTAATGCAAACTTTCCAGTGAAGAATGATAAGAGCACACACATATGTACTAAGAACATTAATTATTCCAGAATATAAACTTCTTCTTAAACAAGAATGAGTTATGGTATTCAATCCTTCTATGGAACTGATTCATTATGTAACCATGAACAAGTCACTTCACTTCTTTCTATTTGTAAATAGGGACAATATTCTTTGGAGAAGCAGGGAAAAACTTGTAAATTAACTACATAGAGAATTTCCTATCTTTGTAACTTTGATTAATGATTAACTTTTTAAAATATATAAGTACTCTTTCTACTTGCAATTTATACTATATGATGGCACTTCCAGGCTTTTTGAATTCCCTAATTAACCAACAATGAATTGGTCTTTCTTTCCTTTATAAATAAATTCAGAGACTACAAGAATTAACTATAGGCATGCAAAGAAAGCAGCCATAATTTACTATACTGCTTTGCTGTGCAATCATGCCTCCTGAGACAAGAAGAATGAAATGTATGGTCAAATTAGTATCTTAAGAAAACTCCAATTGTTGAAGAAATAAGGAGTCTCTTGGAAAGGGACTGCAGAATAAAAATGAAGGAATACTCTGAGGTAACTGAAGCCGAGGTCATCTTTGGATGTCAGAGTTTGCCAAGTTGGGAAGGATGTTATCTAACCTAGGACTATGGGAGGACAGAAATATACATTTTTCTTAAACTAATTATTTAACACTATTTTATTTTTCCAAATACGTGCAAAGATAGTTTTATCATTTAACTTAGCAAAACCTTGTGTTCCAATTTTTTCCCTCTCTAAGATAGCAAGCAAGCAATCTAATATAGGTTAAACACATATAATTCTTCTAAATATATTTCTATATTTGTCTTGGGACAAAAGAAAAATCATAACAAAAGGGAAAAAATGAAAAACAAACAAAAAAACAAGTAAACAAAGGGCAACAACAAAAATGTAAAAATGCTATGCTTTGATCCACAGTCAGTCTTCATAATTCTCTCTCTGGATACTGATAGTACTTGTCACATACATCTATAATGGCAGATAGCACTTGCCATTACAGGTCTATTGAAATTGCCTTGAATCACCTTGCTGTTGAGAAGAACCAAATTCATTACAATTGATCATCACATAATCTTGTTGTTCCTATGTACAATGTTTTCTGGGTTCTGCTCACTTAACTTAGTAGCAGTTAATGTAAGTCATTCCAGGCTTTTCTGAAATCAGCCTGCTCATCATTTCCTATACAACAATAATATTCAGTTACATTTATATATCATAACTTATTTAGCAATTCCCTAACTGAGGGATATCCACTCAATTATCATTAACTAATTGTTCTTGTTAAATAAATGCAACAAATTTATTTGCATTTTTGCATGGAGTGACTGAGATCTTTGAATTTTGGCACCATGGAATAAATCCCAGTTGACATGCCTTAGTTAAGACTATGGGAGAAGAGATGTTTTATTGCCAGTAGAAAAGCAGAAAATATTGAGCTGTTCTGATTGTTTGGGGATGGATAAATGTTTTTGCTTCCCATTTTTGCTGAAGAGAAAAATTGAACTTTTAGCAAAAAGTAATGACTATCTTGATGGAAAATAAGACATATTTTGAAAATTTTAAGGGGTATTTCAAGCTTCCTTCAGTAGAGCCATTTATAAACATTAAAATTATCTTGAAATGACTTACTTGTAAGTATTATTTAAAAGAGTTTGATATTTATCCAAGCACTGTTCTGGCAAAGAAATGTGTGCCACCTGTTTTTTTTTTTTTTCTACTGACAAACAGGCAAAATATCCACTTTGCCACACAATTAGCCAATTTCATTTACATTCTGTGTAATACAGTCTTCATCATCTTCTTTTATAATACAAGTAGCACCTCAGAATTGGAGATATTTAACTAGTGAGAAGAACATAAACACTCATACATAGAGGTACCAGCAGCTAATTAGAGCTAATCAACAGTAAACAATAAGTGGGTATTTTAAAGCAGAGGAGCTAAACTTTGCTGGAATCCATGCAACCAGATTTCACTGTTTATGACAGCCAAAGTCAGATTTGTTTTAGTCTCAATTTCAAATTAATTTAAGTGACTAGGCTTATCAGTATCTACTATAACTGATGAAAAACACATTCATCAGTTGATGGGTAAAAAACATAATTAATAAATACATGCAGTATCTTTGTGGGCTAAGAGGAAAATTATTTCTACAATATCAAAAAGAATACAACTATATAATAAGAGGGTTTGGGGAAGAAATACTTAGTGACAAAGATAAAATGGTGACAGTATCACTGAAACATCTCATTTGGTATCTAAATCTAGCTTTGTTTTTCTCATAAATAAGACTGAACACTCAAATAATTATTTATAAAATAAATTTGATAATGTAGGCTTCTCTCAATGGACTAAATCTAAGTTTCAAGAATAAATGACTATATGACTTTGAAGGTAACTGCCAAAAATCTATAGACTTTAAAGAAACAGACAAAAGAGACAGAGATGTAGAAATATGGTCAAAATGGACAAGACAGGGATATTCGCCACTTCATTAGCAAAAATTATTAGACATAAGTAGCATGGAACTTAGCCAGATCTTAATAAGCACAGCATAAGAATCATAATCTTGCCCAGATAAGTAGTTGAATTAGCAACATGGAAAATTTGTAGGACAATCATGAGATGTTGTGAGAGCTATTTGGGTCAGAGGGAATGATTTATGGTATTTGAGGCTGCTGTGAACACCTAGAACCTAGTCCTTTCTGGAAAAAGCAAAAAACAAGGAAAATAGTAATTATGTCAAGAACTAAAACTTTCCTTTTCCTTTTCCTTTGAAGAGGGAGTCAATTGAAGTGAGGATCTTTCATGGGATAAGGGAATTGAGATGGATGACTGTTGATAAGTACTTTTCTTGCATTTTACTTGATCTTATTAAATTGCTTGTTGTCTTTGTAATATTTTATCTGTATATATATTAGGGAAAAAAAGGGATGAGTCTAAGAAGTAGATTGTGGGTTCCATTTAAATACAATAAGATTTCATACAAAAAAAAACAGGAAGAAAGAAACATTTAAATGATATTCTTTTTTCTTAAGTGTTGGGTCCTTACTGCTAATAAAAAGGAAGGAACTAGTCAGAAAAATTTCATTTGTACCAAAAATTATAGATCTAATTCCTCTGCCTTCAAGAAAGATTCCTCATTGTCCTAACAGCAACTAAGGTATTAGAAATGAAGACAATTGGAAGAATTATGGATGGAAAATAAATAACATCATGTTCATGTGAGACCATCATAATGGAAGGGAATGCACTTGAAATCAGCTGATCAATCAACAAACTCTTCTTGTGCTAAGCAATGTGCTAATAAATGGATACATATATTTATTCAATCTTTTCTTTCAAGCTATGGAAATTCTAAGGGGGATAGGATAAGTAAATAATAACATAAGATGTCCAGCAGAGATGAACTAATATGAAAGGGAATAATCTTAATTTAGTCCTTGGGGAGAAAGTCTTTTTCATCACTTCATTGTGAATTTAAAGTTGAATGAAACCAGAGAATCTAAGCAAAGATTAGAAAACAGGACATAAAATTCATGGTAGACACTCAATGAAAAGCTACAGAGAGACTAGGGATGGAGCAATATACGCATGGACTAGCAAGTAGGAGTGTAGCTTAATAAAAATTTATGCAAAAGGAATATGGTATAAAAAAAATCTAGAAAAGGTCTGGGACCGGGACAAATTTTGATAGGCTTTAAATATCAAATAGAAGAGTTTACATTTGCTCACAAAATTAATAAATAAACACCAAAGCTCATTGAGCAGTAATGTGGTGTGTGTGTGTGTGTGTGTGTGTGTGTGTGTGTATTTATATGACAGTAAAACAATGTTTATTTAGAAAAAAAAGAGTTCAACAACTTACTTAAAAATGGATTGGAGTTTGAGTCAGAAGAGTGAGCCAACTCCAAAGGTATTAGAGTAGCCTAAAAGAGAGTTTAATAAATACAGGGCTGTGGCTGTATAAATAGATAGAAGGGGAGAATACAAGAATTGTGAAGATAAAAAAGGCCAGATATATCAAAGAGTTGGTTATGTGTGATAAGAGTCAGGACTGTGAATGCAAGTTATGAATCTGAGTAAATTGACAATTTGTTCTACCACTGATTTTAAAAAGAAAGTTCAAAATGGGGGCGGGCACGAAAAGGTAGCTAATGGGATCTATTTTTACATGTATTTGAAATGTCTATGAAACTTCTAAGAGGTTTAGAGATATGATTTTAGTTGAGTAGAGAACAAGATCTAGATCTAGATATTTTCTCCAATATTCACCATATCTCAAATGTCTTCAAAATATAAATGATGCACAGAAGATGAAACTATGTGACTATGGTCTAGGATATCTAGTCATAATAATTGTCTTCCCCCAGTTAATACTAGTTTACTTTTTCCCAATTACATGTAAAGATAGTTTTCAACATTCATCTATAAGATTTTGATTTCCAAATTTTTCTCTTCTCCCTCCCTTATCCCTAATAAGGCAAGCAATTTGATATGTTATGTATGTACAAGCATACTAAACATATTTGCACATAGCATATTATGAAAGAAGGATCAGAAAGATGGGGAAAATCACAAGAAAAACAAGGCAAAAAATGTTTATGTTTCTCCCTGCATTCAGACTCCATAATTCTTTCTCTGTATAGCCTTTTTCATCATGACTCTTTTGGAATTATCCTATTAAATCAGGACTTTTTAAACCTTTTTTCACTCACAACTTCTTTTTACCTGAGAAAGTTTACATGACTTCAGGTATATAGGTATATAAAAGAGGTGTGTAAATCAAATACTAACTGCTAACAAATTATAAATTTGTGAACCCTAAGTTAGTAATGAGAATCAATATGGACTCACAAACAAAAGTTTAAGAGGTTGGGTCTTAGATTATTGTATTGCTGATAAGAGCTAAGCCTATCAAAATTGTCCTATTTACTTCACTCACTGTCAATTCATTTAAGTCTTTCCAGGTTATTTTGAACTTGGCCAAGTAATCATTTTTTAGAACAATAGTATATTATTATATTCATATACCAAAATTAGTTCAGTCACTTCCCACTTGATGTGTATTTCTTTGATTTCTTATTCTTGTCCACTATAAAAGGAGGTCTTATAATTATATTGGGTCCTTTTCTATTTAATGACCTCTTTGGGACACATTACTAGTAGTGGTATTGCTTAATAAAAGGATATGCACATTTTTTCTATTCTTTAAACATAGTTCCAAAGCAGTATCCACAATGGTTGGAGGAATTCACAAGCTCACCAATTAATTAATGGTCTAATTTCCCCCACAAGTCCTCCAATATTTATCATGCTCTTTTTTCTGTCATCTTAGCCAATCTGATGGATATGAGGAATATTTTTTTTCATATACCATAGGTATAAAAATATAGATGCTGTTAATTTCGTCATTTGAAAAATGTCTATTTATACCCTTTGAACATTTATTATCTTGGAAATGGTTTGGCTTCTTATTAACTTGACTAGGTTCTTTATACATTATAGAAATGAGGCCTTAATCAGAAATGTTGACTGTAAAAAGAAGTTGTTTCCAGGCTTTCTGTCTTCCTTCAAATCTTGTTTGCATTGAATTTGCTTGTGCACAAACTTTATAATTTAATATAATCAAAATTATTCTGCATGAATTTCATAATTTTCTTTATCTCCCGTTTTGTCATAAATTCTTTCTTTCTCCACATATCTGACAGGTAAATTGGTTCTTACTCTAAGGATTTTGCTTATGGTATCATGCTTTATGTCTACATTATGTGGCCATTTTGATTTTATCTTAGTATATGATATCAGACATTGATCCATGCCTAGTTTCTGTCATTTTGAATTTTTCCTGCAGTATTTGTCAAATAATGAGTTATTTTCCAAAAAAACTGTAATCTTTGGGTTTATCAAACAGTAGATTACAGTGTTCATTTACTGCTGTATCTTGAGTACCTGACCTATTACAGAGATCTACCATTGTATTTCTTAGTACCAAATAGTTTTTTTTTAAATTATAGCTTTTTATTTACAAGTTACATGCATGGGTAATTTTTCAGCATTGACAATTGCAAAGCCTTTTGTTCAAAATTTCCCCCTTCTTCTCCCCACCCCTTCCCCCAGATAGCAGGTTGATCAATACATGTTAAATATGTTAAAGTATAAGTTAAATACAATATATGTATACATGTCCATACAGTTATTTTGCTATACAAAAAGACTTTGAAATAGTATATACTTAGCTTGTGAAGGAAATCAAAAATTCAGGCGGACAAAAATATAGGAATTGGGAATTCTATGTAGTGGCTCATACTCATTTCCCAGAATTCGTTCACTGGATATAGCTGGTTCAATTCATTACTGCTCTATTGGAATTGATTTGGTTCATCTTATTGTTGAAGAGGGCCACGTCCATCAGAATTGATCATCATGTAGTGTTGTTGTTGGAGTATGTAATGATCTCCTGGTCCTGCTCATTTCACTCAGCATCAGTTCATGTAAGTCTCTCCAGGCCTTTCTGAAATCATCCTGCTGGTCATTTCTTACAGAACAATAATATTCCATAATATTCATATACAGTTTATTCAGCCATTCTCCAATTGATAAGCATTCACTCAGTTTCCAGTTTCTGGCCACTATATTCTTGCACATACAGGTCCCTTTCCCATCTTTAAAATCTCTTTGGGATATAAGCCCAGTAGAAACACTACTGGATCAAAGGGTATGCACAGTTTGGTAACTTTTTGAGCATAGTTCCAAACCATTCTCCAAAATGGCTGGATGTATTCACAATTCCACCAACAATGTATCAGTGTCCCTGTTTTCCCACATCCCCTCCAACATTCTGCATTATCTTTCTCTGTCATTCTAGCCAATCTGATAGGTATATAGTGGTATCTCAGAGTTGTCTTAATTTGCATTTCTCTGATTAATAATGACATGGAGCATCTTTTCATATGGCTAGAAATAGTTTCAATTTCTTCGTCTGAGAATTGTCTGTTCATATCCTTTGACCATTTATCAATTGGAGAATGATTTGATTTCTTATATATTTTGGAAATGAGACCTTTATCAGAACCTTTGACTGTAAAAATATTTTCCCAGTTTATTATAAAGCAAATATTTCTAGTAGTGTCTTGAATTATAGCAGTGATAATGGGCATCCTTGCTTCACCCCAATCTCATTGGAATAGTTTTTAACTTAACTCCATTTCATATAATGCTTGCTGATGGTTTCAGATAGATGCGCCTTATCATTTTAAGGAAAATTCCTTTCATTCCTATGATTTCTAGTATTTTTAATAAAAATAATTCCTGTATGTTTTCAATGGCTTTTTCCATATCTATTGAAATAATATTATTTATTTTAATATTGCAATTTATATTATGCTGATTATTATTATCTTGATATTTTAATATGAAACCAGCCCTGAATTCCTGGTATAAAGCCCACGTGGTCATAGTGTATGGTCCAGGTAATATATTGCTGATATCTTTTTGCTTATATTTTATTTAGAATTGTTGAATCAATATTCATTAGGGAGATTGGTATGTAATTTTCTCTCTCTGTTTTAGCTCTTTCTGATTTCATAATTAGCATCATATTTGTGTCATAAAAATGACAAGACTCTTCATTACAATATTTTTCTAGTTCACATATTATTAGAATTAATAAAAATGTTCATTTTTTCTCTTTTTTCACTATCCCTCTTCATCAGTGTTATACATTTGACCATTGTTTGCTTCAATCTATTCTGTTTTCTGTCATCTCCTTCCCTTTTCTATCCACTTTCTCATACTACTATCGTTACTTTTATCCATACCATCCTTTTTTTTCTCCAGTTCACATTATACTTTTATATAGAGTGAGATAACATTTTTTCTTTTATTTAATAATAGCTCTATATTTTCCAAAACACATGCAGATAGTTTTCTTTTTTATTAAAGCTTTTTATTGTTTTTTAAATTGCATGATTTCCAATATTTACCCTTATAAAACATTGTTTTCCCTCTATTCCCCCCACTCTCTCTCCCAGACATCAAGTAATCCAATATAAGTTAAACATAAAATTCTTCTAAATATATTTTCTTTTTTTTTTTAATTTAATTTTATTTAATAATAACTTTGTATTGACAGAATCCATGCCAGGATAATTTTTACACGACATTATCCCTTGCAATCACTTATGTTTCGTTTTTTCCCCTCCCTCCCTCCTCCCCCCCCCCAAGATGGCAAGCAGTCCTATATATGTTAAATATGTTGCAGTATATCCTAGATACAATACATATTTGCAGAACCGAACAGTTCTCCCGCTGCACAGGGAGAATTGGATTCAGAAGGTAAAAATAACTCGGGAAGAAAATCAAAAATGCAAATAGTTCACATTCATTTCCCAGTATTCCTTCTTTGGGTGTAGCTGTTTCTGTCCATCATTTCTCCAATGAAACTCAGTTAAGTCTCTTTGTCAGAGAAATCCACTTCCATCAGAATACATCCTCATACAATATCGTTGTCGAAGTGTATAATGATCTCCTGGTTCTGCTCATCTCACTTAGCATCAGTCCATGTAGGTCTCTCCAAGCCTCTCTGTATTCATCCTGCTGGTCATTCCTTACAGAGCAATAATATTCCATAACATTCATATACCACAATTTACCCAGCCATTCTCCAATTGATGGGCATCCATTCATTTTCCAGTTTCTAGCCACTACAAACAGGGCTGCTACAAACATTTTGGCACATACAGGTCCCCTTCCCTTTTTTAGTATCTCTTTGGGGTATAAGCCCAATAGAAACACTGCTGGATCAAAGGGTATGCACAGTTTGATAACTTTTTGGGCATAATTCCAGATTGCTCTCCAGAATGGCTGGATTCGTTCACAACTCCACCAACAATGCATCAGTGTCCCCGTTTTCCCGCATCCCCTCCAACATTCATCATTATTTTTTCCTGTCATCTTAGCCAATCTGACAGGTGTGTAGTGATATCTCAGAGTTGTCTTAATTTGCATTTCTCTGATCAATAGTGATTTGGAACACTCTTTCATGTGAGTGGTAATAGTTTCAATTTCTTCATCTGAAAATTGTCTGTTCATATCCTTTGACCATTTATCAATTGGAGAATGGCTTGATTTTTTATAAATTTGAGTCAGTTCTCTATATATTTTGGAAATGAGGCCTTTATCAGAACCTTTAATTGTAAAGATGTTTTCCCAGTTTGTTACTTCCCTACTAATCTTGTTTGCATTCGTTCTGTTTGTACAAAAGCCTTTTAATTTGATATAATCAAAATTTTCTATTTTGTGATTGGTAATGGTCTCTAGTTCATCTTTGGTCACAAATTTCTTTCTCCTCCACAAGTCTGAGAGATAAACTATCCTATGTTCCTCTAATTTATTTATAATCTCGTTCTTTATGCCTAGGTCATGGACCCATTTTGATCTTATCTTGGTATGTGGTGTTAAGTGTGGGTCCTTGCCTAATTTCTGCCATACTAATTTCCAGTTATCCCAGCAGTTTTTATCAAATAATGAAATCTTATCCAAAATTTAGAATCTTTGGGTTTGTCAAACACTAGATTGCTATAGTTGACTATTCTGTCTTGTGAACCTAACCTTTTCCACTGATCAACTAATCTATTTCTAAGCCAATACCAAATGGTTTTGGTGACTGCTGCTTTATAATATAATTTTAGATCAGGTACAGCTAGACCACCTTCATTTGATTTTTTTTTCATTAATTCCCTTGAGATTCTCGACTTTTTATTGTTCCATATGAATTTTGTTGTTATTTTTTCTAAATCATTAAAATATTTTCTTGGAAGTCTGATTGGTATAGCACTAAATAAATAGATTAGTTTAGGGAGTATTGTCATCTTTATTATATTTGCTCGGCCTATCCAAGAGCACTTAATATTTTTCCAATTATTTAAGTCTGACTTTATTTGTGTGAAAACTTTTTTGTAATTTTGCTCATATAATTCCTGACTTTCCTTTGGTAGGTAGATTCCCAAATATTTTATGCTATCAACAGTTATTTTGAATGGAATTTCTCTTTGTATCTCTTGCTCTTGGATTTTGTTGGTGGTGTATAAGAATGCTGAGGATTTATGGGGATTTATTTTGTATCCTGCTACTTTGCTAAAATTATGAATTATTTCTAATAGCTTTTTAGTAGAATCTCTGGGGTTTTCTAGGTATACCATCATATCATCTGCAAAGAGTGATAGTTTGGTTTCCTCATTGCCTACTCTAATTCCTTTAATCTCTTTCTCGACTCTTATTGCAGAGGCCAGTGTTTCTAATACAATATTGAATAATAATGGTGATAGTGGGCAACCTTGCTTCACTCCAGATCTTACCGGGAAAGGTTCCAGTTTTTCCCCATTGCATATGATGCTTACTGAAGGTTTAAAATATATGCTCCTAACTATTTTAAGGAAAAGTCCTTTTATTCCTATGCTCTCAAGTGTTTTTATTAGGAATGGCTGTTGGATTTTATCAAATGCTTTTTCTGCATCTATTGAGATGATCATATGGTTTTTGTTTGGTTGGTTGTTGATATAGTCAATTATGTTAATAGTTTTCCTAATATTGAACCAGCCCTGCATTCCTGGTATAAATCCTACTTGGTCATAGTGTATTATCCTGGGGATGATTTTCTGTAATCTTTTTGCTAATATTTTATTTAAGATTTTAGCATCAATATTCATTAGGGAGATTGGTCTATAATTTTCTTTCTCTGTTTTCAGCCTACCTGGTTTAGGTATCAGTACCATATCTGTGTCATAAAAGGAGTTTGGTAGGACTCCTTCAATCCCTACTTCTTCAAATAGTTTATTTAGCATTGGAGTTAATTGATCTTTAAATGTTTGATAGAATTCAGATGTAAATCCATCTGGTCCTGGGGTTTTTTTCTTAGGGAGTTGATTGATAGTTTGTTCTATTTCTTTTTCTGAGATAGGAGTGTTTAGGATATTTACTTCTTCCTCTGTTAGTTTAGGCAAGCTATATTTTTGGAGGTATTCTTCTATTTCATTTAAGTTGTCGAATTTATTGGCGTAAAGTTGGGCAAAGTAACTCCTAATTATTGCTCTAATTTCCTCTTCGTTAGTGGTGAGTTCTCCCTTTTCATTTTTAAGACTAATAATTTGATTTTCCTCTTTCCTTTTTTTAATCAGATTTACTAAGGGTTTGTCTATTTTGTTGGTTTTTTCATAGAACCAACTCTTAGTTTTATTAATCAATTCAATAGTTTTTTTACTTTCAATTTTATTGATCTCTCCTTTTATTTTTTGAATTTCAAGTTTAGTGTTTGATTGGGGGTTTTTAATTTGTTCCTTTTCTAGCATTTTTAGTTGCAAGCCCAATTCATTGACCTTCTCTTTCTCTATTTTATACAAATAGGCCTCTAGAGATATGAGATTTCCCCTTATTACCGCTTTGGCTGCATCCCATACATTTTGGTATGATGTCTCATTATTATCATTTTCTTGGATGAAGTTATTAATTATGTCTATAATTTGCTGTTTCACCCAATCATTCTTTAGTATGAGATTATTTAGTTTCCAATTATTTTTTGGTCTACTTTCCTGTGGCTTTTTATTGAATGTAATTTTCAATGCATCATGGTCTGAAAAGGATGCATTCACTATTTCTGCCTTACTGCATTTGAGTTTGAGGTTTTTATGTCCTAATATATGGTCAATTTTTGTATAAGTTCCATGAACTGCTGAAAAGAAGGTGTACTCCTTTCTGTCCCCATTACATTTTCTCCAGAGATCTATCATATCTAATTTTTCTAGTATTCTATTTATCTCTTTGACTTCTTTCTTATTTATTTTGTGGTTTGATTTATCTAATTCTGAGAGTGCAAGGTTGAGATCTCCCACTATTATAGTTTTACTGTCTATTTCTTCTTGCAGCTCTCTTAATTTCTCTTTTAAGAATTTAGATGCTACACTACTTGGTGCATATATATTTAATATAGATACTTCTTCATTATTCATTCTACCCTTTAGCAAGATATAGTGCCCTTCCTTATCTCTTTTGATTAGATCAATTTTTGCTTTAGCTTGATCTGAGATCAGGATGGCTACCCCTGCTTTTTTGGCTTCACCTGAAGCATAGTAGGTTTTGCTCCAACCTTTTACCTTTAACCTGCATGTATCACCCCGCTTCAGGTGTGTTTCATGTATACAACATATTGTAGGATTCTGGCTTTTAATCCATTCTGCTAACCGCTTCCTCTTTATAGAGGAGTTTACCCCGTTCACATTTATGGTTAAAATGACCAATTCTGTATTACTTGCCATCTTGTTAACCCCGGTTTATGCTTTTCTCCCTTCTTACTCCCTTACCCCCCTTCCCAGTATTAAGCTTGTGAGCTCCACTTGCTTCTCACAGCCCTCCCTTTTTTAGTATCCCTCCCCCCCCTTAGAGTTCCCCCCCCAACTTGCCCCTTTCCCTCCCAGTTACTGTATTCCCTTCCACTTATCTTATTCCTTCCTTTTTCACTTTTCCCTTCTCACTTTTCAATGAGGTGGGAGAAGTTTCACCATAGATTGAATATGTCTAAAATTCTTCTCTTAATGCCAATTCTCAAAGCAGTAAAATACTCACTATATTTATCCCTCTCCATTCTTTCTCTCAGATATACTAGGTTTTCTTTGCCTCTTCATGAGATGTAGTACCCCCACTTTCCCTTTTTTCTGGTACAATGTCCTTTCCACATCTAGTTTCTAGAACAAGGTATACATGTATTCTTTATACATCTTTATAGCCGAAATATAGTTCCAAGATTAATCTTTACCTTTTTAGATTTCTCTTGAGTTCTGTGCTTGTAGATCAAATTTTTTGTTAAGTTCTAGCTTTTTCATCAGAAATAGATGAAATTCGCTTATTTCGTTGAATGTCCATCTTCTTCCCTGGAAAAAGATGCTCAATCTCGCTGGGTAAGTTATTTTTGGTTGCATACCAAGTTCCTTAGCCTTTCGGAATATCATATTCCAGGCCCTTCGATCCTTTAATGTGGATGCTGCCAGATCCTGGGTGATCCTTATTGTGGCTCCTTGATACTTGAATTGGGTTTTTCTAGCCGCTTGCAGTATTTTTTCCTTTGCCTGAGGGTTCTGGCATTTGGCCACTATATTCCTTGGTGTTTTGATTTTAGGATCCCTTTCAGTAGGGGATCGATGAATTCTTTCAATGTCTATTTTACCTTCTGTTTCTATGACTTCTGGGCAGTTCTCTTTGATAATTTCCTGGAAAATAGTGTCCAGGCTCTTTTTTTCATCATACTTTTCTGGAAGTCCGATGATTCTCAGGTTGTCTCTCCTGGATCTGTTTTCCAGGTCTGTTGTCTTCCCCAGAAGGTATTTCACATTCTTTTCCATTGTTTGATTTTTTTGGGTTTGCTTGACTGATTCTTCTTGTCTCCTCGAGTCATTCAATTCCAGTTGTTCGACCCTGATTTTCAGTGAGGTATTTTCTTCACTCACTTTTTTAAGATCTTTTTCTAATTGTCCAATTGAGTTCTTTTGTTCTGTGGAATTTTTTTCCATTTCGCCAATTTTGTTTTCCAGTTCACCAATCCTATTTTTCAAGGATTTGGTTTCTTTATCCACTCTCTCTTTAACTGACTTCTCCAGGCTCTTTTGCCAAGCCTCCCTCTCCTTTTGCAGAGCCTCCCTCTCCTTTTGCCAGGTCTCCCTCTCCTTTTGCAGAGCCTCTCTCTCCTTTTCCCATTTTTCTTCTAGCTCCCTTGTGAGAGCCTTTTTAATTTCCTCCATGAGATTCATCTGTGCTGAGGAACATATGATCTCTTCCTTTGGGGATTCACCTGGGGACTGTTTGTTTTTAGTCTCCTCAGGGTTTGGAGTCTGCTCTTTATCTGTATAAAAGCTGTCCAGGGTTAAATTCTTTTTCAGTTTCTTGCTCATTCTGTCTATTTATCAAAGACAAACTATCAAAGAAACAGAAGGAAAAAAAACCCCTTGAATGGAGGCTGCTTTCTTTGGGGGAGGGGCAGGGTATTCGTGAGGCACAGGTCCTACTGTGCTATGGCGCCTGCGGGCTGAGATCCGAGCGCTCTGAGATCCAAGCGGGCTGAGACACTGTGGGGGAGGGGTGGCCAGGTCCCGAGAGACTCCAGCTGTTTGGGGTTGTATTCTTTACCCCCGGTGTTTTTAGCTTCTCTGCTGGGCTGCTGACTTGCTCCTATAGCAAAGCTCTCCCCGCAGAGACGGCTGCGATCACGCCCCACCCCCTCTCCGCTCTACCCAGTTCTGAGCTGCTATCTGTGCTCTCGCTGCAGCTGCTGCTGCCCGCAGACTGCTTCCAAATACCGTCCCCGCCCTCGCGCAAAAACAGACCTTTCTTGACGAGTCTCAAGGATGGTTTCTCTTGGTAAGTAATTGTATGTTTTTTTTTCAGTCGAGCATTAATTCAGAGGCATGAAATGAAATGAATAGTGAGAGAAAAACACGGAGATTATACAGAAGTGTATTTCCTCTCCGCCATCTTGGCCGGAAGTCCCCCTAAATATATTTTCATATTTATCATTCAGCACAAGAAAAATCAAATAGAAAGGGGAAAAATGAAAAAGAAAAAAACAGAAAGGTAAATATATTATCTTTTGATCCACATTCAATCCCCACATTCCTCTGTCTGGATGCAGATGGCTCTCTTCATGGCAAGTCTATTGAAATTGGCCTGACTCAATCCTCATTGTTGAAAAGAACCCCATCCATCAAAACTGATCATAGCATAATCTTGTAGTTGCTGTGTACAATGTTCCTTTGTTTCTACTCACTTCACTTGGCATCAATTTTTGTAAGTCTCTCCAGGTATTTCTGAAATCATCCTGATGATCTTTTCTTAGAGAACAATAATATCCCCAAACATTTATATGCAATAACTTATTGAGCCATTTTCTGAATGATGTTCATCCACTCAATTTTCAGTTCCATGCCAATACAAAAAAGGCTGCTACAAACATTTTTGCTTATGTAGGTTCTTTTCCTTTTTTGATGATATCTATGAGATACAGATTCAGAAGAGACATTATTGAAACAAAAGGTATCCACACTTTTATAGTTCTTTGGGAATAGTTCTAAATTTCTCTCCAGAATAATAACTACATTTATTCTAAATGATCCTTGCCCACAATGGTAAGTGTGGTGATCATCTGAATTACATTTCAGGTTTATTGGCATACATGTCCAAAATCACTCCTAATTATTGATTGCTTTAATTTTCTCTTCATTCGGGGTAAGTTCACACTATTTTTTGATACTAGAAATTTGATTTTCTTCTTTTGTTTATCCAATCAAATTAACTAAAGGTTTATCTATTAATTTTTTTCATAAAACCTACTCTTAGTTTTATTTATTAATTCAATAGTTTTCTTACATTCGATTTTATTAATCTCTCCTTTTATTTTCAACATTTCAAAACTAATATTTATTTGTGGGCATTTAATTTGTTCTTTTTATGTTTATTTTTTTTACTTGCAAGTCTCATTCATTGATCTTTATTATTCTATTCCAGTAAGTATTTAGAGATATAAAATTTCCTCTAAGAACTGCTTCGGCTGCAGTCCATAAATTTTAATAAATTGTCTCATCATTGTCATTTTCTTAGAGGAAATTATCAATTCAGTTTTTATACCCTAAGACACGATCAATTTTTCTGTAGATTCCATATACTGTTGAGAAACAAGTATATTCCTTTCTGTCCTTATTCATTTTTCTCCAAATAGCTACCATACCTAACTTTTCTAAGATTCTATTTACTTGCTTAACTTCTTTCTTATTTTTTGATTCAATTTATCTCCTTCTGATAGAACAAGGTTGAGATCCCTCACCAGTATAGTTTTGCTCTCTATTTCTTTGTGCAAATCTTTTAACTTCTCCTCTAGGAATTTGGGTTCTATACTACTTGGTGAATATATGTTAACTATTGATATTATTGATGGCCCTTTCTATCAAACATGTATTGCAATTGCCTTAAAAAACCTCATTGTTTAACAGAGCCAAATTTATCATAGTGAACAATCATCATATAGACTTTTTAATGTTTTTTTTTGTTAAAGCTTTTTATTTTTCAAAACATATACATGGATAATTCTTCTCCACTAGCCCTTGCAAAATCTTGTGTTCCAATTTCTCCCCTTTTCCCACACTCTCTTCTAGATAGCAAGTAGTCCTATATATGTTAAAAACATGGTAGAAATATAATCATCAAATAATCTTGTTGCTGCTCTGTACAATGTTCTTTTGGTTCTACTCATTTCCCTTAACATTAGTTCAAGTTAAGTCACTTCAGGCTTTTCTGAAATCAACCTATTCATCATGTCATATGCAACAATAATATTCTATTACATTCACATATTATTCAACCTTTCCCCAACTGATGGGCATCATCAGTTTCTTGCCACTACATAGGCCTACTACAAACATTTTTGTACATGTGTCTTTTCCCCTCTTTTGTGAACATTTTGATACTGATTCATTAGAAAAACTGATAGATCAAAGGGTATGCACAGTTTGATTGCCCTTTAGGCATAGATCCAAATCTAGTAAGATTTTAGCTTAGGGTTTCTCTCTGTAAGTGCAGTGATCTACACACTATGCCCTCCATTTTGCCAAAAAACATAGGAGAGGCAGAATGAATTTAAGTGAAAGAGATCATGAGAAACTTCTTAAAAACAGAGTAGGCATTTCAAAGTAAGTGATATAGCAATAAGCAGAAAAATATATTCTTCCCTTCCTCTTTTTCTCCTATGCTGAGAAGATTTAAAAGCATCATGGAGTTAAGGGAAACTTTACATTTTAAACAATTTATTTGGAAATTGTAATATTAAAAAAAAAATCTTGTTTGGCCTGGAGATCAGCCCCTTTACACTTGTGTAGCTTAACTGACCCTGAAAGAAAAGGCATCTATTTGTACCCAGGCGTGTTGAATATATTTTTGTATTTCCCAACAGATCTTGTTTTCTGCTGACAATATACAGTAGGTTAAATATATGATCCCTAGTTTATGACATGGCCAGTTAAATGAACTTATCAATACATTTTTAAATAAGCCATATAAATGAAAGCTACATAATTGAATGGTAGGGGGCATAACATGCTGCATTGCATTAGGCAGAAAATATCATTTCACATTGTTTTAATTAATCTCAAACTGTTTATTGCTGAAAATGCCCAAATTTACGTCAATATTTTCCCAGTTATGCTTTTGGTTGTGAATCTCAAAACATCTTAATCTCCAAAGGGGTAGGGAGTAAAAATATACATAGCTATTTGTTAGCAGCAGCATATCCTGACATCTCAATTTACTTCAGAAATTATATTTAGTATGTTTTTGGTGGAATAAAGAAAAGCTTGGTTCTTAAGTCAGAGGCCTTTTGTTACAATCTTTCATTTGACATTTACTATGTGAGTGATTCTTGCCAAGGCATATAATTTCACTCAGTCTCAATTTCTATATCTGTAAAATGGGGGAGGGAAGATTAGAGGGTTTCTGAGATCTTTTCAGTCCATGATATTCAGATACTATGTACTCATACTTAGAAAAGGACACAAAATGACATTAAAAGAACTTGACCAAATGGCATTGAGAAAAATCAAGTGTTTCCACTGAGAGAGCATTGCTATGCCCAAGGTTCTAATATCTTGGATGTGTTGATTATTTCATATTTATAGATTCTGTATCTTGGTTGTACACAGTTATTTCCTGTTGTCTTTCCCATTAGACTCAGTTTCTAGAAAATAGATACCACCTTCTACCTTTCTTCATAGTTTGCCATTTTGTTTCCCCACAGTTCTTGGTACATAATTGTCACTCAATAAATGCTTGCCCATTTAATGAAATATTGGATAAGAAGAGGAAGGCCTCTGATATACTGAGAATATCTGAGAATTTTTGGGAAACTGACAAAAATGTGTAGGATGAAAAGGCTAATAAGGTATCCATACCATTTATAGCTTTCAAAGCATCAGTAATTTTGGCAGGTGATAATTAAAGAATACTACATATTCATTGACTACACCATCTTAGAAATGGCAATTAGCCTATCTGTGCCTTGGGTATTTATTATATTATTTTATTATAATTTTTTATTGACAAAACATGTACCTGAGTAATTTTTTACAACATGATCCCTTGCACTCACTTCTGTTCCAACTTTTCCCTTCCTTCCCTCCACCCCCTTCCCTAGATGGCAATCAGTCTTATACATATTAAATATGTTATAGTATATCCTAGATACAATATATATATATATATATATATATATGCACAACTGTACAGTTGTCTTATTGTACCAGGAGAATTGGATTCAGAAGGTAAAAATAACCCTGGAAGAAAAACAAAAATTCAAACAGTTTAGACTCATTTCCCAGTGTTCTTTCTCTGGTTGGAGCTAATTCTGTCCATCATTGATCAGTTGGAACTGAATCAGATCTTCTCTTTGTCAAGAGAACTCCTCTATCAGAATACATCCTTATACAGTATTGTTGTTGAAGTTCATAATGATCTCCTGGTTCTGCTCATTTCACTTAGCATCAGTTCATGTAAGTCTCTCCAGGCCTCTCTGTATTCATCCTGCTGGTCATTTCTTACAGAACAATAATATTCCATAACATTCATATACCACAATTTATCCAACCATTCTCTAATTGATGGGCATCCATTCAATTTCTGGTTTCTAACCACTACAAAGAGGGCTTTTTATTTAAGTAAAGTCTCCCAGATAATTTCAGTGGAATGGTATTGCATGACTTTAAAAAATTAAAAAAATATATTAATACAATATCCTTTAAGTCATGGAATTAACCATTATCCTTTATTCTTGCAGTCACGTTATTACTGGCATTTCTCTACCATTGTCTTCTTGGAAAATTTCTTGAATAGCTAAATAGAATCCCCTTAGAGAGAAAAATAATCGGGATAATTAAACAAAACCATATATACATATAAATATATGTACATATGTGTATAACATATAAATGCATATATTTGGTTTGTGTATATAAATATTATTTTATAGACACATGTATATATACATATATACATACACAAATGTAAATATATATAAGCCATTGAGCATTTGTCATAGGTTGAAATTAATCACTTCCTAGCTAAAGTTCCAATTAAGGAAATTCCAATTAGTGATTGAAGGCAAGATTCTTGTCAGAGTCCTCCTTAACAGCATGATCCATGCCTGCAAGAAGATTATTTACCTGAAAGGCAGTGTGGCTTCAGAAGGGGCCAATGAACAGTCAATAGGGTGGTTTGCTGCTCAACAACTCCAGGAGAAATGCTAAGACTAGAACAGAGGTCTGAATATAACATTTATAGATATTTCCAAGGCCTTTGATACCATCAGTCATAAAGTCTTATGGAAGATTTTGTCAAAATTTGGTTGCCTAGAGAAGTTCTTCACCATAATAATTAATTTCATGATGACATGCTTGCCCATGATTCTGGACAACAGACAAGGTTTTGAAGCTTTCCTACTCAACAATGGAATGAAATAAGGCTCTTTGCTTTCTCCCTTGCTTTTTGACATTATGTTTTCAGGCATGTTGTCAATGAGGGCAAACATGAATCACAGTCAGCCACTGCAAATGGTAAATTCTTCAACTTGAAAAAACTACAAGCCAAAACTAAAGTGATTAGAATGTTGGTGCTTGATATTTTGATTGCAGATGATTGTGCACTCAGCACAGCCTTTGAAGCTGAGATGAAACAAATTGTGGATCGATTCTTTGCTGCTTTTGTTAATCCTGGTCTAACAATACCAAGTATTTTATGCATGTGCATATATACATATAACCACAAATGTATATGTACATATTTGTGTGTGTGTGTGTGTGAAGAGAGAGAAAAATGAGAGAGAATGAAAGAGAATTGTAAACTCATATGCCCTCATTCCAAGGGTAAATATATACTTTCATTGTCCCATGTGAATTCATTATTAATGAAAAATCAGTATGGATAAGGAGAAGCAGGTTAGCTTGTAGGAACTAATGGGATACCTACAAATAGCTTATTAAATATTAATAATCCATTCAAATATGTGATTATAATAGAGTTGAATTTGGAATATCATTTATTAACAAATTTTAGATGATTATTTTATACTATTTTTGAATATTTTTATATGTTAGAACACAATAGAAACCCTGGGATAAGTTTATGTATAAACATGAGATAAAAATAGGTAGAATCATTGGAAAACAATTATTTTGAGCCAAGTCATTTGCTATTAAAGCTAAATGCATATTGATTTTTTCATATACATGTAAATGATATAAGTTTATATTGTTCCATTGAGTCTATTTGAGCAATGGCATATTCCACTAGGATCCAGCAATCATGTCTTTGTTTTTTTTTGTTTTTTTTTTTAAAGAAGGATGACTGAACAGGGAAAGATTCAGCATAAATCATATTCAACTGACACTGGAACGGGACAAAGCTTCTAGTAAATAGGTCATAGGAAGAATTTTAGCACTGAGTTTTATAGGCCTATTAAAAACCATCTGTCTTAAGTCATGTGAAGGACATACTGGAAATTGGCCTGGAAGATTCTCTTTGTGTACTTCTAAGACTTGAATTGCATAAGCAATATATTTTTTCAGCTACTTGACACAACTACATTCAAAGATATGGCTATTCTTTGAAGTTGGGATAAGAGGAAGGCATATAATACAGTCACAGCACTACTCTGTATTCTCTACTGAACTGCATTCTAGCCTTGCCTCCAGAATTTATTTGCTATATGACCTTAGGGGGATGACCACTTGACAGTATGAGTACTCTACCGACAATGATTCTGATTATCTAGCCTCATAGTGCCACTTTGGGGTATATGAAATAATTATATACCACTTAATAGTTTTCAAAGTTCTTTGGCATAAATTCTCTCATTTTCCATTTCAATTCAAGCCATTTTAATTCCATTCATATCAACAAATCTTCATTGACAATTCTTGGAATTTTCTTGTAAGAAAGTCAGATGTATTATGCTGGCTATACATTTCCCCCCCCAAGAAGACAGATACCAAGAGATTAATTACATAGAAGGCCTCCAGTTCATTGTGCCAACTCCTTGTGGTGAAATTATCAGAAGACATGGACAAAATTTATATAAGATCACAGGAGCTTTTTGATAACTCATACCATTGACTAGCATATTTGCTTCAAGGTGGTTATAGACAAAACTGAATATAGAACATTAACAAATTCACTCAGACTTTTTCCATTTCAATTTTCTACAATGTAAAATGGGTATAAAAATATTTCATTTCACTGCCATGCAAGAATATTGCAAGGATGTTTAATAAAACCTTGTTCATATGAAAGGAATTTAATTGAACTATTGAACTATGTGAGACAATTTAGCCAATGAATTTTCAAAAGAGTATGAGTATTAAGTATTAAGAGTAAGAGTATTAAGTATTCCTTAATAGACACAAAATATTTAACATGTACAAACAATCTGCAAAGCTCTGGGTATGTGAAAAAAAATGTGGCAGTCCCTGCCCTCAAGAAATTTACAATCTAATTTGTAAAAATAACACATAAAAAAGTTTAAAAGGAGAGAAATGTTGTCATGTGGAATATAATGAAACCCTAACTCTGCTGTTGAATATGATCTGATGCAGAATGAGTTAAAGAGCTAATTTCTTTTTTGAAATTTTAATTTATGGAATAAAACAAGTATTTCTATAACATAATACAAATAAAAAATACGATTTTATATGGAACTTCAAATCAACCATGCATGCTATTCCTTCCAAGTATATAAAAATTATCATGTAATTTCTTTTTTCTCTCATTTTTAATTTGCTTCCCCTAAATTGTGGTAAATGATTGTAGTAGAATACTACTACATGTACTACTCACACAAAATAATGAATAACCAAATTAGAAGAACCAAGAACTAAATTCATTCTTATAGGATGATGAATTTCTGGGATCAAGAAGTCCAAGAACAGTCTTGAGAAATGAGGCAAGACATTTGCCTTCTAAGGGCTTACTAAGAAGTAAGAAGAACATACTTAAAATAGTAGAAGATTTATTGTTCTCTTGCATAGTTTCCAAAGAGAGGGAGGGAGAGATGCTTGAGGCAGAGAGTTTTTAGGAGGTATGATTTTCAGAATTGATTTCATCCTGAAGAATCATGAGTTGCTGTTCATAAAGACCAAGAAAACAACTGCATGGCAAATGATGAGGATCTTAAAGGAACTGTTTTGTACACCAAAGAGTGGCACCTTGAGAATAAAGGGTCAGAGCCATTTTTACATTCTACCAGAGAAGGGAAAAAACATAATTCCCTTAGTATTTGTTTTTGTTCTTCATCATCAGATCTTGTTCTTCCCACATGATAAGTTAACAACATTGGTAATGAAGCAGCTAAGCATTATTACTGATTTATTCCTTACAATTCAGATCATGCTTTGCAAAAACTAGCATAATTGGGGGAGATGGTTCCCATCATTCCAAGTATATTAGGATTACTATATTACTTAGAGAGAATGGAATTAGAGTAAGAATTCCACTAAGACTTCTTTGTAACAAAGTTTTCATTTAAAGACAAAGAATATGATTAATAAATTTATATTTTCTTCAATGAAAGCTAAATAGAACTTAGACCAGAAACCAAGGCTGGATATATTTAACTCTTCTGTATTCAGTAGTCCTGCTTTGGAGTCCTGATGTCTGGATTTGTAGGGGATGTAGCCACATTTAGATTGGTGTTCAGCCACATTTCACTTTATTCTCTAATTATTATTCAATTGGCTTCAATATCTACTTAACCTGCCTATATTCACAGTGTTCAGGAATATGTAAGTATTTAATAAATTCTTGATGACTTTCAGAATAAGTTCATATCATTCTAATATCATTCATCTTGAAAATTGCGCATTAATTGGATCTGCCAATTTCTCACTCAAAAATATATCTCCTTGATGACCATTCCTCCTCTCTCTCTCTCTCTCTCTCTCTCTCTCTCTCTTTTTCTCTTTCTCTCTCTTTCCCTCTCTTTCTCTTTCCCTCTCCTCCTCTCTCTTTTTTTGCTCTTTTACTTTAGTTCCATTTGCATGTAAAAACAATATTAATATTCAGGGTTGTTTTTTTTTTTTTTTTTTTTTTACAATTTTGAGTTGCAAATTCTTTCCTTTTCTCCTTTTCCCTGGAATGGTGAGTAATTTTATATATGTTTTACATTTTAAATTATGCTAAAAATCATATTAGTTATGTATTGAAAGAAAAACCAACTAAAACACCCAAAAAAGAAAAAGAAAGGGGAAAGTAGAATGCTTGATTTGCTGCCACAATCCATCAGTTCTTTCTCTGGAGAGGGATGACATTTTTCATCATGAGTCCTTTAGAAAAGTCTTGAATCATTTCATTGCTGATAATAACTAAGTCATTCACAGTTGATCACTTTACAATATTACTGTTATGTAGACAAAATTCTCCTGATTCTGATAACTTCACTCTGTATCAGTTCATGTAAGGCATTCCAGATTTTTCTGAAATGGTGACTAATTAGAATGTAAGTTCCTTATTAGTGGGGCCTACCTTTGTCTTTGTATTTATAGTCTTAGTACTTAGTATTCTGATTGACAAGAAGAAAGACTTAGTGGTTTTTATTGACTCATTCATATCACAAACTAATTTTCCTGTTTTTGTTTGTTTCTTTTTTGCATTTTTATTGTATTTTGTTCTCATCAAGAACATTCCTAAGTGCTTTATGATTTTGCTGGTAGTATTTGTAATTTAGGATTATTTTTCCAGGAAAAAAGAATGAAACAAATTTATAATTGTGCCAGAAAAAGAAGTTTTAATTAAGTATGTCTTCTTTTTAAGTGACAACTCAGGACATAATGTACATTCAGCATGTTGTATGTCCTTTGGCATTTCTTTTGACCTTTATAAGCTGATCTAAAAGACAACAGTATAATTTCATGAGTCAGCTCTAATGTTTGTCCTTGGAAGACAGACATTTTCTTTTGTGTCAAGAGGAACAAGAAAGGAAGGCATCCCTGGGAAGACAAAAAGGCATAATGTGACTTTTTATTCCTTTCCTGCTTTTTTATTTAGAACATCAAGAAGATTTTCTGCTTTATTGTTCAATGCTACCTTGTTTTTGCTTTGAGGATGACTTTGATTCATGTTGATCAAAAGACATTTGCCCTCTAAGGTACTTTTTTTTTTTTTTTTAACCAACGATCCAAAGATTTGAACACTTGGTGCTCTATTTACAAGTACATTTATCTAGAATTCTATAAATGATATAAGAATTGTCATTCATTCCTAGTCTAATAAACATAATAAATTTATTTCAATGGTTCATTATTTTAGTCTATATTAATAAGGAAAGCCTATCAGTCCAAATAAATCTTTTGACATTGTGTTCTATACAGCATAGTCACACTAGAAGTACAATGAGTGAAATAAGAAGTCTAGTTTTCTATGCTGCTTATTTTCTCATTGTGGGAGGGTGGGTAAAATTATATTTCCAAGAGTAAGTTCACCCAATCTATCATATTATCACCACATAATGAAGTCATATCTTACTGGAAATCATTGTATATTAATATTTTTGTGAACTGAATTATATTCCCTCCTTAACTCTCTCAAATACAATTCTAAGCTTTTGTCAAGGCAGAACTCAGGGGCTATTTTCTAGAACATCCACCACTCTTAACTTCCACTCATGTTCCCATACAACTGTGCTTTCTTTTCTATGTATGTATTTATATAATTTTATGCAAAGAAATTAATACAAACAGCATGACAACATAAAGAAATGTCGTTGGAATCAGTAAGATCTAGATTCTCAATTTACTTAGTAGCTGTGTGACCATATGCAAGAAAAATCAGCAATTATTTAGAACCATAGGCAGCAGAACATTTTCACTTTTCTGTCTTAATATTGGTCAAATCCCCCTATTTGTTATATTTTTATGTTCACTTAGTTGTATATATATTGAACAAGTATAGCTCAAAGAAGCAGGGGGCATAATACCTGAAATTTCATTTCAGACAATAAATGCCTCCTTAAAAGTTTACTGATATATTTCATAAAAATATTTGTTTAAATATTTATCAATTCCATAAAATTAATAATTCCATATTCCAAGAAATATTAATATTTTAATTAAAAAATTAAGTTGCAAATTATTTTCCTCCTATTCAAGCCTTCTTTTTCCTTGAAAAGGCAGGAACTTTGATTGCAAATATGCATGTGATATTGTCAAAAATATTTCCATATTAGCCATATTGTAAAAGAAAACACAAAGAAAAAATTTAAAATTTATGCTTCAATTTTCATTCAGAGTTAATCAGTTCTCTTTCTGGAGATAAACAGATTTATTTATTTATTTGTTTGTTTGTTTCTTTGTTTGTTGTTGTTGTATTACTATGAGTCCTTTAGAGATATCTTAGTTTATTATATTGATGAGAATAGCTAAGTCATTCACAGAAACTTAGGGTCATTTGAATGAAAAAATATGTCCATAATCACAAATATAATAATTATCTGAGATGAAAATGGAAATGAGGACTTCATTTCAGATCCATGCTCTTTCTATCCTCCTTCCCCCATATCATAAAGCCATAATGCATCACATTCTAACACTGAAGGATGATTTTTCTCCTCATTAAAGCTAGACTAAAACATGCCATCTCTACAGAAACCTTCACCTGCATTAGGTCTAGGGACAAAACAATTTGTTTTCCATTCAATTCCATAAACACGTAGTAATATCTTGTGTTCAATTTCATATGCATTTATTTGTCTCCTGAGTTGCATCTGAGACTCTGGTTTGGGAGATAAGATGATGAAAAAGCAATTGCTTAGCACCTAGCAAAGGGGCTCAGTGCATAGAATACTAGACCAAGAGCCATGAAGCTCTGAATTCAAATTGCCAAAGACATTTACTAGCAAATCACTTAACTATGCTTGTCTCAATTGCCTCAAGTGCAAAAAAGGGGTAACAATACCACCTAACTTCCAGGGCTGTGGCAAGGATCAAATGAGAAAAATCTTGGGAGAGTGCTAAACACAGTGTTTGGCATACAGTAGGCACTTAATAATTATTTCTTACTTCTAGGACCTTGGGCTATGGGGTCCTGCTTTGTGCCATACAAAGACCAAGAACATACAGTGCTTGCCCATAGAAGAGTTTAATGATCCAGCAGCTAGAAATCAGGTATATTCATACAAATGTAACATAGAGTATGAAAATATAGAAGAAAAAAAGAATAAATATTCCAAAATTCATAAAGAATGAGAATTCGCACGATGGAATAATCATTTTAGTTTGTGTGTAGGTTGTGTGGCTATCAGAAGGTTAACATAAAAAAATGATGTCTGATAGACTTTTGTATCAGTCTGCCTAATACTTCAACGAATCTAACTAATACTCCAAATGGCAGAAGTATAGAAGAGATTATTTTAGGCAGAAAGAAGGCAAGTAAACATATGGAGATAGAAAAGGAACATTAATATTTTCTAAATTCTATATAATCAATAAAGCAATAAATTAAGCTCTGATCTTTAGCACTTGATTTTTAGGTTTAAATACTCACACTGAAATTTTAATAGTGATTTCTAAGGAGTCTGTGTAAGCTAGCTCTCTTATATTATTGCATCTTTTCAATCCTTTTATGGGGTCATTGTACTCTTAAAGTATGTATAACCTAACCCCATATACATTTGCTTATTTGTAAATTACATATTTATGTATACTATATAATACTATAATACTAATATATATATATATATATATATATTATATATATATACACACACACACTAATGCATAATATTATAAAAGATCACATGAAGCAGGACTTTCAAAAAGGAAGAGGAGAAATATGAATTAATATTTGATCATCACATTCATATGGGACCAGTGGACTTTATCAATAGAGTACTGTAATGGTGATCCCTGGTTTTTTAGAAAAAAAAAAATTACCCCTTATTTGAAAGACAGTTTAGAGACAGTAGGCAGCAAGACATACAAGTAGTCATTGCAAAATTTCAGATGAGAGGTGATAAGAACTTTATAATAATGTGGTGACTGTCTAAGTAAATAAGTAGAAGGAAGAGAATTGAAGATATAAAGGACTGGATTTGGAAACTAATTAGATATTTGGGTTAGGGAAAAGGAGGAATGGAAGATTATCCTAAACCAGTGAAGTTGGGAGACAGGAAGGAAGTGAGGTGATGCCCTTGACAGTTTTATAATACATCTTGGTGTTTAGCTAACATGAATCCCTTGTTAACAGGATACTTCACCCTCTTAGAAAACTAATGGTAAAGACTATATAAAATAATAATCATTTGAAATCCATCACCACCTATAACATTTCATTCTTCAATTTTAATTGCTTTAAAGAATATAAAATATAAGAAATAAATATACGTGATTATCTTTTAAAAATAGTTTGACAGAACAGATCTTATTAGTCATCTTTTGCTAGATTTTGTTATATGAAAGTAAAAGACTGAATATTTTCTTAAATTTATAGAGTAGATAAACATTTTTCCTGTAAATTACTTTAATTAAAATTTAAAATACTTTTTTCCTCTAATACTCTTTCAGCTTTAAAATGGCATATGATGCTCCTGCAAAAATGTATAAAGAATTTGTATGTGTGTGTGAGAGAGAAAGACGGAGAGAGAGAGAAAGATAGAGAAAGATAGAGAGAAAGAGACAGAAAGACAGAGACAGGGGAAGAGAGAGAGAGACAAGGGAAGAGAGACAGAGATAGACAGAGAGAGACAGAGAGAGAGGCACAGAGACAGAGAGACAGGGGAAGAGAGAGAGAAAAAGAGAGAGAGAGAGAGAGGAGAGAGAGAGAGAGAGAGAGAGAGAGAGAGAGAAAGCGACTGAGAAAGAAAGCAAGAAAGAGAGAGAGAGAGGAGAGAAAGAGAGAGAGAGAGAGAGAGAGAGAGAGAGAGAGAGAGAGAGAGAGAGAGTTTGCTATGGATCTTTGATTTCATTGTTATATGGCACTCTCTAGTTTGAAAAGTTTATCCATCAATTCAAACCTTCAGTGAGTCCCTAATTTAAAAATCTTAAGAAGTTGCCTGTGGACACTCAATGTTTAAATGACTACCCCTTGATCACAGGGCGATATCAAAGACATGTAAGATTCAGGGAACTTTTTACTTCAAAGCAGGCATTGGATATATAGTACATTATGACAACTCTATCTAGAATTTGTTAAAAAAACAAAACAGAATACCCCTTTTTAATGAGAAAAATCATGATTAATTGTCATTTTGCAAGTCTTATTTTTTTTTTTCATTGTCGGCTACTCATAACAGTATGATACCAATCAATCAATCAGTCAACTTATATTGAGCTCTGACTATGTGCGGATTTCTGTGACAGGCACTGAAGGCAGTTATTAATGTTTTCATAAAGAGGAAAGATTACAGTAGAATTTTACATCAGTCAATAGAATGAAGTTATCTTATCTGAGTGAAGTAACTAAGTGAGCAGAATGAACAATATGCCAACAATAACACATTTTGCTGCATATGAGTAATAAATAAAGTGAACTTGTGAACAAAGCAAATCCTATATATTCTCATTCAGGGTATTGGCTACTAAGATGAAACATAGGGAAAACATATCTATGTCCCTGGAAATCCTATTAATGAGAAAAAGGAATAAGCAAACATACTGAAGAAAACAAATTTAAAAACTTTTTTTTCCAAATCGGAATTTGGGAAAAGAAATATTACACATCAATAAATCATAGAAGAACACCCAAAGAAAGATTAGAAGGGAAACAATAAAGATTAGAAGGGAAACAATAAGATTAGAAGGGAAGCAATAAAAAATTAGAAGGGAAACAATAAATTGGAAAAACATTTTTACAGTCAAAGGTTCTGATAAAGGCCTCATTTCCAAAATATATAGAGAATTGACTCGAATTTACAGGAAATCAAACCATTCTTCAATTGATAAACGGTCAAAGGATATGAACAGACAATTCTCAGATGAAGAAATTAAAACTATTTATAGACATATGAAAATATGCTCCAAATCATTATTAATCAGAGAAATGCAAATTAAGACAACTCTGAGATACCCCTACACACCTGTCTGATTGGCTAGAGTGACAGGGAAAGATAATGTGGAATGTTGGAGGGGATGTGGAAAAACAGGGACACTGATACATTGTTGGTGGAATTGTGAACACATCCAGCCATTCTGGAGAGCAATTTGAAACTATGCTCAAAAAGTTATCAAACTGTGCATACCCTTTGATCCAGCAGTGTTTCTACTGGACTTATACCCCAAAGAGACACTAAAGAAGGGAAAGGGATCTGTATGTGCCAAAATGTTTGTGGCAGCCCTGTTTGTAGTTGCTAGAAGCTGGAAAATGAATGGATGCCCATCAATTGGAGAATGGCTGGGTAAATTGTGGTATATGAATGTTATGGAATATTATTGTTCTGTAAGAAATGACCAGCAGGATGAATACAGAGAGGCTTGAAGAGACTTACATGAACTGATGGTAAGTGAAATGAGCAGAACCAGGAGATCATTATATGTAATGGGCTGAGTCTTGAGTTGATGCACTGAGGTCCCAAGCACATGAGGCTAAATAGTAATTGGACCATACTCTATTAATATATAAGCTTGGAGAAAGAATGGCCCCCACCCACTCTTTGTGCAAGTCCTGATGTGTTGTAAAGGAAATGACGATTCTGGTGGGTGGAGGCAGGGGAGTGGAAAAGGAAGGGGAGGAGAGACTTTTGGGCGTGCCATTGCCACGGTTGGCTCGGCTCGCGTCACTCTCTCTTAGCTGGCTTCCTGTTGAAACTGCCTATATTTGCTATCGCAATCTTTATTCACCTCTTCACTTCAATAAATATTGAAGATTTTTCCCTTAACTTGAATTCCTGACTCCGGCTGACTTTAAATATGCGGTCATTACATTTGGCGCCCATGCGTGGGAACCAAGGACCCTACTTTCACTGAAGAAGTCTCCAGTGACCAGGAACTGAGTGAGTATAAGACAAACAGGGAACTTATTTTCTTAAAGACGAAAGCAGTAACTTTTTGGCTGAAATGGGACAGATCCTAGGTAAAGATTCTCCATCTCCCACCCCAAACCCCCCAACCCCTGCCCCACCCAGGAGTGGTGCTATAAAAAGCCTGCATGACCTGATAGAAGAGGAAGGGCTAGTTGTATCTTGGGAACACGCAGCTAAACTTCTGGGTATATTAAAACGCACCTCCCCTGGGTTCTTAGAGGAAGAGCAAATCTCTCTGGGTAACTGGGCATTGGTTGGTCAACAGCTCTCTGATTATAACATTGAAAACCCTCAGTCAGTTCCCTTCGAGGCATTCTATTTATACAATACGATACAGATGGCCTTAAAATACCGTACTAGTTTTAAGAGAAAAGGAAAAAGCTCTAAGAATGGCCAAATGGGGAAGCCTGAGATAAAGGAGGAAGACAAAGAACAGATTAATGACCATATCCCCACAGGGCATGAAGACTTAAGTGAGGCTCAAGGGTGGGGTGAATCTGAGGCAGCCTCAGCCCCACCTGAGGAGCAGGTAATTGACTCTCCTCCATCAACTCCACCCTCTGGGATGGAGGGAGGAGGGGTAGTGGGGTGGGCAGTGACAGCACCAGAACCTCCCCCCCAGCATCCAGCTGCTCCTTTGAGTAGATTGCAAAAGGGACTAATTAAGGCCAAAGAAGAAGGGAGAAATGTATTGGAAATCCAACACCACATTTTTCCAGTTATTCAACAGTTTAATTCTTCAGGTCAAGAAAGTAGAAGATACTCTCCTTTTGATATAGATATCCTCAAAGACCTGAAAAAGGCTTGCACTCTTTATGGGGCTACATCAGCTTATGTTAAGATGCTATTACAAAATTTGTCTTTTGAAATCTTGACCCCTGATGACTGGAAATCGATAGCAAAAATATGCCTAGAACCTGGACAAAACTACTTGTGGCTTTCTGAATATAGTGAGCTCTGTAGGATACAAGCCCAACAAAATATTCAAAATGGAGTTCATGCTGCAATCACCTATGACCTACTAACAGGTGTCGGTCCTTATGCAAATGTCGCAGCACAAATTAATTATTCTGTAGCAGCATATGAGCAAATTGCTGATAATGCTATCAAAGCGTGGGCTTCTCTCCACAATAAAGATGAAAAGGGTGGGGACTTCACAAAAATAACACAAGGGCCAAATGAACCCTTTGCTGACTTTGTGGGACATTTGCAGACAGCTATCACAAGAACAAATGGAGAAAATCCAATAACAGACATTTTGATAAGGCAACTTGCTAAGGAAAATGCTAATGAGGTTTGCAGAAGAATTATACTAGGACTGCGCAAGGATGCTCCTTTAGAGGAGATCATAAGACGCTGTGCCACAGTGGGCACAGATGCCTTTTATACCCAGGCTATGGTGCAGACTTCCCAAAATCCAAACATGGGAAGACAGAGTCCCTCTTGGCAAGGGACTTCGAGAGAGACTCGTAGATGCTTTCAGTGTGGAAAAGTAGGGCATCTGAAAGCTCAATGTTGGTATAGAGATAGAATGGGAAAACAAGGTGGGAGAACAAGACCCCAAACCCCATGTCCAAAATGCAACAGAGGCTTCCATTGGGCCTCAGAATGCAGACAGATTCAGGGAAACGGGATGAGGGGCCCAGCCCCAGGGCCCAAGGCAAAAAACACTTGGGGCATGATGGCAGCCAATGGTGCACCCAGGGAGGGCCTAGAAGTCCAGTATCCAGACATGACCAATCAGCCAGAAAGCCATATGATGGGAGAAGGGGATTACACAGTCAACCAGCCAGGAAGCAACCTGATGGCAGAAGGGAATTACAATTGGGGAGAATAGAGCTGTATGCAGCTGGGACAACTGAGATACCCCCTGGAGAGGTGAAATCTGTTCCTCTCCAGCCTATGGATCCCCTACCTCCAGGCACAGTAGGCTTGACCATTTCACCTCCTTTTTGTATGTACAAAACAGTGTCCATCCACACATTGATGTGGGAAACTGGGGAATGTGTAGATAATATCCCAGTCACTAATACAGGTAGACAATGTGTGACTTATCACCCAGGAGAAGTAGTAGCATCAGGTTTACTCATACAGAATCCTAATAAGCAGCCTGGTGATAGTCACCCAGGTTCTGACTCCAGACCACAAAATCCAGGAATTTACTGGACAGCAGCTGTAACGGCTGACCGACCTATGCTCACGATCTATATAAATGGCCTACCATTGGAAGGATTGGTAGACACAGGTGCAGATCGTACAGTTATTAGAGGTGCCAATTGGCCCAGTCACTGGCCAAAGATTAAAGCAGACACCTATATGTCTGGAGTAGGAGGATCAATAGCAGCTGAAGTTAGTGCTGCCCCTATGAGATGGACTTTTGAAGGCAAAACAGGAGTTTTTACTCCTTTTATAGTTGAAAAACTCCCCATCAATTTGTGGGGAAGAGACGTTTTATAACAATTAGGGATAAAAATGAGTACTTCGGTTTTTTAAGCAGGGCTGCTGTTGAAGGCCTGCCAACACTTTCACCTGTTCCTATCCAATGGAAAACTGATACACCAGTGTGGATAGAACAGTGGACCTTAGGTAGCGATAAAATTCAGGCCTTATTAGATATAGTACAGGAACAGCTTGAACAAGGACATTTACAACCTTCTCTAAGTCCTTGGAATTCCCCAGTGTTCGTTGTAAAAAAGAAATCAGGAAAATGGAGGATGCTCACTGATTTAAGAAAAGTAAATGAACAGATGGAAACTATGGGAACTCTTCAGCCTGGACTTCCATCTCCTACTCAATTGCCTAGAGAGTGGCCTCTTTGGGTCATCGATATTAAGGATTGTTTCTATTCTATCCCTCTGGATAAGGAGGATATGAAAAGATTTGCCTTTTCAGTGCCCAGCGTTAACTTAGCTGAGCCTTATAAAAGATATGAATGGACAGTTTTGCCACAGGGAATGAAAAACAGTCCCACTATGTGTCAAATGTATGTTGCTGCTGCTCTTGCTCCAATAAGAAAAGCATTTCCAAAAGTTATACTATTACATTATATGGATGATATATTGGGATGTGCACCTGAGGAACAAATGTTAGAAGCATGTCTACAAAAGACCATAGACACACTAAGATACTACAAATTATACATAGCTGAAGAGAAAATTCAAAGACATGCTCCTTTTCAATATTTAGGATATGAAGTATACCCTAAGGTGCTTACAGTACAAAAACTGTCCTTAAGAACAGAGAAGCTAAACACCTTAAATGATTTTCAGAAATTGATAGGAGACATCCAATGGATGCGACCAGTGTTAGGCTTGACTACCTATCAGTTACAACCATTATATGATATTTTAAGGGGAGACAGTGCTTTAAATTCACCACGTCAGCTTACAAAAGAAGCGCAAGAGGCTTTGAGAGAAGTTGAACTGGCTTTATCCAATGTGGTTGAGAGAGTCACTCAAAAACCCTTGGAAATAACACTTTTTGCCACACAAGAGGCACCCACAGCAGTCCTTTATCAAGGAGACAGTGTGATAGAGTGGGTGAACCTCCCGGCACAACCAGAACAAAGCCTTACTCCTTACCCAGTGCTTGTGGCTAGAATTTTGTTAAAGGCCATTAAGCGAGCAGTACAATTATCTGGGACAAGACCTGATAAGATATACACCTTTTACACCAATACACAAATTAATGTATGTTGTGAGACCATCCCAGAGTGGCAAATTTTATTAGCCATGGCTCCTAATTTTATACATGGGTCTCCATTAAAGATAACCAGACTTTTACATAATTGGCGATGAATTCTTGAAGAAAAAGTTTCTAAAGTTCCTCTTAAAGGACCAACTATCTTTACAGATGCATCCAAACACAATATTTGTGCTGTATACTCTCATGACTTAACGATAAAGAGAGTAGTCAGAACTCCTTTTCAGTCCACTCAGCAGAACGAATTGTATGCAATCATGTTAGCTCTCACTTATTACCCAGACAACATAAATATAATATCTGATTCAGCCTATTCAGTAGGTGTGGTACAAAGAATTGCCACAGCCCAAATAAAATTTGCAGCTTCTAATATATATCAGCTCTTTAAGGAACTTCAGGAGCAAGTGAGAAAACATCCAGGTAAGATTTATATCTTGCATGTCCACTCACATAGTGGACTCCCAGGGCCTATTTTTGATGGGAATTTAAAGGCAGATAGCCTTTTAACTATGTTAGCCAGTACACCTTTATTTCAGGAGGCCCAGGAATCCCATTCTAAGTACCATCAGGCTGCTCGAGCTTTGCGTTTACAATTTGGGATTACAAAAGAGGAAGCTAGGAGCATAGTAAAAAGCTGTACAGCTTGCCTTCCTTTCCATGCTCCTACACTGCCTCCAGGGAAGAACCCTCGTGGTTTGAGACCCAATGAAATCTGGCAAATGGATGTGACCCATTATAAATCTTTCGGTCGTCTGTCTTTTATCCATGTTGTGGTAGACACCTTTTCAGGATTCACTTTTGCCATACCAGCAGCAAAAGAGACTGCCCGAGTGGTCACTGAATTCCTCATGCAAGCATTTGCCATTATGGGTGTGCCACAAGCAATAAAAACAGACAATGGTCCTGCATACACCTCCAAACATTTTGCACACTTTTGTGCACAGTATAAGATTTTACACACCACTGGCATACCCTTTAATCCTCAAGGACTGGCAATAGTAGAGAGGAGAAACAGAGACATTAAGACGCTCCTCCAAAAACAAAACAAAGGGGGAGCCACAGGTAACCCTAGAGAACTACTAAATCTAGCACTTTATACTATTAACTTCTTGATTTTTGACAAAGATGCACTGGCTCCGGCAGACAGGTTTTATAACCCACCGGAAGGGCAATGTCCAGTGCGAGCAGCAACACTATCTTTAGATAATCGCCAGGTGATGTGGAGAGACCCAGAAAGTGGTGAATGGAAGGGACCAGATAGGCTAACTGCTTGGGGGAGAGGGTTTGCTTGTATATCTACAGGTGGAGAAGGAATCAGATGGGTGCCAACGAGCCATATTCGCCTTGTCCATCGCAGAGAGACAGAGCAGACCCTTGAAACGAAGGAGAAGACCCAAGAAACATCGGGTGGTTCTGTTGCTGATTGTGCTCACCATTAAAAGAGTGTGGCAGTTATGGCGTTTGACTCATGGACATAGAAAATCATTGGACTTCAAAACCCTCAGAAATCATTGGATTCTCTGAGACATTAGATTATTGTAGGACTTTAAATTCTTCAGGAATCATTGGATTCTTTGAGACATAAGACTTGAAAGCCCTCAGGAATCATTGGATTTTCTGAGAAATGATAAGACTGTTACAGGACTTCAAAATCTGCTGGAATCATTGGATTCCCTAAGACATAAAAAGACTTTTGCTGGACTTCAAAAACTTGGGGGAATCATTGGATTCCCTGATATGTGAAGCAATGGACAATAGACTGGTTTTGGACTATCTCTTGGCTGCTGAAGATGTGTATGTGTGACTGCTGTTTACATACTTTCCTTCTAGGATTTCTGGCAATCTTTTACAACACAATGTTGATTTATATTGTTTGTTATACCGTTACTTGGGTGTATAATTCATGTTTGTTACACCACATCAAGCCTGCACTGACTGTGGGGAGAGTCATCACTAATAGTCTCTGCGTTGTTGCTATGTGCTATGTGCTATGTGTTCCCATGCTGATGGGTTTGTGTATAATAAGACCCTTGAGCCCAGAAACCTGCTAGCAACCCCCACTTCCCTTTGGTGCTTTTCATCTCCCCTCCTGAGATGTCAGGGAGGGCGTGATTATCTCCTTTTTAGTGCTTTCACCTCCCTCCCTGAGAAGTCAGGGGAGTCGTGATCACCTCCTTTTCGGTGTTTTCACCTCCTTTCCTGAGAAATCAGGGAGGGTGTGATCACCTCCCCTTGGGGGCTCTAACCTCCCTGAGGAGTCAGGGATGGCATGATCACCTGTGTTCTAAAACAAAAGAAAGTGGGAGATGTAATGGGCTGAGTCTTGAGTTGATGCACTGAGGTCCCAAGCACATGAGGCTAAATAGTAATTGGACCATACTCTATTAATATATAAGCTTGGAGAAAGAATGGCCCCCACCCACTCTTTGTGCAAGTCCTGATGTGTTGTATAGGAAATGATGATTTTGGTGGGTGGAGGCAGGGGAGTGGAAAAGGAAGGGGAGGAGAGACTTTTGGGCGTGCCATTGCCACGGTTGGCTCGGCTCGCGTCACTCTCTCTTAGCTGGCTTCCTGTTGCAACTGCCTATATTTGCTATCGCAATCTTTCTTACCTATATTTGCTATCGCAATCTTTATTCACCTCTTCACTTCAATAAATATTGAAGATTTTTCCCTTAACCTGAATTCCTGACTCCGGCTGACTTTAAATACATGGTCACTACAATTATATACCTCAACAACAATACTGTTTGAGGATGTATTCTGATGGAAGTGGATCTCTTCGATAAAGAGAGCTTTAATTGATCAAACATGCACAGAAGCAGCTACACCCAAAGAAAAAACACTGGGAAATGAAAATAAACTGCTTGCATTTTTGTTTTTCTTCCCAGGTTATTTATACCTTCTGAATCCAATTCTCCCTGTGCAACAAGAAAACTGTTTGGTTCTGCACACGTTTATTGTATCTAGTATATACTGTAACCTATTTAACATGTAAAGGACTGCTTTCCATCTGGGGGAGAGGGTAGAGGGATGGAGGGGAAAAATCAGAACAGAAGTGAATGCAAGGGATAATGCTGTAAAAAATTAACCTGGCATGGGTTCTGTCAATAAAAAATTATTAAAAAAAAAAGAAAATGGAAACTTAGAATAATTGTATAGGTATAAAAGGCAATATAAACACATATGCTATCATTATGGGATGATACTTAAGACCATCAGGCTTGATGGAAGAATTTGATAATGAATTATCCAGGTTGCCAACATGACAGCATGGTAAGATACTATTTTGAAGAGTGCCCACAACTTTTCAGACATTTACCAGAAGGGTCTGTATGAAAAGTAAACAAACTGATAAATTCTTGACTTGCTTCACTGACAGTTTCATTTCACATGAGGTAGAATAAACAACTGGGAACAGCCATTCCTCTGGATATGATTCTGACTAACAAGGAAGAACTGTTTGTTGAAGTGGAAATGATGAAAAACTTCAGAGAAACTAATCATGTCACTTTGTGATATCCAAAAAGAAAACAGCAAGGCATAATTTTATGTATTCCCCTAAAGTGATATGGTTCTGCTAAAAGAATGTCTAGAAGCTTTCAATTTAGAGTTTAACTTAAGGACAAAAGTAGTAGTTACAATTATATTTAAGGTTAGTGGAACAAGCAAAGCCTAAGCAGTTAGCATCATGTTGAAATGTGATTTCTTATTTTCACTGATCCAAAGAATGCTGATGTGCAGAATGTTTATTTTATTCCTATCTTCTTTCATGGTGCATGATACTGAAGATTTCAAAGTAGAGGAAGGAAAATGAATTGAATGGAGTTTAAAAACCACTCTATGCAAGAAACTTGAATGAGAGTCTTTTACTGTTTTACCTAATTTAAAGTCAAACATGACTCAGATGAAATATATTCAAGTGAGCATTCACATATAATTGTTAAAACACTGTTGTTACAGAACTGTGGAGGATGAAAAATGGCATGGAACTTGATTAGACAAATGTCATCATGTATTTATGAAAAAGAATCCATCTTTATGGATCCAAACAATTGCCCTCATATTCTTAGTATTTGTCCATCTTCCCAGAGCTGGTGTATGTAATTGAAGCATGTTGTGCCATAGGTTTTATTGTGGGATGAAGTTATTTTATAGCTCATATTAAATCATCCTAATAAATGCCTTCTTAAGAACCATTTTTTTTCCTACTGTTTAATTGGTACTGGGGAATACCCCATGGAAATCAGTGAATTATGTTAATATATTTTAAATTCCTACTCTACAACATAGAACCTCAGTATAAAAATTATCTTCTGTGGAACTAACCTATGTATACCAGCTTCAAGTTAAGGAAATAGCTGAAAGTAGCTGCTACATTTGGAAACTTTGAAACATCTATGATTTCATCTCTCTCTCTCTCTATCCATCTATCTATGTGTATATCTATATCAGCTTCACTAATGCAAGGTCAATCCTCTATAATACACCTTTTACTATTCAATTCTTGTCCACTATTTAGAAACTTAAAGGATTTAATCTAATGAATTAAGGAAGTTTTGCTTTTGTCTTATCTTAGGGGAAGAAAAGCACTAATATCTAGCTCCTGTACTTAATTATCATTATATGATTGCCTTCCCTTCAATTTTTGGTTATATAAATAAAAAGAGTACAGTATAGCAAAATAGAGGGACAGATTAAAGATACAAGAAGACTGGTTTGAATTTTGCCTCTGATTCATACTGTATATGACATTTATGGACCTATATGATTTGATGGAGAAAGTTTCATTATCAGTAGTTGTTCATGCCAATGAAAAGGGATGCCAAGGTTAAATATTCTTTTTTAAATAGCTTTTTATTAGAAAAAAATATAAACGAAGTAGTTTTCAACATTCACCTTTGCAAAAATTTTTTTCCAAAAAATTTTCCCATCCCTTCCCCATACTCTGTCATCTAGACATAAAGTAATCCAAAATAAGAAAAAACCTGTGCAATCCTTCTACATATATTTCTACAATCATCATGCTGCACAAAAACAATTTGATCAAAAAAGAAAAAATGAGAAAGAAAACAAAACAAAGAAAAAAAAAACAAATGATAACCAAAAAGGTGGAAATGCTATATTGTGATCAACATTCAGTCCCTACAGTTCTCTTCTGAAGGATGCCAATGGTTCTGTCTACTACAAGTCTATTGGAATTGGCCTGAATAACCTTATTGCTGAAAAGAGCCAACACTTTCAGAATTGAAACAGAATTGCTGTGTTGTTCCTGTGGACAATTTTCTCTTGGTTATACTCATTTCACTTAGCATCAGTTCATTTAAGTCTTTCTAGGCTTTCATGAAATCATGCTGCTAATCATTTCTTACAGAACAATAATATTCCTTAACATTCATATACCATCATTTATTCAGACATTCCCCAACTAATGGGCATCCATTCAGTTTCCAGTTCCTTGTCATTATAAAAAGAGCTGCTACAAGCATTTTTGCACAAAATTTTCCATTTTGTAAAATCTCTTTGGGATATAGACTAAGTAGTAACACAGCTGGATAAAAATGTATGCATATCTTGACAGCTCTTTGGGCATAGATACAAATTGCTTTCCAGAATGATTGGATCAGTTAACAACCCCACCAATAATGCATTAGTGCCCCAGTTTTCCACCATCCCCTCCAAAATTTATCATCTTTTCCTTTCATTTTAGGTAATCTGAAAGATGGATAGTGGTACCTCACAATTGTCTTAATTTACATTTATCTGATCAATAGCTATTTACAGCATGTTTTTCATATTACTAGAAATGGTTTTAATTTATTCATCTGAATAGTGTCTGTTCATATCCTTTGAGCATTTATCAATTGGAGAATGGTCTTGTGTTTTTATAAATTTGAGTCACTTCTATATATATATTTTAGAAATGAGGCCTTTATTTGAACCCTTGGATTAAATTTCCCCCCCTCAACCCAGTTTTCTGCTTCCCTTCTAATCTTGTCTGCATTGTCTTTGTATGAAAAAATTTAACTTAATATAATCAAAATTATTCATTTTGTATTTCATAATGATCTATAGTTCTTTTTTTGGCCACAAATTCCTTCCTTCTGCACAGATCTGTTCTTATTTGCTTATAGTATCACTCATTATGTCTAAATAATGAAACCATTTCAACCTTATCTTGGTATAGGGTGTTAGATGTTGATAAATGTTTACTTTCTGCCATATTATTTTCTAATTTCCCTAATTTTCAATAATAAATTGCTAATTTTCAAATAGCCAGTTTTATCTAGAAAGTGGGGTCACTGGGTTTATCAAATACTGGATTATTATAATCATTGACTATTGTGTTTTGTGAATTTAACCTATTCCACTGATCAGCTACTCTGTTTTTTAATCAGTAATAAATGGTTAGTAATATAATTCTGGTGTACCTTGGCCACCTTTAATTGCATTTTTGTTGTTGATTCCCTTAAAATTCTTGACCTTTTGTTCTTCCAGATGAACTGTTATTGTTTTTTCTAGCTCTGTAAAATAATTTTTTGTGATTTTATTTGCTATAGTACTGAATAAGTAGATTAATTTAGGTCATTTTGTCATTTTTATCATATTAGCTCAGCCTATCCATGAGTACTTGGTATTCTTTCTTTTGATTAGATCTGACTTTATTTGGGGAAAATGTTTTGTAATATTGTTCATACAGTTCCTGATATTGTCTTGATAGGAAGACCCCAAATATTTTATATGACCTATAGTAATTTAAATGGGAATTTCTCTCTGTACCTCTTGCTTTTGGACTTTGTTGACAACATATAAAAATGCTGATGATTTCTTCAATTTATTTTGTAGCCTGGACCTTTGCTAAAGTTGTGAATAGTTTCTACTAGGTTTTTAGTTGATTCTCTAAGGTTCTCTAATTATACCATCATAACATCTGCAAAGAGTGATATTTTCTTTTCCTCATTACATACTCTAATTTCTTTTTCTTATTTTATTGCCAAAGCTAACATTTCTAATACAATATTGAATGGTAATGATGATAGTGGGAAACCTATTTTCACTCCTGATCTTATTGGGAATGGTTCTAGTTTGTCTCCATTATATATCATGTTTGATGATGGTTTTAGATAGATACTACTGATCATTTTAAGGAAAGGTTTATTTATTCCTATACTCTCTAGTGTTTTCAATAGGAATGAGCATTGGATTTTATCAAATGCTTTCTCTGCATCTATGAGATAATGATAGGATTTTTGTTAGTTTGGTTTATATTTTTTGTTTTTTCTAGATTTTTTAGTTGCATATACAATTCCTTGGTCTTCTCTTTTGATATTTTATTCAAGTAAGAATCCTGAGATATAAAATTTCCCCTAAAAATTATATTGGCTGCAACCCATAAATTTATGTTGTTTCATTATTGTCATTCACTTGGGTGAAATTCTCAATTGTGTCTATGATTTATTGTTTCACCCCTCTTTGTTTAGGATTAGATTATTTAGTTTGCAATTAATTTTTGGTCTATTTTCCCCTGGCCCTTTATTACAAGCAATGTTTGTTGTCTTCTTATCTGAAATAAATGTATTTATTATTTCTGCCTATCTGCATATGATTTTGAGGTTTTTTCCCCCTAAAATCCAATACCCACGTCTACAGAGACTTATATGAATTGATGCTAAGTGAAATGAGCAGAATCGGGAGATCATTGTACACAGCAACTGCAAGATTATATGATGATCAATTCTGATGAACATGGCTCTTGTCAACAATAAGATTATTCAGGCCAATTCCAATTGTCTTGTGATGAAGAAAGCCATATACACCCAGAGACAGGACAGTGGGAACTGAATGTGTGCCATAATATAGTATTTTCAGTCTTTTTTTTTTTTTCTTTGCTTGCATTTTGTTTCCTTTCTCATTTTTTTTTTGATCTGATTTTTTTGTGCAGCATGATATTTGTGGAAATACACACACACACACACACACACACACACACACACATATATATATTACACATGTTTAATATGTATATTGCACAGTTTGATAACTCTTTGGGCATAGTTCCAAACTGCTCTCCAGAATAATTGGATCTGTTCACAGTTTCACCAACAATGTATCAGTATCCCAGTTTTCCCATATCCTCATCAACATTCATCATTATCTTTTCCTCTCCTCTTAGCCAATCTTACAAGTGGAACACTAGGTTTTCTAAGACTGAATGTTGAAAATTATCCATTTATATATTTTGAAAATAAAAATCTTTAATTAATTTTGCTGTCTCTTTCTTCTTGCAGCTCTCTTAACTTTTCTTCTAGGAATTTGGATACTATACCACAAAATGGATATATATTTAGTATTGCTATTGCTTCATTATCTTTCTTATCAATGTAGTTTTCTTTCTCATCTCTTTTAATTATATCTATATGTCCTTTTGCTTGATCTAAGATCAGGATTAGTATCCCTGTTTTTTGTTGTTGTTGTTGTTGTTGTTGTTTGTTTGGTTTTTTTTTTTTTTTTTTGGTTCAGCTGAAGCATGATAGATTCTCCTCCAACCTTTTAACTTTACTCTGTATGCATCACTCTGCTTCATATATCTTCCTTGTAAAAAGCACGTTATTGGATCCTGGCTTTTAATGCAGTCTATTATTCATTTCCATTTAATGGGAGAGTTCATCTCATTTACAAAAGAAATAAAATAAGTAAATCTTTGTTTCCTGTCATCTTATTTTCCCCATTATACTTTTCTCTTTTTATCCCCCTTTTTACTTCCTCCCCAGTATTTTCCTTCTGACCAATACCTCTCTCAATCTTTTCTCCCCTTTTAAGCCCCTCTTATCCCTTTCTCTTTTTCCTTCTCTTTTCCCTCCCATAGCCTCCCTCTTTTCTTTCCCCCTTTTCCTGATACTTTCCCATAGAGTGAGACAACCTTCTCTATCAAGTAAATATTTCTGATCTTTGGTCCAGATCCAATGGGATTAAGCAGCACACAATGCTTATCCTCTTCCCTCCTTTCCCTCAATTTTTAAGGGCTTTTTTGTAATGTTCTTGATGGTTATAACACTTTGGGGCCTCTTCATGCAATGAAATTTACTTCATTTTACTTCTCCATTCCTTTTTTGCCGGTTCCATTCCTTTTCCCTCTCTAGTTTCTTTCTTATATCATAACAACAAGGTCAAAGTAGACCTACACTCTTGAAATACAACAATAACAAAGATACAGTTCTCAAGAGTTAAATATATCATCTTTCCAAATAGGGATGTAAATATTTTAGCCTTTAAAAACATATTTTTCTTCCCTTTTTATCTTTCTTGTGTTTCTTCTCAGATCTGTAATTGAAGATCAAATTTTCTGTTCAAGTCTGATCTTTTCATAAAAAATAAGTGAAAACCCTCTATTTCATCTTTTCCCCTAAAAGATAATCCTTAATTTCGCAGAATATTTGTTTCTTGGCTGCAATCCTAGTTCCTTTGCCCCACTAGAATATCATAGGCCCTTCCATCCTTGAAGGTGGAAGCTGCTAGATCCTGGCGAATCCTGATTGTGGCTCCTCCATATTTGAATCATTTCTTTCTGTCTGCATGCAGTATTTTCTCCTTGATCTGATAAATTTAGCTACAGTTTTCCTTGAAGCTTTCATTTTGAGGTCTCTTTTATGACATGATTGCTGGAGCCTTTCATTGGCTCTTTTTCCTCTAGTTGTAGAACATCAGAGTATTTTTTTTTATTAAAGCTTTTTATTTACAAAACATGTGCATGGGTAATTTTTCAGCATTGACCCTTGCAAAACTTTCTGTTCCAAATTTTTCCCTCCTTCCCCCACTGCCTCTCCTAGATGGCAGGTAGTCCAATATATGTTAAATATGTTAAAATATAGCTTAAAGCCAATATATATATACATATACATATACATATATATATATATATATGTATGTATGTATGTATATATACTTATCTTGCTGCACAAGAAAAATAAGATCTAGAAAGAAAAGAAAAAAAAACCTGAAAAGGAAAACAAAATGCAAGTGAACATCAACAAAAAGCATGAGAATGCTATGTTGGTCCACATTCATTTCCCACAGGTCTCTTTCTGGATGTAGATGGCGCCTCCCATCACTGAATAATTGGAATTGGTTTGAATCACCTCATTGTTGAAAAGAGCCATGTCCATCAGAATTGATCATCAGTTAGTATTGTTTTTGAAGTATAATGCTCTCTCCTGGTTCTGCTCATTTCATTTAGTATCAGTTCATATAAGTGTCTCCAGGCCTCTCTGAAATCATCCTGTTGGTCATTTTTTAAAGAAATAAATGAAGTTTTCCTTGATGCTTTTTTGAAAGACATCGTCCAGGCTTTTTTTTTTTTTTTTTTTTTTTTTTTAATCATGGTTTTCAGGCAGTTCAATCATTCTTAAATTATCTCTCCTGGATCTATTTTCCAGGTAAGTTGTTTTTCCAATAAAGGATTTTATATTTTCTTCAAATTTTTTTCATTTTTTTTTTTGTTTTGAATGAATGATTCTTGAGGTCTCCTTGGGCCATTCACTTCCATTTTTTTATTCTACTTTTTAGTGAATCATTTTCCTTCAGTTATCATTTTTTATCTCTTTTTAAATTTATCCAATTAAACTTTTAAATGAGTTGTTTTAAATCATTGAATTTTTTTTTTTTGCCATTTTTACCAATTCTATTTTTAGGGAATTGTTCTCTGTTCACACAATTTCAACTTTCTTTTCCAAAGCTCTCATTTCTTTTCTCTATTTTTCTTCTATTTTTACATCTTTTTTGAACTTTTTCAAGAGAGCCTTTTGAGTTTGAGAGCAAAACTGTCACCCTTTGAGGCTTCATCTGGAGATGTTTTGCCTTTAATATCCTTGGTGTTTGAGGTCTGTTCTTCCCTATCTCCATAATTGGTATCTATTGTCAAAGCTCTTTTTGCGTGTTTGCTAATTTTTAAAGATTAAAGTCTGCTCTTAATGTGAAGAAGAGATTATCCCAAGCTTCTTCTGCAGGAAACAGCAGATTTGCATTGCCCTGGGATCAGTGCTGCTGCCTTTCTTCCCATGCTGCCTGGGCATGGTCATGTCCTACTCATTATACTGGGGTTCAGGGACTCATTATTTGCCTTCCATAGTCACATTGGAGGTCTCATAGCAAGTCTGCTTATCGATTTGCCTTCTGAACCAGAACAGAGTATCCAACATTGCTCTGTATTTGGGCTAAGAACCAGCCACTAGATTTCCCCCATCACTTGGAGTGCTCTGCACCCTGGCTCTCCCTGTGCTTTTCTGTGCTAGCCCATTCACCCTTTTCTGGATTTTAACAGATCTTTTCTGAGATTCTTCCAAAATAACTTCTGTGGTAATTTGTTACATTCCAAATATTTGTGGGTTCTGTCACTCCATAACCTGTTCAGAGACGTAATCTAGTGTTGATTTTGAGGGAAGTCAGGAAGAGCTCAAATAAAGACCTGTCTACTCTGAGCCACCTGGGCTTCACCCCTCTCCCAGGCTATGTGTTCTTAACAAATAAAGTCCACTTCTTCAAATATTCATTAAGTATCTTAAATTAAAGTGACAAAAAATGCAACAATATCTGCTCTTAAGGAATTTTTGTTCTAAGGAGGGAATGAAAATATGAACAGATAATGTTAACTAATTTTATGAGAGATCAAGCTATAACAAACAAGTCATTTGGAGGAAAGTTTCAGAGACTGAATAATTTCTGAGCTAAAGTCTAAAGGAAAATAAATATCAGAAACAAGAAGGCTGCGTATTCTAGGAATAACTTGCTCTAATACCTAGAATAAGGAGGCAGAATGCAATGTTTAAGAGTCAAATATTACTTTAGCTTAGTTTAGTAGAGTGTGAATAAATGATGCAATATGCACTAAGTTTGAGAAGGTAAGATGATGTGATTGATTTCTAAGTGCCTTGTAGTAGCAACACTACTAGTGTATTAGTAGGCAATAGGAAGGCATGGAATATTTTTGAGAACACATAGGTGTTTATACCTATTCTTTTAGCAAGAGAGATAGATGGAGACAGACAGATAGATGACTACATAATACACACACACACACACACACACACACACACACACAATACAGCTTGATTAGATAGAGGAGAGATTAGAAGCAGGGAGATTATTAAGGAGGCAATCAAAATAGACCAGGCAAGAGGTGATGACAGCCTGAAGTTGAGTAGTGACTATATGAATGGAGAATAGTGGAAAGATAAAAAAAGGTATTGTGGATGCAGAATATGAAAATAATATGTCTGATTGAGTATATTGGTAACATTATTCAGGTTCTTTATACTTATTCTGAAATTTTTTCCATTGTCCTTTATCGTATTTGTAATTTTAATTCTTCAGGGATCATGCTGCTCCATGATTCACAGGCAGTTATGCATAATCACTGGAATGTGATTTGTATTAAAGAGAGTGTATTTTGCAGAGAAAGCAATTTGGGATCTCTGAAAGCATTTTGCAATTTCCCAAATGCAATCTAGCATCATCTCCTCCTACTATTTAATGCATTTTTTTAAAGGCAGTTCCCCCTTTTTCTCCTCATAGGAATTGTTGCTGTTTATGTTGCAGCTGGTGCTTCCACATTCCCTTTTTCATCTCCATAGAGATTATAGGTCCCAGGAAATCTTCCACAAAGCTATGAAGATAGAGGAGAATTTATAAGGCTCACTATCAGGAATGAAACTGTCCTAGGATGGAGAGCTCAAAGGAGCTGTCCTACTCTGAGCATTCTCTTGGACAGTAAGACCCCCACCCCCATAAGACAAAGGAGTGCTATCTATACATTGAGGTATTTCCTTTTTGTATCTTATCATCCTTATTTTGTCCTTGCTATTCAGAACTCTGGGCAAGAAAAGAGTAAGGAACAGCTGATATACCAGATGGAGAGGTGCAAATACCATGACAATTGTTGGCCAGAAGATGCAGAAGCATGAGGAGGAATATTGAACCTGAAAGAAAATTGTAGGAAGTCATAAACTGAAAAAGATCCAGAGCTGCTATCAGTTACTTAGAGTCCAATTTATTTTGTTGAACTGAGTAATTTGTTTATCTGTAATTGAAACAGGGATCTTGTTGCCCTTCTATTTAAGCTTTTCTGTGAGTTGCAGTTAGGTACAAGGGAAATTCTATACTTTTGCTCCAAAAGAATTGAGAAGGACTTAGGAGGGAAGACTTGCTATAGACAGTGGTGAATTTATCCATACAAAAATATTGTGAGTTTCCTTTTTCACTTTATTCTATGGGAAACAACCTATATGATCACAACATGTCTTTGAATCAACAAATACATAAGGGAAAGAACTAAAAAGATAAGGCCCATGGTGGTTCTGGACATCTCATGTCATTGGCATGGTGGGCTCTGAGTAATTCCATATGGTTACTATTTTAACATTATCAGCAATATTCCTTTCTATGATCTATATTAAATCTAGACATAGACAATGAGGGATTAAATTTATTTTTAAAAATGTCTACATGAGCTTAACTATGAGAGAGCAACAGGGGCAAGGACATTCAGACTTATAAGAAAGGATTCTCTTGGGCATGCCCTGGAGAGAATAATCTACTAAAGATGAACATCTCAAGTAGATTGCCACTTGGTGGACAAGTCAATACTACAGTTAGATAATGTAGCTTAGTTGCAAAAGGGACAAAGTTACTATCCATCATTATCACTGAAGTAATGAAATTGAACTAAAAGAACAACTACAAAAACAAAGAATCTAATGCCATCATATGGGGACTAGAAGCATAGTTTCTATAGAACATGGATTACTAGGATTTTTCCATTTAACTTCCCTTGTAATTTTTTTAGAATTTCAGCTTATTTTAACCTTTTTTTTTTCAGATTTTCCAAGTATTTTTTGAATTGTCAAATATAGCTATTTTGTCTAATCTTTTAACAAAATATTCACTGAAGCAATTATTTCTTACCTAAAGTTCAAATTTCTATTTCACTTATTTATTAATTTTTATTGTAATAAATTGATTTATTTTTAATGCATATTGCTTTATGAGTCATGTTAGAAAAGAAAAATCAGAGCAAGAGGGAATAACCATAAGAGAGATTTTTAAAAAATGAAAAAAAGAAGTGAAGATAGCATGCATTTAGTCTTATTTTTTTTTCTGAATGCAGATGGCATTTTCTGTCCAAGACCTATTGGGATTAGTTTGGATCACTGAACTGCTAAAAGGAACCAAGCCTTTCATAGTCAATCAATGCACATTCTTGCTTCCTGTGTACAACATATTCCCTGGTTCTGCTTGTTTTACTCAGTATCAGTTCATGTAAATCTTTCCAGACCTTTTCATAATCAACTTGTTCATCACTTTTATAGAACAATAATATTCCAATATCTGGATGTACCACAGCTCGTTCAGCCATGCCCACACTGATGGGCATCCACTACTTTTCCAATTCTTTGATACCACAATAGAACTGTTACCAATATTTTTGCATATCTTGGTCTTTCTCCCTCCTTTATGATTTCTTTGGGATATAGACCAAATAATGGAACTGCTAGGTCAAAGAGAATGTACAATTTTATAACCCTTTGAGTATAGTTTCACATTGCTCTCCAGAATGGTTGGAACATCCCACAATTCTACCAACAATGCATTATTGTCCCATTTTCCCTACATTCTCTACAACATTTATCATTCTATTTTCCTGTCATTTTAGCCAATCTGAGGGGTATGAGGTAGTACCTCAGAGTTGTTTTAATTTGGATTTCTCTAATCAATAGTGATTTAGAGTATTTTTCATATAACTGTGAATGACTTTAATTTCATCATCTTAAAATTGTGTATTCATATTATTTGACCATTTATCAATTGAGGAATGACTTGAATTCTTTTGTTGTTGTTGTTGTTGTCACTGTTTTTGTTTTTGCCCAACTTATGTTTATCTTTTTATTATTGTTGTCAAAGAATTTTTTATTTATTTTATTAAACTTTTTATTTACAAACCATATGCATGGGTAATTTTTCCAACATTGACCCTTGTGTAATCTTTTGTTCCAAATTTTCCCCTCCTTACTCCTACCCCTCTCCATATCTTAAATATGTTGAAATACATAGATCCAATATATGTATACATATTTATACAGCTATCTTGTTGCACAAGAAAAATCAGATCAAGAAGAAAAAAAAAAAAGAAAAACTGAGAAAGAAAACAAAATGCAAGCAAAAAACAACAGAAAGAGTAAGAATGCTATGTTGTGGTCCACACTCTGTTCCTATAGTCCTCTCTCTGGGTGTAGATGGCTCTTTTCATTACTACACAGGTGGAATTGGTTTGAATCATCTCATTGTTAAAGAGAGCAACATCCATCAGAATTGATCGTCATATAGTCTTGTTGTTGCAGTGCATAATGACTCCTAGTTCTGCTCATTTCATTTAGCATCAGTTCATGTAGGTCTCTCCAGGCTTCTCTGAAATCATCCTGTTGGTTGTTTCTTACAGAACAATAGTATGCCATAGTATACCCTTCATATACTATAATTTAATTCAGCCATTCTCCTATTTATGGGAATCCACTCAACTTCCAGTTCCTTGTGGGTCCCTTTCCCTCCTTTAACATCTCTTTGGAATATAAGACCAGTAGTAACACTACTGGTTCAAATAGTATGCATAGTTTGATAACTTTTTCAGCATAGTTCCAAACTGTTCTCCAGAATGGTTGGATCCATTCAAAGTTCCACCAACAATGTATCAGTGTCCTAGTTTCCCCACATCCCTTCCAACATTTGGGAATGACTTGTATTCTTATAAATATGACACCATTCCTTATATATATTTAGAAATGAGACCTTTAGCAGAAACACTGACTGTAAAGATTTTTTTTTTCAGTTTTGTACTTCCTTTTTAATCTTATTTCTTTTGGTTTTGTTTGTGCAAAAACTTTTTAATTTAATGTAATCAAAGTGTCCATTGGGCTTTTCATGTTTTCAAGTTCTTCTTTTGTCATACATTCCTCTTTTCTCCAAAGATCCAATAGGGAAATTATCCCTTGTTCTCTTAATTTGTTTATGATGTCATCATTTATGCCTAAATCATTCCCATTTTGACATTATTTTGGTAGGGAGTGTTCGTAGTAGGTTTATGCCAAGTTTCTGATTTATTATTTTCTAGTTTTCCCAACAAAATAGTGTCAGATAGTGAGTTCTTCTTCCAGAACGTACAGTTTGGGGATTTATCAAATATTAGATTGATATAAGCCTTGATTATTACATCATGTGTATCTAACTTATTCTACTGATCCACCACTTTTTCTGAGCCAGTACAAAATGGTTTTCATTACTGTTGCTTTATAACATACTTTTAACTTTGATACAGCTAAGCTAATATCCTTTGTATTTTTCATTAATTCCCTCGATATTCTTGACTTTTTATTCTTTCAGATAAATACAGTTATTGTTTTTTTCTATCTCTGAAAAACAATCTCTTGGTGGCTTATTTCATAGGGCACTGAATAAATAGATTGATTTAGGTAGAATTGGGTAAATCTTAGTCTGGATAGCTCTTCTTTCAATTGAAGATTCTGAAAATGATCATAGTGACTGAAGGGGGAACTGCTGATCTGGATTCAATGTAATTGACTTGGAGAGATCAAGGCATGAACAGAAACAAAGTTCATAAAGTTAGTCATAGTTCACCAATGTTACTGAAGAAAGGATATGGAGAACTAAACCAGAAGGCAAATTACAGGAACCAAGGTATCACCTTGGCCAAACCGGAGCCCCCAAAGAACACAATTCTCACTCTAGTGCAGATGGGAGCTGACACCCAACAAGGCAAAAGCCACCGGAGGGAAACTCTTGGGGTCTTCTACTCTTCCAAAGCCAGCCAGGGCCGAGATGATTCCAAACAGGATGAAGAGAAGGGTAGAAAAGAAAGGGAAGACCAAGGTAAAGAAACTGTGGCTCACAGAGCGTACAGTATGCTCAAAGCTGCCCACAAAGCTGCAGATGATGGGCAGGGAGAGGAATGATCATAGAACAAAGTAAAGGTTATCAACTTTTAAACTGCCCAATCTCTCTGCGAGGCCACAGGTTAACTCAGCATTCCTGGGAGGTGGCGCAGCAGGAGTTGGGGAGCAACTACAGTAGCTCCATGAGGGAGTAGGCAAAAGTACCCACCGACCTCCCCCAGAAGCCGTCCCCCAGGCTTATTCTATGTTAAAATTATTTTTACATGTAACTGGGGGGTGGGGGAGGGATGCAAAATAATTTCAAAAAACAAAAGAAAAGAAAACAAACAAAACTCCAGATCCCTTGTTACTTTCCCCCATACCTTAAACTCAAACCATGAATGAATGTAAACAGCAATCATTTCTGTTTTGGCCCAAAACCCTGAAAATCTTCTCATCTCAGAATTATTTATTTATTTGATTGTTCATTTATTTTTAGTATTAATTGCTAGCATTTATAGAGTGTTTTAAATGTTGGACATTCTCTCTCTCTCTCTCTCTCTCTCTCTCTCTCTCTCCATATATATATATATATATATATATATATATATATACATATATATATATATATATATATATATATAATATATATATATATATATATATATATATATATATATATATATATATATATATATATATATATATACGCTTTGGAAGGTAGGTGTTATTATTTTTCCCGTTTTACAGATAAGGAAACTGAGCTTGATAGAGGTTACATATATAGAAGGTTTCATCACTATCATAGCATACCCTGTGTTAGATTTGGAATCTGTTTCCCACATTCTGCTTCTAATTCATCCTTTTGTCCATGTCATACAATGACATATAGGGCCATACAATTAGCAAGTATCTATAGCAGTATTCAAACTCAGGTCCATTTCTCTTTCCATCACATCTAATATACTTTCACAACAGTATCAAATACTGATTTTCTTTCTATTGATTATCATGTTTTCTACTGTTTGCATCTATGGAATTGAGGATTTCAATAACTTAATATATTCTTTTAATATTTTATGTGATGCCATCATTCCTTCGACTATAAAGTTAAAATAATAATACCATTTCCCTACAACATAGGATTAATGTGATCCTCCAATAAAGAAATTATTTTTTCAAATCTTAATATTATACATAAATTTGTTATTATATGATCCTATTTGCTGATAGAAAAATTTGGAAAACAATGCCATTAATATAAAATGGATTTTTTTAAATCTAGTTAATGTGATTCAAAATATTTTCCTTCATTGGTAAAAATATCTTTAGTGAATAGAGATCTCTATATATGAAAAAATTTCACAAACTTGATTTGGTTTAATACTGAGATTTTTAAATAACATCTCCTTGATTTGTACATAAATCCGAAAAAAATTCCTAAATATTCACTTATTGTTGGTATTGAAAAGATTTCAATGATATGTTCAATACTAAACTATGAATAGGTACATCCTTTACCATAAATATCCTCTCTAGTTGGAGAGTTTTAAAAAAAACACATTTTCCCTAATTGCTTGAATTTTAGAGCTGCTTTTGCTCATGGCCTCTGCCCAAATACTCTTTATGAGACTGCCGCCATCTGAGAATTGTCTGTGTCTAGCAAAAGCAAAGTGCCAAGTTTGGAGTGGGGGAAACAGTCTGGCCCATTGATTTTGATGAGCGCCAATGTAATTTGGGGGTCATTTATAATGACTCTTAAATTATTCAATATTTCCCACAGCCAGATTTCCCTTTTACAAAATAATTTTTCCCTTCACTAACTATAGCCATTTTTAGCCCTCTCATTTGCTGGAGACATGTTAGTATCCGTGTGTGATGTTTGGGAGAATGTGCATTTGAAAATTGAGGAAAGAGACACCATGATTGTAATGAATTTATTAGTTGTCATACATAGGGCTTCTGTTTTTTAAAGTTAGGTAGGAATAGCTCAGTGGCACAGTCTAAAGTCAGGAAGACAAGAGTTCAAATTCAACATCTGACACATTAATTTTCTGATCTTGGGTAAGTTACTTAAACTACAGTTTGCATCAGTTTTCTCAGCTCTAAAAGGGAATAATAGCATCTATTTTGTTTTGATTGTATTGAGTTGTTTTGAGGTTCAAATGAGATGAAAATTTAAAGGACTTAGCACAGTGTTAGCATATGGTTAGCACATGTGTAGTTGCCTATTATTATCATCCTAGAGCACTTTATTTGGAAAATGCTGATCTGGTTAACCTTTCCCCTCATGTTGCTATAAAATTTAAACCAAGTTTGAAACTAAATACAAGGAAAAAAGGCACCTTTATAATATTTTGAAAGTATTAGCAAATTTTTAATTATAAAATGTTATCAGGAAAATTGAAGAGGTATAATAAAGACATTTGGAAAATCAAATTTGTTTACAATAAAGATATTAAAGATAGATGCTTTTCTCCCCTTTTATAATCAAGTGATTATTCCTTGATATTTAAAGTCTATGACTTTGACAAAATCAAATTACTTTATTTAAGATTTTGTAGATAAATATCCAGTCTTCAGCAAAGAACCACAGAAATTCAATAATATCAACAGTTACAAATACCACCTATCCACAGAATTCTAAAATTAATTAAAAGCCAAGAGAGACAAGCTTTTTAGAAATGCTATAATCTGAAGGCAGACAGGTAATTTAGTGAATAGAGCATTAGATCTGGAGTCAGGATTTGAGTTCAGATATGCCTTTGGACACTTTCTAGCTGTGTGATCTTGGGCAAGTCATTTAACCCTGAAACACTGATTTTCTCACAAAAAAGAAATAAAGAAATAGAAATGTTGTAACTTTAATCAGGTGCCTGAGTGCTAATTATAATTTCTTATAAAATGATAAAATTCCATGGCATTAATGTTGATTAGGCCATTGACTTTTACCATAGATTTGGAAAAATGGTTAAAAGTAATGGATTGATGAATTTTGCACCAGCATTCACAATTAGAATCCTCATTCTAATAGTTGCTAGAAGTTTGACATAGAAAGTGACTTTACATATTTGATTTTAGTTTCTACATATGTAATAAGAAATATTTGGGCAATAGTCCTTTCTAATTCTAAAATCTATGATCTAATGTTTGGCAAGATTAGCATAAACCTACTAATCTAAAATTTTCAAAAGAAAAAAAAATTGTCAATTTAGTAAGTGAAAGTAAATCATCATATTAAGGCAGTAATAACATGGGTAGAAGTCTTATAGAATATTGAGATATTGAAATAATTAAACCCCTAGGCATTATCCCTACCTCTTAGAACTGGTTAAGTAATAATTATAATCTTCACTATAAAGATACCATTTGTAGAGTTGTGTTCAGTTTTGGACACCACATTTCAAGAAAGGAACATATAAGCTGTACGATATCCAGAAGAGAAGATCTAGGAAATAAATGAGATCCTATGTAATATAAAGTTAGGATGAAGAAACTGGAAAATGTTTGCTTACAGAAAAGAAAACAGACATGATAACTTTTGCTTTGATTTTTAGCATTTTAATATCTGAAAAATAGAAGAATGGTTAAATATCTTTGATTTGTTCCTAAATGATAGAATGGAGTGGAAGAGGTCAATTTAGATTTGGTCCTCTTTGAAAACAAAGGATGAATAGCAATAGTAAGATTTGATGTAAGAAAATGATTAGAATTGTATGAAAATTGGATGGGTAGTCTGAATAGTAGTCAGTTTCTTCTTTCTGAAACGATTCAAGCCAAAATTGGGTGATCTCCTTCTAGGTATGCCATAGAAAGGATTGTTTTTCTGATAAGCATTAGAGTACATAGGTTCTGAGGTCCTTTTCAATTCAGAAGTCCTTTCATTCAGTGAATTTTAGATTTTAAGATCCTACCTATACTTTATAAAATAAAATTCAATAGTTTGATGGTCCAACTGATGATCAAAAAATAAAAACAAAAAATAATGTTCCTTCAGAGAAAATACGGGTGTTCCTTCGCTTGTATTCAGGAAAGTTAATGCGTTTCCAGGTGATCCTCAGTTCACAAACCAAGCACTGACATTTACCACTCCTGATAGAATAAGTCACTGAACCTCATTTAGCCTTAGTTTCTTAATCTACAAAATAGAGATAAAAATACATGTACCACCTAACCAGTGTGAATTGAGAAAAAGTGTTTTGTAAAATTTAATGAACAATTATAACAATTTATTATTAATACTGTTGTTAATATAAATTTATTATTGATTAAAAAGGTTAAAACTGGTAAAAAAAAGATTGAAATTGTGGAGAATGGCTTATTCATAATATTATAGTGGCTCTGTGAGAAAGAAGCCTCTTTTTTATTTATTTGTTTTCTCTCCACTTATATTTGGAAAGCAACCACTGACTAATTATGGTTTTGTTTTCTTTTTATTTATAGCCCTTTGTAAGGCTTGTAGTTTAGTCATCTTAAACTTTAGAAAATATGAATTATTAATCAGTATTTTTGTTTATAATAATTTTCTATTCCGATGAATTGATCAAACAAAGTCATGTCTGAATTTTCAGAAAAAAAGCTGAGGTGGCCCTGTTTCCATTGAGTAAAGTCTCCAGTATTTGTACCTTGGAAACCTTTCAATTATCTCCTCTTCCCCTGTACCTTTGGTGTCAACCCCAGTAAAAACAAGCAAACATGCATCTTCACTCTAGATGGAAATGGTCCTCCATCTAGACTAGAGGGTCTTGATTGTTTTTGAATCACAGATCTTTTTAGCAAACCAACGGAACCTGGAGACTGCTTCTCAGAATTTGTATAAAATAGAATATATAGTATCTCACAGAAAGCTATTCATATCAAAATAAGATATTAAAAAGATAAATTTCTAGACTGTAGGTTAAGCACTCATGGTTTAGCTTCCCTTCTTCAAGAAATCCCTTAACTATAAACCATAGTTTCACACTTTTGATTCTGAAATCATATCTTCTATATGTACCATATCTGCAATACATTTCATTCAAATGTTAATTAAAACCGTTTAGCAAATTAATCTACTTTAAAGTTTTAATGAATGATAACACCTTAATATAGCATGTCCCCAGGGTATCTATATTTTAGAAATAAATATGCCACAAGAATGTGTTTCTAATGATGGATTTTCAGATACTATGATAACTTATTGATAAAATATTTACAGGTAGAATAAGTCTTTAGAGCAACCCTCCAATTATATGCATAAATCCCAAATATTCTAGCTCTGCCTCTACCTCCATCAATGTATATGTTTAACTCTTGTTTATTCATGCATTCAAAAGTAAGAGAATTATAGTATCATTCAGTTCTCTATTAGTGGGGATAGACTTCAGAAGTTATCAAACACATAGTGTGTGAAAAAGGTTGATATTCACAATATTTCCAAAAAGATCAAGCAAAAAGAAGGTGGCTACTTTTGGAAATAGTACATCCCGGATTTAATTGTGATTGATTTGCTTTAAATGTGTACCTTAAATTTGCCTTTTTCCAACTTTGACCTTAGGGAGAACAGCTATTTCTCTCTCCTCCTGGCAAATCCTGAAATATTTGAAATACTTGTTATCCCACATCCCATGTTTGCTTTTTCAAATCTTCTCATCTCCAGGTTAAATGCATTTTTTGAATATTATACTGTTATGGAAATTTTTGTTTTGTTCCATGATTTGAGAATGAAATAAATTAATAAATAAAAACAAATATATGTTAGGTCTACCTGATTTCCATCTTCACTTCTGATGCTTTGAAAACACTTACTTGTCTATTTTTTAATCACTCTTGCTATTGTTGTCCTTTGTTCCTCCATTTATTCACTTCTCTTTCATTTCTATTGCCAAGGGGAAATCAAAGCATTATTAGGATCTATTTTGCCCAACTATATGCCAATAAATTTGACAACCTGAGTGAAATGGAGGAATACCTACAAAAATATACATTAGATTAGCAGAAGAGGAAATAAATTACTGAAATAGTCCATTTTAGAAAAATAAATAGGATAAGCATTAATCAATTCCATAAGAAAAAATCTCCAGGACCAGACAAATTTACAGAAGAATTTGAAGAATAATTAATTCCAATACTATGCAAATTATTTGGAAAAAATAGGAAGAGAAGGAGTCCTATCAAATTCCTTTTATGGCCCAGATATGGTACTGACCTATACTAGGTAGGGTGAAAGCATAGAAAAAATATTATAATTATCAACATTGATACAAGAATCTTAAAAAAAATATTAGCAAAGAAATTACAGAAAGTCATCTCCAGGATAATACACTAAGACCAAGTAAAATTTATACCAAGAATGCAGGGTTGGTTTAATATTAGGAAAACTTTGCATAAGAAGTCACTATTTGACAAAAAAACATGAGAAAATTATAGCTAGTATAGCAGAAATTAAACATTAACCCACATCTAACACTGTATACAAAGATAAGGTCAAAATGTGTTCATGATTTAGACATAAAGAATGATATAAACAAATTAGGAGAACAAAGGATAGTTTATCTCTCAGATTTGTGGAGAAGAAAGCAATTTGTAGCCAAAGAAGAACTGCACTTCATTTTTGAACACAAAATAGACAATTTGGATCATATTAAGTTAATGTTTTTGTACAAACACTATTAAAACACTAGAGATTATAGAAATAAATGGACTTTTCCTTAACATTATCAGTAGCACTTGTTTAAAACCATCAGCAAGTATTATATGTAAGTGGCACAAACTAGAACCATTCCCAGTAAAATCAGGGATGAAACAAATTTGCCCACTATCACCATTACTATCCAATATTATATTAGAAATGTTAGCTTTGGCAATAAGAGATGAAGAGATTAAAGGAATTAAAGTAGGTATTGAGGAAGCCAAATTATCACTCTTTGCAGATGACATATTGGCATTCTTAGAAAACTATAATCAACTAAAAAGCTACTAGAAACAATTCAGAATTTTAACAAAGTAGCAAGATACATAATAATTCCATAGAAATCATCATTATCAACAAAATCCAGCAGCAAGAGATTCAAAGAGCAATTTCATTCAAAATAATTGTCAAAAATATATAATATTTGGGAATCTATCTGTCAAGAGAAAGTCAGGAACTATATGAACAAAACAACAAATCACTTTTCACAAAAATAAAGTCATATCTAATAAGTTGGGAAAATAGCAAATGCTCATAGGTAGGCTGAGGGAATATAATAAAAATGACAATACTACCTAAATTAATCTGCTAATTTAGTGCCATACCAATCAAGCTACCAAGAAATTATTTTACAAATGTAGAAAAAATAACAATAAAGTTCATGTGGAACAACAAAATGTTAAAAATGTCTAGGGAATTAATGGAAAAAAGCAAATAAAGGTGACATAGGTGTGCCAGACCTAAAACTATATTATAAAGCAGCAGTTATCAAATCATTTGGTACTGGCTAAGAAATAGATCTTGGGTTCACAGGACAAAATAGTCAATAATTATAGCAATCTAGAATTGAATAAACCCAGAGACCCCAGCTTTTAGGATAAGAACTCACTATTTGAGAAAAACTGTTATGAAAATTGGAAATTAATATGGTAGAAACTAGGCATGGATACACACCTAACACCTTATACCAAGATAAGGTTGAAATGGGTTCATGATTTAGACATAGTGATTTTATAAACAAATTAGTTGAACATAGGATTGATACCTCTCCAATCTGTATAGAAGGAAATAATTTGTGACCAAAAAAGAACTGGAACTCATAATTGAACACCAAATAGATAATTTTAATTTTATTAAGTAAGAGTTTTTGTATAAACAAAACTAATACAGACAGGATTAGAAGGGAAGCAATAAATTGGGAAAACATCTTTACACTTAAGGGTTCTAATAAAGGCCTCATTTCTAAAATATATAGAGAATTGACTCAAATTTCTATGAATTCAAATTATTCTCCAATTGATAAATGGTCAAAGGATATGAACTAACAATTTTCAGATGAAGAAATTAAAACTATTTCAAGTTATATGAAAAGATGCTCTAAATCACTGTTGATTGGCTAAGATGAGAGAAAAAGATAATGATGAATGTTGGAGAGGATGTGAGGAAACTGAGACACTAAAACATTATTGGTGGAATTGTGAATACATCCAGCCATTCTGGAGAGCTATTTGTAACTATGCTCAAAAAGTTATCAAACTGTGCATATCCTTTGCTTCAGCAGTTGTGTTGGGCTTATATCCTAAAGAGGTCTTAAAGGAAAGAAAGGGATACATATGTGCAAAAATGTTTGTGGCAGCCCTTTTTGTAGTGGCAAGAAACTGGAAACTGAGTGGATATCCATCAGGTGGAGAATGGCAGAATAAAATATGATATATGAATGTTATGGAATATTATTGTTCCATAAGAAACAACCAGCAGGATGATTTCAGAGAGGTTTGGAGAGACTTACATGAACTGATGCTGAGTGAAATGAGCAGAACCAGGATATCATTATACACTTCAAGATAATACTATATGAGAATCAAATCTGATGAAAGTGGCTGTCTTCAACAATGAGAGGATCCAAATCAGGGATTTGTAAGTATCAATTTTGAAAATTTTTCTGTGCATATGTTTTGAAAATAAAAAGCATTAATAACAAAAAATGGAGCCAATGATATAAGAATTAGAAGTTGAAAGGGAGAGTGTGCCAAGCCTAAGGAAAATCAGACACATGCATGATGACAAGAGATTAAAGCATTATAAGGAAAGAATGTCAACTAGACTGATATGATTGGTTTATAGACTGTGAATGACAGTAATATATTAGAAAATTATGCAATCTGGAAGGGGGAAAAAAGAGATTTTCGAGTTACGGAATACTTAATACTTAATTTTTTAGGTTAAAAAGTGAGATGGTGGAGTTTGTTACATAGTGAGGTAATAGTGGAATGACTTTGTTAAATTTATTCTTTAGGAAAGAGTTTCCTAAACTTTAAGAAAGTTTAGGAAAATAGCTAAGTGGAAGGTAGATTGTTGTTGAGAAAAACTTAAGATACAACTCTAAGATACCACTCTCTCAGATTGGCCAAAATGACAGTAAAACATAGTAATAAATGTAGGAGGTGATGGGAGAAATCTGGGATACTAATACATTGTTGGTGGAATTGCAAAATTATCCAACCATTCTGGAGAGTAATTTGGAACAATGCCCAAAGGGCTGTAAAACTGTTCATATGCTTTGACTCAGCCATGTCATTACTGGGTCTGTACAAAGAAAATCATAAAAGAACCCATATGTGTAATATGTACATCCCTTTTTGTTATACCAAAGAGCTGGAAAATGAGTAGCTACCCCTTAATTGGGAAATGACTGAACAAATGATATATGAAGATAATGGATTTTATTGTTTTATAAAAATTATAAGCAAGCTGAGTTTAAAAAAAAAAAAACCTGTAAGATTTGCATAAACTGATGCTGAGCAAAACAACCAGAATTAGGAAGACATACATAGTTACAGCAAGAATGTGCAGTAATCTATTGCGAAAGACTTGATTCCCTTGGTTCAATGACCCAAAGCAGTCCCAATAGATCTTGGACAGAAAATGCCATCTGCATTCAGAAAAAAGAACTCAGAGTCTGAATGTAAATCAACACTTACTATTTTAATATTTTTATCTCTCCCATCATTTTTCCCTTTTGATCTGATTTTTCTCTCCCAACATGATTCATAAACAATGTATATTAAAAATAAATTAATTTCCTAGAATAAAAGAGAAAGATTTGAGATCTGGGGAAGACTATTCTAATAGCCTAGCTAAAAGATAATTACTTGAATAAAAACAGTGTCATGTGAGTAAAGAGAAGACATATATAAGAGATGCTATAGAGAAATTATAGAAATCAATAATTAATTGGAGATGTGGAATGGGCTAGAGAGATGGATTGATTATTCTATAGAGGTTTTCAACATGGGTGACTAGAAGCATGATGATATCCTCCCTATAAAAATAATGTTAGGAATTTAGGGAAAGACAGTTAATTCTATTTTATACATGTTGAGTGTAAGATGTCTATGGAACATCTACTACAAAATGTGGAATTGGTTGTTCCTAACATAGAGACAATGCTCAGGGGAGAAACTAAGACTCAATTCAAAGATATAGGAACCATCTGTATAGAGATAAAAATTGAAGTCTTGGGATATAATGCTATCATCAAACCAGATATTACAGAGGAAAAAGCAAATATATCTTATACTTAATGCTTTCTTAGATACATTTGAAACTAGTGTAAGATCTTGGATTATTTACCACTGAACTGATATTAAATATAAATATTTTATTGACTTTATTCCAGTAAACATTTGGAATAGGGGGAGGAGTGGACTTCATAGAATTTAACAGAAATATAAAATAAACAACTACATGTTTGTTATCTATGCAATTCTTTCAATGATTTGTACTCAATTGCTACAAACAGATACTCAAAATATATGCAGATGATGAAATGAAAGAGAATTATTAAATTTTTAAATCTTCAGAGAAATGATTTTTAAAAAATAACCATAATGTTTCCCTCAGAAAATGGATAGTTAGTGAAGAAGAATATTGAGTAAAGAGTGTATAGAGCCAGATAGGAGCGGTAAAATGGCATAATATAAACATTCTTCCCTTAGTTTTACAATAAAATCATAAAGAACAAAGCAGAATTTCCTCAAAAAGACACAAACTATTTGAGATGGGGAAAATAAGTAACTTATCACACACACACACACACACACACACTTATTAGAAGGCTTTAATATGCTAAGAAGTTCTCTCTATGGGACCCAGTAATATTCTAAATAAATATGAATTTACAAAAACATCTATAGTCCTCCAAACTTTCAATATAAGGAATAGATAGTTTGAAACTTCTGCTCTTTTCCCTCAGTCATTACATGAGGCAGCTAGTGGCAAAATAGATAGAATTTTGGAACTGGCATTAGGAATATTTGAGTTCTAATTCAACCTGAAACATTTAATAGCTATAATTACATATATATATATCAGTTGTCTAACTTTGCATAAGGATCTTCGAGCACAAAATGAAGCTAATAATAACACCTACATCTAAGATTTGTTAGGATATCATAAATAGGATGATATTTAAAAGGTATTTTGTAAACTTTCAAATATTTTATAAATACTAGGTGCTACTATTAATAGTAACCTGCCAATTTAATACTAAAAGTCTTATTTATAAAATGCTAAAATTAAGACACTAAGACTATTTTTCCATCTTTGTTTATACCTTACCTATGTTCTTGGAAAGATCTTTATTGCTGTCAGTTCTAGCATATATTTGTTCTACTCTAGATTTGGTCCACTTTAGATTTTTTAGATTTAGATTTAAACACTTTCGATTGAAGGTATAGCTAACAGATGCTTATACAGAATTACTTGTAGAGAAAGATAGCTAACAGATGCTTATACAGAATTACTTGTAGAGAAGGAGACAAGTTCTGAGTATTACTCCTCTTCTCCCAGTTAGCACTAGATCAATAATGACTGAGTCCACTTGCAATCCTATATCCTTTCCAAACATAAAAAGTAGTTTTTGTTCTCTACCCTACATAATAAATTCCAGTTGCGCCCATAGTCTCTAAGATCATATAACTATCCTGTTGTTTGACTTTTAAAATCCTTAAGTACTTGATCTCCATTTGCTTTTCTAACCTTAGCATTTACTTCTCTTCATCCATATTTCTGTCCATTCAAAAATGTCCTCTTTGCTATTTCTCATACGTTACAATCTGTTTGTCTTTTCTGTATTGTCTTTATATTGGCTGTCCAATAAAACTCTAAAATGCTTTCCTACTCACCTGAGTAGGAGTAAGAGTTCACCTGAACTTTTAAAATTCTTAGTTTTCTTTAAGGCTTATATCAAGGGTTACTTCATAAATGAAATCATTTTCAATTCCCTCTCCTCCTTCCCCATAGCTATTAGTGCCTCAATCCAATCCTGTACCCATTTTGTATAAATCTTTAAATATCAATAGTGTTTGTCAAGAATTGAGTAAGCCCCCTAAGGATAAAGACCGGCTCACTATTAACTGCATTTTCAGATGCTGGCATATATGAATATCCGTTTATTCATTTATTGACCTGCCCAGAGTACCCTCTTCAGTATATTTCTAGAGTCTTGCTTATATAAATGATTGTTTTACAACTAAGAAGGGACTCATGCAATTTGGAACTATGATCAACAAGTTATCAAACTGTGCATACCCTTTGATCCCGCAGTGCTATTACTGGGCTTATATCCCAAAGAGATGTTAAAGAAGGGAAAGGGACCTGTATGTGCCAAAATGTTTGTGGCAGCCCTGTTTGTAGTGGCTAGAAGCTGGAAATTGAATGGATGCCCATCAGTTGGAGAATGGTTGGGTAAATTGTGGTATATGAATGCTATGGAATATTATTGTTCTGTAAGAAATGACCAGCAGGATGAATACAGAGAGGCTTGGAGAGACTTACATGAACTGATGCTAAGTGAAATGAGAAGAACCAGGAGATCATTATATACTTCAGCAACAATATTGTATGAGGATATTATTCTGAAGGAAGTGGATTTCTTCAAACAAAGAGATCTAACTCAGTTTGAATTGATCAATGACGGACAAAAATAGCTACACCCAGAGAAAGAACACTGGGAAATGAATGTAAACTATTTGCATTTTTGTTTTTCTTCCCGGGTTATTTTTACCTTCTTAATCCAATCCTTCCTGTGCAACAAGAGAACTGTTCAGTACTGTACACATATATTGTATCTAGGATATACTGTAACCTATTTAACATGTATAGGACTGCTTGCCATCTGAGGGAAGTGGTGGAGGGAGGGAGGGAAGGAGGGGAAAAATTGGAACAGAAGTGAGTGCAAGGGATAATGTTGTAAAAAATTACCCTGGCATGGGTTCTGTTGATAAAAAGTTACATAAAAAAAAAAAGAAGGGGCTCATGTATATGAGAAAGTGTGGGAGACCATGAAGAAAAACCTTCATGCTTAAGAAACATATATTCTCTGGTGCACAAGGAAAAATTTGGTTCTGTGAAATGTCTTTATTCAATCTGAATTGATGAAAGTCCAAATGTAGATTAAAATTTCCTGTTTGGATATAATCCTGAATTGCATGAAGCCTTATTATGGATGATGAAAGTGATCTTCTGTCTGGAAATGGCAAGAAAATAAATCTCTGTTTCATGATTAGGTTTCATATTGACTTAACTGCTCTCTGGTAGGTAACCTGAGACTTTAAGCTTATTTTTAAACTAAAAACCTATGTGACAATCATTTCTTCTTCCTTTTACAATTCATAATTCAGGGAAGATATTAATAACTGAACTTTTAAAAAGCAAAGTGAAAGTCTTTCTAAACTGTGCTAGTTTATCTTCAAGCTAAAAATATAATATATTTTCTCTATTGCAATATTGGGCCAAAATGGAAATTTCCACATATGTACTTTTATTTGAAAGTGTTATAACTCTTGACACCTTTTAAAATGTGAGAAAGTCATAGTAATCAGTGGGTTATTGAGATGTTTCAATAAATGCTAATGTCATCAATGTCATTTTGTCCAGACAAAAGAAATGAGATTGACTCTTTCCCCTGAAGGATAGGGAGTATATGTCTAATGCATTCAATCAATGACTCAATGTTATGGTTTTTCATAATTATTTTTTCCATCATAACACTTACGGGTATCAAATGGTTTGACTTTCCAGTACTATATTTGCACTTAGCAAAAATGATGTTTCATTGCTTCATTAGAGCCAAGGGTTTCCTGTAGAGGATGCCCCTATTTTCAAATGCTCCAGTTTTCAGAAGTTATCCTGTTGTTTGTATCAAGTCCCAGAAAACTACAGGATTTTCTCAATGTGTTCAATGTTCATTTAAATCATATAATAAATCATTATTTATTAATTACCAATTATTTTCCAGGAATAAAAACCACAATACTAAAACAATTTGCACTTTGTGGAAGTCTGCCAGGATGAGACTACATACTCATATAAATATACAAGGGCATCCTTATATATGTACACATATATGTATGTGTGTACATATATAAGGACACATATATGTATGTGTGTGTGTATATATATATATATGCATACAAAATACATTTGTCAGACCAGATTGCATTGCCATGGAGAATACTATTTGAGGAAATTTACTATAACTAGTGAGAGTGATACCTACTTTTTAACAGAATTCAAATGGCTTAAGATAATAAGCAATTATATGATTTCACAAGGGTTACATTAACGTGTGTGTGTGTGTGTGTGTTTGTGTGTGTGAACTGGAATATGGCCTGGAATATGAAGTTCCAGAGGGCAAAGGAAATTGAACTGCAGGCAAGAAATCAATTATTTGGCAAAATTAAATATTATCTTTCAAGGAAAAAGTTGGATAATCAATGTAATTTGGTATTTTTATCTATTTTTGATGAAAAGACCAGAGCTGAACAAAAAGTTAGATTTTCAAATAAAAAACTCAAGAGAAGTATAAAAAGGTGAAAGAAAACAAAAACAACCCCTATATTTTAAAGGTTAAAATGTTTACATCAAAATACAAGAAGATAATAGGTTTAAATCTTATATCTGTTAAGGTTATACTTAGGTCTTCAGGGGACAGAGCCAAGATGGTGGAGCAGGCACACACGACTCTCTAAGCTCCTCTCATTCCCCTCATAACCAACTATTTAATGCAGCCTCAAAAATAGCTCTTCACTGCTTATTCATGAAGATAAGAAGCACTACAACTTACCAGCCGATCTGGAAGATTGCCAGGAAAGGTTTGTCTTGAGGGGCCAGGAACAGACTAGCACAGGCAGCAAGAGGCTAGCTTCCTGAGCAGAACAGGGGCGGGGGTGATCTCTGTGGCTAGAGAAGTTATAGGGACCACTCTTTTAAGGTTTTTAATAGTCTCCTCTAGGAGAGCCTTTTGTATTGTGGACCAATAATAGTCTGGAGACTGTCTGCTATTAGTTTCTTCAGGGTTGAAAAGCTGTTCTCTTTCTGTATAGAAACAATCAATCATTCTTTTGATTTTTTTACTCATTTTGTTAAAGCCTGTAGGGTGTGCCTTCAGAGCCAGGAGGTTACCAGCTTCCTCTGCAGAGCAGTGAAAGGTGTATGGATGGGTAGCTGTCCTGCCACCCGGCTACAAAAAGTAGTGAGGTACAGGAGTGCTCTGGGAAAGAGTTCCCCACCCGAGAGGAACTCAGGCCTGCAGGACCAGGCTGGGAAAGTGCCCTTCAAAGAACCCCTGCTGTGTGAGATAACGACTGCCCTGGGGCTGGACACTTAGCAGTGAGAGTTTCACTTCCCAAGCCAAACCCTGCCCTGGGGCTGTGGGTATTAGTAGCTGAGCAGTGAATAGATTTACAGGGACAGGAAGTGTCTGCCAGGGAAGCACAGTCAGTTGGGGAGGTTCTATTGCCCCAGGCCGAGCCCCCCACACTGACGATTAGAGGCTACCCAGACTGTGCCCCCTTGCCATGCAGATTTGTAACTGCCCCCGCAAAAGCCCCAAACTGCAGGACGTGGCCGCAGGGCTGCGGTAAAGTCTGCCTGAGTCACTTCCGGGTTTGAGGGGTTACAGCCAGATCTTGTTAGGTTCTGGCGTTTTTTTAGAGGACCCTCTGTTTTAGGCTTTAATTTCTCTGCCAGTTTACTGCTTTGTAATGAAAGCAAAGCAGTTAGCCTATAGCAGAGTGGTCCCTATAACTTCTCTAGCCACAGAGATCACCCCCGCCCCTGGTCTGCTCAGGACACTAGCCTCTCACTGCCTATGCAGTCGTATGTGCCTGCTCCACCATCTTCCCAAATTCCTTTTATGACACAGGTGATTTTTGTTATATTAGCTTGGCCTATTCATGAGCACTTGATATTCTTCCAGTTGTTAAGATATAACTTTCTTTTCTAAAGTTTTCTAATTCTGTTCCTAACTTTGTCTTGGCAGATAGACTCCCAAATATATATTTTATTATTTATAGTTTTTTAATTAATTTTTTTATTAAAAAAAAAACAATAATAATAATAAATAAAATAAAAATAAAATTTAAAAATATTGTCCTTTAAAAAAGACAATAATTTATTTTTCAACTCAAATATTAAATCTAATTTTATTATTATTTATTATAAAAATGACAATTCTATCTAAAATAATCTACTTATCCAGTGTCACACTAATCAAACTCCCATGAAATTATTTTATAGAATTGTATGGAACTAGAAAAAAAAAGAACAATAGAACTAAAAAAAAAAAAAAACTATAGAACTAGAAAAAATAACAACAAAGTTCATCTGGAAGAACAAAAGGTCAAGAATTTCAAGACATTAATGAGAAAAATGCAAATAAAGATTGCCTAGTTGTACCCGGACTAAAACTATATTATAAAGTAGTGATCATCAAAATCATTTGGTACTGGTTGAGAAATATTGTAATTGATAATGGAATAGGCTAGGTTCACAAGACAAAATAGTCAATGTCTATTCAATTACATGTTAATGTATCTAGTGTTTAATAAACCCATAGACCCTAGCTTCTGAAATAAGTACTCACTATTTGACAAAAAGTATTGGAAATATTGGAAATTAGTATGGCAGAAACTAGGCATTGACCCACACTTAACAAAATGGGTTCATGATTTAGACATAGAGAGTGATACTATAAGCAAATTTAAAAAGAAAAAAACAAACAAACAAAGAATGGTCTATCTCTCACACCTGAGGAGAAGGAAGGGATGTATGGCCTAAGAAGGAACTAGAATACAGTATGAAGTGAAAAATGAATAATTTTGATTATATTAAATCAAAAAACTTTTTGAACAAATAAAACCAGTCAAGTTTAGAAAGGACACCCCAAAATTTGGAAAAATCTTTATATTCTAGAGTTGATAAAGGCCTCATTTCTAAAATATATAGAGAACTGACTCAAATTTATAAGAATTCAAGTCATTCTCCAGTTGATAAATGGTCAAAGGATATGAACAGACAATTTTCAGGTGAAGAAATTGAAATTATTTCTAATCATATGAAAATCACTATTGATCAGAGAAATGCAAATTAAAAGAAGGCTGAGATACCACTAAACACCTCTCAGATTGGTTAAAATAACACGAAAAGATAATGACGACTGTTGAAGGGAATATGAGCAAACTGGGACACAAATTTATTGTTAGAGTTGTGAATTGATCCAATTATTCTGGAGAGTAATTTGGAATTATACTCATAGGACTATCAAACTGTGCCTACTCTTAGATCCAGCAATGTCTCTAATGGAACAGTATCAAAAAAGTTCATACAAAAGAGTTTTGTACATGTAAAAAAAAAAATTACCAGTCCTTTTTGTAGTAGCAATTGGAAACTGAGTGGATGCCCATCAGTTGGGGAATAGCTGAATATGTTAAGGTATATGAATGTCATGGAATATTATTGTTCTATAAGAAATGATCAGCAGGATGATTTCAGAAAGTATTGGAGAAAATTACAGGACTTGATACTAAGTGAAGTGAGGAGAACCAAGAGAACATTGTACACAGCTACAAGAATATTATTGATGATCAATGCTGAAGGAATTGACTCTGTTCAACAATGAAGAAATTCAGACCAATTTCAATAGACTTTTGATTTTTAGAGCCATTTGTATACATAAAGGTGACTGAATGTGGATTGCACCATAGTATTTTCACCTTTTTTGTTGTTTGCTTGATTTTTTTTGTTGCTCATTTTTTTTCCACTTTTAATCTGATTCTTGTCCAGCATGATAAACGTAGAAATATGTATAGAAGAATTGTACATGTTTAACAAATATGGGATTTCTATGGGAAAGGGGTAGAGGAAGGAATGGAGAAAAAAATTGTTACACAAAGTTTTTCAAGGATGAATTTTTAAAACAATTATTTGCATATATTTTAAAAATAAAATATATTATTTTGTAAAAGTAATATATTGCTCAAATTGCCATTATTCATTTTGTTCAATCATCTGTCTATGATTTAATTTGAGGTTTCCTTGGCAAAAATACTGTAATGATTTTATATATTCTTCTCCAATGCATTTTATAAATGAGAAAATAGAAACAGAGTTCTGATGTACTCAGGGTCATACAGCTAATGTATGAAACAAGATTTAAATTCAAGATGATGCATTTTATAATCTATCCACTGTAACAAGTAGCTACTGGAATTATTATACCTTGTTAAATATGCTTTTGAGTTATTCTACTTTTTTAAAAAGCTTCACATTTCATGAGCTAGTGTTGATTTATTAAAAATAACTGGATCATTTTTATGAATTTTTTTAGTATTTTCAGTAATCCTAAAATGTCCCTGGATATAGAATTACAAATGTAATATAAATGTTCTTTAAGAGTTTGCATACAAGTAGAAATCATGGAAAATAATTTTAAAAAATATTCTTCCTTTCATGTTAAAAGAATCCTTGACTATTAATAATGGGAATGCACAAACACATACATGATTGCCTGAATATGTGTGTGAGTGTGTGTGTGTGTATACTTCCTCTGCTTTTGGATGAAAGGGCAGAACAAAATAGAAAAGAAAAGACAGGGATTCCCCTGAGTTCCTCCCCCCGTATCCCTTTAAATGTCTCTGAATATTGACTCAAAGCAAATTCTATCATGGAAGAACTCACAAAAACAGAATCAAACAATTTTTCCAATCTAAGACAAGAAATACCAAAACACCACAGCTTGCAGTCACAGGAAAGCTATAGCCCTGCTCACATTTTCAGGTTAAAAAAGAGTCTTGTGTTCATCCAAAGAGTAGAGTACAATAAAGAAGAGAATATAAATACCTCTTTCTATATTATAATCACACTAGAAGAATATAAAATTCATGGATCTTCAGAATTATTTCTGAAATACAATTGCACAAAAAACCTGAATCTTAGGACAGTATGTTTCCATTCCAGAAGCATATTTACACTTTAGAATAGAGTTTAAAATATAGAAATAGACTGACAAGTGAGCAAAAGCTGAAAAAAAATCCTGATCATAGAAAGTTACTGTGGGACAAGAAAAATAAAAGCACTAACTCAGAAAAACATAACAAAGTCAAAACTTTTACAATCAAAGATTGTCTTTGTATGTGTGTGTGTGTGTGTCTGAGAGAGAGAGAGAGAGAGAGAGAGAGAGAGAGAGAGAGAGAGAGAGAGAGAGAGAAGGAAGAGAGAGGAAAGGATGAAGAGAATTGGTCTTAGGTCATAGAAGACTAAAAAAGATTTTCTAAAATGAAATTAGAAATGTAGAGGAAAATTTGGTAGAGGTATGAGGATGAGGTGATACAATCATGGAAACAGAGTCAAAAGGAGGAGTCTGGAAAAATGGTGAAGTAGATAAGAAAATTCGAAGCTCTCTAGTTTTCCCCCACAAACAGAAAAAAATTGTTCCTCAAGCAGAAAAAAAAAAAAAAAAAGATTGGTGAAAACCAAACAAGACTTGGACTACAACAGAGGTTTTCCTAAAACAACCCAGGAAGACTGGAAGAAAGACTCCAGAACCAAGATTTATTTACTGTGAAATGTAAATACCTTCAGGCTAATTCAGCAGAAACAGCAAGAAGAAAGCTCTGGGCCTAGCTGTGTTTATAGGGAGCCAGCCTGAACCACTGGAACTTTCCTGTCCCAGACACTGTGGGGAGCTGAGTGTCTGAGTCAAAAAAGTTTGAGGGAATCTCTGCTGATAAGAAATACTAGAACCATCTGTGGTGCTGAGATACTACTGGGGGTGAGAAGGATGCAGCCTACTCAGTGAGTTCAGAAGTAGCGGGGCAAAAACTGCTGGTTGTGGGTACTTCCAGGAAGATGGAGTTCCTGGCATTGGGATCCAAGCCAGAGAGGAGAACTAAAGTGAGAAAGTGAGGCCAGAGGCACTATCCAGCCACTCCAGGTGGTTATTCTAATAAGTTCTCATTAAAAAAAAAAATAAGCAGGCAAAGAAAGAACCCAACGAAATCTATCTGTCAAGGGAAAGTCAGGAACTATATGAGCAAAACACAAATAAAGTCAGGTCTAAGCAATTAGAAAAAAATATTAGGTGCTTTTGAATAGGTCAAGTGAATATAATAAAGATGATAATACTCCCTAAACTAATGTATTTATTTAGTGCTATACCAATCAAAGTCCTAAGAAACTATTTTACAGACCTAGAAAAAAATAACAACAAAATTAATCTGGAAGAACAAAAGGTCAAGAATTTCAAGGGAATTAATGAAAAAAAAAAGCAAATGAAGATGGCCTAGCTCTGTCAGATCTAAACCTATATTATAAAGCAGCAGTCACCATAACCATTTGGTACTGGCTAAGAAATAGAGTAGTCAATCAGCAGAATAGGTTAGCTTCACAGGACAAAACAGTCAATAACTATAACAATCTAATATTTGACAAACCTAAAAGCCCCGGATTTTGAGATAAAAATTCACTATTTGACAAAAACTGCTTGAAAACTTGAAAACCAGTATGGCACAAAAAGGGCATTGAGCCACACAACACCATATACCAAGATAAGGTTCATGATCTAGACATAAAGAATATTATAAACAAGTTAGAAGAACATAGCATAGTTTACCTCTCAGATCTGTGGAGGAGGAAGGAATTTGTGATCATATAAGACTAGATATCATTATTGATCACAGAATAGATAATTTTGATTATATTATATTAAAAGTTTTTGTACAAACAAAACTAATGCAGACAAGATTAGAAGAGAAGAAATGAATTAGGAAAACATTTTTACATTCACAGGTTCTGATAAGGTCTCATTTCTAAAATATATAGAGAATTGATTCAAATTTGTAAGGACTCAAGCCATTCATCAATTGATAAGTGGTCAAAGATTATGAATAGACCATTTTCAGATGAAGAAACAATTTCTAGTCATATGCAAAGACATTCCAAATCACTATTGATCAGAGAAATTTAAATTAAGATAACTGAGATACCACTATACACCTCTCAGATTGGCTAAGATGACAGGAAAAGATAACGCCATATGTTGGAGGGGATGTGGGAAAACTGGGACACTGATACATTGTTGGCTGAATTGTGAATGGATCCAAACATTCTGGAGAGCTATTTGAAACTATACTCAAAAAGTTGTCAAACTGGGCATACCCTTTGATCCAGCAGTGTTATTACTGGACCTGTATCCCAAAGAGATCTTAAAGAAGGGAAAGAGATCTACATGTGCAAAAATGTTTGCAGTACCCCTTTTTGTAGTGTCCAGAAACTGGAAACTGAGTGGATGCCCATCAATTGGAGAATGGTTGAATAAATTGTGGTATATGAATGTTGTGGAATATTATTGTCATGTAAAAAATGATGATTTCAGAGAGACCTGAAGAGACCTACATGAACTGATGTTAAGTGAAATGAGCAGAACCAGGATATCATTATACACACAACAACAATACTATATGATAATCAATTCTTATGGATGTGGCTTTCTTCAACAATGACATGATTCAAAATTGTTCCAATTGTTCAGTAATGAAGAGAACCATCTACACCAGACAGAGAATTATGTGGAACAGAGTGTGGACTACAACATAGCATTCTCACTCTCTCTATGGTTATTTGCTTGCATTTTGTTTTCTTTCTCAGTTTTCTTTTCCTTCTTGATTGGATTTTTCTTGTAAACAAGATAACTGTATAACTATGTATACATATATTAGATTTAACATATATTTTAACATTAACATATACTGGATTATCTGCCAGCTAGGGGAGGGGATGGGAGGAAGGAAGCTTAAATTTATAAGGAAAATTTCCTTATAAAATTTAAAATTTCAAAAAACCCATTTTTATCAATTAATCTTGTCATATCCAGCCGTTGTAACCCCCTGTTTGGAACAGAAGGCTTCACAAAGTTTAATGTTGAAAAATTAACCATACATATGCTTTGTAAATAAAAAGCTTTAATAAAAATTTAAAAAAATAAAAAGAAAGGACACAATCACAAAAAGTTATTATGGGAATAGGGAAGACCAGTATTCATCTTCAGAGGACACTGAAGTTTTTTTTTTTTTTTTTAAGTCTCTTCTTCCCCAAAGAACACCATGAAATTGCTGTCTTCACAGAAAGAAATTATAAAAGAAATCAAAAATATGCTTTATAATCAAATGAGAGAGATAGAAGAGAAACTACAAAAAAAAGAAAGAACCCTCCAAGAAAAACAGGAAGATTATGAAAAGAAAGTCAATCTACTGCAAAAGGAAATCCAAAGTCCATAAAAGAAAATGATTTTTTGAAAATTATAATTGAGCAAGAGGAAGCTAATGAAGCTACAATACATGAAATGGCAAAAATACATAAAGAATTTTTTTTAAATTGAAGAAAATATGAAGCATCTTATAAGAAAAACAATAGATTTAGAGAACATATCAAAAAGAGGAAACATAAGAATATGAAAGCTATGACCAAAAAACTAATCTTGACACAATAATATAAGAAATAACCAAAGAAAATAGTCCTAAAGTGATAGAAAGTAGAAAAGTAGAAGTAGAAAAAATCCCCTGATCACTCTCAAAGAAATCCTAAAAGAAAAACATATAAGAACATTATTGCTAAATATCAAAGATAAAATTTTCAAGCAAACAACAAAAACAGCAAAACTGTTTAAATATGCTGAAACTACAATTAGAATGGCACAGCAGCTAATGTAAAAAAACACAGGCCCTGGAATATTATATATCAATATTCAAAATAACTCAATAGATGCAGAAAAAACAGTTGAAAAATCCAACACCCATTCCTATTAAAAAACACTAGAGCATATAGAGAATAAATGGATTTTTCCTTAAAATGATCAGTAGCATCTATTTAAAATCATCAGCAAGCATCAGATGTAATAGGGACAAACTAGAATCATTCCCAATAAGATCAGGAGTGAATCATGTCTGCCCACTATCACCATTACTATTCAGTATTGTATTAAAAATGTTAGTCTTGGCGGGAAAAGACATTAAAGGAATTACAGTAGTTCATAAAGAAGCCAGATTATCACTCTTTGCACATGATGTGATGATATACTTAAATAACTCTAGAGAATCAATTAAAAAACTACTATAAACAATTAACAACTTTAGCAAAGTTTCAGGATCCAAAATAAATCCACATAAATCATCAGCATTTTTATACATCAATAACTGTAATGTTCTGGTTGGTTTTCTGCAGGTCTTTGGACCAGCCTTCCTTTCAGCTGAGTAATCACCACGAGAATATCCAGAGATATAGACCAAATTCTTTATTGTCTCCTTCACAATCTTTCTCCTTGCTTGGGGCCTTGCTAGCTTTCAGGAGGCCCTTCAGAAGTGCCTTGTTCTCAGTGGAGGAAGCAGGATGATAGGCCAGCCAGCTCCAACCTTTAGTCCTCTGTCTTCTCTGAGTCTGTCTCCAAGTCTGTTCCATCCCTGCTCTAGGTCTGACTCTCACCTCTTAAATGCTCTATTACAACTAAATCTATTCATCATACTGAGTATAAGCCAATCATTATATCACTAGGAAACCATTATTTGTTGTAAGATTAAATCAATCATATTGAACTAGAGAATTCATATGTTAAACTAGATAACCACTGTATTATCAATTTCCCTGAGCTAACACCTTCTAAAAATCCTTGTTTCAAGTAAAGAGTTCTGCCCCATTATATCTCCCAGTTTCTTTTGTTTTAGAACACAGATGGTCACACCTTCCCTGATTTCTCAGGGAGGTGAGCACTGCAAAAAGGAGGTGATCACACCCTCCCTAACTTCTCAGAAAAGAGGGAGTAAACACCCTAAAAGGATGTGATCATGCTCTCCATGATTTCTAAGAAAGGGAGATGAAAACACCAAAAGGAAATGGGGAGTCAAACAAGATTTGCATGTTTCTGAGGGGTTTCACTTGAAACAGATAAACATAAATCCATCAACATGGGAGGTATTAGACAAGCACAAACTAACACATGCTAGTAGTGATGTAACAAACAACATGAATCAACATGAGGAATTATACCTATCCATAAGTCCTAAAAATAGTCCAAAACCAATCTATTGTCCATTACTTCATGTGTCAGGAATCCAATGATTCCTGCAGATTTTGAAGTCCTATATCAGTCTTATCAGGTCTCAGGGAATCCAATGATTCCTGACCGTCTCTCTCTAATGGACAATGCAAATATGGCTCATTGGCACTCATCTGATTCCTTCGCCATCTGTAGAAATACAAGCCAACTCTCTCCCCAAAGCAGTTAACCTATCTGGCCCCTTTCATTTACTACCTTCTGGATCTCTCCATCTCACCTGACAATTATGTTGGAGCTGCTTGAACTGAACACTGCTCTTCAGTCAGGTTAAAAAGTCTGTATTCTTCCCTACTGTAATCCCTTCCTCCCATTGGATTGCTTTTTGGCTAATTAATCATATCAGGGCACTGAACTTCTAAAGACTCTCTGAGTGTAACCTCGGCTGCCATCATGCCCCTTGTTTTTTGTTTGAGGTCTTGGCTCTGGGCCCTGCTACTCGTTTCCCTGGGTCAATCTACATTCTGAGCAAAGGGTTCATTTGGACCTTGCTCTGTTTTCGTGAAGGCTTCCCCTCTATCTTCTCTTCCTGGGAGGGTGCCCCATGCTTTGATACCACCAGTAGCAATTTGCTCATATGCTTTCAAGGATCTGTGCTAAAGTGTCTGCATATTGGCCTTTACCTGCTAGTTGGTCAAAGGTGACTTGTATCTTAACTCTAGTTTGCCTATTTCATTAGGCTGGTATCCTGCATAGTTCACTATACTCCTAAAGCCACAACAAGTTTTGTCCAGGTTCTTATAATCTTGCTATAGATTTCCAGTCACGTGGGGTTAAAATTTCATAAGCCAAATTCTCTAATATCATCTTAACATAAGAAAATGTAGCCCATAAAGAGTGCAAGCCTTTTTCAATTCTTTGATAATTTACAGATCAAAAGGAGTGTATTTTTTCCTTTCTTGACCTGCTGAGTCAAACTCTTGAATAACAGGATATGCATTTATTTTTAAATCAGATATATCTTGTCCTTTTTTAGCTTTAACTAATGCCTTTTGTAATTTTGTCATAGCAGGTGAACAAAGCTCCTGCATGGATGGTGCTGAAGATGTCGCTGACCCTTCCCCTCATCCTTCCCTTCTTCTTCCACCCAAGAAGGGTTAATTGAGGGAGATAGGTCAGGGGATGGAGAATGCCCTAATGACTTCTGTTGTGAAGCACCATTTTCCTTGATTTCATCAGCATTATACTTAACTCTTTTCTTGTCTAATTCTTCATCCTTTTCAACTGTTTTATCAGTATCCTCCTCATGCTTTTTCTACTTTTTCCTAATTCTTATACTTATGTAATTCCTTAAAGCTAATTGTATTAAGTTATATGTATAGAATGTTTCTTTGGGAATGAATCAGGATCATTATCATTGTAATATTCTATTAATTACTCTCCTACTAGTTTCCACTTATCTGGCTCTAATTCTTCTTCCTTAGAGAACCAAAGAGATGTGTATTTTAATGTTTCTAAAATTCTAATGATCTGCTCTCAAGTTACAATCAAACCTTGTTTTTTTTTAATAACTTAACTATGCTTTCTTCACACTTTCCTTGAGGTGGAGAAGGCTGTTTTCCAAACATTTGTCCCATTTCAGCTGAAACACTAGTTTAGCCCTTAATAAAGTTTCCTTCTTGTCTATTTTTGTACTTATCTTAATTTCTGGGTCATGGAGACTTTTCCACAGAAGCTCAGGATCATGTCAGTATGGATTGCTGAATGTAAATCTTTAGCCCCATGTTGGGTGGCACAATATACTGTTCTGGTTGGTTTTCTGGAGGTCTTAGGACCAGCTTTCGTTTCAACTGAGTAATCACAACGAGAATATTCAGAGATAAATACCAAATTCTTTATTGTCTCCTCCACAGACTGTTTCCTTGCTTGCTTTCTGGAGGCCTTTCAGATAGGTCTTAGTCTCAGGGAAACAGAATGACAGGCCTGCCAGCTCCAGCCTCCAGTCCACTGATTTCTCCAAGTCTGTCTCCAAGTCTGTTCAATCCTCCCTCTGAGGGTGGGGGGAATCTGATCCCTCTCTGACCTCTTAAATACTGTATTACAACTAAATCCATTCAACATACTGAGTATAAGCCAATCAATATATCACTAGGAAACCATTATTCGTTGTAAAATTAAATCAATCATACTGAACTAGAGAACTATTAATCACCATGCTAAACTATATAATCATTGTCTTAACAATTTCAGTTAACACCTTCTAAGAATCCTTATTTCAAGTACAGAGTTCTGGCCCATTACAACTAACAAAATCCAACAGCAACAGAAACAAAGAGAAATTCCATTTAAAATAACTGTCAATAGTATAAAATATTTGGGAATCTATCTTCCAAGGGAAAATTAGGAACTATGTGAATAAAACTACAAAACACTTTCCACACAAATAAAGTCAGATCTAAACAATTGGAAAAATATCAAGTGCTTTTGGATAGGTTGAGCAAATATAATAAAGATGACAATACTACCTTAACTAATCTATTTATTTAGTGCTATATCAATCAGACTCCCAAGAAACTATTTTAATGATCTAGAAAAAAAATAACAATAAAATTCATCTGGAAAAACAAAAGGTCAAGAATTTCAAGAGATTTAGTGAAAAAAAAAAGCAAATGAAGGTGAACTAGCTGTACTAGATATAAAACTATATAAGAAAGAGCTGGTCATCAAAACCATTTGGTAATGGCTAAGAAATAGGATAGTTGATCGGTGGAATATGTTAGGCTCAGAGAACCAAATACTCAATGACTATAGCAATCTAGTGTTTCACAAACCCAAAGAACCCAGCTTTTGGAATAAGAATTCACTATTTAACAAAAATTGCTGGTAAAATTGGAAATTAGTATGGCAGAAACTGAGCATTGAGCCATATTTAACACCATATACCAAGATAAGATCAAAATGGGTTCATGATCTAGACATAAAAAATGATATCATAAACAAATTAGAACAAAGAATAGTTTATCTCTCAAATCTGTGGGGAAGGAAGGAATTTGTGACCAAAAAGAACTAGAGATAATTATCAATCACAAAATAAATAATTTTGATTATATTAAGTTAAAAAGTTTTTCTACAAAAAACTAATACAGACAAGATTAGAAGGAAGCAATAACTTGGAAAAACATTTTCATAGTTAAAGGTTTTGATAAAGGCCTCATTTCTAAAATATACAGAAAATTGATTCAAATTTATAAGAATACAAGCCATTCTCCAATTGATAAATGGTCAAAGGATATGGAGAGATAATTTTCTGATGAAGAATATGAAACTATTTCTAGTCATATGAAAAGTTCCTCTAAAACACTATTGATCCGAGAAATGCAAATTAAGACAACTCTGAGATTTCACCACACACCTCACAGAATGGCTAAGATGACAGTAAAAGATAATGATGAATGTTGGAGGGGATGTGGGAAAGCTGGGACACTGCTACATTGTTGTTGGAATTGTGAAAGAATCCAGCCGTTCTGGAGGGCAGTTTGAAACTGTGCTCAAAGAGTTATGAAATTGTGCATACCCTTTGACGCAGCAGTGTTTCTACTGGGCTTATACCCCAAAAAGATCTTAAAGGAGAGAAAGGGCCCCACATGTGCAAAAATGTTTGTGGCCATCCTTTTTGTAGTGGCAAGAAATTGGAAATTGAGTGGATGCCCATTGATTGGAGGATAGCTGAATAAATTATTGTATATGAATTTTATGGAATATTGTTGTTCTGTAAGAAACAACCAGCAGGATGATTTCAGAGAGGCTTGGAGAGATGTACCTGAATTAAAGCTAAGTGAAAGAAGCAGAACCAGGAGATCATTGTACCGGGCAACAAGAAGATTATACAATGATCAATTCTGAAGGACATAGTTCTTTCAATAATGAGATGATGCAAATCAGTTACATTTATTCAGTGATGAAGAGAGCCATCTACACCCTGAGAGAGAACCATGGGAACAGAGTATGGACCACAACATAGAATCTTCACCTTTTCTGTTGATGTTTGCTTGCATTTTGTTTTCTTTCTCATGTTTTTTTTTTTCCTTCTTTACCTGATTTTTCTTGTGCAGCAAGAAAATTGTATAAATATGTATATATTTATATATAGATATAGATATAGATGTAGATATTGGATTTAACATATATTTTAACATATTTAGCATGTATTAGATGACCAGTCATCTAGGGGAGGAGGTGGAAAGGAAGAGGGAAAAATGTGAAAACAGCAATTTTCACAAGGGTCAATGCTGAAAAAATTACCCATATATATGTTTTATAGATAAAAAGCTTTAATAAAATCTTAAAAAGTAACCTAAAAAATATTGGAATGTCTTGAATTACTGAATCACTGAGAAGAACCAAATGTTTTATAGTTGATCATCATAAAATCTTGCTATTATTATGTTCAATGTATTGTTTGTCTTGTTTTGCTCATCCTCAGTTAATGTAACTCTTTCCAGGTCATTCTAAAATCAGCTTGTCCATCATTTTTATAGAACGATATTCCATTCTTTTCTTTTACTGTAACTTATTCAACAATTCCCTAATTGATGGATATCTCCTCATTTTCCAGTTCTTTGCCACCACAAAAAGAGCTGCTACAAACATTTTTGCACATGTGATTCCTTTTCTCTCCTTTAGGATTTCCTTGAGATACAGTCCCATTAGTGACACTGCTGGATCAAAGGACATCAACAGTGTTATATGCTATGGGCCAGAACTTGAAACAAGGTACTAAGTGGAATTGATGAGACAATGGTTATCTAGTTTAGCATGGTTCAGTATGATTGATGTAATCTTACAATAAATAATGGTTTCCTAGTGATATAATGATTGGTTTCTACTCAGTGTAGAGCATATAAGCTAGGAGCCTTAGTCAGGATTCATTCAGAGAGGTAGAGATGCAGAGGCAGAAACTTAAGGCAGGAGCTTAAGCTCTCAGAACCAAGGGGAGAAATTCAATTAGATCTTCAATCTTCCTGATGGCTGACTTGGCCTTCTGCACTTCCCCCACTGAGACCAAGACCATAAAGGATTTGGACTTTAACCCCTGGCTATGCTTCTGGTGATTACTGAACTGAAATGAAAGCTGCTTTCAGAGACCCCAAGAAAACCAAAACAGCGAACATTACAGTTATAGCCCTTTGGGTATACTTCCAAATTGCTTTCCAGAATGATTGGATCATTTCACAACTCCACCATCAAAGCATCAGTGTTCCAGTTTTTTAACATACTTTCCAATGTTTATCATTTTATTTTCCTGTCATTTTAGCCAGTCTGAGAGATATGAGGACAGAGTTGTTTTATTTTGCATTTCTCTAATTAAGAGTAATTTAGAGCATGATTTCATATGACTATAAATGGCTTTAATTTCATCATCTGAAAATTGTCATTTTCTGGAAATATTTTAAAATAAAACTCTATAGAGCTTCATGAGGAAAATAATGTCAACCCAAATGTCAAGAAAGCAACAATCATACTCCTCAATTCTTTGTTTCTGATTAAGTTATGAAAACAAAAGGCCACAGTTTTCTGAGTGAGGTTCTGATATACTTATGAAATCCAGTTCATATATGCCTAGGATGTTTCAACAATGGAGTGAAAGTTGTAAAACATATAGGGACAAAAGCTTATACATTCTTTCCTACAAAGAAAAAGAGAAAGGTGAAAAAGCTAAGTATATTGTTATTCTATCCTCAACTTGAAAAATGTTCTCTTATTTCTTACTTGGTATTATTTCAAATTAAAGTTCTTTATCTTGCATTTATCTTGTGTGCTTATGCCATAATTTGGATATAGCCTGAATCCACTCAACAGTGAATATCTCTGTTACCAAACACTCATCCTCATTGTTATAAAGACAGAATTCTCAATATAAACAAATATGCTATATTCAATCTAATCCCTACTTTTTGCTCAAAAATGCTTATTTGAATGAAGGGAAGGAAAAAAAAGGAGGGAAGAAGAGAGGAAGGAAATAAATGAGAGATCAAGAATGAGAGAAAGAAAAGAAGACAAGAAAAAGGAAGGGAGGAAAAATGAGAGAAAGGGGGAAGGAAAAAGAGAAAGAGAAACAAAGAAAAAGAGAGACATAGAGACAGAGAAACAGAGAGAGAATAAGGGATGAAGGAAAACATTTATTAACTGCTTATTATTTTCCAAGAATTATGTTAAGTGGTGGAGATATAAAAATAAAATAGTTTCTTCTCTCATGATAGTCACAATCTAAATGGGAAAACAATCCATGCAGCTGACATGGAAAAAAATAATAATGACCACATATTAGAAGTGATATTTGAAGAAAACTATGCAAATTTATTCAACCACAAAACAGATGGAAATTCCTGGAGATACTACAGGTTGAGCCACATGGTTCATGTTTCACCATTAGTTGGATTAAATGATGTCTGACGTCCCTTCCAAGAATCAGATGCAATAATTTTGTAATTATGTCCTTCTGATAAGACTTTTAAAAACTTTGCTCATTGTGGTAGATCTGGGAAGTCAACATGGTGAGTTTTTTAAATCAAGATAACAAATGAATTAATTTTGTATATGGGGATGGTTGAGTTTGTGTATTTCTTTGTATGTATGTGTGCACATGTGTATTTATGTGTGTGGGTGGGTGGGGAGGCACATGCAGTTCTCAAGCCCTGGTAGTTTTCTTTCTTTCTTCAGGTACTTATTGAGTGTGTGCCTCCAAAAAATGAACTATTTCTTTGAAAAATCCTTTAGGTTTTGTTACTGTTATTTGTTAAATAAAAGGAATTTCAAATGATCAGTTTGAGAAGTAATTGTGTAGTATCAAACACTATTTGTTTTCTGTAATTAATCTTAATTGACAAGATTTATTAATACAAGAAGAAATTGGTAATGCTTGTTCCTTTTATCATATGCCTACAGGTAATTATATTTTAATGTGTTTTTTACTTGAACATTTAAAAAAAAGCATTTTGGGAACATAAAGTAATTTCTAAGGATGGATAAAAACTGGGTAACTTTAAAATTTTAACAGATATCTTAACTGTTTTTCATATATACCAAATATTCTTCCTCTTTATCTTCTCCTGAATTCATTGATTTCTTTCAAGATTCATATGAAATCCTATAATTTTCAAGAGGCCTTTTCTAGGTCTTCTCATATTTACTTTATTTATTTATGCATTATATATGCAATTTACATTGCATTCCACGTTATATTTCTGTCTATGGATATCATACCCACATTTTATATTACATAAGTGTTGACATATTTATCCTCCACCATTAGCTATATGCTAATGTTCAAAGAATGTAAGGCCAGTGTTTTTGTCTCTTTCGAACTCCATATATTAGCATAGTGCTCAAATCATAGTAAATCTTATGCATGCTTGTTGCCTGAGTTCCTGAAATGCTACATTTTCATGGTTTTGTACAGAGCCTGAAAGTTATTTCTTCTCCTAAAAATGAGAAATGTAATCATTTCCTGTAGAATTATCATCATAGTTTCCTTAGATATTTACTGATCATATTCCATAATCTGTTTCAATATTAGCCTGTTTATTGATAACATCAAAGTAACAAAATGAAGAAACCAGGGAGGTGTGAGGAGATAGCTGGATTTCAGCAGGGAAAGGAGAAACAAGGTGAATAATTATGTGTAATTAGGTAGACCTCTCTACTAATTGGATTACTTCTTGGTGAGAAGCTTTTATTTATGTATTAGAATGTGATAATTACCAATTAAAGGTATTTTCCTATCATTAGAATATGTGAGGAAGCCCACTTTAATTGAGTTAAGCCTTTCTGAGAAACTCTGAGAGATCAAGCCTTCAGTGCAGTAATTGAGCATAGCAAATAGGAAGTTTGACACATCAGTTAACTACTAGCATTAGGAATAAGCACTTCCAATTAAAAGTCAAAATATTAAGGTGCTCTCTCTCTCTCTCTCTCTCTCTCTCTCTGTATATATATATATATATATATATGTATATATATATATATATATATACTGCTGTGTGAATATATATATTCCTCCCAACCCTCCAAGAACATATTGAGCATGGGCCACATAAGTCAGAGTAAAAAAAATGTTATTGCACATTGTTTATATTGTCAGATATAATATCTATCTATCTATATATATATGTATATATATATATATATAGAGAGAGAGAGAGAGAGAGAGAGAGGTGTGTGTGTGTGTGTATGTGTGTGTATGTATGTGTGTAGGTATATATAAATGCCTTTCTGATAAGATGTTTAAAAAAAAACATCATTGTAGCAGCTCTATGAACTCAACATGTTGAGTGTTTTTTTAAATCAAGATAATAAATGAATTATTCAAGTGTTCATAGGGGTATGCTTGAGTATGTGTGCATGTTTATGTATATTTGTGTGTATGTATGTGTGTGTGCATATTTTGACATAAATTGGCATGCAAAGTAAATGAGGACAGATGATAAGTGAGCCAATAGTTTCCCTTAAATGATCTAAATTTCAACCTCTACATCAAAGCACTAAAAGAACTGGCAAATTAACATAGTCACATTTTGGGATCTTCAAAATTTTATAGAAAAAGTGGATAGATTGGGAAAAGACAAATGTCCTTACAATATTAAATGATAATATAGTGGGTAATTTATGATGAATTATCCCAAGGATTCATACTTGGTTCTTGATTTTAATAGTTACAGCAACAGTATGAATAAAAAAAACAGAAGAGGTACATTTTCCAAATATCCAGATGAAATTATACTGAGAAGGAAAACTAGTATTTTGAGTGACACAGTCAAGATTTAAAGATATCTAAACACAGTGGAATTGAGAACTATATTTTAAAAGATGGAATCAAATAGCCATAAACATCAAATTTCATAAACATCTGGGTACAAAAATATTTTTGTAAGTTTGTGACAAAAATTTGTGTGAATTATGTATGATAATTTAGGTTAACTTAAAGATTAGCATAAAGGAACCATGTGAAATGATAGTCATCAATTATAAAGCTACCCTCTAAACTGCATTGTTATCACCAGAATACAGAAAAAAAACAAGGTGATAATATCATTCAACTAAGTTCCAGTTATACAGCATGTGCTTTATTGGATTCAGTTTTAGAAATAATGAAAAAAAAAACTTAGGAAGTTACAAAAGAATCAATCTTAAGAATATTCTATACATAAATTATATGAAAATTGTATACTCCTTTATCCTAAAAAAGAAAATTAGAGAAATTTGAAGACAGGTCATGTAAAAAGTTGATTAAACTTATTTACTTCAGATCAAGGAGAACAAAAACTATTACTTATGGAAATTTCAGTAACATGAATTTCTGGTAATGCACATAAAACCTAAGTAAAATGATTGAAAAGTAGAAATGACTGATTCAAGAAGTACTAGCTTCCTCATCAATAAAAAAAAAAAAATTAGAAAAGATTGAGAACATATACTTCACAAAGAAAAAAAAAAGCTATATTAACTAACATACAGGAAAAGCCATAGCAAAGACAAATTAAAAGTATGTAAAGTTTTAATTTGAACTGCAGTACTGTTTCTTCAAAGGCTTTTGCAGATAATATTACTTTTCAGTAATGTGCTATCTTTAACAATAGAATATATTAGGGAAAGCACTGAAATTGGGCAGAGATATAAGAAAACTCATTATTTGGAACCCACCATTGACAGTTGTAGGAATATGAAGAAGGAACTTCTTTCTATAAACCTGTGTTTTTTCATCTTTAAAATGGAGGTAATAGCATGTGCAATTATTACCTCTCAGGGTAATGAGGAACAGAACCAAGATAATGCTTATGAGGAAAATTGAGATTCTTGAAACTCTACGGAAAAGATAATTATCAAAGCTTGGTATGATGAAAGAAAGAAATCAAGAAGTTTAAGTTTATTCAAGGCAATTGTTTTTCTTTTTTTTTTTTTTTTTTTGTCTTCATCTGAGAGTTCAAAGTAGGAGAGGGCTAGAAAAAATATAGGTGGCATTACTCTACTAGAAAATACAATGATTTTTTTTTTCTTAAGTAAATCATCATTAAACAACCATTTCTTCTTCTATATTATTCATCTGGTCTTAGTCTACATGGACTCCAATGACTTTAAACTCATAGCAATCAAGGTTAAACAGCATTGGGGGCAGAGCCAAGATGGTGGAGAAGAAGCATGACTTTCTGTGAACTCCTCTAACATTCTCTCAAACCAGCAGTAGATTGAGACGCTAAACTGGTTTTTGAAGTGGCGGAACCCACACATATTTGAAATACAACACATTTCCAGAAGAAAATACCATGGATGACCTTCAGAACAGGTCTGTTTCAAACAGGCAGGGGCACATTCTGTGAGCCCAGACCACAGCACAGGGAACATGAGGCAAGAAATGGAGACCAGAAGTCAGAGCATTGTGGATCCCCACACTTGGAATCTTCTGTGAGTCTCTTAGGCTACTCTGTCCTGGTTGCAAGCAGTTGGTTTGGCAGATTTGCTACAAAAGGCAACTTGTAAATGACTGAGTCCCAGAAGAACATTGAACCTGGTCATGATTACCCAAGACTGGAAGTCAATCAACAGAACTGCCTCAGGGCAAACTAAAACAGCTGTCACTCCTTTGCATTAAGAGCAAACCTAAAACCTTAAAAAATGATGAGCAAAAAACCGAAAAGAACTTTCACCACAGACAGCTTTTATGGAGAGAGAGAAGAACAGAACTCAAATCCTGAGGTTCCTAAAGGCAAATCAATTCCAGATGAAGCCCCAAAAGGAAATATGAGTTGGTCCCCATTACACAAGGCTTTCTTGGAAGCTTTCAAAAAGAAACTTAAACAAGAGTTAGAAGAAAAATGGGGGAAGGAAATGACATATTTGAAAGAGGTTATGGAAAACGAAAAATAGAAATTTTCTGAAGAAAACTCTTTAAAAATAGATTTGATGAAATGGGAAAAGGATATAACTTTTTACAAAATAGATATGAAAAGATACCAACTTGTTGAAAAACAGTATCTGTGAAATAAAAAAAGCAGTGAACAAATCAAAACATAAAAATTCAATTGGCCAATTACAAAAGGAAACTGAAGGAAATGATACACTAAAAACTAGAATTGAACAAATGGAAATGAATGATAATAAGACTTCAAAAATCAGCCAAACAAAAGCAAAAAGTTGAAAAAAATAGAAGAAAATATGAAATACCCATTAGGAAAACAAGTGACTGGAAAATAGATCTAGAAGACACAATATAAGAATTACTGGACTTCCTGAAAGCCATGATGAAGAAAAAGAATCTAGGCATTATCTTATAGAAAATCATAAAGGAGAATGCAATGATGTCTTAGAATAAAGATAAAATAGCCATTCAAAGAATTCACCAATCACTTCTTGAAAGAAATCCTAAAATAAAAATGCCAGGGAATATTGTAGCTGAATTTCAGAACTATCAGATCAAGGGAACATATTGCAAGAAGCCAGAAAGAAAAAAAAAATTAAATACCAAGGAGTCATACTCAAGATTATCCAGGACCTAATAGCTTCTACTTTAAAGAGTCAAAGGGCTTAAATCTGACATTATGAAAGACAAAAGAATTTGGATTATGGCTAAGAACAAGCTAACCACCTAAAATGAGCATTATCTTTTAGGGAAGAAGATGGACATTCAATAGTATAGGTGAATTTCACCTATTTCTAATGAAAAGACCAGAACTGAATGAAAAATCTCCAGATACAGAACTCAAGAGAAGCAAGAAAGGTAAAAGGAAAGAACCCTTAAGGACTATATTTATGTTATGGGTACATAGAGTGAGGAAATAATTTGCTTTTATTATGATAATATAAAAAGAAACAAGAGGTAGAAAGAGAATTGTACTGGAAAAAGGGGGAGAAAAGAGATTAAAATAAGGGAAATTATATCTCACCAAGGGTAAAGAAGACCTATTATAATTGAGGGAAAGATGGAAGGAGGATGAGCATTGTGTGAATCTTACTCTCAGCAGATTTGGCTCAAAGAGAAAATATCAGACATATTTGCTTTCACAGAGAAAGTGGTCTCATAGGGAAGTGGGTGGGGAAAAAGGAAAAGAAAAGGGAACAATAATGGAAGGGAAAACAGAAGTAGTAGGGGAAAGGTATAAGAAAAGGGGAAGGGTTTTAGAGGGAGACATCTGTCTGAGGGAACTCACATGGTCAGAAGCAAAATATGGGGAAGGAGGGAAAGGGTGAAAGGAAAATGAGAAGCATAACTTGGGGTGAATAAGATGGCAGGGAATGAAGAATTAGTTATTTTAACTGTGAATATGAATGGGACAAGTTCCCCCATAAAACAAAAGAAGATAGCAGACTGGATTAAAGTATGAATCCTACAAAATGTTATTTACAAGAAACACATTTAAAGCAGAGGGATACATATATAATGAAGGTAAAGGGCTGGAGCATAATCTATTATGCTTCATGTAAAACAAAACAAAACAAAACAAAAAAAGTAGGCATAGCAATCCTGACCTCAGATCAAGTAAAAGCACAGATATGTAATTAGAAATGAATTAAAAGATGTAAGAAAGGAAAATATATCTTGCTAAAGGGTACCATAGATATCAAAGCAATATCAATACTAAACATATATGCATAAAGTAGTATAACATTCAAATTCCTAGAGGAGTAGTTAAGAGAGATGCAAGAAAAATAGATGGCAAAATAATACTAGTGGGTAATCTCAATCTTGCTCTCTCAGAACTAGCTAAATCAAACCAAAAAATAAACAAAAAAGAAGTTAAGGAGGTAAACTGAATGTTACAGAAGTTATGTATTGTAGAGAGCCAGAACTCTGGAGAACTAAGGCCCTTTCTGAGGGCCTCCAGAGAGCTAGCCAGAACATAACAAAATATGATAGAACTTTGGAGAACATTGAATGAAGACAGAAAGGAATATACTTTTTTTCTTAGCAGTCCATAGAATTTATACAAACATTGACCATGTGTTATGTCATAAAAACATCAAAATCAAATACAGAAAAGCAGAAATGGCAAATGCATTTTTTTCAGATCATGAGCAATAAAAATGACATGCAATAAAAGGCCACAGGAAAATAGACCAAAAAATAATGGAAATTAAATCATCTAATTGTAAAGAATGAATGGGTAAAATAACAAGTTATAATCAATAGCTTCATTCAAGAGAATAACAATGATGAGGCAACATACCAAAATTTGTGGGATGCAGCCAAAGTGGTCTTTAGGCAAAATTTTATAACTCTAGTTACCTACTTCCATAAAATAGAGAAGAGAAGATCAATGAATTGGGCTTACAACAAAAAAAGCTAGGGGAAAGAAAAAACAAATTTAAAACCCTCAAATAACACATTTGAAATTCTGAAAATAAAAGGTGAGATTAATACAATCGAAAATAAGAAAGCTATTGAATTAACCAATAAAACTAAGAGTTGGTTTTATGAAAAATCAACAACAAAATAGATAAACTTTTTTGTTAATTTGATTAGAAAAATGAAAGAAGAAAATCAAATTGTCTCAAAAATGAGAAGGGAGAAATTTCTATTAATGATGAGGAAATTACAACAATAATTAGGAATTATTTTATCCAATTATTTGTCAATAAATTTGATAATCTAAGTGAAATGGAGGAATATGTACAAAATATAAATTGCTCAGGTTAACAGAAGAGGAAATAGATTGTTTAAATATTCCCATTTTAGAAAATGAAATAAAATGAGCTATTAATCAATGTCCAAGAAAAAATCTCCACAGACAGATGGATTTACTTATGAATTTTATGAAATATTTAAAGAACAATTGATACCAATACCCTTTTGTTGGAATCTTTACAAACCCTTTAAAAAAATATCAAACTTTATATACCCTTTGATCTAGCAATGTATCTCTTGGGCTTATATCCCAAAAAGAACTTAAAGGAAGGAAAGAGGGACCCGTATATGCAAAAATGTTTGTGGCAGCCCTCTTTGTAGTGGCAAGAAACTGGAAACTGATTGAATGTTCATTTATTGGAGAACAATTGAATAAATTATGATATATGAATATTATGGAATATTATTGTTCTGAAAGAAATGACAACAAGATGATTTCAGAGAGACCTGGAGAGACTTACATGAACTGATGCAAAGTGAAACAAGCAGAACCAGGAGATCATTGTAAATGGCAACAACAAGAGTATGTGGTGATCAATTCTGAGGGACATGACTCTTTCCAACAATGAGATGATTGATACCAATTCCAATAATTTTGTGATGATGAGAGCCATCTACACCAAGAGAGACACTGTGAGGACTGAATGTGGACCACAACATAGCATTCTCACTCTTTTTGTTGTTGTTTATTTGAATTTTGTTTTCTTATTCATTTTCTTTTTTAAATCTGATTTTTCGTGTGCAGTAAGAAAATTGTACAAAGATATTTACATATATTGGATTTAAAATATATAACATATTGGATTATTTGCCGTTTCTGTGAGGTAGTAGAAGAAAGGAAGGAAAAAAATTGGAATATAAAGCTATGCAAGTATTAATGTTGAAAAATTATCCATGCATAGGTTTTGAAAATAAAAAAGCTTTAATAATAATTTACAAAATTAAACAGCATTCTCCTGGATAGTATCCTTGATTAACAACATCAGAATTTCTTTCTTTGGCTTTTGGGTTAGCTTTCTCATTCCTTGATTTATTTCTCTTTAATCTACTGATTGTTCTTTCACTTTAGAATTATTCTTTTTTGCCTGAAAACAGAGTACAAATACAGGAGGAATAGTATGGCTTTGCCATAGTGTCAAAATTTAAATGACTACAGAAATAACTGAATTTTGTATTCATTTATAAAGAATAATTAGCATATAAAACTATTAAACAACAATAATTCCTCCCAGAGAAACTTAGAACAACCAAATTTCTACTACCCTTCTCAACTTGAGTCTCACAGTATCTTGTGGTCTGTATATGAGGAACCCAGAACAATCCTTTCCTTATATATTTATTCACAACTAAAGTTGCCACAAAAATTATTTTGAGTGTAAAATCTATATCATCTAGTCTTGGAATCTGCTACCCCAATCTAGTCACAACTCTATCTGCTGATGTCCCAGTATCATAACATGGCATAACCCCCACAACACACTTCATTTTATCCTCTTTATAAAGTTAAAATGATAATGCATTTAAAGGAATGATTTGAATTTAACAAATACTGTGCTCTCCAAATCTTGAAATTGAAAGTACATTTTTAATCAAATTAATGTTTCATTAATTCTACCAGGATATAGTATGAAATCAAGTATGTTATATAACTTTTTGCTTATTTGCTTTTTGTGGATTAGGGATCTATGCATGAAAAATTTCATATGTTATTTATTTTCTGCACTTATGCTTAAGTACTAGAGTAATAGGCAATAAAGTAATATAATTTCTATTGTTACATATATCTATTCATGCATTAAAAATAGACTAAAAGGAGGATTATCTGTTATTGAGATATTTTTGAAACAATCAAGAGAATATGCATTACAATGTCCATCCTTCTGAAAAGGCAAACCTCCCACAATACCCCTGACACAGCAGTTCATGAGCACCAGGACAATTTGACAAATAAGATGTGAACATCTGCTTCTCTCATTACAGGCATCAGAATTCTGTTAAATTTCAGAGGCTTTTCTGTGTTCAGTATCATCAAAAATAACGACTATTATTTTTGAGCATCATTGGATCACAGTTGAGAAATTACACAGTGGTTTCAATGGTCCCAAACTGCTCCCTACCATTAGTTCATCTCTTCAAAATACATTTATTCTCTTGATCTTGTACACTCAGTAAGTAAATTAACTGGATATGTAGTGAAAGGCATAACATATGTAGACTAAATGAAGTACTCTTATCCACAAAATATTAATTTTTAAAAAGATATAGGGAAAATTTGTGAAGTATAATCTAGATCCTTTCTGTAGAATTTTTTGGAGGATATATACAAAAACAAAGTGAGATTTAAAAAGTCAGAAAAAAATAATGCATATCAGAAAGGGGAATTAACATATCAGAAAGATTTCAGATCCATTGGTTCACTACAGAATTATTCTCTTGATGATATATAGCTATGAACACTGTAATCTGTCTTAAAAAAAATTAAAATGGCAGCTATCCCAAAGGAAAATGGAATGACATCTACCAAATTTTCCTTAAACAAGTGGCATATATATCTTCAATAAGTGCATTTAGGACCAAAAAGGAAGTTATAATAACATATGTTATATAAGCAAGAATGAGTAACAAATGATTATGAATTAAAGAATCATGAGTTAATAATAAATGATGACTTGTAGGAAAGGCAAAAGTATTCATATATACAAAAGATGAACAGAAGGATTCTAACAGATAGATCAACTTTGGAAGATTTATGAGAAAGCATAAAAAATAATTGTCTTGGAAAAAGAGTAGATTGCAATTTGCACTAGTAGATAGAACTTTCCCACACATGAAATCATAGATCCATCAGAGTATCAGAGGATCTAAAGGAAGCATTTGTTTTGAATCCCCAATGGTCTTGCATGCATGCATGCATTTCAATGCATGTGTGTATGTGTGTGTGTGTGTGTGTGTGTGTGTGTGTGTGTGTAGGAACAACATACAGAAACTAGTCTTTTAAGTATTTATGATCAATTTGTAAAGCATCATTTCATATATGTACATGTATATGCATATATTTTTTCAACTATAATATATAGTTAACATAATTTCTGTATTGTATATAAATTACAAGTGTAACAAGATATTTAAACTTCAAGTATTAATTTATACATATAGAGTATATTTTATATTATTTTATGTATATATTTCTATGTATACATACATACACATATAATATCCGAGTTTCCCCTGATTCAAAATCAATAATATTTAGTCAATTGTATTATTTCTGTTATTGTTTGTCATATTGAAAAACTATTGACAGAAATGATATCATAGGTCTGTTTGAGTATTACATAAGGAGATTAATGTATGTAATGCAAATTTCATGAAATAAATGGTCCCCTTCCTTGTGTGGGTGTGAATGCATATAAAAATGATTAAATCTCAGTCATTAAGAATTTATGAATGGCCATAGCATCCAGACTACTTGAAATTTTAGATGCATGAATATTCTGTCCACATATGGGTGTGCATATATTTACTCATAGAGCATAAAAACAAATGTTTATTGAGTTCCCACTCTATATAGAACTCTCTTCTAGATACTGGGAATTAAATAAGGCTAAAATAATTTTCACCCTGAAGGATGTGCAGCATGATTTGTATCAATGTGTCAACTCAAAGAAATTGAGTCAAAATTAAAGGAATCTTTTATGTCTTTATGTGAACTTATTTATTTTCAGAGTTTATTGTTGAACTTTAAATATATAATTCCTTTGGAAAATTATAGTAATTTTTTTTCCTCACCCTGTTTCTTCTTCATACAAGTCCCATCTTTTCAACACCAGTGTTCTTTCAGTGATGCTTTGTCAGAGAACACTTCAAGGTCTGAAGAAGTGAAGTTTATGTTATTTTCAACATTCAAATGTTGAATGAATCAAAATTCAATGGAGAGATACAAAGTGCCTGGAAAAGAAAGCTTAATTCTACATGGGAATTTAAGCTGCAGACACTGGAACCCTGGAAATACTGAAGTCCATTTAAAAATAATGTATCATTACCAATATGTGCTTGGGGTCAGTTTGGTCTGTTGACAAAAAGGAAACTGTTCATTTAAATTTGTTCATTGCTATTTGATGAACTAGAACTTCATAGAGACAGATAAATACAAGGCAGAAGGAAAAATAAATGGAATGACTTTTATTATTAAAAGAAATTACAGAATAATAATGGGACAATTTATGTAGGGAATTTTGTTATATGCTGGAAAATGTCATTAAGGTACAACTGGTGAATTTTGCATTTCACAAAATAAAGCTATGGTAAAAAGAGTTATCTCTCATTTCACAACCATTATTAGCCTCATACAAAATTGAACCATTTAGCATTTTCCCCTCATGTTATCAGCATTGGATCTTCCTTTGAAACTTCTCCAAAGAAAAGTTAAAGGAGCAGATTTATTCTTCAGAAACTTTCATGATCCATCTCTAAGGGCCTCTCTAAGCTCCCTTCAATAAAAGCCTCCAGTCAGTGGAAGACTGGTAGTAGGTAGAAACATCTGTTCAAAATCTTTAATGGGGAGCAGTTCAGAATAGTAGCATATGCCACACACTTGGGAGCTAAAAAGGGTTTATTTCTTGGATTTAGGTAGATGTATGAAAACCTATTTTAGAAGTGTGTTAAAGATGCCCTAGATGAAAGTACCACATTAGATTAGATTCACTTTAGGAAGAAACAAAGCAGTCATAAGTCACTGAACAGTTAAAAAAAATTTATTTGGCTCAAACAAAAAGTAAAGTGGGATTCAACATCTATAACTTTTAGATTCATCTGCATATGGGAATATGCCTGTTCAGTAACAATATTGAATGCCATGGTCTTTAGACATTACCTTAGTCAGAGGGGCCTTTACTCAATAGAAATTATTTTTTAAAGTCATTTTCATACACACATACACACATGTATGTAATTTTAATTTCTTTACCAGATTCATTTTTACAAGATTTTTTTCCAAAATATTCTCTCTTCCCTCTTTGGAAGAAATATAACCTAATTCATACATGTGCTACCACACATAACATATTTTTTATTCTTTTTATATCAAGATTTTTATTTTCAAAACATATGCACTGATAATTTGACAATATCTTGCATACCCTTGTGTTTCATATTTTCTCCTCCTTCCCCCTAACCCCTAGATGCCAGGCAATCCAGTATATGTTAAATATGTTAACATATATATTAAATACAACATGTATAAACATATTTATACAATTCTCTTGCTGCACAAGAAAAATCAGATTAAAAAAAAGACAGTAAGTGCATAAGAAAACAAAATACAAGAGAAGAACAAAAAGAGTGGGAATGTTATTGTGATCCACACACAGTTTCCTCAGTTCTCTCTGGGTGTAGATTGCTCTCTTCATCACAAGATCATTGACACTAGTCTGAATCATCTCACTGTTGGAAAGAGTCATATTTCTCAGAATTGATCATCTTATAAACATGTTTTTTCCCGGTATAAAGATTGTCTAAGATGACAAGCAAAGATAATGACGAATGTTGAAGGGAATGTGGGAAAACTGGGATATTAATTTGATACATTGTTGATGGAATTGTGAATGAATCCAACTATTCTGGAGAGCAATTTGAAATTATGTTCAAAAAGTTATCAAATTGTGCATATCCTTTGATCCACCAGTGTTTCTACTGGGCTTATATCCCAAATAGATCTCAAAGGAAAGAAAGAGAACCACATGTGCAAAAATGTTTGTAGCAGCCATTTTTGTAGTGTCAAGAAACTGGAAACTGAATGGATGCCCATCAACTGGAGAATGACTGAATAAATTACAGTATATGAATGTTATGGAATATTATTGTTTTGTAAGAAATGACCGGCAGGAGTGAAATGAGCACGACCAGGAGATCAATATATACTTCAACAACAGTACTATATGATGATCAATTCTGATGGACATGGCCATCTCCAGCAATTAAATGAACCAAATCAGTTCCACTAGAGCAGTATTGAATTGAACCAGCTACATCCAGAGAAAGAACTCTGGAAGATAACTATGAACTATTACATAGAATTCCCAATCCCTATAGGTTTGTCCACTTGCATTTTTGATTTCCTTCACAGGCTAATAGTACACTATTTCAAAGTCGGATTCTTTTTATACAGCAAAATAACTGTTTGACATGTATACTTATATTGTATTTAATTCATATTTTAACGTATTTAACATGTATTGGTCAACCTGCCATCTGGGGGAGAGGATGGGAGGAAGGAGGGGAAAAATTGGAACAAAAGGTTTGGCAATTGTCAATATTGTAAAATTACCCATGCATATAACTTGTAAATAAAAAGCTATAATAAAAAAAATAAAAAATAATAAAAAAAAAGAAATGAACAGCAGGATGATTTCAGAGTCCTGGAGAGAATTACATGAACTGATCCTAAGGGAAATGAACAGAAACAGGAGATCATTATACACAGCAACAACAAAACTATACAATCATCAATTTTGATAGATGTGGCTCTCTTCAACAATGAGATGATTCAAACCAGTTTCAATTGTTCAGTGAATAAGAATCATCTACCCACAAAGAGAAGACAGTGGAAGCTTAGTGTGGACCACAACATAGTATTCTTACTCTTTCTGTTGTTTGCTTGCATTTTATTTTTTTTCCAGTTGTTTTTTCTTCTTGATCTATTTTTTTCTTGCACAGCAAGATAACTGTATAAATATGTGTGTACATGTATTGTATTTAACATACATTTTAACATATTTAACTATATCCCCTGCCATCTAGGGGAGGAGGTAGGGGAAAGAAGAAAAAAAAAATTGGAACACAAGACTTTGCAAAGATCAATGTTGCAACATTACCCTTGCATATGTTTTGTAAATAAAAAGCTTTAATAAAAAATAAAAATATAAAAAAAAAGAACTGTATTATGCTGGGGCTCAGAATTTCACTATTTGCTCTTTGTAGTTGTATTGGATGTCTCATACCTAACCTGTTGATCCACTGGCATCTGAATCAGGGCAAAGTAGCCTAAGCTGCTGTATTTTGACTAAGAGCCTTCTGGTAGATTTCAACACAGCATGGATAACACCCTCTCTTGGGTCCCTGCACTGCAACTGTGTTTGACTGCCTCCTCCTGGACCATGTTTGATTGAAATAGACTTTTCTTGAACTTCTTCCAAAATATTTTATGCTGAAAATTTGTTATACTATAAATAGTGTGGGGTCTGTCACTTTAAAACCTGTTCAAAGGTTTAATCTGATGTTGATCTGAGGGAAGCCAGGAAGAGCTCAGTAAAGACTTATCTACTCTCTGTTATCTTGACTCTACCCCAATGCAAAGATGTATTTCAACATTCACATTGACAAAATCTTGTATCATGATTTTCTTTTAATCTTCCCCTCTCTGAATTCCCTAACACATCAAGTTAGTTGATATAGGTTAAATATGTGCAATTACTTTAAACATATTTCCATATTCATAATGCTGTGCAAAAAAGTAAGAAAAAAGGGGGAAAAACAAGCAAACAAAAATAACAAAAAAGGTAAAAATATCATGCTTTTATCCACATTCAATGTTCATATTCTCTCTCTCAAACATTACTTTCTATCACGAGTCAAATGTAATTGCTTTAGATAAGATCATTGTTGAAAAGAGTCATCTATTATATAGTTGATCATCACATAATCTTAGTGTCACTGTATAATATATACTCACTTTACTTGACATTAGTTCATCAGACTTTTCAGACTTTTCTGAAATCACTGTTCATTATTTCTTATAGAACAATAATATTCCATTATATTCACATACTATAACTTATTCAGCCATTCACCAACTAAGGGGCATCCATTCACTTTCCAGTTCCTTGCAACAACAAAAAAAGCTTCTATAAACTTGTTTGCATGTGTAGATACTTTAGTAAGTCTATTTATTTTTAATATGCATATTAATATGAATCATGTTGGGAGAGGAAAATCAGAGCAAAAGGGGAAAAAAAAACACGAGAGAAAGAAATAAATAAAACCAATGAACATATGTTGATTAATATTTAATCACTTTACTTCTTTTGGCTGAATTCAGATGGCATTTTCCTTTCCAAAGTCTATTGAGATTGCTTTGCGTCATTGAACTGCTCAGAAGAATCAAGCCTTTTGTAGCTGATCATTGTACATTTTTGCTGTTATTATGTACAGTGAATTATTCCTGTTTCTGCTTGTTTCACTCAACATCAGTTCATGTGAATCTTTCCAGGATTTTCTATAATCAGCTTGTTCATTATTTTTGTAAAACAATAATATTCTATTACCTTCAGTGTAATGATCACGCTATCACCCCAGATACCTCAGAATCAGCCAGAGTCAGGATAAGCAAAAGTCCTTAGTCTTTTTTTTTCTTTTTTCTTTTTTAATATTTTATTTAATAATAACTTTATATTGACAGAATCCATGCCAGGGTAATTTTTTTTACAACATTATCCCTTGCACTCATTTCTGTTCCGATTTTTCCCCTCCCTCCCTCCACCCCCTCCTCTAGATGGCAAACAGTCCTATATATGTTAGATATGTTGCAGTATATCCTAGATACAATATATGTTTGCTGAATTGAACAGTTCTCTTGTTGCACAGAGAGAATTGGATTCAGAAGGTAAAAATAACCCAGGAAGAAAGACAAAAATGCAGATAGTTCACATTCGTTTCCTAGTGTTCTTTCTTTGGGTGAGTCCTTAGTCTTTATTCTTGGTCTTAGACACAGAATTGAACAGGATGGAAGCAGAATATCAGCAACTACCTTCTTCCTAGTCTACCACAAAGAGTGACTCTAGCTAGTCTCACTCCATCCCCTAGTCCCTCCTACAATCTTCTGTATACACCAATCACTGAGCCAGCACATATAGCGGAAAGGACCATTTTCCAAGCATTTGCCCATAGAGTATTGTCCAACCGGTAATTAGCCTCAAGTGCTCGGCAGTCCTGACTTCAGTGCATTGACTCAATAGTTTTAGCCCTCTACACTTCAGTACTACAACTTGTTTAGCCATTCCCCAAATGATGTGATCCATAGCTTTTCCACTTCTTTGCTACCACAAAAAGACCTACTACAAACATTTTGCATATGTGGGTTCTTTTCTATCTTTTATTATTTCTGTGGGATAAAGACTCCATAATGGCACTGCTGTGGGAAAGAGAATGCAGTTTTATAACCATTAGTGTTTCAGTTTTCTCACACTTCCTTTAATATTTATCATTTTCCTTTCTTTTCATTTACGTATCAGCACCATATTTGTCACAAAATTAACTTTGTCATATTCCTTCACCTATTTTTGCAAATAGTTTATATTGTATTGGAATTAATGTTTCATAAATGTGTAGAACTTGTAAATTCATCTGGCAGGATTTTTTTCTTAACTTCATTAATGGCTTTTATTTATTTTTTTTTCTAAAATGACACTATTTAAGTAATTTATTTCCTGATGTTAGTCTGAGCAATCTGTATTTTTGTATGTATATCCACTTCACTTAGCTTATCAGATTTATTTATATATATTTCTTCACAATTTGCTTTGCTCTTCCTCTTCATTGGTAATAAGTTCACCCATTTCACAAAATCAACTCTTTGTTTATTTTTTCAATAGATTTCTTAGTTTTAAGTTTATTTCTCTCTTGTTTGATTTCCAGAATGTCTAATATGTTATTAAATTATGAGTTTTAAATTTGTTCTTTTTCTAATTTTTTTTTAGTTGCATGCCCAAATTCATTGACCTTCCCTTTCTCTATTTTATCTTGAGATATAAAATTTCCCTTAAGTATTGCTTTGCCTGCATCCCATAAGTTTTGGTATGTTGTTTCATTATTGTTGTTTTCTTAGATTAAATTATTGATTATTTCAATGATTTCATGTTTGATCCACAGATTCTTTTGGATTAGATTTTTAATTTCTATTTAATTTTTGTACCATTTTTCTATATCCTTTCATTACATGTAATTTTTCTTGCATCATGATCTGAAACAAATGCATTTACTACTACTGTCTTTCACATTTTATCGTGAGCCTTTTTATGCCATAACACACCGTCAATTTGTACCATGAGAAAAAGGTATATTCCTTTGTATCCTCATTCAAATTTCTTCAAAGGTATATCATACCTAACTATTCTAAAATTCTGTTCATCTGTTCAACTTCTTTCTTTTTATTTCCTGGTTATATTTTTGCAGTTCTGAAAGAGGGAGTTTGAAATCCCTCACTTGTACACTTTTATTTTATATTTCTTCTTGCAACTCACTTAACTTCTCCTCTGTGAATTTGAATGCTATACCACTTGGTGTATATATGTTTAGTACTGATATTAATTAATTATCTATGCTTCCTTTTAGCAAGATGTTGTTTCTTCACTTATCTCTTTTAATTAGATCGATTTTTTTTTTTTTTTGCTTGATTTGAGATCAGGATTGCTTCCTTGTTTATTTATTTTTATTTTTTTAATTTAACTTCAGCTGAAGCATAATAAATTATGCTCAAGCCTTTTACCATTACTTTGTATTTCTCAGCTTCAAATGTGTTTTTCTTAAGCAACATAGTTGTAAATTGTAGTAAGTTAGATTTGCATTTCCAAATGATTGTGTATATCATTCTCTTTTTGAATCACCATGCAAGAGAGCAAGGTTCAATTGATGCTCATCTTACAGCTTCTTATCTTTTCTCCACTGCAACAGGTTTTTTTGTACCTCTTTTAATGAAGTAATTTACACCAATTGACCTCTCCATTTGTAGGGTTCTTTGTTAGTTTTCTGGAGGTCTTGGAGCAGCCATCTTTTCAGCCAAGTAATCACTGTGAGAATAGTCAGGTGTTAAAACCCAAAGTCCAAATTTTTTATTGTCTCCTTGCCTGGGTCCTGGGCTAGTTTTCTTTAGTTTTCTTAGAGGACTTTTCAGATTCTTGGTTTCAGTGGAGAAGTGTAGAAGGCCAGGCCAGCCACCAGGAGCATGACTGAAGATGGAAATGAATCTGTCTCCTTGCTTCTGAGAGTTTGAGCTCCCACCTCCAGTCCTTTGTCTTCTCTGATTCTGACTTAGATCCTCTCGGTCCCCAGGAGAACCACCAAGAGCTTGACTGAAGATGGAATGAATTTAGTCCAGTCCTTGCTGGCTGTTATATACTCCATTATCATAGTGTGAATATTGTGGAACTATATTAAGTAATAAGTACATGAACTGAACTAGAGAACTATTAAGCATCATGCTAAACTAGATAGCCATTGTATTTATCAATTCCACTGACTTAATACCTTGTAAGAATCCTTGTTTCAGAGTTCTGACCTATAACATCTCCTGCTTTCTTTTGTTTTAGAATATAAGGTGGTCACAATCTCCCTGACTTCTCAAGGAGGTGAGAACCCCAAAAAAGGTGATCATACCTTCCCTAATTCCTCAAAAAAGGGGTGAAAACACCAAAAAAGGAGGTGATCATGCCCTCCCTCATGTCTCAGGAAGGGAGATGAAAACCAAAGGAAAATAGGGAATCAAAACAGATTAGCGGGTTTCTGAAGGGTCTCACTTGAAACAGATCTACATAAATTAATCAACATTGGAGGTATTACATAAGCACATAGCAATATATTACAGACTAGTAATGATTAACAAACAACATGAATTAACATGAGGAATTATATATGTCCATAAGTCCTAGAAATACACCAGAACCAATCTATTCTCCATTACTTCATGTGTCAGGAATCCAATGGTTCCTGCAAATTTTAAAGTCCTGCAATAGTCTCATCATGTATCAGAAAATCCAATGATTCCTGCAGATTTTGAAATCCTGCATCAATCTGATTAACAATTTTTCATATTAGGGAATCCAATGATTCCTGCTGGTTTTGAAGTTCTGCAACAGTCTTATCAATACTTTTTCATCTCAGGGAATTCAATTATTCATGCAAGATTTTAAAGTTCTGTAACACTCTCATTATCAGCCATGCTCTTTCAGTCTCAGATGTTTTTGGTAGGCCTTCTCCTTTTGTTTAGAGGTTTTTCTCTTTTTCTGTCTCTCTCCAATGGACAAGGTGAATACAGCCCATTGGCAACCATCTGATTCCTTCTCCATTTGTAGAGATACAAGCAAATCCTCTTCCCCAAGCAGTTAACCTATCTGCTCCCTTCCATTCACTACTTTCTGGATCTCTCCATATCACCTGGCAATTATCTAAAGATAGTGGAGCTGCTCACACTGGACACTGTCTTTCCAGTGGATTATAAAACCTATCTACTGGAACTAATTCATATTTATCAAAAATTAAAAAAATAATGGTATCGAAAACTAAATTTAGAAGTTCTCTAGAATTACCTATGACTCTTCCTTTCTTTTGTTTTTGGAGGACTTTTTGTTTTGTTTTGATGTTTCTCTTTCTCCTCTCTACTATTGCCAGTCCTTGAGGATTGAAAGGTATTCTAGTGGTGTGTAAAATCTGATACCCAGCACAAAAGTGTACAAAATGTTTAGAAGTATATGCAGGTCCATTATCTGTTTTTATTGCTTGTGGCACACCCATAATTGCAAAATATTGTATAAGGAATGTAGTGACCACTCCGGCTGCCTTTTTTTGCTGCTGGTATTGCAAAAGTAAATCCTGAAAAGGTGTCTCCCACAACATGTCTAAAAGAAAAATGACCAAAAGATTTATAATAGATTACATCTATTTGCCAAAGTTCACTGGGTCTCAAACCACGAGGGTTTTTCCCTGCGGGAAGCATAGGAGCATGGATAGGAAGGCAAGCTGTACAGGCTTTTGCTATGCTCCTAGCTTCCTCTCTTGTTACCCCAAATTGCAAATGTAAAGCTTAAGCAGTCTGATGACATTTAGAATGAGATTCTTGGGCTGTCTGAAATAAAGGAGTCTATTGGCCAACATGGTTAGAAGGCTATCTGCTTTTGAATTACTATCAAAAATAGGATCTGGAAATCCACTATGTGAGTGGACATGCCAGATTTATATCTTACCTAGATGCTTTCTCTCTTTTTCCTGAAGTTCCTTAAAGAGCTGTCCAACAAAATTAAGTATTATCTTTCAGGGGAATTGTGGCGCATTCAATGAAATAGTTGATTTTCATTTATTTCTGATGAAAAAACAAGAAATGAACAGAAAATCTTCAAATGTAGAACTCAAGAGAAGCATGAAAAGGTAAAAAGGTAAAACCAAAAAAACCCTCTATTTTCTACAGGTGAAAATGCCTAAATGGGAAAATTACATGTTTAACTCTTGAGAAATATCTCTTTGTCAGGGGTATACTTATATGGTATAGGTATAATTTGAGTTTACTATGATAATATAAAAAATCTGTGGGTCTAAAAAGGGATTGTACTGGAAGAAGAAGAAAGGGGTGGTGAAATGAGCTGAATTACATCACATGAAGTGACAAAAATGACCTCTTGAGGGAAAGAAGGGAGAGGGATGAGCATTGTGTGAAACTTATTCTCATTGGATTTGGTTCAAAGAGAGAATAATAGACATATTTAGTTTAATATAGAAACTTTCTATAAATTGTGACCCTGAGTGAGAAGAAACAAGCACACCCATTCAGTGCTGAGGCAGAGAGACAGCAAAGCTGCAGGCTGTAGGCACTTATAAGATGGTGGAGCTTTTGATCTGGAGTTCTAGGTCATAAGAAAGAACTGAAGTCAAGCTAGAGAAACCATTCCCACTATGCCAGGATCAGAGATGCTTATACTAATAGTTATTATTTTCAAAAATGAACAAGAAAAGAAGAAAGAACTCAACCATAAAAACTTACTAGAAAAAAAAAAAAAAAAAAAAAAAAAAAAAAAAAAAAAACACGGTTCATTTTCAGAGGAGGACAGGGAAGTTAAAAAAAAAAAAAAGCCTCTTCTATCCCAAAGAGTAACTTTGGATTTCACTACTTGTCCAGGGTGAATTTATAGAAGAACTAAAAAAAAAAAAATAAAAAACTAGACAAAAAAATCCTAGAAAAACAAAATTATGGGAGGATGGGGGGGAGTTAACCAATTAGAAAAGGAGATACAGAGTATCAAAGATTAAAGTAACTCGTTAAAAACTAGAATTAGGCAAGGAGAAGTCAGCAAACATAAGAGACAAAGAAATAATAAAACAGATGCTAAAAAAAGAAAAAAATACAACAGAAGGTGAAACACCTTAAAAGAAAAACAGCAGATCTGGAGATCAGATCAAGAATAGGAAATGTAACAAGAGTTGGAGTACTTGAAAATAGTGAGCACAAACAAAAAAACAAACAAACAAATAATTATAATGATAATAAATAACATTGACACCATTGTGAAATAAATAATGCTAGAAATTTGTACTGGAAAATCCCAAGAAATGATTTTAGAGATCTAGATAAAATAGTAACAAAATTCATCTGGAAAACCAAGAGGTCAAGAATTTCAAAGAAATTAATGAAAAAAATCACTAATGAAGGTGGCCTACTTTTGCCAGTCCTAAAACTAAATTATAAAGTATCAGTCATCAAAACCATTTGGTATCGGCTAAGAAATAGAATCGTTGATCACTGGAATAGGTTAGGATCACAAAACAAAATAGTCAAAAACTATAGCAATCTAGTGTTGGACAAACTCAAAGTCCCCAGCTTTTGGGACAAGAACTCACTACTCAACAGAAACTGCTTGGAAAATTGGAACCAGTGTGGCAGAAATTAGGCATTGACCCACATCTAATACTATATACCAAGATAAGGTTGAAATGGATTCATGAGCTAGATATAAAGAAAGGTATTATAATCAAATTAGAAGAAAATACAGTAGTTTACCTCTCAGATCTGTGGAGGAAGAAGGAATTTATGACCAAAGAAGAACTAGAGATCATTATTGATCACAAAATAGAAAATTTGGATTATATCAAATTGAAAAGACTTTTGTGCAAAAAAACTAATGCAGACAAGATTAGAAGGGAAGCAATAAATTGGGAAAATATTTTTATATTCAAAAGTTCTGATAAAGGCCTCATTTCTAACTTATATAGAGAATTGACTCAAATTTATAAGAATTCAAGCCATTCTCTAAATGATAGATGGTCAAAGGATATGAACAGAAAATTTTCAGATGAGAGATTAAAACTATTTCTAATCATATGATAAGGTGCTCTAAATCTATTGGTCAGAGAAATGCAAATGAATATAACCCTGAGATATTACACACCTCTTAGATTGGCTAAGGTGACAGAGAAAGACAAGGATGATTGTTGGAGAGGATGTGGGAAAATTGTGACACTAATACATTGCTGGTGGAACTGAGAATGAATGCAGTCTTTCTGGAGAGCAATTTGGAACTATCAAAAATTATCAAACTGTGTATACCCTTTGACCCACCACTGTTTCCATTGGGCCTATAATCTAAAGAGACCTTAAATAAAGGAAAGGGATCCACATGTGCACAAATATTTGTGGCAGCCCTTTTTGTAGTGGCTAGATTGAAGAATGGCTGAATAAGTTACGGTATATGAATATTATGGAATATGATTGTTCTGTAAGAAATTGATCACCAGGATGATTTTAGAGAGGCTTGGAGACACTTACAAGAACTGATGCTGAATAAAGTGAGCAGAACCAGGAGATCTTTATACGTGGCAACAAGAAGATTATAAAATGATCAATTCTGATGAATGTGTCTCTTTCCAACAATGAAATGATTGGTACCAGTTCCAATGATCTTATGATGAGGAAAGCTATCTACACCCAGAGAAAGGACTGTGGGATCACAACATAGCATTCTCACTATTTTTGTTGTTGCTTGCTTTCATTTTTTTCACTCATTTACTTTTTTTATCTGATGTTTCTTGTGCAGCAAGAAAATTGTGTAAATATGTTTATTCACATTGGATTTAACAAATATATTAACATATTTAACTTATACTAGATTGCCTGCCATATAGGGGAGGGAGTGGGGGAAAGAGGAGAAAATCTGAACTACAAGGTTATACAACAGTCAATGTCAAATTATCTGTGCATATATTATGGGTGCATATCTGTGCATATCAAATAAAAAGCTCTATAAAAATAAAATAAATAAAATAAAAAATGGAGCAATAGGACATTAGAGGAAAGTAGAAATAGAAAAAAAAAATTACACCAAACACCATCTAAAAGAGAATCTTTTTTTTTTAAACACACAAGAACATTAGTGCCAAATTTCAAAACCCCTAGATCAAAAAATACATTTTTGAAAGAAATGAGGGAAAAAAAAAAAAAAAACAACAATTCAACTATGTTGGACCTACAATTAGAACTGTGGAAGAATTATCAGCAGCCACAATAAAAGAATGAAGGAACTGGAATCTCTATATCTATCTCTCTATCTCTCTATCTATCCATACAATCAAAAGAATTTGCTCTGCAGTCAAAAAACATCATATCCAGCAAATATGGTTTATCATATACAATGAAAAAAAATGACATTCAACAGACTTGCAGATTTTTTAAAAAAACAAACCCAAACTTAGGAAAATTTGACACGTAATATGCAATATCAAAGATCAATTTCAATGTATGCAACATGGACAAATTGTTTTTTTATTTTTAAGATGGTATAAGAAAAAAAGTAGGCCTAGTCATCATCATTCTTAGACAAATTCAAACTTACAGATTCATGTAATGGGCTGAGGCTTGAGTTGATGCACTGAGGTCCCAAGCATGTGAGGCTAAATAGTAATTGGACCATACTCTATTAATATATATGCTTGGAGAAAGAATGGCCCCTGCCCACTCTTTGTGCAAGTCCTGATGTGTTGTATAGGAAATGACGTTTTTGGTGTGTTGAGGCAAGGGAGTGGAAAAGGAAGCGGAAGGAGACACTATTGGCTGGCATCTTGTCACAGCTGCTCGCATTGCCATTGCGACTGCCCTTCATCTCCACTCTCCTTCTACTAGCTGGCTTCCTGTCGTAGCTGCCCATATTGCTATTGCAATCCTTCTTGCCCATATTGCTATCGCAATCCCCCCTCACCTCTACTGAGAATAAAGATTGAAGATTTTTCCCTTAACCTGAATTTCTGACTCTGGCTGATTTTAAATACGCGGTCATCACAGTTGGCGCCCAAGCGTGGAAACCAAGGACCCTACTTTCCTTGAAGAAGTCTCCAGTGACCCGGAACTTAGGCAAGTATTATAGACAAACAGAGAACTTATTTTCTTAAAGACTAAACTAGTAACCTTTTTTGGCTGAAATGGGACAGATCCTAGCTAAAGATTCTCCATCCCCCACCCCAACCCCCCCACCCCCAGCCCCACCCAGGAGTGGCACTATAGAATGCCTGCTTAAGCTGATAGAAGATCAAGGGCTACTTATAACTTGGGAACAGACAGCTAGACTTCTGGGTAAATTAAAATGCACCTCCCCTTGGTTCTTAGAGGAAAAGCAAATCTCTCTAGATTATTGGACATTAATTGGGCAACAGCTCTCCACATATTACAACAAAAATGGTCCTCATTCAATTTCCATCGAGGCATGCTATTTATACAATATAATACAGTTGGCCTTAAGAAATCGGATAAGTTATAGAAGAAAAGGAAATGGCTCTAGGAATAGCCAAATGGGAAAGCCTGAGATAAAGGAGGAAGACAAAGAACAGATTAATGACCATATCCCCACAGGGCATGGAGACTTAAGTGAGGCTCAAAGGTGTGGTGAATCTGAGGCAGCTTCAGCCCCATCTAAGGAGCAGGTGTTGACTCTCCTCCATCAACTCCACCGTCTGGGATGGAGAGAGGAGGAGTAGTGGAGGAGATAGGGGCAGTGAGTACCAGCACCTCCCCCCAAGCATCCAGCTGCTCCTATGACTAGATTGCAAAAGGGACTAATTAAGGCCAAAGCCGAAGGGAGAAATGTTTTGGAATTTCAACACCACATTTTTCCTGTTCTTCAAGGCAAGAAAGTAGAAAATACACTCCCTCCTTTTGATATAGAAATCCTCAAAGACCTGAAAAAAGGCTTGCACTCTTTATGGGGCTACATCAGCTTATGTTAAGATATTATTACAGAATTTGGCTTTTGAAATCTTGACCCCTAATGACTGGAAATCTATAGCAAGGATATGCCTAGAACCTGGACAAAACTACTTGTGGCTTTCTGAATATAGTGAGCTCTGTAGGATACAAGCCCAAAAAAATAGTCAAAGTGGAGTTCATTCTGTAATCACCTGTGACCTACTAACAGATGTAGGTTCCTATGCAGATGTCGCAGTACAGATTAATTATTCCATAGCAGCATATGAGCAAATTGCTGCTGCTGCTATCAAAGCATGGGCTTCTCTTCACAATAAAGACGACAAGGGTGAGGCCTTCACAAAAATAACACAAGGGCCAAGTGAACCTTTTGCTGATTTTGTGGGACGTTTGCAGACAGCTATCACAAGAACTAATGGGGAAAATGCAGTAACAGACATTTTGATAAGGCAACTTGTTAAGGAAAATGCTAATGAGGTTTGCAGAAGAATTATACTAGGACTGCGCAAGGATGCTCCTTTAGAGGAGATCATAAGGCGCTGTGCCACAGTGGGCACAAATGCTTATTATACTCAAACTATGTTGAATATGGAAAGACAGGGTCTTTCTTGGCAAAAGAATTCTAGAGAGACTCATCGATACTTTCAGTGTGGAAAAGTTGGACATTTGAGAGCTCACTGTAGATATGGAGATAGAATGAGAAGACAAGGTGAGCAAATAAAACCCAAAACCCCATGTCCAAAATGTAACCAAGGCTTTCACTGGGCCTCTGAATGTAGATTGACCCAGAGAAATGAGAGGCAGGGCCCAGCTCCAAGGTATCAATCAAAAGACAGGTGGGGCATGATAGCAACTGAGGTTACACCCAGACAGTCTTTAGAAATTCAGGACTCTGATGCCATCAACCAACAGAAAAGCAATTGGGATTACAGTTGGGGAGGTTACAGGTCTTTTAACACAACAGGGCAGTGTCCAGTGCAAACAGCTCCACTATCTTTAGATAATCACCAAGTGATGTGGAGAGATCCAGAAAGTGGTAAATAGAAGGGAATTAGATAGGTTAACTACTTGGGGAAGAAGGTTTGCTTGTATTTTTACAGGAGGAGAAGGAATCAGATGGGTGCCAACGAGCCGTATTTGCCTTGTCCATTGCAGAGAAACTGAACAGACCCTTGAAATGAAGGAGAAGACCCAAGAAAATATCAGGTGGTTCTGTTGCTGATTGTGCTCACCATTGAAAGAGCATGGCAGTTATGGCCTATGACTCATGGACATAGAAAATTGTAGGACTTGAAAATCTTCAGGAATCATTGGATTCTCTGAGACCTAAGATTGTTGTAGGACTTGAAAACCCTCAGGAATCATTGGATTCTTTGAGACATAAGACTTGAAAGCCCTCAGGAATCATTGGATTCTCTGAGATATAAAACGTGAAAGCTCTCAGGAATCATTGGATTTTCTGAGAAATGATAAGATTGTTACAGGACTTCAAAATCTGCTGGAATCATTGGATTCCCTAATACATATAAAGACTTTTGCAGGACTTCAAATACTTGGGGGGATCATTGGATTCCTGATATGTGAAGCAATGGACAATAGATTGGTTTTGGACTATCTCTTGGCTGCTGAAGAAGGTGTATATGTGACTGCTATTTACATATTCTCCTTCTAGGACTTCTGGCAATCTTTTACAACACCATGTTGATTTATATTGTTTGTTATATCACTACTTGCATTTACAATTCATGATGTTACACCACATCAAGCCTGCACTGACTGTGGGGAGAGTTATCACTAATAGCCTCTGCGTTATTGTTATGTGCTTGTGTAATACCTCCCATGCTGATGAGTTTGTGAATAATAAGACCCTTCATCCCAGAGACCTGCTAGCAATCCCCACTTCCCTTTGGTGCTTTTCATCTCCCTTCCTGAGATGTCAGGGAGGGCATGATCATCTCCTTTTTAGGGCTTTCACCTCCTTCCTGAGAAGTCAGGGGGGTTGTGATCACCTCCTTTTGGGTGCTTTCACCTCCTTTCCTGAGTAGTCAAGGAGGTGTCATAACCTCCCCTTGGGGGCTCTGACCTCCCTGAGGAGTCAGGGATGGCATGACCACCTGTGTTCTAAAACAAAAGAAAGCAGGAGATGTAATGGGCTGAGGCTTGAGTTGATGCACTGAGGTCCCAAGCATGTGAGGCTAAATAGTAATTGGACCATACTCTATTAATATATATGCTTGGAGAAAGAATGGCCCCGCCCACTCTTTGTGCAAGTCCTGATGTGTTGTATAGGAAATGACGATTTTGGTGGGTGGAGGCAGGGGAGGGGAAAAGGAAGCAGAAAGAGAGACTGCTGGCTGGCATCTTTTCACAGCTGCTCGAATTGCTATCATGACCACCCTTGACCTTGGATCCCCCTCTGCTAGCTGGCTTCCTGGCGCAGCTGCCCATATTGCTATCACAATCCTTCTTCACCTCTTCTGAGAATAAAAATTGAAGATTTTTCTCTTAACCTGAATTTCTGAGTCTGGCTGATTTTAAAATACACGGTCATCACAGATTCAATCAAGGGAGTTTATATGTCATTAACTGTCATATATCAGCAAGATTAATGTTGCTTTAGATTCATGTTAACATATTGGTAAATTTGTGTATATGTGGATAGATAGGTAGATAGACATAGATATATGTGTTTATGGGGGGGAATGGGGGAGTGCATGGATGGATGGGTGTGGGTGTGTGGATATATAAGTATATGCATGAAGCTCTATGTATATGGATATACATATTGAAATGTGTGTGTGTATATATATGTAAACATGTATGTATATGTGTGTATATACATATATAAAAATATATACAATATACAAATACACTTGTGTATATGTACATATCTATCTTCTGACTATATAAATAATACACACACACACACTAATATATACATATATATATATACATGTATATATTATATATATATGTATATATTAGTGTGTGTGTGTGTGTGTGTGTGTGTGTGTCTACATATATATACTTAATTGAAGCCTGATAAGGAAAGGAGAGAAAAGAATAAAGTAAAGAAAAAGTACATAGCATGAAACAAAAGAATAACCTACAAGAAGGCAAAAAAAGGTGGATAAATATATTTCCCTCTATTATTATATATGGTTTCTTGTGATTAAAATTCGTGTTGTTTTTTTTTTTTCACTGAAGTTCTGCTGGGCATATGGCAATGTTTTGTTTTAATTTTATTTCCTTTTTTCTATTCTATTTTTTTCTTATGTTGTATTCAGTGCAATAAATAAATTCTAAAAATATGTTTTTTTAAAAGAAAAATAATAAAATAATTGTAGATATGTTAACTTGAGAATTTTCTAACATGAACAAACCTATGGACTATGAGAAGCCAGTTGCAAAACACTTTCACACAAATAAAGTCAGATCTATCATTTCAAGAACTATTCATTATTTGTGAATAGGCTGAACGGATACAGTAAAAATAACATTTTTCTAACCTAATTTACTTATTCAGTGATATTCCACTCATACCAAGAAAGAATTGTTTTATAGATCTAAGAAATAAAATCCATCCGGATAACAAAAATTTAAAAATATCAAAAAAATCAGTGAAAAAATGACAACCTTGTAATTCCAGATTTGAATTTATATTGCATAGTTGTAGTTATCGAAACAATCTGACTTAGGGTAAAAAAAAAAAAAAAAAAAGAGTGGTAGATAGATCAGTAGAATAGATTAAGCACACAATGTATTATAATATAAAACCATAGTACTCTAGTGTTTGATTAAAATAAAAGGGGGGAGGGGCAACTAATGGGATTAAACCTCACAATCTGTTAAAAACTACCTGAGAAAACTGAAAAGCACTTTGGTAAAAGAGAGAGAGAGACAGAGACAGAGACAGAGACAGAGACAGAGGGGCAAAAGCCACTTGTTCAAAATATATAATAAACTAAAGTCATAATGGGTATGTAATTTAGATATTAAGTGTTATAAATTTAATAATATAAGGTATCATAAAAACTCTGGTACAATCTATGAATAAAGGACAAGTTTATAACATGAAAAAAAGAGAAGATCATGGTTTATAAAATGGATAATTTTGATTACAAAAAATATTAAGTTGTTTTTACATAAACAAAATCAATATAGCCAAAATTGAAAGTAAACTGGGAGAAATTTAGGTTAAGACAATGATCCAAGAAAATTCCAAAGCACCCATGATAAAAAATGTTAATCTTTTCTAGAGAAAGAACTGATGAATGAAAAGTAAAGATTTAAGGTTTTATTTCACTTTTTAAACTTTCCCTTCTTTTTTGCAACATGATGAATACACTAATAAATTTAGTATAATTCCAAACAAGTAAGTGATATAACATTGCTTGTCTTCTCATTGAGTTCTGGATATATTGAAAAGACCTTTTTGAGTTCAGCTTTAGAAAAAGAATGTTAACAATAAATACATTAAAGATATTGCTTTGTATTTGTCATTTAATCTAAAAATGTTTCTTGGTGTCTATGATATATATATATATATATATATATATACGTATATATATATATATATATATATATATATATTTTTTTTTTCTTTTTGTACTTCTGTTCGCTCTGTTTTGTTAGCTGATTTAATTGTTCTAAAGTATTTTTATTGCTGGCAGCAATTGCTCTTCAGAAAGGTTGGATCAGTTCACAACTCCAACCAACAATGTATTAGTGTTCCAGTTTTCCCATATACCCTGCAACATTCATCAGTATCATTGCCTGTCATTTTAGCCAATCTGAAAGGTATGTAATGGTACCTCAGAGTTGTTTGAATTTTCATTTCTCTTATCAATAGTGATTTGCAGGATTTTTTTCATATGAGTAAAATGACTGTCCATTTATGAATTGGAAAATGACTTATATTGTAAATTTGAGTCAAATCTCTATATATTTTAGAAATTAGGACTTTATCAGAACTATTGAATAAACAATTTCCCTACTTTTTTGCTTCCCTTCTAATTTTGGCTATATTGATTTTATTCATACAAAACCTTTTTAATTTAAAATAATCAAATCTAACTATTTTGCATTCTCTAGTTCTTTGGGCATAAATTCCACCCTTATCCACAAATCCAAAAGGTAAAATATCCCTTGTTCTCCTAATTTCCTTGTAGTATCATGCTTTATTTCTAAATTATGAACCCATATTGATCTCATTTTAGTATAGGCAATTGTGTTGAGACCCATCTTCTTAATAAATATCAATGCAAAAAAAATTAAATAAGATATTAGCAAAGATATTGCAACCATTTATCACTAGAATAATACATTATGACCAGGGGAGATGTTTACTAGGAATGCAAGGCTGTTTCAGTATTAGGAAAAATAGCAGCATAAGTGACCATATCAATAACAAAACTAACAGAAATCATATCCTAATCAATGCAATAATTTTTTTAAACAAAATACAGCACCTATTTCTATGAGAAACACTAGAGAACATACCAAAAAAAAAAATGATGTTTTCCTTAAAACTTTAAATCAATAAGCTGCAAATATTGTTTTCTTTTAATGATTTTTTATTTATTTGTTTGGTTATACATGTACATTTTCCCCATGTATTTACTTATGAATTCTTTTGGAATTAAAAAAAAAACAGGATAAAAGGGAAAACTCATAAGAGAAAAAAAAAAGACTGAAGAAGAAAGGGGGGAAATGCACATAGCATATGTTGATTTATTTACTCAGTCCCCATAGTTCTCTCTCTGCATGTAGATGGCATTTTTTGTCGAAAATTTATTGAGAAATAAACAGTATATGAGAGAAGTTAGAAGCATTCTCAGTAAGATCTGGTTGAAACATGGTTGACCATTATCATCACTATTATTCAGCATATTACTAAAATATTCATTTTAGCAATAAAGAAGAAAATATATATTGAAGGAATTAGAATAGCTTAAGAGGAAATATTATGAGTCTTAGCAGATAGTATGATGATGTACCTTTGATCCTCCAATACCACCACTCATAGTGTATACAAAAAAGATAATAAGAAATGGAAAATAATTCACTTATTCACAGTATTCCTATTAGCTCTTTGTGCAGTGACAAGGAGTTGGACATTGAGGAGATGTCCACTGTTTGGAGAATAGTTAAACAACTTGTAATATATGAATATTATGTATTACTATTGTTCCATAATAAATGATGAGAAGGTGAATTTCAGAAAACCATGAAAAAATTTACTTGTACTGATGCTGAATGAATTGAGTAGAACCAGCAATGCATTGTACATAGTAGCACCTGCATTTTTTAAATGATAAACTTTGATAAATTTTGCTCTTTTCAGTAATACAGTTATCTAAGACCATACCAAAATGTTATCCACATTCAGAAAAAAGAACTACAGAATCTGAATGAAGATTGAAGCATACTGTTTTCACTTATTTTCTTTTTTATGTTTTTTTCTTTTTTCTGATTCTTCTTTCACAATGACTATTATAAAAAAATTATTTATGATTGTACATATATAGCCTATATCAAATTGACTCTCATTTTTGAGTGGGATTTGAGGAGAGAGGGAGAGAGGACAAACTGAAATTAAAATTTTATTAAAGTAAATGTTGAAAACAAAAAAAAAAGAGAAAAAAAAATCCATGTTTACTATTTCCTTCTAATTTTGCATTAGTTTCATTTTTGTATAAACTTTCAAATTTCAGGTAATCAAAATTATCTATTTTACTGCTCAAAATCTTTTCTACCTCTTTTTTTTTGTTGTTCATAACCTCCATAGAGCTAAAGATCTAACAGGTTCACTTTCCCCTGCTAAACTATTTTACTTATGATATATCTTTTATCCTTTATATTACTTTTATATCACTTTTCATTATTAACCATTATATCACTATCATTTTTTCCTTTTGATTTTATTCTAGTAAACAGTATAAAACGTTAGTCTACAACTAGCTTCTGACAGACTGCTTTCCTGATTTTTCAAACAATTTTTTTAAAAAATGTTGAGTTCTTGGATTTTTGCATTTATCATATAATTGATTATTATTGTCATTTGTTACTTTATATTATGGACCTAATCTATTTCACTGTTCTGTACTCTACTTTTAATCAGTACCAGAATGTTTTCATGAATCCTACTTTGTAATATAGTTTGAAATCTGGAATTGCTAAGCCATCTTTCTTCATATTTTTATTCATTAATCTCTTGATATTCTTGACCTTTTGTTCCTTCACATGGATTTATTTAAATTTTTTTTAGTTGTATAAAATTGTTCTTTGAAGGTTTATTTAATATGGCACTGAATAAGTAAATTTATTCAGGTAGAATTTTCATTTTATTATATATTAGCTGGACCTACACATGAACAATTAAACTTTCTGCAATTGTTTATACCTCTCATTTGTGTGTGTGTGTGTGTGTTTGTGTGTGTGTGTTAAAAGTGCTCTGTATTTGTGTTTATACAGTGCCAGTGTTTGTCTTAGCATTATTTTAAATGAAGTTTTTCTTTTCCTTCTGGATTTTGTTGGTAATATATAGAAATTCTCCTTATTCATGTGGGTTTATTTTATATTCTATAATTTTGCTATTATTTAATTATTTCAACAATTTATTTTTTTAGTTGATTCTCTCACATTGTGTAATTTTACCATCATATCATCACTAAAAAGTGATAGTTCCATTTTCTTATTGCCTGTTTTATTTATTACTCCATTTTTTTCAGTCTTACTGCTTCAGCTAGAAATTTCTAGTAAAATATGGAATAGTGATGATACTGGACATCCTTTATTTATTCCTAATTTTACTAGGAAGACTTACAAATTGATTTTGGTTTAAAATAGATACTCCTTGTGCTTTTATTGATTCCCATATCTTTATTTATCATTGTTGTTTTTAATAAGATTGGGTTTTATATTTTGTCAAAAACATTTTGCATTTATTGATATATTTGTATGATTTTGTTGTTAATTTAATGATTACTTATGTTGATCATTTTTCTTATTTTGAACCAATGCTGCATTTCTGGCATAAATCCCACCAGGATTATTTTATTTAACATTTTTAAATCAATATATACTAAGAAAATTGATCTGTAATTTGCTTTCTCTGTTTTTTGCTCTCTCTGATTTTGTCATCAAAACCATTTTTGTACAAATTTAGTAAACCACTTATTTACCTATTGTTTTTCCAAATACATGTATAGTATTTAATTAATTGTTTCTTAATTTTTTGGGGTGAATTCATTGGTGAATCCTACTTCAGGGATCTTGTTGATAGACTGTTTAATGTAGTTCCTAAGATTGGATTTCTTTAATATTCTATTTTCTCTGTTAACCTGGGGTAATCTTTTTATTATCAGTTTTACTGAAACATAATTGAAAAATACTAAAATTAGTCCTCATCATTGATGATCAACCCACTCTTTTCATTGTTTTTTTATTGTCTTCTTTTAAATTGTTTGCTCAATACATGTCCAGTTTATGGAAATATATGTTGTGTATGTATAGTGAATGGAAATAGAAATGAACACACACTTAAGTTCTTTTCAATTTCAATTTACTTTCCTCCAGAGATCTAGTATACAGCACTTTTCTAATATTCTATTTATCTTCAAGAATACTTATTTATCTGATTTTTGGATTTATGTAACTCTGATAGTGGAAAGCTCAGGGCCCTGTGTAGAATCATTTTAATATTTATTTTCTCTTGTAATTCAATTAACTTTTCCTCTAAGAATTTGGTTGAATTTATTGCATATATGTTTAATATTAATATTACAGCTATGTCTATAGTTTCTTTTAACAAGATATAGTTTCTATGTTTATGCATTTTAATTAGGTCTCCTTTTGTTTTTGATTTGTACGAAATTATGATTATTACTTTTGCATTTTTAATTTTAGCTAAAGCAAAAATTATATTCCAGTCCTTTTATCTCTCTGTTTCTAATATATTTCTTAAAATGAACCCATTGTTTGATTCTGATTACTAATATATTGTGTTATCCACTTTTATTTTACAGATGAGTTTAGTCCATTCCCATTCCCTGTTATGATTCCTTATTGTCAATTTCTCTACATCCTATTTTTTTCTTTCCATCCCTTCACTCTTATTTAGCTTCTGTCTCTTATGACCATGGTTTTCTCTTGTCCAACCTACCTGTTATCACCTTCTTTCTGTTATCCCTTTCCCCTCCCACTTTCTTGTTGTAAAGTTGTCTCTTTCAAATTGTGTGTGTGTGTATTTTTGAACTAATTTAGATACTCCTTTTTTACTTTTTGAACTAATTTAGATGAATCTTAGGTTACCCCTCCCTATCATTTTCCCCTGTGATGTAAAACCTTTTCCTTGCATATCTTGCTATGTAGTTTCACTATTCTTCCTAGCCTTTTCCCACTTCTCCCATGGAATGTCTTCTCTCCTATTCATTTTTATTTTATTTTGTCCCAACAGAGTTCAATTTACTCACAGCCTCTTTCTTCTATTTGCTATTTGGTAACTTCCTTGCCCATACCCACTTTTCAATTTTATCTCAAGGGCAGAGAATGCTTTTAACTATATCAATAATGATAAAGTTCTTAGAACATGCATGTATAATGTTCTTATATAGAAATATGGACAGTTTTAGCTTTATTGAGTACCTTATGATTTTTCTTTAATGTTTGCCTTTGTATGCAAATTTGTTATTATTATTATTATTTGATATTATTTGAAGATATTATTATTTGAAGATCAAGTTTTCTATCCATATATGGACATTTCTTCAGAATTCTTGAGAATCCTCTTTATCATTATTAAATATCCATTTCTCCTGAAGGATTATACTCAGTTTTCCTAGATGAGTTATTCTTATTTGTTATCCTGGATACTTTGTCTTCTGGAATATCCTATTCCAAGCCCTCCACTGCTTTAGTACAGTAGCAGTAAATGTTGTGTAAGCCTGATGTATCTATTATATTTGAATGGTTTCTTTCTAGAACGACCCTGGAACTTTAGAATTTGGTTATAATATTCCTGGGAGTTTTTATTTGAAGATCTCTTTGAAGTAGTGATAAGTAAAATATTTCAATTCTATTTTACGTTCTGTTTCTTGGACCTTGGGGCAGTTTTCTTAATAATTTCTTGTAATATGATGAGTAGTTTCTTGTGTCTTAGTCTTCATTCTCACTGCTATATCTTTCCTTTCTGTTAACTCATTTTCTATTCCAGTTCTTATTTTGGAATTTTATGTTAATATTAGTACATATTTCCAATATAGAATTGAGAGGAATTAAGGGATCCATTTCAATTTAATGATCACTTAATTTTCATATTGCTGTTTTTCTAATACTAATTTCAAGATTTTTCAAGTTTTTCTTATGATAAGGCAAAGGTTTGGTCACTGGTCTCTTGGTTTATATTCTGGTTTTATATTTTGGTCCTCATTTAGGAAGAACCACTGATTCCTTGGGATTGAAATTGATATGTCTCCTCATGGGCCCTCCTCTTTGGGGTCAAAACAATATTGTTCTTCAAGGTTTCTGATTCCTTCGAGCTGAAAGTGTAACTGTCCTCTTGGACTTCCAATCCCTTTTAAGCAAATGTATTCTTCTTCTTCGAACTATGACCAAAAAAGAGGTACAAGCAATGGATTTGCCAACCAGTTGCCCCTCAGAAATATCACTTCCTCTGGACTGAAAGTATTTCTCTTTGCCCTTGAATTAAAAATTAGATATGGTTATAGACAATGAAGTTACCAAAAAGTATCTAATCTTATGTTCAGTGATAGCACAGAGGAACTCTCCAATCTTTCTGAATAGTTGCAAGGCCCCTTTACTATCACAGCTTCTATTTCTTCTGTTTCCATTACTTAGTCTTATCATGGGTGTTTCTTCCAGGTGATCTCTGAGCCAGTCTTCTCTCTCATGTCATAGATATATTTTTTAAATGTTCAATATTGTCTTGAGCTGGAAGAATACCTTGCTTTGACGTTTAGTCCACATTGTCTCTCCAGGATTTGATTTGATGCATTATTTTAAAGCTGTTTGGAGGGAATTGTTGAGCTATCTCAGATGAATGATTCTCTACTCCTCCATTTTGACTCTGCCCCCATCAAGCATCGATTTAGTAGAGGCGATAAGCATTTAATAAGTACTTACTTTCTTACAGATACTGCAATATGCTGGGAATATTGAGCAAGGACTTTATGGGATTTCATCCTCCTAAAAGCAATTTGGGCTTGTATTTGGGATGTCTGCTTTTCTTTTGTGCTTCTCTTCTCCAGCAGCAAAAATCAAAATATCTTAGGAGGTCTTTAAGTTGGGACAATAAGGTCAGTTTCTCCACAAATGGATGAATTTGTAACAGAAGTAATAAGTTTATACTTAAGATAAGGAAGTTTTGATAGCTAAGGAGATTCCCAAGAAGATCTATCTTGGTAACTTGTTAATTGGTTGTTTTTTGAGATATGATGTGTGTGTGTGTGTGTGTGTGTGTGTGTGTAAGTCATATGTTCATGCATATTTAATCAGACTAAATGCAATGGAGTTGAAAACTGAAGCAACTAATTAGCATACTTTTGTTAATATTTTATGTACTAATGAGGCATGAATATTATCCTCCCAACTTACAGACTGTGTCACAACTTACAAGATTTTATTCTAACCATTCTATATTTTTTTTATTATTTAGCCTTTTTATGCATGAGGATTAAATATCTGTCCTATAGTTGTTTTATTTTACATCTTTTGGGAAATAGCTTTTAGATTTCAAACATAACCATTTCCATATTTAGCTACTTTATATTATCTACTTTACTGGGAGTATTTAATGTGGGGATAAAGAAGAAAAAAAAGTGTAATGAATGGGGCTTTTATTCTCTACTGAAAAGTCAGGAAACCCTAGAATAACTAACACTGCAATTAAATATAAAGGACACAGATTGACCAGGATCATTAGGCTACATGGCCTGACTCAGGTGATACTATATTAATATATGATAAATTCTTTTGGATTTGGCAATATCTGCCTGAAATTTTTGAACTCTGGCATAATTTGAACACAAATTGTGTCCCTAAAACAAAATGGCTATGCTTATAATTAACAGGAAATGGATAACAGAAAGCTTTTAGTAGATTTGCAAATTTCCAATAGTGGTTACCTTTAAAAATAAAAATAAAAAACACCAAATACATTTCAATCTGATAATGAATTAATTGGTTCCTTGGTTAAGCACTCCCTTATATTGAGGTTACAGTAAGTCTCAGGCTTTTTTCAGCAGTCACCATAATTCAAACTGAGAAAGTGATTCATCATAATTGTCCTATTTCCTTCAGGATGCCCAGGTAAAGACTGAATAGATTGGGAAACAAACAAAGAAAATTTCTCCCTGCTATTTTACTCTGGATGTGGACAATTTACTTAACATAAACTGATTGTGTGTGTGTGTGGGTGTGTGTGGGTGTGTGTGTGTGTGTTTGAAGAAATGATGTTTGGCATAGAGAATAGAAAAGGACATGTCTTCAATAAGGATAACTAAATTCAAATTTTGTTTCCAAGGAATATCAGATGTGTCACCCCATAAATAATTTACAGCCTCTATTCCAGACCAATCTTTTAAAAAAGCACCAGACTATAATATTAAAAAGAACTTACACTTCCCAATAAGATTAGAGGTGAAACAAGGATGCCCATGATCATATTTAGAGAATCCTAGAAAATCATCCAAAAATATGTTCAAAACATTTAACAATTTTGCAAAGTTGAAGGATATAATATGAACCCAAACAAATCTTTAGTGTTTCTATATATTATTGACAAAGCTCACCAGAAAGATACAGAAAGAGAATTTCCATTTAAAATAACTATAGACAAAATAAAATATTTGGAGGCCTACCTGCTAAGACAAGGAAGTATAGAAATATGATTACAAAACACTTTTCATACAAATAAATCATGCAAATAAATAAGATCAGTATCTAAAATCTGATACTAATCAGATTAGTAAAATATCAATTGTTCATGGGTAGGCCAAGCTAATATAATAAAAATGACAATTCTGCCTAAAATGATTAGTTCAATATCATACTGATCAAAATGTGAAAAATTATTTTATGGAATTAAAAAAATAGTAATGAAAAAAAAAAAAGGTCAAGAGTATTAAGGGAATTAATGAAAAAATTACAAAGGATGAGTACCAGACCTAAATCTACATTATAAAGTAGCAGTCATAAAAACCATTTGGTAATGGTTAAGAAATGAGTAGTGCTTACATAGAATAGACTAGATATACATAACACAATAATCAAGGCCTATTAATCTACTATTTGATAAACCTCCAAATTCCAGCTTCTGTGATAAAAACTCACTATTTGACAAAAATTATTGAGAAAACTGGAAAATGATGTCAGAAACTTGGGATAGAGCTATATTTCTTACCTCATGGCAAAATAAGGTAAAAATGGATACATGATTTGGGCATAAAATTAATTAGGAGAGCCAGGGATAATTTACTTATTACATCTTTGAAGAAGGGAGGAATATGTGATCAAAGAAGAACTAGAAAACATTATTAAATCATTGGATTGTAAGAAAGAATAAACAAACCCTAAGGGGTGGGAATTGTGTTTTATTCTTGTACCCAATGTGTTACTTTCATTTGTGCCTGACTGCAATTTTACATTATTTTCAAATCTACCTTTCCCAAATGTTATACTTCAGCGGACTGGATAATATGCCTCTCAATAAAGGGAATAAATATGATTTTTATTTATACTTTTTTCAGAAATATCCTTTGGTAAACGATGATTGATCCCAATTGGTTAATTGATATTGAAGATCTTAAAGAATAAATCTTTGTGAGTAACACTATCAGAAATCACAACTCCTTGGAATTATAGGAGCAATCATAAAATCATCAAAAATCAATTTCTCTGATTAGGTTCTAAATTTCTTTATAATTTTGTCTCAACATATGGTTCTTTTTTGTGACTTGGCTTCCTAAAATTGGCAAGTTAGATGTACTAATCTTTTCTCTATTTCCTGCATGCAGCTCACTATCCCCATTCATGTCATTGCTTTGTTCTTCTCTCACGTCCAGAATACATTCACTCCTCATTTCCACCATATAGAATTCTATTCTCTAAGATTTAACTCAAAGACTCGTAAGTATTCAGCTATTGAGGATTTATACCCAGGATAACATAATATTTGCTAGTTAACTTTATAATGGACAGAGTGTTATGTGCTTTCTAGAGTCCCCAAACTGGGATGCCAAAATGTACTGTTTCCTAGAGCTGGGGTGCCAAAATATACCATCTGGACTAGCTCTCCAGAGGAGAGATCTTTGTCTTAGTGAAAGAGTAATGAGGCAAGGACCCATGTGGATGGTCAAAGATGGAGTCCTTTTATTTCAAGTTCTCCAGACCTAAATACTTTAGTAAAATTACATCACCACAACACACTGAGCATGTGCTATCACCACAACACACTGAGCATGTGCTATCACCACAACACACTGGGCATATGCAAACTATAATTACCCTACTATTAGTAGGTAAATACCTGTTTTACTGCAAGTATCTCTATTTCAAGTAGAACACAGGTTGTCATGCCCCTACTCCCCTCCACTTCTCAGGAAGGCTGAGATGCCCCAAGGGGAGATGAGAGCTGAACTAGACATTGTCGGCAGGTTTCTTATTGAGCTAAAGGGTCTTATAACTAACAGACAGTTCCCTAATGTCTGTGGCTGTCTGCACAGAGAGCATAAAACACAATGTTCTAAAAAGTGTGTGTGTGTGTGTGTGTGTGTGTGTGTGTGTGTGTGTCTACGAACACACACACACATATACATACATATGTACACACATACATACAAAATGCATATATACACATATACAATCTTATAGAAAATAATAACTCTCTGTGAAAAACAGAATATAATCCTCCAAGGAAAAAAACATGTGTGTATAATATGTATGTATGTGTCTGGACCTGCTCACTAAAGGAATTTCGGGACCAAACAGAATCCTTCCTGATCATGGCTGAAGAGGGAAGGAGCAGAATTCATGAAGATGGTCCAGCAGGAGTCCATTTATTCCCAATTCTCTCACATCCTAATATACTTATATAAATATAGCACACTGCACATGCACTAACTATAGGATACTGCACATGGGGACCTCATAAACAATTTGCTATTATGTCCAGATGTTTCCTTGCCACTTTAATATAGCTCTTCTTTAATTACAAAACAGGTTGTCACACATTCCTGACTTTTCAGGAAGGATGAGACATCCCTAAGAGAGATGAGGAGCCAAGCCAGACACATCAATAGGGTTCCTTTTACTAAACTAAAGGGTCTTATACCTCACCCATCTCTGTGGCACTCTGCATTTCCCACTTTCTTTTGTTTGAATTAAAGCAGGTATATATCAGTGGTAAAATCCATAAAACAAGTTTCAGCATGGGAGGAATCACATAAGCAACTAGTAATATAACAAACAATATGAATAAACAAGATACTATAAAAGACTTCCATGAATCCCAGAAAGAAGGTATAGAAAATAACTATTAATTCACAACCACACATACACTGCTTTCAGCAGACAAGAGATAACCCAAAGCCAATCTATTGTCCATCACTTTATGTGTCAAGGAATCCAATGATTCCTTCAGGTTTTGAAGTCCTACAACAGTCTCATTGACAATTTTTGATGTTCATGAGTCAATTGCCATACACATAGGGTTAATAGACATGCTTTTTCAGTGGCACATGTAGTCAGCAGTGGAACCACCTGTTGTTCCTTTGGTCTTCTCTTTTGTTTCGAGGGTCTTCTCATTTTCTGTCTCTATCTGATGGATAAGGCTAATACAGCTTGTTGGTATCCATCTGATTCCTTCTCCATCTATAGAGATATAAGTAAACCCTTCCCTGCTCCCCCCCAAGCAGTTAATCTATTTGGTCCCTTCCATTCACTGCTCTCCATATCTCTCCACACCACCTGGAGATTATATTGGAGCTGCTCTCACTGGACTCTGTCCTTCTGGTGGATTATAAAATCTGTCTGCCAGAGCCAGTGCATCTTTATCAATTATCAAGAAGTTATTAGTATAAACAGCTAAATTTAGAAGTTCTCTAGAGTTACCTGTGGCTCCCCCTTTCTTTTGTTTTTGGAGGAGTGTCTTGATGTTTCTCTTTCTCCTTTCTACTACTGTCTGTCCTTGAGGATTAAAGGGTATGCCAGTGGTGTGTAAAATCTTATACTGTGAACAAAAATGTGCAAAATATTTGAAAGTATATGCAGGTCCATTATGTATTTTTATTGCTTGTGGCACACCCATAACTGCAAAGACTTGTATAAGAAAATCAGTGACTACCCAGGCCATCTGTTTTGCTGCTGGTATTGCAAAAGTAAATCCTGAGATGGTGTCTACAGCAACATGGATAAAAGACAGATGACCAAAAGATTTGTAATGGTCACATGCATCCGCCACGTTTCAATGGGCCTCAAACCATGAATATTTTTCCTCAGAGGGAGCATAGGAGCATAAAAAGGGAGGTAAGCTGTACAGGCTTTTACTAAGCTCTTAATTTCCTTTTTTGTTATTCCAAACTACAAATGTAAAGTTTGTGCAGCCTGATGATATTTAGAATGAGATTCTTGGGTGGCATGAATTAGAGGAGTATTGGGTAACATGGTGAGAAAGCATTCTGTCTTTGTTATTATAAAAAATAGGTCCTGGAATGTGGTGAGCTTTTTCTTCTCAAAACGCAGCCAGGTGATAAAAGTTCAGATCTTTTATTATCCCAATATAGCCCGGTTAGCTTAGAGGCCTATCTCTCTGCTTGGTTCCAAGAGCTCTCTCCGAATGTCACCAAATCCAAAGGTCTGGTCCTTCAGCCTCTGCCTCTGCTTTCTTCAGCCTCCAGCCAGCTCCAACTCTTCATGTCATTCCGCTGAAATCTCGACTTGTAGCGTCTTCACTCTCCGAAGAACACTTCTGCCACCAGCCAGCCAAGTGGAAAATATTCTGCCTTGCCTCGGAGAGAGGGCTTCTGGCGTAACTCTACTGAAATCTGACCGAGAGCTTCTGTCTGTTTCTTTTATCCAAGAGGGAGGAATTGTGGGATACGAGAGAGAGGGATTATGGGTTTTCTCCCATAGTGCTCTCTGGCCCAACGAGCTTCAAGGGAGGTGTGAACTCATTGAACTTAGTTCTACTTAGTACCTTGTTTCAGGTTCTGCCCAAAACATCTTCTTGTAAGATTAGATCAACTCTAATTACTTAGCAGTTAGTAAGGATTCCAACACTGGAAGAACAAGATGAGAGTAACCATACAAGAGGTAATACTTACTTGGATTTCTCACTTGCTCCTGAAGTTCCTTAAAAAGCTGAAATATGTTAGAGGCTACAAATTTTGGGGGGGCTATGACAATTTTTTTGTACCACACCTACTGAATAAGCTGAATCAGATATTATAGTTATATCTCCTGGATAATAAGTAAGAGCTAGCATGATTTCATGCAATTCATTCTGCTGAATGGACTGAAAAGAAGTTCTGACTGCTCTTATAGCTAAGCCAGGGGAATATACAGGACAAACATTATGTTTGGATGCATCTGTAAAGATGGTAGATCCGTTAAAAGAGATCTTAGGAACCTTTAAAAAAAAAACCTATGGCCAATTATATAATAGCTGGGCTTTTCTTAAGGTAGATCTGTGTGTAAAATTTGGAGCTGTGGCCAATAAAATTTGCCACTCTAAGATGTTTTCACAACATACATTAATTTGTACATTGGTACACAAGGTGTATATCTTGTTAGGTCCTATCCCACATAATTGTATTACTCATTAAATGGCCTTTAACAAGATTTTACCCACAAGCACTGGGTAAAGAATAAGGCTTTGGTCTGATTGTGCTGGGAGGGTCACCCACTCAATTACACTGTCTCCTTGATGAAGGACTACTGTAGGTGTCTCTTTTGTAGCAAGAAAAGTGATAAATTCCAAGGGTTTTTGAATGACTCTTTCAACCACATTAGATAAATCCAGTTCAACCTCTCTCAGAGCCTCTTTGGTTTCCTTTGTAAGCTGGTGGGGTGAGTCTAAAGCAGTGTCTCCCCATAAGATGTCATACAATGGTTGTAACTGATAAGTAGTTAAGCCTATCAGTGGACACATTCATTGGATATCTCCTATCAATTCTGAAAGTCATTTAGTGTTATGGGCCAGAACACTGTAACTTGAAACAAGGATTCTTACAAAGTGTTAAGTCAGTGGAATTAATGAGACAATGGTTATCTAGTTTAACATGGTGATTAATAGTTCTCTAGTTCAGTACATTTATTTAGTACTTAATATAGTTCCACAAGATTCACACCTATGATAATGTAATTAGAATAGAGAATATAAACTGGGACAAACTCAGCCAGGGTGGGACCAAGAGATAGATTCATTACATCCCATCATCCATATTTGTGGTGACTGGAGTCTGAAACACAATCCCTCAGACTCAGACATTCACTTCATCTTACACCACCATCGTGGCTGGCCTCCTGCTCCTCCCCCACTGAGACTAAGGCCAGTTTGAAAGGCTCTCCAGAAAGCTAACCAGCCCCAGGCAAGGAGACAATAAAGAATTTGGACATGTGGTGATTCTCCTGGTGATTACTGAACTGACAGGAAGGCTGTTCCCATGACCTCCAGAAAACCAAATAGAACACTACAATTTAGGGTATTCAACTGCTCTCTTCTTAAAGAAAGATTTTGTACTATAAGTATCTTGGGGTATACTTTATATCTTAAATATTGAAAAGAAGCATGCCTCTGAATTTTTTTTCTGGGATTATATACAATTTGTAGTTCCTTAGTGTTTCTATTTTTTTTTTTAAAGACATGCTTCTAACATTTCCTCCTCAGGGGCACACTCCAATATCATCCATGTAGTGTAATAACATAACTTTTGGAAATGCTTTTCTTGCTGGAGTAAGAAAGCAGCCACATACATCTGACAAGTAGTAGGATTATTATTCATTCTAGTACAACTGTACTTTAATTACAACACAGGTTGTCATGCTCATTGACTTCTCAGGAAAGCCGAGACACCCTTAAGGGTGATGGGAGCCAAGTCAGACACATCAGCAGAGTTCCACTGTCTTGACCAGGGCTCCCCACTGTCTGTAGCTCTTTACATGTATGTATGCATGTACATATTTGTATAAGGAAATAGAATACTCCCGAGCTTTCTTTATTAGAAAAAAAGGAACCTAGCACTAACTTTACAATAAAATCATAAAAATAAAGAAAAACATAAAAACTGATACAGAAGTGAGTGTTCAGGAAGGAAGTAGTGAGAATGAAGTGTTTGCATTTTAATGAGAGTCGACAGGATGGAATTAGCATTTTTGAGAAACTAATATGCAACAAGTGTCATAGACAAATCTAGGAAGAAATATAGCCTGAGAAGGATTAGTGTCATATTTGGATAATGCTAAAAGGAAAAAGAATAGGGAAAGGAAAAAAAAATATTTACTAAGAAATAAAAAAGGGAAGAATAAGAGTTAGTCATTTTTCTCATGTAACTGAAGGGTGCAAGTATAAGTTTATACAAATGAAAAAAGGATACAGAATACAGTCAACACTTGAATGTCATTGTAAACTGATGTAGTGTGACATGAACAAAAACAAGAAAATAATTTGTACTGTAACAATATTGTAAAAATGAAGGATTTTGATCTAGATATTCATAATGAAACACATGCTTCTGGACATGGGCAATGGGTTTTGTTCAATTATACTTATTTGTATCAAAGGTTTTGTTTGGCTTATTTCCTTGGGGAAGTATGTATGAGAACAGAAGACAGATTTTTGTTAATTGATTTAAAAAATACATTTTAAAAAAGAATGTAAAATTCTTCAGAGTACAGATTATACATATAGTGGTTTAAACAAAATTAGCTCGGTATTTAATGAATAGATAGTTGACCTGGAATCCAAAACATAAGATTTCAAATCATATCTAAGACATTTATACTATATATATATATATATGTGTGTGTGTGTGTGTGTGTGTGTGTGTATGTGTGTATATATATATGTATATATATACATATATATATACACACACATACAATGGTATATAAAATTGAGATAATATCAGTATCTATCACTCTTGGCTGTTGGTAGGATAAAAATGAGATAATATTTTAAATGCTTTGCAATCCTTAAAAGATTATATAAATGTTATTATTATTATTATTATTGTAGAATTAGCATCGTTAGCAATTGCTAATAGATTATATTTGCTTCAAAACTGCCTGTTATTTTGCTGAATCACTTATAATTGGGAAGCCTAACAATGTTTAAAGAGAGTTGGACACAAAGTGACTAATTTTGAAGGTCATAATACCACATTACAATGTGTATGAAAATACAAAGGGTTTGCAATTCACATCAGTAAAAAGAATAATTACTTCGAGGATATGCTGGAGCTTGGAAATAAGAAGATTCTACTTATTGACAATAAGAAATTGTAATAATTACCAAATAGCTAATTACTTCTCTTGTTCAATTCTAGTTACCTTTCAGGAGATAATTGAATCATTCACTTCAAAATAATTCATCTGACTCTGCCACTACATAAACTTTCAAATATTTCAATCCCCCTAAGGTCAAGTGAGATTGAAAATTCCTCATTGTTCCCTTTCTGCATACACAATTCAGGAATAGTCTGTTGAACTTTTTTTCATGCATCTTCTCTTTTTTTCCTGTGAATATGTAAGTTTGCAAAACATTAATTTGAAAATACAACATTGAAAAATCATTGGTAAAATCACAAAATTAAATGTGCCTATCTACTCTATGGCTTTTGCTATTGTTATGATATGGGTCCAAGGTCATACAGGTAACAAAAATAGAACCAAGCATCAAATTCAATATTTTGGACTCCAAATGAAATTATTATAGGATCATGACACTAAATCTAAAGCTAGAAGGAAAGTCAGATATCATCTTGTTTAAACCTACATTTTACAGAAAAGAAAATTAAAATCTAGGAAAAGTATATGAATTATTCAAGGTCACTTTGTTGTGGTTAAATTTATCATTTTTATGCCTTTTGGGTTTTCTAGACAAAGATATCAGAGTAGTTTTTCCATTTCCTTCTCCAGCTCATTTTTACAGATAAGAAAGATGAGTAAAACAGGGTTAAATGACTTTCCAAGGTCATACAATTAGTGTCCAGAACTGGATTTGAACTCAGGGCTCCTTGACTCCAATCATGGTACTCTATCACTATGTCCTTTAGCTGTCCAAACAAGGTCACAAAGTTAGTACATCTTGGAGCCAGGATTCAAATCAAGATTGTCTTACTTAAAAACCAGCACTTTCTTTCTTGAGATAGTTAGATGGTATAGTGGATAACACAGAGTCAAAAAACCTCAGTTCAAAAGTGGTCTCACACATATAATCTACATAACCAAGGATAAATAACAATTTCAGTCTGCCTTCATTTATTAAGAGACATAATAATAATGCTTGACTCCCAGGACTGTTGTGAGAATAAAATAAGATAATACTTTTGAAGTTCTTTGAAAATTTGTAAATGGTATATGATTGCAAGTTCTTATTATTATGTCTATGGATGTCAAAATCATTGTGTCAAAAGGTGATGCAGGCAAAGAAAATAATTGAATTCTCAAAAACTTTGACCACTTCCATGAATGACAAATTATTAATGCCTATCAAATTAGAAAAGCTCACAAGTATCTTATTTTTAAAACTGAGTCCTGAAAGAACAACTATTCCTTTCTCATTCTATGAAGTTGAAGAGTATTGCTTTGATTAGATTACCAGGATTATTTTTGAGATGGTACTTGGAACAGGTTAATCAGAGAGCATACCCTATGTCCAAAATCTCTTCAGGGCAGGTTCATTTGCATCACCCATTGAGAACAACCTTCAGGAACATAAACATTCATATATTTTATATGTCCCTTCCTACCTGAACATTTGGAATAAAATAATACTTTCCACTTTCTATATAAAATTAAAGTTTGAAATTTTTCTTTTCTTTTAATATGCACTGCAATTACTTCTTTAAGTATCTGATAAAAAGTATTTTACTTCTACCATGTTTCTCCCCCTATAGTAAGATTCTAGAATTAAGTGGCTGAGTAATTATTTTCATTAAAATCTTATCTCAGGACTGACTAAATTTTAGTCCCTCGTTATGTTTACTCATAGGAGCAGTTTAAATGTATAAGATTACATTTCTATCATAATTAAAGATAATTATGTTTCAGGCAGTGAAAGCTATCCTATTCCAGAGAGCATGATGGACTTTTATCGGAAATGACTTGTCAAAATGTGAAGTTAGCTTTCCTTGAGCCTAAAGTAATTATTATATTGACTGAATTGTATCTTGAACTTTAAACATTTACACTTGCTTCCCACAAAGGCCTGAAGTTGCAAGGAACAAACACCCACCTATATCAGAAATTTTCTTTTGTGTTATGTTATATGTTAGTACCCCAGTAACTAGTTACTAAATAAGCACATGATCCTTTCGCCTTCATACAACCCACTGAAAGTCAAGTCACTAATTAGTCTTCTTGATCAAATCTTAATGTGGAGTGATATATATATATATATATATATATATATATATATATATATATATCAAGAGGTTTATGGCTACCCTCTCAGAATAACTGATTGATAATGCTAATATTACTGATAATCAAAGAGAGCTTTAAGTTTTCCTAAGTACTTTACCTATATTATATAATTTTTCAACCAATCATTTCTCTAAGTGAGGTACTATTTTTGTCCACATTTTAAAAATGAAGATATTTAGACTAAAATAGATAAGGTAATTGGCCAGTTTTACAATGTAAGTAAATGTTTGAGGCAGGAATTGAACTCAAATATTCTTAACTCTAGGTTTAATGCTCTATCTAACCAATTCATGACAAGATAATAACAATTTATTGTTCATTTATTATGTACCAGGCACTCTGCTAGATGGTATCCATTGTCTATGAAGAGTTCATCATTTCCTTCTCCCTAGGGATGTGCAGAGGAATTAAAGACAAAATGCTGTCTGGTGAGAGCATAAAAAAGACATTATAGGAATTCCCTAATCATCTTTAATTTCTGGTTAGTGAAGCCAAGATGGCAAAAAGAAGCCAGAAAGTTGTTTGAGCTTTCCCCAATTTTCCTTGGAACCAACTTTAAATCAAGATTCTGAATAGACTCTGGAGCAACAGAACCTACAAAGAGATGGATTGAAACTATTTTATAGCTTAAGATAGCTTGCAACAAAAACAGAGCCAAGATACCAGAGAGTAGATCCTCCTGCCTTTAATTTCTCTGTGTCTATTATTCCTTTGCACCTTATTTATAAAATATGATTACTATTTTTACCTTCACCCATTATTGATGTAAATCTTAACCATAAATATATAGTATACATTTCCCATTAAAAAAATTGCTCATGTTTAAACAGTTTATCCATGTTGAATTCCTTCCTTAAAATTGCTCTTTGATATTGGTTCTTATATGTTAAGTTTTCTGTTAAATTCAGGTTTGATTGAGAGAAAGTCCTGAAAATCCGCAAATTCATTGAATGTTTTTTTGTCATTCAAAATTATAGATAATTTTTCTGGATATGATATTCACCACAGGCCTAGTTCTTTTGCTTTTCTGCATATGTGATTCCAAGACCTGAATTCTTTCACTGAAGCCACTGATAAGTCTTATAAAATTCTATTTATCAACGACAGCATATTTGAATTGTTTTCTTCTTGTAAAATTTATTCTTGATCTATGGGTTTTGAAATTTGGCAATGATATTTCCCTATGTTTTCCGCAAAGGATTTCTTTAAGATGGTGGTCAGTGGAATTATTTTTCTAGTTCTATTTTCATTTCATGTCCTATCACTCCAGGATAATTTTCTAGGATTATTTCCATCATAATTGTGTCAAGATTCTCTTTTTATTTAAAACTTTCTGGTAGACAAATTACTCTTATATTTTCTCTTCTTGATCTGTTAAGCAGATCTTTTGTTTCTTATGAGAGGTTTCAAATTATATCCTATTTTCTCATTCTTTATAAACTGTTTTGTTACTGGTTTGTCTCCCATAATTTCATTTGCTTCCTTTTGTTGATTCTAATTTTCTTTTTTGAAATTTTAAAATTTTCAAAACATATGCATGGATAATTTTTTCAATATTTTTGTGTAGTTGTTTTGTACTTCTGAGAAAAAAACTATATTCCATTCTTTCTCTATTCAATTTTCTCCAGATGTCTATCATATCTAGGTTTTTTAAAAGATCCTATCAACTTCCCTAGTTAGAAAGTTTCTAGTTAGTTTTCCCCCTTGAAAGAAATTTTGTTTATTTTCTGGTTATATTAGATTAGATTCTGAGAAGGGAAGGTTGAGGTGCCTGACTAATAACAGAGTTTTGATGTCTTTTATTATTTTTTTTTTGTAAGTGAAATGTGTATGCTCTACCACTTGGTGCATATACATTTAATATTCTTACTACATCGTTGTTTACATATTCTTTATCAAGATGTAATTGCCTTGCTTATCTCTTTTAATTAGATTTATTTTTTACCTTTGGTTTACCTGAGATCAGAGTTGCTATTCCGAGTTTTATATTATCTACAGTAATTTTAAATGTATTTTTCTTTGTGTAATTAGCTGCTGTACTTTGTTGGTAATATGTAGAAATACTGGTGATTTCTGTGGAGTCATTCTGCATTCTAAAGTTTTGCTAAAGTTGTGAATTGGTTCTAGGAGTTTTTAAATTGATTCTCTAGGATTCTCTAAGCATATTATCCTCTCATCCTCAAAGTGTAATAATTTGGTTTCTTCATTAGCTGCTCAAGTTCCTGTAATTTCTTTTTCTTCTTCTATTACTAAAACAAATATTTCTAATACCACATTGAAAAGTAATGATAATATTGGTTAAACTTGTTTCATTAATGATTTTTCTTGGGAATAGATCTAGTTTATCCTCATTACATATAATTTTTGCTGATGGTTTTAGAGAGGTGCTATAAATCATTGTAAAGTAAACTTTATTCGTACATTTTCTAGTATTTTTAAAAGGAATGGATGTTGGATTTTGCCAAATGCTTTTTCTGCATCTATTGAGATAATTATATGATTAGTACTTAGGCAATAAGAGAAGAAAAAGAAATTAAAGGAATTAGAGTAGATAAGGAGGAAACCAAATTATCACTCTTTACAGATAAAATGATGGTATACTTTGAGAATCTTACAGAATCAACTAAAAAAACTCCTAGATATAATTCTCAATTTTAGCAAAGTTGAAGAATAGGATACAAAATAAATCCAGATAAATCATCAGCAATTTTATATGTTACCAACATAGTCCAGTAGCAAGAGATACAAAGAAAAATGCCAGTTAAAATAACTGTCAATAATACAAAGTATTTGGCAGTCTACCTGTCAAGATAAAGTCAGAGACTATATGAACACAATCACAAAACATTTTCCACACAAATAAAGCCAGATATAATCAACTGAAAAAATTTCAAGTGCTCATGGGTAGCTGAGTGAATATAATAAAAGTTACACGACTACCCAAAGTAATTTACTTATTTAGTGCTATGCCAAGCAAACTCGCAAAAGATATTTTACAGATCTAGAAAAAATAATAACAAAGTTCATATGGAAGAGCAAATCGTCAAAATTTCAAGGGAATTAATGAAAAAATGCAAATGAAGGTGGCTTAACTATACCAAACCTAAAACTAGATTATAAATCAGCAATCATCAAAACCATTTGGTACTGGCTAAGAAAAAGAGTATAACAGTAGAATAGGTTAGGTTCACAGGAAAAAGTAGTCAGTGACTACAGTAATCTAATGTTTGATAAACCCAAAGACTCCAGCTCCATACGATGATATAATCAATTGGAAAAACATTAAGTACGGGGTGGAGCCAAGATGGTGGAGAGGACACACACTTCATTCTAAGTTCCCTTTCTACCCTCCCTACTAATCATCTAATTCAGCCTCAGAAATAATGCTTGACTGGTAAAATCCACAAATATTGGAAGTACAAACAAATTAACAACCAAAGATAATCTGGAAGATTGACAGAAAAGGTTTGTCCTGATCGGAGGGAGGAGGCCAGCACAGGCAGGAGACAGTACATGAAAGCTAGCACATTGAGCAGATCAGAAAGTGGGGTTGTGGGGAGGGTCTCCACAGATGGAGAATTTGCAGGGAGGACTCTACCACAGGTTGGTTGCTGTGATTTGATTGCAAAGCAGTACATCAGCAGAGAAGTTAAACAGCGGGGCCGTACTTTGCAGCCCATTTGCAGGACAGCTACTGTGCTATCTATCCCTGTTCTGTAGAGGAAGCTGGTAACCTCCCTGCCCTTAAGGCAGATCCTAAGGGCTTTTTAAAAAAATGATTAAAAAAGCCAAATGGATCACCGATAGCTTCTATATAGAAAGAGAATAGGTTTCCAACTCCAAAGAGACTAATAGCAGACATTCTCCAGACAAAACCCAAAGTGGGATGTAACTTGTTCCCCATCATACAAGGGTTTCCTAGAAGAGATTATAAAAGATCTTAAAAGAGAGCTAGAAGAAAAATGGGGAAAGGAAAGAAGCTCTGCAAGAGAGTACAGAAAAGGCAAATAACTCACTAAAAGAAAAATTTGATAAAATGAGAAAAGAAAACAACTTCCTGAAATGTGGTTTTGAAAAGGTAAAAAACTTCTAGGAAAGTAAGATTTGTGAATTGGAAAAAAAAATAACTCAAAAAATTAATTAAATGGAAAAAATTTCTATAGAGTAAAAGAATTCATTTAAAAACTCAATTTAACATAAACAAAAAGAAGTAAAAAAAGCTAATGAAGAAAATAACTCATTAAAAATCAGAACTGAACAAATGGAAATGAATGATTCTTTGAGATATGCAGGATCAGTCAAGAAAAACCAAAAAAAGTTTTTAAAAATAGGACAAATGTTAAATATCTATTTGGAAAAACAACAAACCAAGAAAATAGATCTAGGAGAGATAATCTAAGGATTATTGTACTTCCTGAAAATAATGATTAAAAAAAAGAGCCTAGATACTACTTTACAGGAAATCATCAAAGAGCACTGCTCAGATATAGTAGAATCAGAAAGTAAAACAGGCATTGAAAGAATTCATTGAACACCTTCTGAAAAAGACCCTAAAATAAAAACTCCAAGGAACATTCTGGCTAAATTTCAGAACTATCAAAAAAGGAAAAATATTATAAGCAGCCAGAAAAAATAATTAAATGCTGAGTAGCCACAATAAGTAGCACTCAGGATCTAGCAGTTTCCACAGTAAAGGATCAAAGGGCTTGTAAACTGATATTCCAAAAGGTAAAGGCCCTTGGAATGCAGCCAAGAATAAACTACCCAGCTAAGCTGAGCATTTTCACCTTTATTATTCAATATAATACTTGAAATGTTGTCTTTAACAATAGCAAAAGAAAAAAGGAATTAAAGGAATTAGAATAGGCAATAAAGAGATATAATTCTTTGCAAATGATATAATCGTATACTTAAAGAAGCCTAAAAATGATTCAAAAAACAACTAGAAACTATAGCTTTTAGCAAGGTTAAAGAATATAAAATAACCACACATATTATCAGTTTTCTATATATTGCTAACAAGACCTAGGAGCAAGAGATAGAAAAGGAAATTCCATGTAAAATAACTATAAAGAAAGTCAAATATTTGGATGTCTGCATGCCAAGCAAACTCAGGAATAAAATAAAAACAATTCTAAAACACTTCTCACAAAAATAAAATCAGATCTCAATAATTGGACAAATACCAGTAGCTCCTGTTTGGGCTGGGTTAATATAATAAAAATGACATTTCTACCTAAATTCTTTTTCTTCAGTGCTATGTCAATAAAGCTGCCAAAAATATTTTATAGAACTAGAAAAAAATGATAACAAAATTCATCTGGAAGAACAAAAGGTCAAGAATATCAAGGGAATCAACAGAAAAAAAAAACAAAGCTTAACAATACCAACCAAAAGCTATTTTATAAAGCAGCAGTCATCAAAAAGCATTTGGTACTGGCTAGGATTTAAGAGTGATGGATCAGTGGAATAGAATAGATACACACAACATAATAATCAAGATTTATAGCAAATTAGAATTTGATAAACCCCCAAAATACCGTCTTCTGGAATAATAACTCACTATTTGACAAAAATTTCTGGGAAAACTGGAAAATAATATGTCAAAAACTTGGAATACACTAACATCTTGTACTCCATACTAAAATAAGGTCAAAATGGGCATATGAATTGGACATAAAGGATAATATCATAGGCAAATTAGGAGAGCAAAGCCAATTTACCTATCAGATCTTTGGAGAATGGAGGAATTTAGGAATTTATGACCAAAAAAGAACTAGAGAACATTAAGGCAAAATGGACAAATATGATTAAATTCAATTTAAAAGGTTTTGCACAAACTATAACAGTAGAAATAAGATTAAACAGGAAGTACAAAACTAGGGGGAAAAATTAACAGTGTTTCTAAAATATATAAATAATTATATCAAATTTGTAAGAATACAAATCATTACCCAAATGATAAATGGTGTTAGTATATAAAAAGACAACTTACAGATGATGAAACTGAATCCATCTATTGTCATATGAAAAAAAATGCTGTAAATCATTATTGTTTAGAGAAATATAAATTGTTGAAACACCTCTGAATCACCATCTCCTACCTCTCACATTTACTAAGATGACAGGAAAAGATATGACAAATATGGAGGCAATGTGGAAAAACTGGAACACTAATGCATTGCTAGAGTAACTGTGTAATGATCAAACCATTCTGGAGAGGAATCTGGAATTGTGTTCAGAGGGCTATAAATCTGTGCATACACTTTGACCCAACAATGCCACTATCAGGTTTGAATTCCAAGGAAAAGATAAAGAAGGGAAGATAACCTAAACTTGCAAAAATGGTTGTAGCAGTTCTTTTGCACAAACAAAAATAATTGAAAATGAGTAAATGCACATCAACTGGGGACTGGCTGAATAAGCTGAGATATATAAAATTAATAGACTTATTGTTCTACAAAAAATAAATGATGAACACATTGACCTTAGAAAGCTTTGGAAAGACTCACATGAACCAATACCGAGCAAAACGAGCAGAACCAGTAATATGTTATACATAGTAACTGAAAGAATATGTGATGATCAGCTATGAAAGAGTTGGTTCTTCTCAGTAATTCAGTCATCCAAAACAATCCTATTAGATTTTGGGCAGAAAATGCCATCTGCATCCAGAAAAAGAACAATGGAGATTGAATGTAAATCAACACATGCCATGCTATGTTCACTTCTTTTATGTTTTGTTTTGGTTTACTTACTTTCTTTCTTTCTTTCTTTCTTTCTTTTTTTTTTTTTTTTTTACTAAGGCCTTTTATTTTTTAAATGAATGCATGGATAATTTTCAATATTAACCCCTGCATAATATTGTGTTCCATATTTTCTCCTCCCTTCCCCCATCCCCTCGCCTAGATGGCAACTAATATATGTTAATTGTATGCAATTCTTAGTCTATACATATTTCTAAAATTATCATGTTGCACAAGAAATATCAGATCAAAAAAAAAAAAGAAATGAGATCATACAAAATGCAATCAACAACAAAAAAGTGAAAATACTATGTCGTAAGTAACAGTCAGTTCCTATTGTACTGTCTCTGAGTGCAAATGGCTCTCTTTATCATAAGCTCATTGGAACTGGCCTGAATCATCTCCTTGTTGAGAAAATCCATATTCATCAGAATTGAACATTGTATAATCTTCTTGCTCTCATGGACAATGATCTCTTGGTCCTGCGCACTTCACTTATCATCAGTTCATGTAAGTCTCTTCAGGCCTCTCTGAAATCATTCTGCTAATCATTTCTTATAGAACAATAGTATTCCTTAACATTCATGTACCATAATTTATTCAGCCATTCTCCAATAGATAGGCATCCAATCAGGTTCCAGTGTTTTGCCATGATAAAAAGAGTTGAAAGAAATATTTTTGCAAATGTGGGTCCCAGTCCCTCTTTTATGATCTCATTGGGATACAAGGACAGTAGAAATACTGCTAGATCAAAGGATATGCACAGTTTAATTGTCCTTTGGACATAATTTCAAATTGCTCTTCAGAATGATTAAATCACTTCACAACTTCACCAGCAATGGATTAGTGTTCCAGATTTCCCTGTATCCCCTCCAAAATTTGTATCATATTTTTTTTTTAATCTTAGCCAATTTGAGAAATATTTAATGTTACCCTGGAGCCATTTTAATTTGAATTCCTCTGATCAACAGTGATTTAGAATATGTTTCATATGACTACAAAGTTTCACATTCTTGATCTGAAAATTATCCTTCCATATCCTTTGACCATTTATCAGTTGGAGAATGGCTTGAAATCTTATAAATTTGAGTCAATTCTCAATATATTTTAGAACTGAGTAATTTCTCAGAAACCTTGAATGTGATTTCCCCCCAAAATGTATTGCTTCCCTTCTAATCTTGTCTGCATTGGTTTTATTTGAACAAAAACTTTTTGACTCAATATAATCAAAATAATATATTTTGTATTCAAAAATGTAGGCCAGTACTTTTTTAGCCACAAATTACTTGCTTCTGCACAGATCTGAGAGTTAAACTATCCTTTGTTCTCATTTGCTTAATATAATATTGGAATTAATTGTTCTTTAAATGTGTGGTACAATTCACATGTAAATCCATCTGACCCTGGAATTTTTTTTTTGCATAGTTGATTAATAGATTGTTCAATTTATTTTATTTAAATGTGAATATTTAAGTAGTTTATTTCATCATTTCATAATCTTGGCAATCTATATTTTTGTAAATATTCATCTATTTCATTTAGATTATCATATTAATTGACATACAGATAGACAAAATAGCTACTAATTATTGATCTTATTTCCTGTTCATTGCAGGAAAATTCACCTTTTTTATTTTTTGTTACTAACAATTTGATTTTCTTCTTGCTTTTAAAGGTTTAATTATTTTGTTGTTTTTTTGGTAATACAAGCTCTGAATTTTGTTTATTATTTGAATAGTTTTTTACTTTCAATTTTATTTTCAAAATTTCAAATTTGCTATTTAATTGGGGGGGGGTTAATTTGTTTTTTTTAATAGCTTTTTAAGTTGCGTGCACAATTCATTGATCTCCTCTTTCTAGTTTGTGCAAGTAAGCATCTAGTTAGAGATATAAAACTTCCCCTAATAACTGCTTTGTCTGTATCACACAAATTTTGGTATGTTATCTCATTATTGTCATTCTGTTGGATGAAATTATTGTTAGTTCCTGTAATTTGTTGTTTTACCCACTCATTCTTAAGGATCTGATTATTTAGTTTTCAATTTTTTTTTTGTCTATTTTTCCCTGGCTCTTTATTCACATCTAATTTTGATGGCATCATGATCTGTAAAAGCTGCATTTTCTATTTCTGCTTTTCTTCATTTTAGTTTGAAGTTTTTATGCTTTAAGATAAGGTCAACTTTTGTGTAGGTTCCATTAACCACAGACAATAAAGTATACTCTTTCACTTTCCATTCAATTTTCTGCAAATGTCATTCATATTTAACTTTTCTAAAATTCCATTTACCTCCTTAACTTCTTTCTTATTTATTTTGTGGTTTGATTTATCTAAGTTCTGAGAGAACAAGATTGAAATACCCCACTAGTATAGTTTTGGTGCCTATTTCTTCTTGCAGCTCTCTTAACTTCTCTAGGAATTTGAATGTTATGTCACTTGGTGCATGTATGTTTAGTATTGACACTACTTCTTTATCTATGGTACTACTTTATAGTACCATATATAGAATGTGTGTATATATATATATATATATATATATTTACTTCAGCTGAAGTGTAATAGATTCTATTCCATCCCCTTATCTTTACTCTATATGTATAGCTTTACTTTAAATCTGTTACTTATAAACAACATATTGTAAGATTCTGGCTTTTAATCTAGTCTGCTACCTACTTCATTTAATGGAAGAGTTCATGCCATTCACAGTCACAGTTAAAATGACTAATTTTACAGTAGTTTCTGGGTAATCCTGATTGTGACTTCTTAATATCTGGATTATTTCTTTTTGCCTGCTTGCAATATTTCTCCTTTATTACATAATTCTGAAATTTAACTACAATGTTTCTTGGAGTTTTCATTTTGAGGTCTCTTTCAGGAAATGATTTGGTGAATTTTTTCAATGTTTATTTTACCTTCTGGTTCTAAGACATTAATGCAATTTTCCTTGATACCCTGAAAGATGATGTCTAGGATCTCTTTGTTTCATCATGGTTTTCAGAATGTCCAATAATTCTTAGACTGACTTTCCTAGATCTATTTTCCAAGTCAATTGTTTTTCTAATGAAGTATTTTACATTTTTCTATTTTTTTGTTTTTGATGAGTTGTTTTCAATATATTTTTCCATATCACAAATTCTTTTTTTCAAGGAGTGTAGTATTCTCTTCTCTAAAATATAATGTTCTCTGGGAACATATTTCTTGGGGGGCTTCTGGGAGCAAGCTTCGTTTCAGTTCAGAGTGATAATCATCTCACATGCAGCCAGGAGTTAAAGTCCAAATCCTTTATTGTCTCCATCCAAGTCTTGTCCTTTCTTGGGTCTGGTTAGCTTTCTTAGAGGCCTATCTCTCTCCTTGGTTCCAAGAGCTCCTGCCACTAATCCTTTGCTTCTGCTAGCTTCAGCCTCCAGTCAGCAGAAAGGTAAAAGATGGAATGAATCTGACTCTGCCTCTGAGAGTAGGCTGGTGTCTTAATGGGCTTGTCCTTTAGTGGGCTTCTTCTTATAAATGCTCTCTTAAAGATGTGAATCTTGTGGAACTCTAATAAGTACTAAGTACATTAGTGAATTAGAGAACTGTTAATTACCATGTTAAATTAGATAATTATTTTCTCTATCAATTCCAGTGACTTAGCACCTTGAAAGAATCCTAACAAAGGAGTTGTTTTCTTTGTCCTTTTTGTCAAATCTATTTTGTAAGGAGTTATATGTTTTTCCATTTCACTAAATCTATTTTATAAGGAGCTTTCTTCAGAGAATTTATTTCCTTTTCCAAATTCTCCTGCATAATGTTCTCATTTCCTTTCCCCATTTTTTCTAACCTTTTTAAGATCCTTTTTGAATTCTTCCAAGAGAGGCTTGTCAAATGGGAAACAACTCATATCACCCTTTGTGGTTTCATCTGGAGATGGTTTCCTTTTAGTATCCTCATGGTTTGAGGAGTGTTCTTCTCTTTCTCCATAAAATCTATCTATGATCAAAGTTCTTTTTAATCATATTTTTCCCCAAAAGGTTGAGATCTGCTCTTAGGGCAGAGGGAAGATTTTCCAATAAAAGTTGCACTGGGTTGATGTTGCTGACTTCTTGTGCCGGCTGGGCATGGCCAAGTTCCATGTTATTCTAGTGTTTAGAAATAAAACCCTATCACAGAAACTTGCTTCAGCATTTTTTTTTTTTTTACAATTACTATTGCTAACTGCATTTACCTTTATTCATTTTCTCTCTCCTTTCACCTTGTTCCTCCTCTAAGGTATTTTGCTACTGATCTCTCCCTCCCCAAATATGTCTTTTTTTGGGCACTCTGTCCCTTTTCTTTATCCCATTCTCCTTCTACTTTCCTGCAGGGTAATGTTATGAGCCAGAACTCTGTACTTAAAACAAGGATTCTTACAAAATGTTAAGTCACTGGAATTGATAAAGACATTGGTTATTTATTTTAGCATGGTGCTTAATAGTTCTCTAAGTTCAGTATGATTGATTTAATCTTACAACAAATATTGGCTTCCTAGTGATATAATAATTGGTTTATACTCAAAATAGAACATATAAAGCTGAAACAAACTCAGCCAGAGTGAGGGCCAGACATAGATTCAGAGGAACTGGGAGAGAGGCTCAAAAGAGCCAGAGAAGACAAGCAGACTGAAGGCAGGAGCTCAAACTTTCAGAGTCAAGGAGAGACAGATTCATTCCATTGACCACCTTTGTGATGGCTGGAGGTTAAAGCACAAACCCTCAGACTCAGAGAGATTCATTTCCATCTTCATCAGCCTTGTGGTGGCTGGCTTGTCCTCCTGTTCCCCCCATTGAGACAAGGCCAGTCTGAAAGGCCTCCAGAAAGGTTTCCAGCCCCAGGCAAGGAGACAATAAAGAATTTGGAATTTAACACCTGGTATTCTTGTGGTGATTACCTTGCTGAAAGAAAGGCTGCTCCCCATACTTCCAGAAAACCACCAAGAACACTACAGGTAAGATAATTTTATATATCCATATTGAGTATGTATGTTATTTTTTTCTTTGAGTCAATTTTGATGAGTATAAAATTCACACAGTCTCTCTTTTTTTCCTCTCTTCCCCTTTAATGTAAAAGCTTTTTCTTGCCTCTTTTTTATGACAGGTAATTTGCACCATTTCACTTTTTCACTTCCTTTTCTCCCAGTATATTTATCTCTCACACTACAATTTTAATAGATTTTTTTAAAGTTTTTAAAAAGATATCATCTCTTTATATTCAACTCACACCTGGACAATTATCATCCTCCCATGTAGGAACATAAGTAGATAAATATTAAGTTCCTTATGATATCTTGGTCCTGATTACCTCCTTTTGCTTCTCCAGAATCCAAAATTAGAAAATCAAATTTTCTTCTTTTTATTAATTCATTTTTATTTTCAAAACATATGCATGGATAATTTTTCAATTATCAATACAAAAACCTTGTATTCCAAATTCTCCCCCTTCCCAGTACCCCCTCCCCTAGAGTGCAAATAATCTAATGTATATCAAACATATGCACTTCTTCTATACATATTTCTACTATTATCATGCTGCACAAGAAAATTAAGATCAAAAAACAAAACAAAAATAAAACAACAACAGAGTGAAAATGTTAAGTTGTGAATGGCATTCATTTCCCATAGTCCTCTCTCTGGGGGTAGATGGCTCCCTTCATCAAAAGATCTTTGGAACTGGTCTGAATCAATTGCGAAAACAACATAGTATTTTCACTCTGTTGTTGTTTGCTTGTATTTTATTTTCTTCTCATTCTTTTCCTGTTTAATTTGATTTTTCTTGTGCAAGATAATTGTATAACTATGTATATATATATTGGATTTAACATATATTTCTACCATGTTTAACATATATTGGATTACATGCCATCTAGGGATGGAGGTGGTAGAAGGGGGGGGGGAAATTGAAACTCAGCATCTTGTAATGGTTAATGGTGAAAAATTATTATTGACTATTATATAGTCAATTATCTATATATTTTAGAAATGAGCCCTTCATCAGAACCTTTGTATGTAAAAATGTTTTTTCCAGTTAATTGCTTTCCTTCGAATCTTTTCTGCATTAGTTTTGTTTGTACAAAAACTTTTTAATTTAATGTAATAAAAATTATCTATTTTGTGATCAATAATCATCTCTAGTTATTCTTTGGTCACAAATTCCTTCCTCCTCCACAGATCTGAAGGTAAACTAGCCTATGTTCTTCTAATTTGATTATAATATCATTTTTTAATCTAGATCATGAATCCATTTTTTAATTAAAAAATCCTGAGTTCAAATATAACCTCAGTCACTTAGCTTTATTGGCAAGTTTCTTAACCTCTGTCTCAGTTTCCTTATATGTAAAAGAAGTATAATTATAGAATGCACTTTCCAGCATTTTGCAATAATGAAATTGGATATGTGTAACATTTTATAAACCTTCTGTATATAAATTCTAGCAATCATTACATATCTTCACATATTTTTCAGGAGAACTTCTATTTTTTTATACTTCTCTATTTGTTGTTATGACATTGAGATTTGGAATCCAGAGATAAAAGTTTATATGTGTACACTTCTAAATATTACAATTCAGTCTTATAAGTTTTGATGCCATTTCTTTCTATCTTCCCAATTCCCATTCTGATTGTTTATTCTGCATGGTATCATTCAAACAAGCTTTTTTCCTTTTGACTCATGTTCAATAATATGCTTTCTGCTTTTGACTTCCTAGCCAAATAAGGCATTTATGTGCTCTATTACCCCCCTCTACCCCTCAGAACTGAAAAATAGGTGGCACAATGGAATTCATAAGGTGCTGAACTGGGGTCAGGGAATTTTAGATTTAAATCTTGTTTCAAGACACTTACTAGCTCTCTGATGATATATCTATATCTATATCTATATCTATCTATCTATCTATATATATATATATATACACACATATATATTATATATATATACACATACATACATATATAAACACATTCCTTATATATTATTATATAGTTTTTCATATATATGTATATATATATATATATATATGAAATTATTATATAACTTTCCTTAAGCCTTAGTTTTCTTATTGGTAAAGTGAGTATAATCATAGCACATATTTCATAGGGTTGTAATTAACATCAAATGAGATAAAATATAAAGTATTTTGCAGTTCTTAAAAAATATGTAAATTCATATAAATGATAATGATGTGATGATTACCTGCCTTTCCCAAAAATGGATAAAACCCTTAGGCTATTTTGATCAGTTGTTAGTTTATCACTTCTGGATACCTGTGATTGGGATGGAATGGGAAGGTCACACAAAAAAGCCATTTCTTCTTTTTAACCCATGCTTTTTAAAAATCTTAACAAGAGTAAGATGTTAGCCAATATGTTAGGGAAAAAAAGGATGCTTACAAATAACATCCAATTTTATCTTCATTGCTTATCAAATTGTCTGACCTACAACAGTACCATTTATCTTTTTTTTTCCCTTATGAGCCAAATATCAACAATAAATTCTCCTCATAACCCTCAATAGATTAAGGAGTCATAAACACTGTCAGATAAAAGATGAGCTTTTCTAACTCCCACCTGGCTTAAATGAATAAACTTCATTGGCTTCAAATCAATCAGATAAATGGTCCTTGTTATCTTATCATTTCAGTTAATTTAAAATATTTAAATGAAGTACAAAATTAAAATATATTAACTTTTTAAAAAATAGTTCAGCAAGTCTTTCTTTTTAATCATGAGCTAAAATAATTTCTATAAACCCAAAATAATTAGCCTGTAGTACTAACAAACATACAAAAATACAGGCCTTATTTAGTAGTATTTCAAATAACTTCCTGTGATGAAATTATAGGATCTAACTTAAACTGGAACCTAATCTTTCTCTCTAGAGTCTGAGGTGATATAAGAGGAAGTATGATTTCCAGGTGTTGGAAAGAAATTTTTCTATGTTTATTCTTATTATACTTTGAAGTACATATCCATTTATAAAAACCACTCTGACTCTGATCCTAAAATTGTCTTAGGACATATTTAATAGGATCTTGAGCCAATGGCAAAAATTAGATATCCTTCAATCTCTTGGAGCATTGGTGAATCCAAGGGCAGGGGTGGAAATGTATTACAATTGACTCTCAGATAATGTTGGCCAGAGATATTAGTGTTAGTATTTTTTTTTTTTTACCTTTAGTATCATTTAAAAGGAATAAATTCAGATTGATATAATACTACATTCTTAATAGCATAACTAAGATAATTGATAATTCTTGAGTCAAGTTTTTGGGGTCATAAAATACTCTTTTACCAGTAGGATGTTGATTGTTAATTTCTAATAATGATGCATTGTTCTTCATATATGAAACTGATGAAGGTGACTTAGTATGATTATGACATGGGTTTAAATTTTCTTTCCCCTTCTAGTTTTTACCCAACAAAAGAAAGATATTTTCATTGATTTAGCCACATTCTAATTATCAGAATATTTCATGAAAAAATAAATGCCATCTCTGATAATAAAAGTTACTCAGAAAACGTAGTGATTTTATGGTCCACATAGATCATAAACATGTAGGGAGAGAAGGGACCTTTGAGCTCGACCTTGAGTCCAGCTTCTTCTTTTGCTTGATAAACAAATACAAGCTCAAATAGACTATAAGATGATATAACTAGCTGGTAATAGAACAAATTATAACTCAAGGTCCTGGTTTTCAAGACCTGTCTTGCTTCCTCTAAAGCAATGATGTCAAACTCAAATACTATTTCAAGGGTTTATGTTCTCAATTTCTAAATTTTAGTATCATATAGTACCTTATATAGTGAAGCATAATGATTCTTTATTAAGAGGATTTTCTCTATTTTTCATTTTCACAGTTTTGTATAGTTACTACATTAAATTTACCAACAAATGTCACTCATATAATCCTTATTTTTAATTTTTTTCTTTATTTTATCAAAAGAAGCCTTGAAAAATATTTTTCACATCAGATCCTGATCATACTATATCCCCACTTCTTTCCATTTTCCCATGATCTGATATAATTAGCATAAGATTCTTCTATTAAATACCGCTAAACTTAAAACATCCATGTTTTCTTTTCCATGTGCTTTTTTTATGTCCTTATTTGATAGCATGATACAATTTTATATATGGCAACATCTGATGAATGTAAGCAGAATCCTATCTAGAATGAACTAAGTGGTAGTGCAGCCAGGAATCAAACGAATTATTGAAGTGAGAATTAACCAATACTCTGACTTCTGGATTCCGTTTTTCCTACTCTACTTCATGAAAGATAAAAATGTTTCTTTGTAAAAGTTCACAGGATTCACTATTGGTGTAGTCAGGTTTATGAATCACATATATGTCATTCTTCCATTCTCCCTACTACCTCTGCTTGTCATCCTTTCCCAGATTTTTAGAGTTTACTTATTAATTCCATTCTTCATTCTTCCTTTTATGTAATTCAATTCTCCTTTTCTTTCTCCTTTAGTTGATTTAAATTCTCCTTCTTCTTTTCTTCTTTAAATTCTTTTCTTAATTTTAAATATTTTAAATCTTTTTCTTAAAAGGATTTACTTGCTATCTTCATTAATTCTCTTTTCTATTCTAAACTTTTATTTTTGTAGTCATAGTCTTTATAACATATACATATATATACATATATACATATGTTTATAATATATACATATACATATCCTTTAGTCTGTTATTCCTCATACAATTAAAGTTTTTTTTTTCTCTTTTATGTCTTTAAAGAGATTTGCTAAGACAAATTCAATTTTTTTTTCAATTCAGTCAACTATTCCCCTTCTATAGGTCATACTTTCTTCTTTGGAGATTCTTATTTTTTTCTTCTATCATTTGGGAACATCCTGCTGTGATTCAATACTCTCCTGGAAATCCAAAGTTTTTGTTTCTTTTCATATGTTGCTTTTATTTTCTTTATCATGTTATATTTCATCAGAGATTTCTGTGTTTCTTGACATACAATCTTCATTCTATTATTAATAGTTAATTTGTTGATTTAGCAATGTACACTCAACTTTTCAAAATAATTTTCTAGGATTTTTGATAACTTCAGTCTTTTTATTTTTATTCCCTTATCATTAAATTTCTGATTTCTTTTCTTTTGCTGGCAGATGCCCTGAAGGTTGGATCTCAAAGGTGTCTCAATCTCTTTCCACAACACACTGAGGAATTCACTTTTCTCTACACTTAATTGTTATATCAGGTGACTTAGGTGAGTTCAGAATGGGTTCCCACCTAGATTCTAGTTTTCTGTCCTTCCAGTCTGGTATAGCATTCCACACAGTAGTAAGCTGCTCAACTTTCTGCATCCACTTACTTGAATGGCTGAGATATCCCAGCTAGAACAAACTTCTTATGTCCTCTACCTCTTCTGTGGTCATTAATCACCAGTCTTCCACACTGCTCCCACAATGCCATAGTCTATTCAACTGGAAGCAGGACTCAGTGCCACTTTGGAAAAGCCAATTTTATCACTCCTCCTGGAGAAGCATATAGTATTGCAGCAACAGGTTCTGCCTCTCTTTCAGGACCTAAATGACTGGTAAATCTCCTCAGAGATCAGCACAGAGATTCAAACTCTCACTTCTTGTTGCCTCCCATATTTCGGCATTGCCTCTTCAAGTGATTTCTGATAGGTAAGGCTGAGTTTTCTATTTGAATTTTTTTTTTATCACCATCATCCTTATCCTCCTCCACTTCATCCTCATCCTAATCATCATCAAACATCAGCCAGCGATCAATGGCTGTGACCAGAGAAGGACCATTATTTAGTTCTTTGTTCCTGGGACCTTTGGCAACTTAGACACATAACACATAAGAATGCTCTAACATAAGAAACAGAGACACATAGAAGAAATATACTGTAAAAACATTCAGAAAAGACAGATTCTGTCACCTACATTCCTTAATACCAATCATCTCATTCCTCTTTCTTTCTGTATCTCTTTCTGTCTTGGTCTCTCTGTCTCTGTCTGCCTCCATCTCTGTCTGTTTCTGTGTGTGTGCATGTGTGTGTCTCTCTTCCTCTCTTCCTCTCTTCCTCACTCTGTCTCTGTCTCTTTTTCCCTTCATAAATGTCTCTTTCTTTATCTGTCCCCATTTTTCTGTCTTTCTCTCCTGTCTCTTTCATTGCCTTTCTACAGCTCATCATTTCTTATGGCATAAATCAATTCTTACTATCAAATTTAGGCATATTAGAGAATAAGCCAAGAAGTTATTCTTCTTTTTATTTTCTTGCTACAAATAGCCTCAGCATGGAAGTGAGGCCCTATCTTCCTGAGACATTCTTGTAAAACTTTAAACATATCCCAAGCTCAATTTTATTGCTTGCCTTGTTCAAGAACCAACTGAGCAAAAGCAAATTTATAATTTTTTTCTTTGACTTGCATATATATTCAGACTTAATATTTGGTTGCTTAAAGCTTTCTGCTCTTATCAGAATTGTACACAGGTATATTTATGACCCTATAAGCTCTTTGTGATATAATGGATTTTAGATATTTAAAAATCCATGTTAAAATAAAATACAAGCACATTTTCATTTGACAATAATTTAATCAAGAGAGAACTATTTAATTTACATTTTAAATTTACATTTATAAGTTTCAAAAACAACTCTTTTCCTTTCCAAAAAAGAGGAAGAAATTAATATTGACAGCATCTTAAAATTGCCCTGTCACATCACCACTTAATTCTTCTTTGTACATTTATTCATTTATTAGATATATTATTGTTCTATATTACATTCATATATCAAACATGCTATTTAATATTCCACATGAATTATTATAATGAAAATTGAGCAAAACTAAACATTATACTCTATCATGAAAGAGACAAATTTGCTTTTCTAAAGATATAACTTCAAAGATTGTTATTCTTTTTGCTATTAGCTGATATTGCTGAATTAATTTCTTTCTTTTTAATTTCCCATTTCCTTAACTGAGATAGTGGTAAATGGATAATATTATAAAGCTCTTCAGATTTGTGTAATTGGCTGTATAATTTTCTTTCTTACTTTTCTTTTCTTTTTTTGGCAAGGCAATTGGGATTAAGTGACTTGCCCAGGATCACACAGCTGAGAAATGTTAAATGTCTGAAGCTCAATTTAAACTTAGGTCATTCTGACTTCAGGGATATTGCATTATTCACTATATCATCTAGCTGCCCCTTAGCTAAATAATTTTAAAAAATAAAATTTTACATTTTATTCAGGCCATCTTTTCCAAAGTTTACAAATGGAAAGGAAACACTAAATATCTCAGAATTAAAAACAAGATTTTCAAGTGTAATTCACTTTTCATATATTACTAAAACTTATGTTAAACTTTTTAGCTTCTCTCATGATTGAGTTAGACATTTTAGTGTGAGGACTTTCCTTTTAATGTCCATCTCATGAATATTTGAATAGTGTTCTCTTCTTTTCTCAACTATGATGGTTCTCTGGGTGCAGGTTTCTTGGAGAGCTTCTGGAGGCAGCCTTAGTTTCAGTTCAAATCAATAATTACCTCAAATGCAGCCAGAAGTTAAAATCCAATTCTTTATTGTCGCTTCCAAAATAGCCCTGTTAGTTTTCCTTGGTTCCCAGAGTTCTTGTTGCTAATCCTTTGTTTCTGCCTCTGCCAGCCTCAGCCTCTCCTCTTCCGAATCCCCAGTTCTGCCCGACTGCCATCGCTAGCTTGTCAATCTCCTCAGCTGACTGACTTCTGGCTTTCAATCTCTTCCACTGAACCCCTCATTGACTCAGCTCCTTTTATGCTCTTTTAGAGGTGTAAACTCAAAGGCTGACTCCTCCTCTGAGAGAGTGGGATTGTGGGAGGTATAAATATGTGAATCCTGAAATCTCCCAAACTTGTAAACTAATGTGTGAGCTAATGTGTGAACTCCCAAAGGTGTAAACATAAGCATTGTTTCTATCAATTCTAGTGACAACACCTTGTAAGGATTCTAACATAACAGTTTAATGAAACCAATGTTCAAAATTCTGTTAAACTAAAGCTATACTTATATGTTACTGTTGGAATCCTTACTAACTGCTAACTAATTAGAGTTGATCTAATCTTACAAGAAGATGTTTTGGCCAGAACCTGAAACAAGGTACTAAGTAGAACTAATCAAGACAAGGCTTGTGTTCACACCTTTACTCATTGGAGTTCAATGAGTTCACACCTCCCTTGAAGCTCTTTGGGCCAGAGAGCACTAGCATAAATAGAACTTCAATGGGCCAGTCAAAGAAGTTCTTCAGAGTGAAGACACTACAAATCGAGATTTCTCCGGGAATGACATGAAGAATGGAGCTGGCTGGAGGCTAAAGAAAGCAGAGGCAGAGGCTGAAGGACCAGACCTTTGGATTTGGCGACATTCGGAGAGAGCTCTTGGAACCAAGCAGAGAGATAGGCCTCTAAGCTAACCGGGCTATATTGGAGATAATAAAAGATCTGAACTTTTATCACCTGGCTGCGTTTTGAGAAGAAAAAGCTCACAAGGATGTGACTCATTATAAATCTTTTGGTCGTCTGTCTTTTATCCACGTTGTGGTAGACACCTTTTCAGGATTCACTTTTGCCACACCAGCAGCAAAAGAGACAGCCCGAGTGGTCACTGAATTCCTCATTCAAGCATTCGCAATTATGGGTGTGCCACAAGAAATAAAAACGGATAATGGACCGGCATATACCTCCAAACATTTTGAACACTTTTGTGCACAGTATAAGATTTTACACACTACTGGCATACCCTTTAATCCTCAAGGTCAAGCAATAGTAGAAAGAAGAAACAGGGACATTAAGACACTCCTCCAAAAACAAAAGAAAGGGGGAGCCACGGGTAACCCTAGAGAACTTCTAAATTTAGTTCTCTATACCATTAATTTTTTAATCTTTGATAAAGATGCACTGGCTCCAGCAGACAGGTTTTATAACCCACCAGAAGAGCAGTGTCCAGTGCGAGCAGCTCCACTATCTTTAGATAATCACCAGGTGATGTGGAGAGACCCAGAAAGTGGTGAATGGAAGGGACCAGATAGACTAACTGCTTGGGGGAGAGGATTTGCTTGCATCTCTACAGGTGGAGAAGGAATCAGATGGGTGCCGACGAGCCGCATTCGCCTTGTCCATCGCAGAAAGATGGAGCAGACCCTTGAAATAAAGGAGAAGACCCAAGAAATATCGGGTGGTTCTGTTGCTGATTGTGCTCACAAGAATTATTAGATTCCTGGCACATGAACTAATGGACAATGGAATCCTATTGGACTATTTCTAGGACTTATGGACATGTGTAAATTTTCAGATTGATTCTTGTTATTTGTTACATTACTACTAGCCTGTGTTATATTACTATGTGCTCATGTAAATTATGTATAATGCCTCCCATATCGATGGATTTATGTATACCATGTATATCTGTTACAAAGTTCTGGCCCATATTGATGGATTTATGTGTACCCCCTCAGAAACCCCCTATGTTTTAAAACAAAAGAAAGGGGGAGATGTTGGAATCCTTACTAACAACTAACTAATTAGAGTTGATCTAATCTTACAAGAAGATGTTTTGGCCAGAACCTGAAACAAGGTACTAAGTAGAACTAATCAAGACAAGGCTTATGTTCACACCTTTACTCATTGGAGTTCAATGAGTTCACACCTCCCTTGAAGCTCTTTGGGCCAGAGAGCACTAGCATAAATAGAGCTTCAATGGGCCAGTCAAAGAAGTTCTTCAGAGTGAAAACACTACAAGTCGAGATTTCACTGGAATGACATGAAGAATGGAGCTGGCTGGAGGCTGAAGAAAGCAGAGGCAGAGGCTGAAGGACCAGACCTTTGGATTTGGCGACATTCAGAGAGAGCTCTTGGAACCAAGCAGAGAGATAGGCCTCTAGGCTAACCGGGCTATATTGGAGATAATAAAAGATCTGAACTTTTATCACCTGGCTGCGTTTTGAGAAGAAAAAGCTCACTACATGTTACATTTTATTTCACATTGTTCTGGACAATTATTGTTGAATCTATGATGTTTGATCATAACACACAAAATCATCAATGTGTTAGAAATCTCTTACTGCAATAATTTTGTTTTGTCCTCTAGATACTTTTATTAGAGAATCAGGGAAAAGATGATATTCTCTTTAGCTTTCAGAACTTTTAATATTAAAACTAATTCTAATGCATTTACATTTACTATGCATTTGAAATGAGAAAACTACTTTGAGACCTTCCTATATCTAATATTCCTAGGCTATATGTCTCCAAATGCAAATATAAGCATTAAAATCAGGCTATTATAAGATAAGACAGCATAAAACAAATAGAATAATGATTTTGGAGCAAGAAAGAAATAGATTCAGATTTTATATCTGACAGTTGCTAAATTTGTGACAAGTCATTTAGTATTCACATACTTTTCATATCTCATAAGGACTTATGTTTCCTGTCCTGTCCAGTTTGGGATTCATTTTGGCAGAGAAAATTCCTACATTAATGATTACTACCATGATTACATGTAACATGTGCTTTGTGTATTCTCTTAGGAGCCAAAATAATAATGAAAATATTGTGCTTTTCTATGGTATTTTACTGTTTTAAATTCATATTATCAGGCAATTTTCTATCAGGTATAAGTATTTATTTTTATTATTATGCAAATTTCATTTCAGTTTTATTATTATTGTTCACTATAATTATTATTTCGTGGAAAGCAGAAAAGTACAGTTCCAAATTGACAGTGGGACAAAAAAGTGTTGGTTGAGATTTCCCTCTCTTTTTCTCTCCTATTGTCCTACTGATACCATTTGGAACATGAATGGTTAAAGCACTGGAGTTGCTTAGCAACTGGAAGCAAATGGTGGGTGATGATTTCTTAGTTACTGCTATCCTTTCCTCACAATTGCTATGATGTCTAAACATTGGAAGTTACATTGAGCATTTTAAATCTGAAAGTGAAGAAGAAAAAGGATGCTGAGCCATCAACAAAGGAGCAATCTGAGACCTTCCAATGAATAAAGAACTCACCAGAGGAATATTTTTGAAAGTTTCTCACTCCTCAGGAAAAAGACACACCTTTGAACACACAAATGGAAGGCAATTAATTCAATCTTTATCTGCTCATTTCTACGGAAAATAATGGCATGTAAAATTACTTTCTTCTTGTATATCCCATAATGACCTTGTGATGCTGATATGTTAATGTATTTAAATTAGACATTATGCTTCAAATATCCACTAGCAGAGATTAAAATGTGCCAGTAAACTAAAAATAGCAATACTTGGAATGGGAATGTAAATTCATCTATGTTCATCAACCTTAAATATGGTAGGAGAGTTGATGAAATGTCTACCTTGTTAAAAACCCTCAACAGAAAGACTGATTTCACAGACATTTTGTAGCATAAAAATGCGAAGTTTTTGCAATAAAATGTGTTTCCATAAATAAATTCAGAAAAATACAAAGCCCAAGTAAGAGTTTAGGTAATAAAAATGGATTTGATCTAATTGGTATCTTTTTGAATGCTTTGAAGTATCATATAGCCATCTCTTACACATTTGACACCCAATCACATTTATTAATGAATTATAATATTTTCCCTAAATATATATATATTTATGTGTATATCCTCTCTCTGTGTCTCTCTGTGTCTATCTCAGTCTCTCTCTGATATACACATATGTACATGTATATTTATATGTACACAAATGTTATAAACATACATGAATACATATACACATGGAATTTTGTTATTCCTTTCTATTTCAATCCTTTAAACTCATAAAAACTCATGTCCAAATAAAAAATATCACATCAAGTCAGATTATTTTTAAATAATGATGATATTTGTTTTACTAGATATATAGTAAGTGGTAATAATGAAAGTAAATATTCTAATATATACCTGGGACAGTAATTTCATGGTTAATTTAAAAAAATATATATTTTTGCCTTTTCTAATTTGTCAAATTTCTTAGCAACAGGACAGGTTCAAAGGTACATTGTTGTTGTTTATTTCATTATGATTTCCTAGGACTAGTTATCTGTATCTCCTGAATGCTGCTCTTCTTTGATTAATCAATAAAGTGAATAGTCAATAAATATTTATGGAATATCTACTATGTGCTAAGCATAGTGCTAAATGTCGAGACAGTGTGCAAAGTACTAATCACTAAGATGTAATTTTATCTTCCCTCTCCACTGTCCTTGGAATAAAATTTTGATAGTTAAGGTATTCAATAAAAATATACTAGGGTGGATTTTTGATCCCTTTATATTAGGGACTTTCCTTCTGAAAATTGCCATGTTTACCATGTCAGCTGGCAGGATGGACCCAGGAGGTGAAAAGGGCTTGGCCTCTGAGGGAGGAGGTTGTGTCTTACAGGTGTTAGAGGTTCCTTGAGATAGAGAGGGGTGTGTCCTCTTGCTAGATCTTTTCTTAGAACACAGCATTAACTCCATGTGTCTCCCTTCTGTGGCTCCACCTATGCAGTGCTGAGTGGGCGAAGGCTGAGTGGGGTAATCCCAGAGGGATTCAGAGATGCAGAGAGATTCAGAGATAGAGATGCAGAGACATGCATACACTTGCTCTTGCTTCCTGCTTACCCCTGCTGAGATTACCAATAAAGAAAGGTTGTTTGGCACCTTAACATTGGTGTTTCCGGGGAATATTAGTATGTATGGCCCTGGTGATCAGTAGCTTCGGTGGGAGGTTACAAATGGCACCCAAACGGGGATGGAATTGGCCAGGGATCTTATAAGTTTGGCTAGTCCAATCATGGGAAGGGAGACGAGACCCCAAGACTGATAAAGCAAGCCAAAAGTAGATGTGACATCACAGGAAGAGGCAGTGGGAAAGAAGTAAGAAGTAGATAGATATTAGGATGTATGTTACAGAAGGCAGCAAACAAAGGAAACCTAGAAGTAAGGATTTGGCATGTTTGATAGTCTCCAGGAAAGAAGTGGACCCCATTAGAGTGGAAGAAATGTAAGGAATTGAAAGAGGCAATTCATACTTACAGGATTGAATCTCCATATGTTAAAGTGCTTCTGGCTCTCCTAGCCTCCAGCAGTATACTAATACCAAATAATTGGAAGACTTTTCCTGGGAGTCTCTGCAATGGATGACTCTGTTCTCAGACTTAGCAAAAAAAAAAAACAAAAAACTTTGCAAACAGGGCCTAGATGAATCTTTCCCTGATTTTGTGTCTCACCTACAGGTAGTTGTGGAGAGGTTAGTAGGTAAAGAAGAAGCAGCTGGTCTTCTTATCTGGAAATTAGCTAGAGAGAACACTAACACCCGTTGCCAGAAAGCCATGTACTCCTTAGATAAGGACTCAAACCTTCAGGAGATGATAAAAAGATGTGAGAATATTGGCTCCAGTGTCTTTCAAACTTGAGCTCACAAGCTCCTGTTTCCTGGTGCTCTGTTGAATAGGAACCATCTTTGAGTCCACAGGCAAGGATGCGGAGAGAAGTAGAGAGAGGCAGAGATGCAGTGAGATTCAGAGATGCAGAGAGAAAGATGCAGAGACATACATACACTTGCTCTTGCTTCCTACTAAGCCCTGCTGAGATTAACAATAAAGAAAGGATTTTTGGCACCTTAACACCAGATCATCTTCATGTGTATCCAGGGAAGAGTAGTATGTATGGCCCTGGCAATCAGTAGCCTTGGTGGAAAGCTACATCTTTACTGAAAATATTAATTATATTTCTTTTTTGCTCCTTCTCATCTTTCTGAAAACTATGGATATTGGATAGAATCAGATTTTTTGCAGAGTTTTCCTACATCAGGGTAAATGAATTTTTCTTGAAAGATCTACAAGCTGCAAAAATCTAGTTAAATGTCTTTTGTGTTGACAATGTTCATCCTAGTGTATTATCGCAAAGTCATCCTAGAAAGATGTAAATGGCATTTTCAGGAAATTCCACAAATACTTCTACACGTCGTAGGAATTAATGTTAGTCCCTATTGGTGAAGTTCTGTATATAGACAGCAAGTAAAAGGATTCAAACAATTGATAATATTGCTATATTCTGTGTTTTGTGTTTATGAAATGTTTTTAAAATTAAAAAAGGAATGAGGAAAGTGAAGAAAGAAGAAAAGGAAAAAAGGGAATGGAAGGAAGAGAAGAAAGAAAATAAATGGGGGGAAAGAGAAAGAAAGATATTAGCATCTATTAAATTGCTACTATGTACCAGATAAAGAGAAGGTTTGCTTAAGCACTTAGAAATATTTCATTTGTGCCTCTGAGAATTGAATTCAGGTCTTCTTGACTCTAGGCTCAATGGTTTATGTATTTAGTCAACTAGCTATCTTTTAAGTCAATATTTATTCAGCACCTACTATGTTATAGGTATTGTGCTAAATTCCAAGAATTGAAAGACAAGCAAAAGATAGTTTTTGTCCCTAAGGATCTTACAATATAACAAGAGATTTATGCAAACAAATATCTACAAAGTAAACTATATTCTGTATAAAGACAAAATAGTTAAAAAAAAAAAAAAAAGGAAGCACTAGAATTAAGTGGGTTTAAAGAAGGCTTCCTGTAGAAGGAAGCATTTTAGTTCGAATTTAAGGTTAAAAGCCAAGGAATTCAGTAATTAAATCTGAGGATGATCTGAGTAAAAAAAACAGAGAAAATGTCTAAAGCTAAGAGACAGAGTATCTTGTTTTAGGAATAGTTCAGTGGGTGTTGTCACTGAATTGACGATTATATGTTTGGGAATAATGTGTAATAAGACTGGAAATATAGAAGGGAGCTAGGTTGTAAAGGTTTTTGAATGTTGAACAAAGCATTTTTAATTTCTCCAGAAAAAACAACAGGAAGCTACAAAGATTTATTGAGTTGGGTGGGAGATAGAGGAGGTGTGTATGAGATGATTGGACAAGTATTTTTAGGAAAATCATTTTAGTGGCTGAATGGAGAATAGATTGGTATGGGGAAAAACTTGAAATGGTAACATCTATAATAAAATAATTTAACAAACATAAAGGACAAATTAACTGAAGAACCATCCAGTGTCTGAGATTAGATAGAGATCATATATTAAAAAGATAATGCTACTTAAATCCCCAACTCAATTTATAGGTTTAATATAAAACCAATGGGCTACTTCAGAGAATAAGTTTCAGGAAGGAAGCACTGAAAAAATTGGTGGCATTGTGTCTGAACCTGATTACATAAGCAACTTTTTGTACAGGAATTCCCTGCCATGCTACATACTGCAAATAAATGTTATTTATATCCCAGTTTCTTAAACTGTTGTTCTCACCCCAATATGGAGTCTCATAGTTGAAAGCAGGGATTATGAAGTTATAAGTTATTATCAATAAGTGTTTGGTTTGTATAACTTTTTATATAATTATATATCTAGGATCATGTAAAAAAAATTACGTGAAAATGGGCTTCAAGTGGAAAGCAATTTATGTTTACATTATAAAGAGTTGTCTGTGGTATTTAAAATTTAAATGACTGCTATGGTTGCATAAAAGGAATGCATAGGATTAAGACTTAAATTCAGATCTTTTCAACTCCAAGGAGGGGCATGTATCCACTAAGTCAAGTATGTCTTACTTAGAATTAGAATATAATGTGCATGTAGGAAAATTAGACAAGAATATAAAATGCAATTGTGAAAAACTCATATATGATAAGAAATCATCCTATCAGATTTCTAATTGTACAATAAATACTAATCTTCATAACTACCTGATATTGGATAGAAATTGCAAAATTGATGAATAAAATAAAATTGACAAAACATAGCTAAAATGAGCCATACAATAGATCAGTGTTAAAGCAACATCATAAACCATAAATGAGAAATCTATTTCTTGAAGCTCTTGGAAGAATGAGATAGCAGAATAGCAAAAGGAGGATATTAAATACACATATAACATGAGTTAAAAATGTAAATTAAGCTAAAACTTAACTCCTGTCTTTAACTCACACATATCAAATTGATAACATAATTAAATAGCTCAAAATTCAGTGTTATTGGGATTCAAACAGGCAGGTAAAATATTAGACTATTATGAAAGGGTGTACTTTTTGTGGGAGGGAAACAATAGGGTAATATATGATAAACAGGAAAACTTTTTTATATAATTTCCCCAAATATCCAAATACCAATATTGAAATATAAGGATGATTTTTAGCAAGGAAAAACATAGGTCCATCTTATAAAACATGATTTCAGATGATGTAGTTATAATTCTAAATATTTGAACATAACTCATTGTTAAATGTTTGAAGAATGGTTAGAGAAATTCTGGTACCTGTAAATAGATATAGTATTGCAAAGAAACATGTCACATGAATATGACATATGGATTTAATAAATCCAAAAGATAGCATCACATAAAGTGCCTTACATTATATGAATATAAACAAAATAAAAATTATGAAAATACAGTGTATGTTAAAGCAGCACATAATATGTCTTAAATGTTTTAAATGAGTATTTTCAGTATATAGCATGTGTAATGCCAGAGAAACTGAGGCAGGAGAGAGATTAGAGAGTTTTTAATATTTTATTAATTGGAGAGCATAATTGACTGTACAGGACTTTCATCTCAAATTATCCAGCCTGACAGAGTTTGGGGACCAATTCAATAGTTTATTAAATGGAGAGATATACTGGGACCAATGGATCCATGTTGGTCCCAGGTCTGGACGAGACTGTCATCTCAAAGAATCCAGTGATGAATGGGAAAATCCCAACTCCTTAAATACCTTTTACAAACAAAGAAAAAGGGGAAGAAGCAGGAAAACTTCTTCAGAGATACATTTGGCTCAGTCAGGATGGAGGGAGGTTATAAATTCCTACTAAAAGCCAGAGTCAGGATGTCTGAATAAACAGAAGTAAATTCTTGAGGACCAAAGAAGTCAGGAAGTCTGAATTCCCCCTTATCTTGAGTCTTACATTAGCAATTTATAACCTTAGAGCAGATGGTCCTCAGTCTTAATAGGTCAGAGGGAGGTTTTACAATTAAGGGGGATTGAGGCAGAACTGAGAACAATTCAGGGAAACTCATGCAGGGAAACTGAGATAGATCAGTTCAGAAAGACTGTGACATAACACATGGATATGTTATGTTAATTTTTTTCTTTTTCTTTCTTTTTTTTTTTTTGAAGCTTTTTATTTTCAAAACATACTCACAGAAAATTTGTCAATATTAACCCATGCTTAGCTTTTTGCTTCAGATTTTCCCCTCCTCCCCCCTACTTCTTCCTCTAGATGGCAAGCAATTCAATATGTGTTAAACATGTTAAAATATATGTTAAATCCAATATGTGTAAACTTATTTATACAATTCTCTTTTTGCATAAGAAAAATCAGATCAAAAAAAAAAAGTAAATGAGTAAGAAAACAGAATGTAAGTGAACAACAACAAAAAGAGTGAGAATGTTATATTGTGATGCACTGTCCTCTCTCAGGCTCTCTTCAACACAAGATCATTGAAATTTGTCGTGATCTTCTTCCCAAATGCAGCCAGGTGATAAAAGTTCAGATCTTTTATTATCTCCAATATAGCTCGGTTAGCTTAGAGGCCTATCTCTCTGCTTGGTTCCAAGAGCTCTCTCCAAATGTCTTTAAATCCAAAGGTCTGGTCCTTCAGCCTCTGCCTCTGCTTTCTTCAGCCTCCAGCCAGCTCCAGTCTTCATGTCATTCCAGTGAAATCTCGACTTGTAGCGTCTTCCTCTGAAGAACTCTCCGACTGGCCCATTGGCCTATTTATGCTCCTTCCAGAGAGAGGGATTATGGGTAGTTCTACTTAGTACCTTGTTTCAGGTTCTGTCCAAAACATCTTCTTGTAAGATTAGATCAACTCTAATTAGTTAGCAGTTAGTAAGGATTCCAACATCTCCCCCTTTCTTTTGTTTTAAAACATAGGGGGTTTCTGAGGGGGTACACATAAATCCATCAATATGGGCCAGAACTTTGTAACAGATATACATGGTATACATAAATCCATCAATATGGGAGGCATTATACATAATTTACATAAGTACATAGCAATATAACACAGGCTAGTAGTAATGTAACAACATGAATCAACCTAAAAATTTACACATGTCCATAAGTCCTAGAAACAGTCCAATAGGATTCCATTGTCCATTAGTTCATGTGCCAGGAATCCAATAGTTCCTGTAAGCCCTGAAGTACTGCAAAAGTCTCATCAACAATTTTTCATCTCAGGGAACCCAATGATTCTTGCTGGTTTTTCAAGAAGTAAAACAGTTTCATCTTGTGTTAGGAAATCCAATGATTCCTGAAGCTTTTAAAAGTCTTTTCAACAGTTTCATAGTCAGCCATCTGATTCTTTCTCCATCTGTGGAAATATAAGCAGATCCTCTTCCCCAAGCAGTTAATCTAATTCCCTTCTATTTACCAAATTTGGGATTTCTCCTCATCATCTGGTAATTACATTGGAGTCGTTTGCATTGGATATTGTCTTGTTGTCTTAAAAGGCCTGTATTCTTCCCAACTGTAATCCTGATTGCTTTTCTGTTGGTTGATGACATCAGAATCCTGAATTTCTAAAGTCTCTCTGGGTGTAACCTCAGCTGCTATCATGCCCCACCTGTCCTTTGATTGATACTTTAGAGCTGGGCCCTGCCTCTCATTCCTCTGGGTCAATATACATTTAGAGGCCCAGTGAAAGCCTCTGTTACATTTTGGACATGGGGTTTTGGGTTTTCTCTCACCCTGTCTTCTCACTCTATCTTCATATCTACAATGAGCTCTCAAATGTCCAATTTTTCTGCACTGAAAACATCGACGAGTTTCTCTAGAATTCCTCTGTCAAGAAGGACCTTGTCTTTCCATGTTCATCATAGTCTGGGCATAATAAGCATTTGTGCCCACTGTGGCACAGCGTCTTATGATTTCTTCTAAAGGAGCATCTTTGTCTAACCCCCATATAATTCTTTTGCAAACCTCATTGGCATTTTCCTTAGCCAAATGTTTAGTCATTATTTCTGTTGCTGCATTGTCTCCAATGGTTCTTATTACAGCTGTTTGTAAACGTCCCACAAAATCTGCAAAAGGTTCATTGGGACCTTGCTCTATTTTTGTGAAAGCATTATTTCCATCTTTCTGTCCAGGGAGAGAATTCCAAGCTTTTATTGCAGCCTTAGAAATTTGCTCATACACTGTTATGGGATAATAAATCTGTTCTGAACTCTCTGCATACTGACCTTCTCCAGTTAGTTGGTCAAAAGCAACTTGTACAATAGCTCCTGTTTGCCTATTGCATTGGGCTTGAATCCTACATAATTCATGAAACTCCGAAAGCCACAATAAATTTTGTCCCGGTTCTAGACAAGTTTTTGTTATGGATTTCCAGTCATTCAAGGTTAGGATTTCATAAGACAAATTATCTAGTAACATCTTCACATAAGATGATGTAGCCCCATAAAGAGTGCAACCCTTTTTCAAATCTTTAATTTTTTCCAAATTAAAAGGAGTGTATCTTCTCCTTTTTTGACCTGAGGAGTTGAGCTCTTCAATCACAGGATATACATTTATAAAATCAGATATATCTTCTCCTTCATTTTTTGCTTTAATTAATGCTTTTTCTAATCTTGTCAAATTCTGCTTTACAGGAGAAGCTGACTGTGTTTCTGTCTCTCTCCCTCCCCCTTGTTCCACCCATGAAGGGTTAATTGCAGGGGGAGGGTCATGAGATGTGGAATCACCTAATTCCTCCTGCTGTGAAGTATCATACTCAGAATTGTAATTAACTCCATTCTCATCTGATTCGTCCTCCTTTTCACCTAGTAAAGTTGGCACTTCTTCCTCCTGTACTTTCCTTTTCATCATTCTATCACTTAAATAACTTCTTATAGCCAATTGTATTACATTATATGTATTAATTATTGAGTTAGGCCCATTTTTATCATAGAATTGACAAAGATCCTCTCCAACCAATTTCCATTCATTTAGATCTAATTCCTTATCGAGAGAAACAAGGGCATATGTCCTTTACAGTTTGTAAAAATTCAGTGATTTGCTGTAAACTTATAATTAAACCTTGGCTTTCCATAACTTTGACAATGCTCTCTAAACATTTTCCTTGAACAGAAACAGGCTGTTTTCTAAATATCTGTCCCATCTTAGCTGAAATTCTACTTTAACTCTTCTAACAAAATTTCTTTGTTGCACTCACCCTAATTTCTGGGTTGAAGAGTCTTTTCCACTGGAACAGGATCAGAGGCTTTTCCACTTGAATCAGGATCGTAGCTTTTCCACTGAAATCCACTGAGGGGTCTGTTAGTCCCTGTTCGGGCGCCAAAATGTCGTGATCTTCTTCCCAAATGCAGCCAGGTGATAAAAGTTCAGATCTTTTATTATCTCCAATATAGCTCGGTTAGCTTAGAGGCCTATCTCTCTGCTTGGTTCCAAGAGCTCTCTCCAAATGTCTTTAAATCCAAAGGTCTGGTCCTTCAGCCTCTGCCTCTGCTTTCTTCAGCCTCCAGCCAGCTCCAGTCTTCATGTCATTCCAGTGAAATCTCGACTTGTAGCGTCTTCCTCTGAAGAACTCTCCGACTGGCCCATTGGCCTATTTATGCTCCTTCCAGAGAGAGGGATTATGGGTAGTTCTACTTAGTACCTTGTTTCAGGTTCTGTCCAAAACATCTTCTTGTAAGATTAGATCAACTCTAATTAGTTAGCAGTTAGTAAGGATTCCAACAGAAATTTGCCAGAATCATCTCATTGTTGGACCAAATCACATTCATCAGAATTGATCATCCTATAATATTGATGTTGCCATGTACAATGTTCTCCTGGTCCTGCTCATTTCACTCAGCATCAGTTCATATAAGTCCCTCCAGAACTTTCTGAACTTTCTGAAATCATCCTGCTGGTCATTTCTTACAGAACAATAATATTCCATAACATTCATATACCATGCTTATTCAGACATTCTCCAATTGATGGGCATCCACTCAGTTTCCAGTTTCTAGCCATTACAAAGAGGGTTGCCACAAACATTTTTGCATATGTTGATCACTTTTCTTTCTTTAAGATCTCTTTGGGATATAATCACAATAGAAACACTGCTGGATCAAAGGGTATGCACAGTTTGTTAACTTTTTGAACACAGTTCCAAAATGCTCGTCAGAATGGTTGGATCCAGTCACCAACAATATATTAGTGTCCTGGTTTTCCCACATTCCTCCAACAATAGTCATTATATTTTCCTATCATCTTAGCCAATCTGAGAGGGGTACAGTAGTATCTCAGAGCTATCTTTTTTCCCCTGAGGCAATTGGGGTTAAGTGACTTGCCCAGGATCATACAGCAAAAAAATATTGTCTGAGGCCAGATTTGAACTCAGGTCCTCCTGACATCAGGGCTAGTGCTCTGTCCACTGCACCACTTAACTGCCCCAGAATTGTCTTAATTTGCATTTCTCTGATCAATAGTCATTTAGAGCACTTTCTCACATAATTAGAAATTGTTTGATATTTTCATCTGAAAATTGTCTCTTCATATTCTTTGACTCTTTGTCAATTGAAGAATGACTTGAATTCTTATAAATTTGAGTCAATTCTCCATATTTTTAGAAATGAGGTCTTTATCAGAAACCTTAAATGTAAAAATAATTTCATAATCTATTACTAATTCCTTCTGATCTTGTCTACATTAGTTTTGTTGGTACAAAATCTTTTAAACTTAATATAATCAAAATTATCTATTTGTTGTTCAAATATGAGTTCCAGTTCTTCTTGGCATACAAATTCCTTCCTTCTTCACAGATCTGAGAGGTAAACTATCATTTGTTTTTCTAATTTGCTTATAAAATCACTGTCAAATCATGAATCCATTTTGATCTTATCTAGGTGTTACATGTGAGTCAAATCCTAATTTCTTCTGTACTAGTTTCCAATTTTCCTAACAGTTTTTGTCAAATATTAAGTTCTTATCCCAAAAACTTGGGTCTTTGAGTTTGCCAAACACTAGATTGCTATAGTTGTTGACTATTTTGTCCTGTGATCATAACCTATTCCACTGATTAACTACTCTATTTCTTAGTCAGTACCAAATGGATTTGATGACTACTGCTTTATAATAAAGTTTTAGGACTGGCACAGATAGGCCACCTACAATGGCATTTTTTTTTCATTAATTCCCTGGAAATACTTGACCTTTTGTTGTTCCAGATGAACTTTGTTATTATTTTTTCTAGATCTGTAAAATAATATCTTGGGAATTTTTTTAGTATGGCATTAAAGAGGTAGGGTAATGTAGGTAGTATTGTCATTTTTTATTATATTCGCTCAGCCGACCCAGGAGCATTTGCTATTTTTCCAACTAATTAACTCTGCTTTTCTCTTAACTTTCCCTCTTCCCTTATCCCCAGTTTTTTGCTTCTGACCACCACCTTCCTCAAACAGCTCTCTTCCACACCTGTCAGATTGGCTAAGATGACAGGAAAAAATAATGATGAATGTTGGAGGGGATGCAGGAAACCTGGGACACTAATGCATTGTTGGTGGGTTGTGAACGAATCCAACCATTCTGGAGAGCAATCTGGAATTATGCCCAAAAAATTATCAAATTGTGCATACCCTTTGATCCAGCAGTGTTTCTATTGGGCTTATATCCCAAAGAAATACTAAAGAAGGGAAAGGGACCTGTATGTGCCAAAATGTTTGTAGCAGCCCTATTTGTAGTGGCTAGAAACTGGAAAATGAATGGATGCCCATCAATTGGAGAATGGCTGGATAAATTGTGGTATATGAATGTTATGGAATATTATTGTTCTGTAAGAAATGACCAGCAGGATGAATACGGAGAGGACTGGCGAGACTTACATGAACTGATGCTAAGTGAAATGAGCAGAACCAGGAGATCATTATACACTTCGACAACGATATTGTATGAGGACATATTTTGATGGAAGTGGATTTCTTTGACAAAGAGACCTAACTGAGTTTCAATTGATAAATGATGGACAAAAGCAGCTACACCCAAAGAAAGAACCCTGGGAAACGAATGTGAACTATCTGCATTTTTGTTTTTCTTCCTGGGTTATTTATACCTTCTGAATCCAATTCTCCCTATGCAACAAGAGAACTGTTCGGTTCTGCAAACATATATTGTATCTAGGATATACTGCAACATATCCAATATATAAAGGACTGCTTGCCATCTAGGGGAGGGGGTAGAGGGAGGAAGGGGGAAAAATTGGAACAGAAACGAGTGCAAAGGATAATGTTGTAAAAAAAAAATTACCCTGGCATGGATTCTGTCAATATAAAGTAATTATTAAATAAAAATTAAAAAAAAATAGCTCTCTTCTTTAGAGCACCTCTCTTTTTCTTACATCTTTCCCCTGCTACTTCTGTTTTCCCAATCTATTAGTCTTTTCCTTTCTTTTCCCCTTTCCCCTCCCACTTCCCTATAAGATGAGACAAGTTTCTCTATGATACCAAATATGTTTGATATTCTTGCTTTGTACCAAATCTGATGATAGTAAGATTCACACAACATTCATCCTCCTTCCTTCTTTCTGTCATTTATAATAGGTTTTTTTCCTCTTCATAAGATGTAATTTCCCTTATTTTACATTCTTTTTCTTCTTTTTCCAGTATGATTTTCTTTCCACCTCTTAGTTTCTTTTTCATTTTAGCATAATAAAATCATATTATAACTATATTCTCTAAGTAAACCCATAACAGAAATATAGTTCTCCAGAGATCTTTCCTTTTTACTTTTTTATGCTTCTCTTGAGTTCTGGGTTTAGAGATCCAATTTTTTTGTTCAGATCTGGTATTTTCATTAGAAATAGGTGAAATGCACCTATATCATTCAATGTCCATCTTCATCCCTGAAAGATAATGCTCATTTTAGCTGGGGAGCTTGTTTTTGGCTGTAATCCAACTTCCTTTGCATTTTTGGAATATCTGATTCCAGGCCTTGCTATCCTTTAGAGGAAACTGCTAGTTCCTGCATAATCCAAATTGTGGCTCCTTGTTATTTGAATTGCTTCTTTCTGCCTTCTTGCAATGTCTTTTCCTTGGTATGATAGTTCTGAAATTTAGCCAGGATATTGCTTGGGGATTTAATTTTGGAGTGTCAGGAGGTGATTGGTGAATTCTTTCAATGGCTATTTTACCTTCTGATTCTAACACATCAGGGTAGGTTTTCTTTACTATTTCCTGTGATATAATGTCTAGGTCTTTTTTTTTTTCATCATGGCTTTCATGAAGTCCAATAATCCTTAGATTGTTTCTCCTAGATTTATTTTCCAGGTCAGTTGTTTTTCCTAGGAGGTATTTCATATTTTCTTCTATTTTTTTTCATTATTTTTTTTGTTTGTCTGATTCTTAGAGTTTTATTGAGTCTTTCACTTCCATGTCTTTACTTCTATTATTTTGTTCAGTTACCTTTTTTAGCTTCTTTTGTATTTTGCCAATTGAATTGTTTTGTTGATTGCATTTTTTTCTATTTCACAAATTTTGTTTTTCAACAAATTGATATATTTTTCATATCTATTTTGTAAGGAATTATGTGCTTTTTCCAGTTTATAAAATCTATTTTGTAGGGAAGTATATGCTTTTCCTATCCTTTCTTGCAAACATCTCATTTCCTTTTCCCATTTTTCTTCTAAATCTCTTTTAAGATCCTTTATGAAATCTTTCAAGAAAGCTTTGTGAAATTGTGACCAGCTCATAACTGCCTTTGGGGATTTTAATCTGGAGAATTTGAGGACTGTTCTCTCTATATATAAAAGTTATATATGGTAAGAGTTCTTTTGTGGGTTTTGCTCAGTTTAAGGCTTTAGGTCTGCTCTTAATGAAAAGGAGCAACAGCTTCTTGAGTTTGCCTTGGGGCAGTAATGCTGATTGATTTCAGGTACTAGGTATTTATGGCTAAGCTCCCCCCCCCCCATTTTCCCCATTTCCCTCCATCCCTCCGCCCCCACCTTCATTCCTAGGGGCTCAGTGGTATACAATTTGTCTTTTATAGCAAATCTGCTAAACCACCTGCTTGCAAACAGGACACAATAGCCTAAAAGGCTCACAGAAAATTCCCAAATGTGTGGAAACTCCAATGCTCTGATTCCCCTCCCAAACTACTTGCCCCAGTTTCCCTGTGCTATGCTCTGGGCTCAGTAGAGTGTCCCCCTGCCAATTTGAAACAGATCTGTTCTGAAATTCCTCTAAGTATCTTGTCCTGGGAGTATGTTGTACTCCAGATATTTGTGGGTTCTTTCACTCCAAAACTAGTTTAGAGAGCTACTCTACTCTTGCTTTGAGAAAAGGTAAGAGGAGGTTACAGAAAGTCATGTCTGCTCTCAGCCATCTTCCCCCTCCTACCCCCCAACCCAATATTTTAGAAACAGAGGGGGAAATGCTGATAGAAATTTTTTTTCATAACCTTTAGGAGATCCCACAAGGAAAATCCTAAAGAACATTTTCCCATAACTCCAGAACTACAACCTGAAGAGAAAAATACAGCAGGCTGCCAGACAAAAATAATTCAAATTTTCAGGAAGCATTGTCAGGATTACCCAGCACCTGGAAGCTTTTACAATAAAGGATTAAAGGACCTAGAATAGCATATTCCAGAAGGCAAAAAAAAATCTATGTTTATGACCAAGAAGTAAGTATTTAGAGAGGCTCAGCATCATCTCTCAGGGCATGTGGTGGAGCTCTATTGAAGTAAGAGACTTTCAGTCATTTCTGTGGAGAAAACCCAGAACTAAACAGAAATTTTAATCTATAAAATAGGAATCAAGAGAAACATAGAAAGATAAATAGGAGAAAATGTATATTATTTAAAAGTTAAATTGTTTGTATCCTTAGATGGGGCAACTGTATCTGTAACTTTTAAGAACTGTATCTGTCACTGACATAGACAAAGGGGCCATCACATGGATTGAGGGTGTGGTTGTGAATAGCCTCTGCTATGATGACATCAGAGAAAAAGCCATTAATGTTTGGGAAAATGTCTGTATTTGAAAAATGGGAAGGGCAGATTTAATGGGACAATTAGTTCAAATGAAGAGATGCAAAAGGCCTTTTACAATTGAGGGAAAGATGAACATTGTCTGGAGATGATCTCATTAGTTTTGGTTCCAAGAGGGAATAACTTAATCATGCAGTTGCGCATACAAATTTGTTGTATACCATAAAGAAGTAAATGGAGAAAGAGGAAAGAGAAGAGAGGGGCAATATAGAAGGGAGGGAAGAAACAGAGATGATAAGGTAGTAGGTGGCGTGCATTAAAAACACTAGTAAGAAAAGGGGAAAGGGTGGTAGGAGATAAGATAATGGGTGGGTGGATTAAAATAGATTAAGTACTGGATAAAAATAGAGAATATAAGTATATATTGGGGAGAAAACATGATACAGGGAAATAGAGTACTAGTAATCATAATTGTGAATGTCATAAAACAGAAGCAAATAGCAGAATGGATTAAAAAGCAGAATCCAGTAAGATGTTGGTTAAAAGAAATATATTTGACAGAGAGACAGAGGAAAGGTAAAAGACTGGAACATAATTTAGTATGCTTCAGCTTTTAGGGGTAGCAATTCTGATCTCAGATATAGCAAAAGTAAAAACAGATCTTATTAAAAGATATATGAATGGAAAATACATCTTGATAAATGGTTCAATAAATAATGAAGTAGTAACAATATTAAATGAGCATGCACCAAGTGGTAGAACAGTCAAATTCCTAAAGAAAATTTTACTCCATTACAGAAAGAAATAGATAGCAAAACTATTCTAATGGCTTACCTCAGAATTCCCATGTCAGAATCAGACAAATTCAACCACAAAATAAACAAGAAAGAAATGAGGGATGTTAATAGAGTACTAGAAAACCTAGATATGATAGACCTCTGGAGAAAACTGAACAGGGACAGAATTAAATACCTTTTTCTTGACAGGACATGGTACTTTCACAAAAATTGACAATGCATTAGGGCATTAAAACCTCACAATCAAATGTAAAAGGAAGAAATAGTAAAGTTTATTTTTTCAAACCACAATGCAGTGAAAATTATATGCAATAAAGGGGCAGGTAAAAATAAACTAAAAACAAATTGGAATTTTAATAATCTAATCTAAAAAATGAGTGGGTCCAACAACAAATCACAGAAATAATACATAATTTCATCCAAGAGAATGACAATAATGAGACAAAATACCAAAATCTATGGGATTCAGCCAAAACACTTCTTAGGGAACATTTTCTTTCTATTTTTAATTAAAGTTTGCTTTTTTTATTTTCAAAACATATGCATGGATAATTTTTCAACATTAACCCTTGTAAAACCTTATGTTCCAACCCCTTCCTTCTCTTACTCCATTCCCTAGATGTCAAGTAACCCAATATATGTTAAACATGGTAGAAATAAATGTTAAATCCAATATATCCATATATATTTATATAATTATCTTGCAGAACATTTAATATGTCAAAATAGTTACAAGAATAAAATAAAGAAAGAGGAGACAAATGAATAGGGCATGCAACTAAAACAACTAGAAAAAGAACAAATTAAAAACTCCAAATTAAATAACAAATTAGAAAATCTGAAACTCAAAGGAGAAATTAATAAAATTGAAACTAAAAAAAAAAAAAAAAAAACTATTGAACTAATAAATAAAACTGAGTTCGATTTATAAAAACAAAGCCAGCAAAATAGACTTTTGGTTAATTTAATCAGACAGAAGAAATTAAAAAAAATTAACAGTACTTATTAAAGCAATAATTAGGACCTATTTTGCCCAACTCTATGTCAACAAGTATGACAGTGTAGTTGAAATGGATGAATATTTACAAAATATAAATTGCCTAGATTAACAGAAGAGGAAATAATTTACTTAAATAGTCTCATTTTAGAAAAAAGAAATTGAATGAACTCCTTGAGGAAAAAATCTCCAGAGACATTTGGATTTGTGTGTGAATTCTACTAGACATTTAAAGAACAATTAATTCCAATATTATGTAAATTATTTGAAAAAAATAGGTAAAAACAGAGTATGTCAAATTTCTTCTATGACATAAATAGGGCATTGATACCTAAACCAGGAAGAGGAATAACAGAGAAAGAAAATTATAGACCAATCTCTATAATGGATATTGATCCAAAAGTCTAAAAAAAAAATAGCAAAAAGATTAGAGAAACTTACCAGAAGGATACTACACTATGATCAAATGGGATTTATATGAGGAATGCAGGACTGGTTCAATATCAGGAAAACTATTTTCATAATTAACCATACCAATAATGAAACCAATAGAAATGGTTTTTCATATGACTAGAAATGGTTTTAATTTCTTCATCTGAAATTTGAAAGATCTCATTTCTAAAAATATATCAACTGTGTCAAATTTATAACTGAAAAACAGGCAAAGGATGTGAACAGATAATTTTCTGATGAAAAAATTGTAGCCACCTATAGTTATATGAAAAAATGCTCCAAATTAATTTGGAATCATATTAAAACAGCTCTGAGATACCACCTTATACTTCTCTGATTGGATAAGATGACAGGGGAAAAAATGATAAATGTTGAAGGCGATATGGCAAAACTGGGACCCTAATGTAAACTGATCCAACCATTCTGGAGAGCAATTTAGGACTATGCCCCAAAGGTTATGAAACTATGCATATCCTTTTTACCAGCAGTTTCACTACTGTATCTGTGTCCCAAAGAGATCAAAAAGGAATGAAAAAGACCCACATATGCAAAATGTTTGTAGGAGATTTTTTTTGTGGTGAGAAATGTAAAATGAGTTGAGGCCCATGAATTGGGTTATGGCTGCATAAGTTTTGCTTTATGAAAGTAATAAAATATTATTGTTCTATAAAAATTATGACCAACTGATTTTAGAAAGGCCTAGAAAGATTTACAAGAACTGATGCTAAGTGAAACAAGCAGAATAAATTGTTCATAGCAACAGTATGATTATAGAATGCTAAATTCTGACAAACTTTGTTCTCCGTGACTCAGGAATTCAAGGCAATGTAAATACACTTTGGATAGAAAACAGCATCTGATTTCTGAGAAAGAACTATGGAGATTAAATGGAAATCAGTTTGTGCTATGTTTGCTTTTTCCCCCTTTTTCTTGTTTGTTTGTTTTTGTTTTTTGTGGTTTTCTCCTTTTGTCCTGATTTTTCTCTCTCAATTGATTCACAAGGGACTATTTAAAAAAAAATAATTCACATGCATAACCAAAATAAATTAATAAATAGTTTTAAAAAGATTAGAAGGGAAACAGAAAGCTGGGAAGTATTTTTTACTAGCAGTGTTTATTCTAAAGACCACATTTCTTATAGAAAGAACTAAGTTTAATTCATAAGAAAATAAGTGATTCCTTAATTGCCAAATGGTCAAAGGATACAAATAGGCAGTTTTCAGATAAAGAAATAAAATTATCTTGATTTTATGAAAAAAATGTTCTAAATCACCACTAATTACAGACATGTAAACTAAAACAATTTTGTGGTATTACCTTATACCCATTAGGTCAATAAGATAAAAATGAGAAAATGACAAATGATGGTGATTATGTAATGAAAATGAAACATTAATACATTATTCATGGAATTGTGAACTTTTTCAACCATTCTATAGAGCATTTTGAAACTATACTAAAAGGATTATAGAACTATGCATACCCTTTGACCTAGAAATAATCTTACTATACCTGTATCTCAAAGAGTTCATAAAAATGCAAAATAATCCACAGGTACAAAATGTTTATAGTAGCTCTTTTTTGTGGTGACAAAGAATTGAAAATTGAAATGATTCCCATCAATTGGGGAATGGCTGAAGAAATTATAATAAATAAATGTAATAGAATACTAACTCTTTGAGAAATGATTGATAGGCAAATTTCAATAAAACCTGGAAAAACTTACAGATTGATTGATATTTTGTGAAGGAAGAGAGAAAAAAGTGGTAATCAAAATCTTATAAAAAATTGTTGAAAACTAATAGCAAATTCAAAATAATAATTTAAAAAATGATGAGCAGATAGATTTCAGCAAAAAAAAAAAAAAAACACTTAGAGAAACATACATAAATTGATCCTGAGTGTGATGTGAGCAGCTGAAATTCATAATTTTCTTGAATTGCCTAACTTTATCTATATGGTAAAACCAGTATTTGAACCTAGTATTTTTTAGTCTCAGTTTAATGCTCTTCCAACTTCAGTAATCAGATCATAATACTCATAAAAAGAATACAGAATTCCATGGTAAAACTGCTTTTTAAAATTAATAATGCTTCCCTATAATAATAGTTTCAGATTTATGTGTAAAAGAATTCACATTTGCATTTTATTTCTGGTTCTTTCATTCTCTACTTGGATTTTTTCCCCTCTGCATTTGCTAGTTTATCTGTCCCCCATGTATTGTAGCATCTCATAGATATAAATTTTCTCAGATATATTGCTGACTGAATAAAACCTAAAATTGCAAAGAAATATTTGAGAATTTCACATGTTAAGTACTTTGCTCAAATTGTGACTGCCTTTCTGGTATTTTCTGCAGCCCTGTTCAATAAACAAGTGCTAGATATAAAAGTTTCTTCCTCAGTTTCCATTCTATATCTTCATATCCCTTAATCCTGCCTAAAATGTTCACAGATCTATTTTCCATGAGACTTCATGAATTGGAAATCCTTTTCAACTTTGGGAGTGTAATATCAAATAAAATTTGACCTTCTGCTTTCAAATTCCCATCAATACTCTCCTTTACATAAAAAAATCAAGGGGCAGAGATTTTATTATGCTGCTAAGAGTGAGCTAAACCTTGGCAAGGAAAGAAATTTTAGTAATTAACAAGGAGGAAGATAAGTTATTTATTTATTTATTTATTTATTTATTTAATTTTTATTTAATAATTACTTTATATTGACAGAATCCATGCCAGGGTAATTTTTTTTTACAACATTATCCCTTGCACTCATTTCGATTTTTCTCCTCCCTCCCTCCCTCCACCCCCTCCCCTAGATGGCAAGCAGTCCTATATATGTTGGATATGTTGCAGTATATCCTAGATACAATATATGTTTGCAGAACCGAACAGTTCTCTTGTTGCACAGGGAGAATTGGATTCAGAAGGTATAAATAACTCGGGAAGAAAAACAAAAATGCAGAGAGTTCACATTTGTTTCCCAGTGTTCTTTCTTTGGGTGTAGCTGCTTCTGTCCGTCATTTAGAAGATAAGTTATTTAGTAGTAACTAGGAGGAAGATACCATTAATAGGAACATGCCATAGGATGGGATTATATAACTGACAGATGGATCAAATTTTTAAAGAAGTTTAGTACCCAACAATATTTTCAAAAAACAAATTAAGATATTATGGTGATAAAACTTCCACCTGCTACAAGTTGTGGCCATCAATGTAAGCTCTTATTATGTTGATTTTAATTTTTAAATATCTTTAATTCAATGATTAGTACAATGATAATAGTCTCTGGGATGAACTGTTATCAGTATCAAATAGAATTATTAAACACCTAAAATTTTATCCTTTAACCTTTAGACAAGAGAAATAAATATTTTAAATACCAAAAGATAAATTACCAAATCTTAATAAACATGATCATTTTACTTCTATTAATGTCTATCTGTAATCTGTAAAGTAAAATTTTCTATGAAATTAGGGATTTTAAGACATAGAGGTGAAAACATTTGCATTCTAGTTTAAGGGTTTAGTATAGGAAAAGATTCAATGATAAGAAAATTATATAAAATATAAGAATAAAAAGCAGTTTTATTTAGAATATTAACCATAGTATGTATATGGAGATTGATAGGTAATAAGCTTAGAAATATAGACTGGATGCAGAAGAGGGAGTTATTTTTGATCCTAAAAGCAATATAAAATCACTAGAGATTAGGCAGCAGTGTGATGAGATAATAAATAGAGATATGTCAATCTGGTAGTTGTTTGGAAATTTGATTGGGTATTTGACAATGAGAGAATAAATGAATAAAAAAGTTATGTGCTTACTATGTAAGAGATGTGCTAAGTGCTAGAGATACAAAAGTTAAGACTTGTTTCAAAGAGACTGCATTCTAATGGATGAAATAACTTAAAAGGGGCATTCAATAGAGGTCACATTGTGGGTAACATGTTTTTATCAAAAAAGTTAAAGTGATGGTGAATTAAGTCAAAAGGGAATAGATTGCTTTACTCTACCCCCAAAACAATGACAGATTTGACTTGATCATAATTCATGTTTCCACAAGGCAAGGGAAAAAAATTGTCCCAGAAGATAATGGTGGTTAGTTATGAAACTAGAAGGGCTAGAAGATTAATAGTAAAATAAAACATAGTTGATCATTTCACATGTCCAAGAAAACAATAACTAATCAGGAGAGGAATTGTGTAAGTTGAAATGAAATTGATAAAGATTTGAACATGAGTAGTTATGATGTGAAAAAGATATGTGAAAGAGATTTTGTGGAGGTACTTCCTACAGATTTATGGAAGAATAAAACATGACTTCAAGGTTACAAATCTGGCTTGTGGTGCTCTCAAAAGAAAAAAGTAAAGTCCAGAGTAGAGATGTAGTTGGGGAAATATGAGTTCCATATTAATATTTTCATTTTGAAATGACTAACAGTATGCAATTTGAAATTTCTTATAGGAGGTTAGCAATGCCTTAACAAAGCTTATGATAGATGGTGGGATGAAAATATGGACAAGAAGTATCTATGCTATAGACAATTGTAGAATTATTTAGATGAACCCATAGAATTTAGTAATGGAAAAGAGAGAGAAAAAAAGAGAGAAAGGAAGATGGAAGGAGGAAGGAAGAGAGAGCAAAAGAATATAACAAATAGCAGTGATGAGCTCCACTCAAAGACAGGAAAAAGCCTAGATTTGAATCTAGGCATTGTCTGTGAGATGATGATCAAGATATTTTAATTCTCTGACCTTGTTTATATGACAACACTGACTTTACAATATTACTGTGAAACTCAGCAGGGTTTTGAAAATTGCTTTGTAAACTTTAAGGCATTAAAGTTTATTATCGATATTTTAAAGATAAAGATATTATCGATTATTAGCGGTAGTTTAAACATTTCCTTTTACAGTCTGGCCAAAATGCTATCTTTTGTGTAAGGATTATTGCAGTACCTTGGTTCCAGTGTCATGAGTCACACTGAGGAGACTCCTTAGAAATCTGGTGCTTTCTTTTCCTTTTCCTTCCATTTCCCCCATTTTTATGATTTCTTTGGGATATAAAGCTAGTAGCACTATTGCTGAATCAACAGATATGTATCATTTGGTTGTCCTTTTGACATGATTCCAAATTACTCTGCAGAATGATTAATTTTTTTGTCATATTAACCAATCTGATAGATGAGTTATCTCAAGAGTTGCTTTTGAATGTGCATTTTTCTATTCAAGTGTTTTAATGCTCCTTTACATACTTTTAGATAGTCTTAATTTCTTCACCTAAAAACTGCCTGTTTATGTCCTTTGACCATTTATCAATTGGAGAATGACTTGCATTCTTGTAAATTTGACTCAGTTCTCTGTTTTTGTGAAATTAAGTCATCATCAGAGACACTTGCTGTAAAAATCTTTTCCTGGCTTTCTGTTTTCCTTCTAATCTTAGTTGCATTGGTTTAGTTTGTACAAAATAATTTTAATTGAATATAAACAAAATTATGAATTTTACATTTCATAATGCTTTTAATCTTGTTTGGTTATGAATGTTTCCTTTCTCTGTAGATTTAACAGGTACACTATCCTTGCTCTTCTAATTTCATTATAGTGTCATCATTTATGTTTAAATTATTCACAAATTTTAAGCTTATCCTAGTGTTCACTATGAGGTAATGGACAACATCTAGTATGTATCTTGTTTTCCATTTTTACACCAGTTTTTATTGAACAATGAGTTTTTATTCCCCCAAAATAGGGTCTTTGGTTTTATCAAACATGGCATTACTATGGTTCTTGATTACTGTCTTGTCTACCTAACTTATTTCACTGATGCATCACTTTATTTCTTAGCTAGCATCAGATATTTTTGATGGTTGTGCTTTATAATGTAGTTTGAGGTCAGGTATTGAAAAGTCACCATCCTCTGTATTTTTTCATTGATTCCCTTGATATTCTTGACCTTTTGTTTTTCCAGATGAATTTTATGGTTATTTTTATAGCTCTGCCGGAAAATGTTTTGGCAATATTAGTAATGGGGTAATGGATAATTTTGTTTTATTGACTTAGTCTACCTATGAGCAATTGATTTTTCCCTAATTATTTAGATCTGACTATTTGTGTGAAGTGTTTTTTCATGTAGTTACTGGGTTTGGCTTGGCAGGTAGTCTGCCACAGATTTATATTATATATATAAAATATTTAGATAAATTTATATAAATATATATTTATATTATATTACTTATTTTAATTAGAATTTCTTTTACTTTCTCTTGCTAGTGGAATTTTTTGGTCACATAAAACTGCTGATGATTTATATGATTTTATCTTATATTCTGAAACTTTACATAGTTGTTAATTGTTTCAAGTATTTTTTTTTTTTTTTAGTTAATGTTCTTGAGTTTTCTAAAGATAATCATCATTTCATTTACAAAGAGTAATAGTGTTGTTTCCTGTTGGAATCCTTACTAACTGCTAACTAATTAGAGTTGATCTAATCTTACAAGAAGATTTGGGACAGAACCTGAAACAAGGTACTAAGTAGAACTAATTAATACAAGGCTTGTGTTCACACCTTTACTCATTGGAGTTCACAAGTATGCCAGCTTCACAAAGTAAACTTTCTAACTTCAAGGGAGTCCACACCTCCCTTAAAGCTCTTTGGGCCAGAGAGCACTATGGGAGAAAACCCATAATCCCTCTCTCTCGTATCCCACAATTCCTCCCTCTTGGATAAAAGAAACAGACAGAGGCTCGCGGTCAGATTTCAGTGGAGTTATGCCAGAAGTCCTTTCTCTGAGGCAAGGCAAGAGAGAATACATTTTTCCTCTTGGCTGGCTGGTCGCAGAGGAGAGTTCAGTTGGACTTGAGAGGAGCGACTCTGGTGCAAAGAGCACTTTGATGGATTTCAGTGGAATTACGCCAGAAGCCCTCTTTCCGAGGCAAGGCAGAATATATTCCACTTGGCTAGCTGGTGGCAGACGAAGAGTTTTCAGAGGATAAAGCTATGAGTGGAGAGTTCAGTGGACAACCAGATTCATCTTCATCTCACACCACTGTAGCTGGTGGCTGGGCTCCTGCACGCCCCCCACTGAGACTAAGCTGGTCTGAAAGACTCACCAGAAAGCTAGCTGAGCCCCAAGTGAAGGAGACAGAGATTCATTCAATCTCTGTGTTGGTGGGAGGCTGAAGAAAGCAGAGGCAGAGGCTGAAGGACAGAACCTTTGGATTTGGAGACATCCGGAGGGCTCTAAGCTAAACCGGCTGTGTTTTGAGAAGAACAAGAACTCCAACATTTGAACTCATAACATTTGGCGCCCAAGCATGGGAACCAAGGACCCTACTTTCACTAAAGAAGTCTCCAGTGACCAGGAACTGATTGAGTACAACCTTTTTTGGCTGAAATGGGACAAATCCTAGGTAAAGATTCTCCATCCCTCACCCCAACCCCCCCAACCCCAGCCCCACCCAGGAGTGGTGCTATAGAAAGCCTGCTTAAGCTGATAGAAGATCAAGGGCTACTTGTAACTTGGGGACAGGCAGCTAGACTTCTGGCTACATTAAAACGCACCTCCCCTTGGTTCTTAGAGGAAGAGCAAATCTCTCTAAAAAACTGGGCATTGGTTGGTCAACAGATCTCCGCATATTACAATGAAAACGGTCCTCCTTCAGTTTCCATTGAAGTATTCTATTTATACAATATGATACAGTTGGCCTTAAAATACAGTACTAGTTCTAGGAGAAAAGGAAAAAACTATAGGAATAGCCAAAGGGGGAAGCCTGAGATAAAGGAGGAAGACAAAGAACAGATTAATGGCCATATCCCCACAGGGCAGGGAGACTTAAGTGAGGCTCAAGGGCGGGGTGAATCTGGGGCAGCTTCAGCCCCAGCTGAGGAGCAGGTAATTGACTCTCCTCCATCAACTCCACCCTCCGGGATGGAGGAAGGAGGGGTAGTGGGGGGGGCAGTGACAGCACCAGCACCTCCCCCCCAGCATCCAGCTCCTCCTATGAGTAGATTGCAAAAGGGACTAATTAAGGCCAGAGAAGAAGGGAAAAATGTATCAGAATTTCAACACCACATTTAAATTCAACAATTTAATTCTTCAGGTCAAGAAAGTAGAAGATACTCACCTTTTGATATAGAAATCCTCAAAGACCTGAAAAAGGCTTGCACTCTTTATGGGGCTACATCAGCTTATGTTAAGATGCTATTACAAAATTTGTCTTTTGAAATCTTGACCCCTAATGACTGGAAATCGATAGCAAGAATATGCCTAGAACCTGGACAGAACTACTTGTGGCTTTCTGAATATAGTGAGCTCTGTAGGATACAAGCCCAACAAAATAGTCAAAGTGGAGTTCATACTGCAATCATCTGTGACCTACTAACAGGTGTAGGTCCTTATGCAGATGTCACAGCACAAATTGGTTATTCTGTAGCAGCATATCAGCAAATTGCTGATAATGCTATCAAAGCATGGGCTTCTCTTCACAATAAAGACGACAAGGGGGGGGGGTTCACAAAAATAACACAAGGGCCAAATGAACCCTTTGCTGACTTTGTGGGACGCTTGCAGACAGCTATCACAAGAACAAATGGAGAAAATGCAATAACAGACATTTTGATAAGGCAACTTGCTAAGGAAAATGCTAATGAGGTTTGCAGAAGAATTATACTAGGACTGTGCAAGGATGCTCCTTTAGAGGAGCTCATAAGACGCTGTGCAACAGTGGGCACAGGTGCCTTTTATAGCCAGGCTATGATGCAGACTTCCCAGAATCCAATGATGAGAAGACAAAGTCCCTCCTGGCAAGGGATTTCCAGAGAGACTCATAGATGCTTTCAGTGTGGAAAAGTAGGACATCTGAAAGCTCAATGTTGGTATAGAGATAGAATGGGAAAACAAGGTGGGAGAACAAGACCCCAAACCCCATGTCCAAAATGCAACAGAGGCTTCCATTGGGCCTCAGAATGCAGACAGATTCAGGGAAACGGGATGAGGGGCCCAGCCCCAGGGCCCAAGGCAAAAAACACTTGGGGCATGATGGCAGCCAATGGTGCACCCAGAGAGTGCCTAGAAGTCCAGTACCCAGACATGACCAATCAGCCAGAAAACCATATGATGGGAGAAGGGGATTACACAGTCAACCAGCCAGGAAGCAACCTGATGGCAGAAGGGAATTACAATTGGGGAGAATAGAGCTGTATGCAGCTGGGACAACTGAGATACCCCCTGGAGAGGTGAAATCTGTTCCTCTCCAGCCTATGGATCCCCTACCTCCAGGCACAGTAGGCTTGACCATTTCACCTCCTTTTTGTATGTACAAAACAGTGTCCATCCACACATTGATGTGGGAAACTGGGGAATGTGTAGATAATATCCCAGTCACTAATACAGGTAGACAATGTGTGACTTATCACCCAGGAGACGTAGTAGCATCAGGTTTACTCATACAGAATCCTAATAAGCAGCCTGGTGATAGTCACCCAGGTTCTGACTCCAGACCACAAAATCCAGGAATATACTGGACAGCAGCAGTAACGGCTGACCGACCTATGCTCACTATCTATGTAAATGGCCTACCATTGAAAGGATTGGTAGACACAGGTGCGGATCGTACAGTTATTAGAGGTGCCAGTTGGCCCAGTCACTGGCCAAAGATTAAAGCAGATACCTACATGTCTGGAGTAGGAGGATCAATAGCAGCTGAAGTTAGTGCTGCCCCTATGAGATGGACTTTTGAAGGCAAAACAGGAGTTTTTACTCCTTTTATAGTTGAAAAAATCCCCATCAATCTGTGGGGAAGAGACGTTTTACAACAATTGTGGTTAAAAATGAGTACTTCGGTTTTTTAAGCAGGGCTGCTGTTGAAGGCCTGCCAACACTTTCACCTGTTCCTATCCAATGGAAAACTGATACATCAGTGTGGATAGAACAGTGGCCCTTAAGTAGCAATAAAATTTAGGCCTTATTAGATATAGTACAGGAGCAGCTTGAACAAGGGCATTTACAACCTTCTCTAAGTCCTTGGAATTCCCCAGTGTTCGTTGTAAAAAAGAAATCGGGAAAATGGAGGATGCTCACTGATTTAAGAAAAGTGAACAAACAGATGGAAACTATGGGAACTCTTCAGCCTGGACTTCCATCTCCTACTCAGCTTCCTAGAGAACGGCCTCTTTGGGTTATAGACATCAAGGATTATTTCTATTCCATTCCTCTGGATAAGGAGGATATGAAGAGATTTGCCTTTTCAGTGCCCAGCGTTAACTTAGCTGAGCCTTATAAAAGATATGAATGGACAGTTTTGCCACAGGGAATGAAGAACAGCCCCACTATATGTCAAATGTATGTTGCTGCTGCTCTTGCTCCAATAAGAAAAGCATTTCCAAATGTTATGCTATTACATTATATGGATGATATATTGGGATGTGCACCTGAGGAACAAATGCTAGAAGCATGTCTACAAAAACCTATGGAAACACTAAGATACTACAAACTTCATATCGCTACAGAAAAAATTCAAAGGCATGCTCCTTTTCAATATTTAGGATATGAAATATATCCTAAGGCACTTACACTACAAAAACTGTCTTTAAGAACAGAGAGGTTGAACACCTTAAATGATTTCCAAAAATTAATAGGAGATATCCAATGGATGCGTCCAGTATTAGGTTTAACTACCAATCAATTGCAACCCCTATATGACATTTTCAGGGGAGACACTGCTTTAAATTCACCACGCCGGCTTACAAAAGAAGCTCAAGAGGCCTTGAGAGAAGTTGAACTGGCTTTATCCAATGTAGTTGAAAGAGTAACTCAAAAACCCTTGGAAATATCAGCTTTTGCTATGAAAGAAGCACCCACAGCAGTCCTTCATCAAGGAGACAGTGTGATAGAGTGGGTGAACCTCCCAGCACAACCAGAACAAAGCTTTACGCCTTACCCAGTGCTTGTGGCTAGAATTCTATTAAAGGCCATTAAGCGAGCAGTACAATTATCTGGGACAAGACCTGACAAGATATACACCTTTTATACAAATGCACAAATTAATGTATGCTGTGAAACCATCCCAGAGTGGCAAATTTTATTGGCCATGGCTCCAAATTTTGCACATGGATCTCCATTAAAGATAACCAGACTACTGCATAATTGGCAATGGATTTTTGAGGAGAAGGTTTCTAAGGTTCCTCTTGAAGGACCAACTATTTTTACAGACGCAGCCAAACAAAATATTTGTGCTGTATACTCTCATGATTTAACCGTAAAAAGAGTAGTCAGAACTCCTTTTCAGTCCACTCAGCAGAACGAATTATATGCGATCATGCTAGCTCTCACTTATTACCCAGACAACATAAATATAATATCTGATTCAGCCTATTCAGTAGGTGTGATACAAAGAATTGCCACAGCCCAAATAAAATTTGCAGCTTCTAATATATATCAGCTCTTTAAGGAACTTCAAGAGCAAGTGAGAAAGCATCCAGGAAAGATTTATAGCCTGCATGTCCACTCACATAGTGGACTTCCAGGTCCTATTTTTGATGGAAATTCAAAGGCGGATAGCCTTTTAACTATGTTGGCCAGTACGCCTTTATTTCAGGAAGCCCAGGAATCCCATTCTAAATACCATCAGGCTGCTCAAGCTTTGCGCTTACAGTTTGGGATTACAAAAGAAGAAGCTAGGAGCATAGTGAAAAGCTGTACAACTTGCCTTCCCTTCCACGCTCCTACACTGCCTCCAGGGAAGAACTCTCGTGGTTTGAGACCCAATGAAATCTTTTTTTTTTTTTTTTTTTTTTTTTTATAATTTTTTTTATTTAATAATTACATTATATTTACACTCATTTCTGTTCCGATTTTTTTTTCCCCTCCATCCCTCCACCCCCTCCCCTAGATGGCAAGCAGTCCTTTATATGTTGGATATGTTGCAGTATATCCTAGATACAATATATGTTTGCAGAACCGAACAGTTCTCTTGTTGCGTAGGGAGAATTGGATTCAGAAGGTATAAATAATCCGGGAAGAGAAACAAAAATGCAGATAGTTCACATTCGTTTCCCAGTGTTCTTTCTTTGGGTGTAGCTGCTTTTGTCCGTCATTTATCAATTGAAACTCAGGTCTCTTTGTCAAAGAAATCCACTTCCATCAAAATATGTCCTCATACAATATCGTTGTCGAAGTGTATAATGATCTCCTGGTTCTGCTCATTTCACTTAGCATCAGTTCATGTAGGTCTCTCCAAGCCTCTCTGTATTCATCCTGCTGGTCATTTCTTACAGAACAATAATATTCCATAACATTCATATACCACAATTTACCCAGCCATTCTCCAATTGATGGGCATCCATTCATTTTCCAGTTTCTAGCCACTACAAACAGGGCTGCTACAAACATTTTGGCACATACAGGTCCCTTTCCCTTCTTTAGTATTTCTTTGGGATATAAGCCCAATAGAAACACTGCTGGATCAAAGGATATGCACATTTTGATAATTTTTTGGGCATAATTCCAGATTGCTCTCCAGAATGGTTGGATTCGTTCACAACTCCACCAACAATGCATTAGTGTCCCAGTTTTCCCGCATCCCCTCCAACATTCATCATTATTTTTTCCTGTCATCTTAGCCAATCTGACAGGTGTGTAGTGGTATCTCAGAGTTGTCTTAATTTGCATTTCTCTGATCAATAATGATTTGGAACACTCTTTCATATGAGTGGTAATAGTTTCAATCTCATCCTCTGAAAATTGTCTGTTCATATCCTTTGACCATTTATCAATTGGAGAATGGCTTGATTTCTTATAAATTTGAGTCAGTTCTCTATATATTTTGGAAATGAGGCCTTTATCAGAACCTTTAACTGTGAAAATGTTTTCCCAGTTTGTTGCTTCCCTTCTAATCTTGTTTGCATTAGTTTTATTTGTACAAAGGCTTTTTAATTTGATGTAATCGAAATTTTCTATTCTGTGGTCAGTAATGGTCTCTAGTTCATCTTTGGTCACAAATTTCTTTCTCCTCCACAAGTCTGAGAGATAAACTATTCTATGTTCCTCTAATTTATTTATAGTCTCGTTCTTTATGCCTAGGTCATAGACCCATTTTGATCTTATCTTGGTATATGGTGTTAAGTGTGGGTCCATGCCTAATTTCTGCCATACTAATTTCCAATTATCCCAGCAGTTTTTATCAAATATTGAATTCTTTTCCCAGAAGTTAGGGGCTTTGGGTTTGTCAAACACTAGATTGCTATAGTTGACTATTCTGTCTTGTGAGCCTAGCCTTTTCCACTGATCCACTAATCTATTTCTTAGCCAATACCAAATGGTTTTGGTGACTGCTGCTTTATAATATAATTTTAGATCAGGTACAGCTAGGCCACCTTCATTTGATTTTTTTTTCATTAATTCCCTTGAGATTCTCGACTTTTTATTGTTCCATATGAATTTTGTTGTTATTTTTTCTAGATCAATAAAATATTTTCTTGGAAGTCTGATTGGTATAGCACTAAATAAATAGATTAGTTTAGGGAGTATTGTCATCTTTATTATGTTCGCTCGGCCGATCCAAGAGCACTTAATATTTTTCCAATTATTTAAGTCTGACTTTATTTGTGTGGAGACTTTTTTATAATTTTGCTCATATAATTCCTGACTTTCCTTTGGTAGATAGATTCCCAAATATTTTATGGTATCAACAGTTATTCTGAATGGAATTTCTCTTTGTATCTCTTGCTGTTGGGTTTTGTTGGTGATGTATAAAAATGCTGAGGATTTATGGGGATTTATTTTGTAGCCAGCTACTTTGCTAAAATTATGAATTATTTCCAATAGCTTTTTGGTAGAATCTCTGGGGTTCTCTAGGTATACCATCATATCATCTGCAAAGAGTGATAGTTTGGTTTCCTCATTGCCTACTCTAATTCCTTTTATATCTTTCTCGACTCTTATTGCCGAGGCTAGTGTTTCTAATACGATATTAAATAATAATGGTGATAGTGGGCAACCTTGCTTCACTCCAGATCTTACTGGGAAAGGTTCCAGTTTTTCCCCATTGCATATGATGCTTACTGATGGTTTTAAATATATGCTCCTGACTATTTTAAGGAAAAGTCCATTTATTCCTATGCTCTCAAGTGTTTTTATTAGGAATGGATGTTGGATTTTATCAAATGCTTTTTCTGCATCTATTGAGATGATCATGTGGTTTTTGTTTGTTTGGTTATTGATATAGTCAATTATGTTAATAGTTTTCCTAATATTGAACCAGCCCTGCATTCCTGGTATAAATCCTACTTGGTCATAGTGTATTATCCTGGTGACAATTTTCTGTAATCTTTTTGCTAATATTTTATTTAAGATTTTAGCATCAATATTCATTAGGGAGATTGGTCTATAATTTTCTTTCTCTGTTTTCAGCCTACCTGGTTTAGGTATCAGTACCATATCTGTGTCATAAAAGGAGTTTGGTAGGACTCCTTCAATCCCTATTTTTTCAAATAGTTTATATAACATTGGAGTTAATTGTTCTTTAAATGTTTGGTAGAATTCACATGTAAATCCATCTGGTCCTGGGGATTTTTTCTTAGGGAGTTGATTGATAGTTTGTTCTATTTCTTTTTCTGAGATGGGACTGTTTAGGATATTTACTTCTTCCTCTGTTAGTTTGGGCAAGCTGTATTTTTGGAGGTATTTTTCTATTTCATTTAAGTTGTCGAATTTATTGGCATAAAGTTGGGCAAAGTAACTCCTAATTATTGCTCTAATTTCCTCTTCGTTAGTAGTGAGTTCTCCCTTTTCATTTTTAAGACTAACAATTTGATTTTCCTCTTTCCTTTTTTTAATCAGATTTACTAAGGGTTTGTCTATTTTGTTGGTTTTTTCATAGAACCAACTCTTAGTTTTATTAATCAATTCAATAGTTTTTTTACTTTCAATTTTATTGATCTCACCTTTTACTTTTAGAATTTCAAGTTTAGTGTTTGACTGGGGGTTTTTAATTTGTTCCTTTTCTAGCATTTTTAATTGCAAACCCAATTCATTGACCTTCTCTTTCTCTATTTTATACAAATAGGCCTCTAGAGATATGAAATTTCCCCTTATTACCGCTTTGGCTGCATCCCATACATTTTGGTATGATGTCTCATTATTATCGTTTTCTTGGGTGAAGTTATTAATTATGTCTATGATTTGCTGTTTTACCCAATCATTCTTTAGTATGAGATTATTTAGTTTCCAATTATTTTTTGGTCTACTTCCCCCTGCTTTTTTGTTGAATGTAATTTTCATTGCATCGTGGTCTGAAAAGGATGCATTTACTATTTCTGCCTTACTACATTTGAGTTTGAGGTTTTTATGTCCTAATATATGGTCAATTTTTGTATAGGTTCCATGAACTGCTGAAAAGAAAGTGTATTCCTTTCTGTCTCCATTACATTTTCTCCAGAGATCTATCATATCTAGCTTTTCTAGTATTCTGTTTACCTCTTTGACTTCTTTCTTATTTATTTTCTGGTTTGATTTATCTAATTCTGAGAGTGCAAGGTTAAGATCTCCCACTATTATAGTTTTACTGTCTATTTCTTCTTGCAGCTCTCTTAGTTTCTCTTTTAAGAATTTAGATGCTACCCCACTTGGTGCATATATGTTTAATATAGATAGTGCTTCATTATCCATGCTACCCTTTAGCAAGATATAGTGTCCTTCCTTATCTCTTTTAATTAGGTCAATTTTTGCTTTAGCTTGATCTGAGATCAGGATGGCTACCCCTGCTTTTTTGACTTCACCTGAAGCATAGTAGATTTTGCTCCAACCTTTTACCTTTAACCTGCATGTATCTCCCCGCTTCAGGTGTGTTTCCTGTAAACAACATATTGTAGGATTCTGGCTTTTAATCCATTCTGCTAACCGCTTCCTCTTTATGGGGGAGTTTACCCCGTTCACGTTTATGGTTAGAATGACCAATTCTGTATTACTTGCCATCTTGTTAACCCCGGTTTATGCTTTCCTCCCTTCTTTCCCCTTTCCCCCCCTTCCAAGTATTAAGCTTGTGAGCACCCCTTGCTTCTCACAGCCCTCCCTTTTTAGTGTCCCTCCCCCCGCCTTAGAGTTCCTCCCCCTATCTTACCCCTTTCCCTCCCAGTTCCCGTATTCCCTTCCGCTTAGCTTATTCCTTCCCTTTCCACTTTTCCCTTCTCACTTTTCAATGAGATGGGAGAAGTTTCACCATAGATTGAATATGTCTTAAGATTTTTCACTTAAAGCCAATTCTGAAGGCAGTAAGATACCCACTATATTCATCCCCCTCCATTCTTTCTCTCAGATATAATAGGTTTCCTATGCCTCTTCATGAGATGTACTACCCCCACTTTACCCTTTTTCTGGTACAATGTCCTTTCCACATCAATTTCTAGAACAAGGTATACATGTATTCTTTATACATCTATATAGTCAAAATATAGTTCCCAAGATTAATCTTTACCTTTTTAGATTTCTCTTGAGTTCTATATTTGTAGATCAAACTTTTTGTTAAGTTCTGGTTTTTTCATCAGAAATAGATGAAATTCGCTTACTTCGTTGAATGTCCATCTTCTTCCCTGGAAAAAGATGCTCATTCTCGCTGGGTAAGTTATTTTTGGTTGCATACCAAGTTCCTTAGCCTTTCGGAATATCATATTCCAGGCCCTTCGATCTTTTAATGTGGATGCTGCCAGATCCTGGGTGATCCTTATTGTGGCTCCTTGATACTTGAATTGGGTTTTTCTAGCCGCTTGCAATATTTTTTCTTTCACCTGAGGGTTCTGGCATTTGGCCACTATATTCCTTGGTGTTTTGATTTTAGGATCCCTTTCAGTGGGTGATCGATGAATCCTTTCAATGTTTATTTTTTCCTCTGTTCCTATGACTTCTGGGCAGTTCTCTTTGATGATTTCCTGGAAGACAGTGTCCAGGCTTTTTTTTTCATCATGTTTTTCTGGGAGTCCAATGATTCTCAGATTGTCTCTCCTGGATCTGTTTTCCAGGTCTGTTGTCTTCCCCAGAAGGTATTTCACATTTTTCTCCATTGTTTGATTTTTTTGGATTTGCTTGACTGATTCTTCTTGTCTCCTCGAGTCATTCAATTCCACTTGTTCAATTCTGATTTTCAGTGAAGTATTCTCTTCACTCACTTTTTTAAAATCTTTCTCTAATTGTCCAATTGAGTTCTTTTGTTCTGTGGAATTTTTTTCCATTTCGCCAATTTTGTTTTTTAGAGAGCTGTTTTCTGTTTCCAGTTCACTAATCCTATTTTTCAAGGATTTTACTTCTTTATCCACTCTCTCTTTAACTTTCTCCAGACTCTTTTCCCATTTTTCTTCTAGCTCCCTTGTGAGAGCCTTTTTAATCACTTCTATGAGGTTCATCTGTGCTGAGGAACAGATGATTTCCTCCTTTGGGGAATCACCTGGGGACTGCCTGTTTTTAGTCTCCTCAGGATTTAGAGTCTGCTCTCTATCTGTATAGAAGCTGTCAAGGGTTAAAGTCCTCTTCAGCTTCTTGCTCATTCTGTCTATTAATCAGAGATAAACTACCAAAGAAAAACAGAAAAAACTGGAGTCTTTCTTTGGGGGCGGGGCTGGGTGTGTTATCGAGCTTCCTCTACAGACTGCAGGTGGCAGTAGTGAGGCACTAGCAGGACTGTGCTGCGCCTGCGCTCTGAGATCCCAAAGCGTGCTGAGTCACTGAGGGGGGGGAAGGGGGGGGGGCAGGTCCTGAGAGACTCCAGCTGTTTGGGGTTGTGTTCTTCAGCCCCGGTGTTTTTAGCTTCTCTGCTGGGCTGTTGACTGCTGCAGGTTCCAAACCTGTAGCGAAGCTCTCCCCGCAGAGACGGCTACGATCACTCCCCACCCCCTCTCAGCTCTGCTCCCGTGCTCTCACTGCCGCTGCCCTCAGCCTGCGCCCGATCTAAAACCGCCCCAGCCCTCCAGTAAAGACAGACCTTTCTTGGCGGATCTCAAGGATGGCTTCTCTTGGTAACTATTTGTGGGTTTTTTTCAGTCAAGCATTGATTCAGAGGCTTGTAATGAAGTGGATAGTGAGAGAAAGCGCGGAGCTTATGCAACTGTGAGCCTCCTCTCCGCCATCTTAACCGGAAGTCCGAGACCCAATGAAATCTGACAAATGGATGTGACCCATTATAAATCTTTTGGTCGTCTGTCTTTTATCCACGTTGTGGTAGACACCTTTTCAGGATTCACTTTTGCCATACCAGCAGCAAAAGAGACAGCCCGAGTGGTCACTGTATTCCTCATTCAAGCATTCGCAATTATGGGTGTGCCACAAGAAATAAAAACAGATAATAGACCGGCATATACCTCCAAACATTTTGAACACTTTTGTGCACAGTATAAGATTTTACACACTACTGGCATACCCTTTAATCCTCAAGGTCAAGCAATAGCAGAAAGAAGAAACAGGGACATTAAGACACTCCTCCAAAAACAAAAGAAAGGGGGAGCCACGGATAACCCTAGAGAACTTCTAAATTTAGTTCTCCATATCATTAATTTTTTAATCTTTGATAAAGATGCACTGGTTCCAGCAGACAGGTTTTATAACCCACCAGAAGAGCAGTGTCCAGTGCGAGCAGCTCCACTATCTTTAGATAATCGCCAGGTGATGTAGAGAGACCCAGAAAGTGGTGAATGGAAGGGACCAGATAGGCTAACTGCTTGGGGGAGAGGATTTGCTTGCATCTCTACATATGGAGAAGGAATCAGATGGGTGCCTACGAGCCGCATTTGCCTTGTGCATTGCAGAGAGATGGAGCAGACCCTTGAAACAAAGGAGAAGACCCAAGAAATATCGGGTAGTTCTGTTGCTGATTGTGCTCACCATTGAAAGAGCATTGCTGACAAGGAGACTGTTAAAAAGACTTTTAAAATCTTCAGGAATCATTGGATTTCCTAACACAAGATGAAACTGTTCTTGAAAAACCAGCAAGAATCATTGGATTCCCTGAGATGAAAAATTGTTGATGAGACTTATTGCAGTACTTCAGGGCTTACAGGAACTATTGGATTCCTGGCACATGAACTAATGGACAATGGATTCCTTATGGACTATTTCTAGGACTTATGGACATGTGTAAATTTTCAGGTTGATTCATGTTGTTACATTACTACTAGCCTGTGTTATATTGCTATGTGCTTTTGTAAATTATGTGTAATGCCTCCCATATTGGTGGATTTATGTATATCATGTATATCTGTTACAAAGTTCTGGCCCATATTGATGGATTTATGTGTACCCCTTCAGAAACCCACTAATCTGATTAGATTTCCTATTTCCTTTGGTGTTTTCATCTAACAAAAGAAAGGGGGAGATGTTGGAATCCTTACTAACTGCTAACTAATTAGAGTTGATCTAATCTTACAAGAAGATTTGGGACAGAACCTGAAACAAGGTACTAAGTAGAACTAATTAATACAAGGCTTGTGTTCACACCTTTACTCATTGGAGTTCACAAGTATGCCAGCTTCACAAAGTAAACTTTCTAACTTCAAGGGAGTCCACACCTCCCTTAAAGCTCTTTGGGCCAGAGAGCACTATGGGAGAAAATCCATAATCCCATTCTCTCAGAAGATTCACATATAAGGCAAGACAGCCATTCCAGAATACATTTTTTTTCCTCTTGGCTGGCTGGTCGCAGAAGAGAGTTCAGCTGGACTCGAGAGGAGCGACTCTGGTGGCAGACGAAGGGTTTTCAGAGGATAAAGCTAAGAGTGGAGAGTTCAGTGGACAACCAACAACCAGATTCATCTTCATCTCACACCACTGTAGTTGGTGGCTGGGCTCCCCAAAAGGAGACAAGAGAGACATTCCATCTCTGTGTTGGTTGGAGGCTGAAGAAAGCAGAGGCAGAGACTGAAGGACAGAACCTTTGGATTTAGAGATATTCGGAGGGCTCTAATCCTCTAAACCGGCTGTGCTTTGAGAAGAACAAGAACTCTAACATTTGAACTCATAACAAGTTCTGATTATTAGTGAGTTATTTTCTTTATTAGCTTTTTTTACTTCTTTTTGTATATGTCCAATTGAGTTTTTTGCTCTATGGAATTTTTTCCATTTCATTATTTTTTTAAAGTGAATTATTTTCTTTTTCCAATTCACAAATTCTGTTTCCCTGCACTTCTTGAGATTTTTTTTTTACCTTTTCCAATTCACATTTCAGTTCCTTTTCCACTTTATCAAATTTTTATTTTAGTGAATTATATACCTTTTCTGTACTCTCTTGCATAGCTTCTCTTTCCTTTCCCCATTTCTCTTCTAGCTCTCTTTTAAGTTTTTTAATAGTCTCCTCTAGGAGAGCCTTTTGTATTGTGGACCAATAATTGTCTGGAGACTGTCTGCTATTAGTTTCTTCAGGGTTGAAAAGCTGTTCTCTTTCTGTATAGAAACAATCAATCATTCTTTTGATTTTTTTACTCATTTTGTTAAAGCCTGTAGGGTCTGCCTTCAGAGCTAGGAGGTTACCAGCTTCCTCTGCAGAGCAGTGATAGGTATATGGACAGGTAGCTGTCCTGCCAGCTGGCTACAAAAAGCAGCGAGGTACTGGAGTGCTCTGGGAAAGAGTTCCCCTCCCGGGAGTAACTCAGGCAGGTAGGGCTGAGGTGGGAAAGTGCCCTGCAAAGAACCCCTGCTGTGTGAGATAACAACTGCCCGGGGGCTAGACAGTGAGCAGTGAGAGTTTCACTACCCCAAGCCAAATCCCACCCTGGGGCTGTGGGTATTAGCAGTTGAGCAGTGAATGGATTTGCAGGGACTGGAGTTGTCTGCCCAGGAAGCACAGTCTGCTGGGGAAGTTCTATTGCCCCAGGCTGAGACCCCCACTGTGCCGATTAGAGGCTGCCCAGGCTGTGCCCCCCTGCTGTGCAGATTTGTAACTGCCCCTGCAAAAGCCCTAAACTGCAAGATGTGGCTGCAGGGCTGTGTTAAGTGTCTGCCTGGGTCACTTCCAGGTTTGAGTGGTTACAGCCAGATCTTGTTAGGTTCTGGCGTTTTTTAGAGGACCCTTTGTTTTAGGCTTTAATTTCTCTGCCAGTTTACTGCTTTGTAGTCAAGACAGAGCAGTTAGCCTGTAGCAGAGTTGTCTCTATAACTTCTCTAGCCACAGAGATCACCCCTGCCCCTGGACTGCTCAGGACGCTAGTCTCTTGCTGCCTATGCTAGTCTGTTCCTGGCCCCTCAGGACAAATCTTTCCTGCTGATCTTCCAGATTCACTTTGGCTGGTAAATTGTAGTGCTTCTAATCTTCATGAATTTAAGCAGTGAAGAGCTATTTTTGAGGCTGAGTTAAATAGTTGGTTATGAGGGGAATGAGAGGAGCTTAGAGAGTCGTGTGTGCCTTCTCTGCCATTTTGGCTCCGCCCCCTTCTTTCATTTTTCTAATCAAATTATCCAAAGGTTTATCTTTATCCTTCCTCCCTTCTCCCTCCCTCCCTCACTTTCTTCCTTTCTTCCTTCCTCTCTCTCTTCATCCTTCCCTTCCTCCCTTCCTCCCTCTATTCCTTCCTTCCTTCCTTCCTTCCTTCCTTCCTTCCTTCCTTCCTTCCTTCCTTTCTTCCTCCTTTTCTCCCTCCTTCCTTCCCTCCTTCTCTCTCTCTCTCTCTCTCTCTCTCTCTCTCTCTCTCTCTCTTTCTTTCTTTCTTTTTCCTATTTTGTGAGTTTTAAGGTCAGGCTCTGTTCCTGGGATACAGTAGGGGGTACCCCAAACTTCTTGTGCTACTCTGAGTCTTAGCTTTGAGTACAGATGTCCCTTGTGTTTGGTTTCTTGCTCACAGTAAGGAGTAGTCCTATCTTCTCTCTCCAGTCAACCTGGTTTTCCAGGTTGGCCATTTGCCACTGCCCTGGGACTGGAGCCTGACTTACTGATTTGCTCTGCTACTGAGCCAGAACCTAGTGTCAAAATTATTGATCTGTTGTAATTAAGACTTTTTCACTAGTTGTCCTGGATATCTTCTGAGCAGGGCTGCATACCCCTTTCACCCAGATTGATTTTTCTGAAAGTCCTTCCAGTCTATCTTGACCTGGAGAGTGTTTCATTCTGTGAGACTCTGTTCAAAGGTTTGGTTTCATGTAGTTCTGAAGGGAAAGTGGGAAAGCTTGAGCATCTTTCTGGCTTTATTCCACCATCTTGGCTCTGCCCCAGATATCCTAAAGTAACTTTTACATGAAAGGAGTTTAAATTATTTCCCTTTGAATTTTAACTATTATAAAATGATCATTAAGAATTATTTTTCTTAGTTCACTCAAAGACACTGATTTATTTTCACCATCCCTGCAAGTCCTTTCCTGGAATTTCCTATCATTGGGAAAATTAAAATGAACTCTAAAAGTGGTCTTCATACGGCCTTTATATATTTGAAGTTACTTAGAATTATCAAGTACAAAGTTTTTAGGATACAAAGCAATCTCATCATGTTTCTTTTGCTGAACATTTTCATTGTTGAAGTGAAACATGGCTGTTTTTGATGGGCAGCTTCTCCATAGATACATCCTTTCACTGTTCATCATGCCTCTGACAATTCTTTGGAGATGATTTTTCTCTTCTAAATTTTTCCAGAAACAATCACAGGGTTATTCAAGTAATGTCTTGCTGTTGCCAGCTCACTTGGGCCACCATTAGTTCCTCTCATTCAAGCTCTTCCACTGCATTCTTCCCCAAGATTTTCAAAACAACTTCTTTAAACAAGGACTGGCATGGTGTGCAGTACAGTGCTTATTTCAGCCAGCTGAAGAACATGTTTCATATTTTGAAAATAGCTCTCTAGTGACCTTGATCACCTGCCTCCCACAGAACTGAAAGCTGGCTCTATATATTACATTTCTCATGAAAACAATCTAAAGTTCTACTGAGGGTTGCTTTGTAACTAAGCATGCTGTGATCATGATGAAGTGATGACTATAGTGAACTAAGAGTTAGGAAGCTGTAAGTTTAAAATGCATCTCCAACACTTCCTGGCTACTTTTGAGGTCTGGTATTCTCATTTGTAAAAATGTGTATAATAAAATCTGAAATAAATTGATTTTCCATTCAGTCACTAAAATGATTTTTTTAAAGTATAGACCCAACTGCCATTCCCTGACTTACTCAAGAGACAATAATTCCCTATTGCCCTTAGGATCAAATAAAAAATGCTGTGTTTTATATTTAAAATTCTTCATAATTCAATACCTTTGTAGCAATTCAATCTTCTTACATCTTACTCCCCAACATAAATTCCTCCACTGATTATTGGTCTTCTGGCTCTTTCATAAATAAATCACTCACTTTTTCTCTTGGTTTCCTGACATCTTCTCTAGCTGTCCTTCATGACTGGAAGGTTCCTTTTCTCCTCTCTACTTATTGATCTCCATGTATTTTTCTAAGTCTAAACTAAAGGGTTTTTTTTTCCCTTTTCTTGGAACTCTTTTCTATCCTCTCTTAATTCTAGTGACTTTCTTTAGTTAATTATTTTTTTATTTGTCCTGCATATTTCATTTCTTTTTTTTAAATTTTATTTTATTTAATAATACCTTTATATTGACAGAATCCATGCCAGGGTAATTTTTTTTTTACAACATTATCCCTTGCACTCGCTTCTGTTCTGATTTTTCTGCTCCCTCCTTCCACTCCCTCCCCTAGATGGCAAGCAGTCCTATATATGTTAGATATGTTGCAGTATATCGTAGATACAATATATGTTTGCAGAACCGAACAGATAATGCTTGCTATAGGTTTGAGGTAGATACTGCTTATTATTTTAAGGAAAGCTCACTTTATCCCTATGCTCTGTAGTGTTTGTATTAGGAATGGGTACTGTATTTTATCAAAAGCTTTTTCTCTATCTATTGAGATTATCATATGATTTCTATTGCTTTTGTTATTAATGTAGTCGATTATGGTAATAATTTTCCTGATTTTTAACCAATCTTGCATTCCTAGTATAAAATCTACTTGCTCGGAGTATATTATCTTATTGATAGATTGCTATAAATCTCTTTGCTAATATTTTATTTAAAATTTCTGCATCAATAATCTTTAGGGAGATTATTCTGTAATTTTCTTTCTCTGTTTTGACCTTTCCTGGTTTAGGTATCAATGCCATACTTGTGAAATAGAAGAAATTTGGTAGTACTCCTTCACTTAATTTTGCAAATAGTTTACACAATAATGGAATCTTAAAATGTTTGAAGAATTCACTTGTGAATCCATCTGGCCATGGAGATTTTTTCTTAGGGATTTCATTAATGACTTGTTCAATTGCTTTTTTCTAAAATGAAATTATTTAAGTATTTTATTTCCTCTTCTGTTAAACTGGGAAATGTATACTTTTGTAAATATTCATTCATTTGTTAGATTGTCAGATTTGCTGTTATAGAGTTGGGAAAAATTGTTCCTAATTATTGCTTTAATTTCTTTTTCATTTTTTGTTAGTTCACTGCTTTCATTTTTGATGTTGGTGACTTGTTTTTTTTTTTTTTTTCTATTTGAATTGACCCAAGTTTTGAATATTTTGTTATTTTTTTTCATAAAATTAACTCTTAGTTTTGTAAATTAGTTCAAAAGTTTTTTTTTGGTTTTTATTTTATTAATCTCTCCTTTGAGTTTCAAAATTTTTACTTTGCTATTCAATTAAGGGTATTTCATTTGTTCTTTTTTAACTTTTTTAGTTGCATGAGTAATTCATTGATCTCCTTTTTTCTCATATTTATTTATGTAGTTATTTAGAGATATAAAATTTCCCCTAAGCACTGTTTTGGCTACATCCCATAGGCTTTGATATGTTCTTTCATCATCGTCATTTTCTTGGATGAACTTATGGATTGTTCCTGTGATTTGTTGTTTGACCCACTCCTTTAGAATCAGATTATTTAATTTACAATTGTTTTTCCTCCTATGTTTTCCTGGCCCTTTGTTGAATATAATTTTTATTACATCGTGGTTCAAAAATGAAGCATTTGCTATTTCTGCCTTTTTGCATTTGATTATGTGTGTGTGTGTTGTTTTTTTTTTTTTTCCTAATACAAGTTAAATTTTTTGTAGATGCCATTTATGGCTGAGAAAAAGGTGTATTCATTTTTTTTTCCTTATTCAATTTTCTCCAAAGGTCTATCCTATGTAGGTTTTCTAGGATCCTATTTACCTTCCTAGTTTCTTTCTTATTTAGTTTATGGGTAGATTTGTCTGATTTTGAGAGGGAAAGTTTGACATCCCCCAGTAGAATATTTTTGCCCTATATTTCTTCTTGTAACATGCTTAAAATCATCTCTAGGAATTTTCCTGCTCTATCACTTGGTGCATACAGATTTAGTATAGTTATTATTTCATTATTGATTGTACTCTTTATCAAGTTGTACTTCCCTCCCTTACTTCTTTTTAACAAAATCTATTGTCACTTTTGCTTTATTTGAGATCAGAACTGCTACCACTACTTTTTGTTTTTTACTTCAGATGAAGCATAATAAAGTCTTTTCCAATCTTTTGCATTTACTCCATATATATCTTTCTGTGTTAAACGTATTTCTTCTAAAAAAGATATTGTCAAATTCTGTTTTTTTTTTCCACACTGCTATTTGCTTCCATTTTATGGGACAGTTCACCCGATTCACAGTAGCAATTATGATTACTATATCTGTATTTCCCTCCATCTTATTTTCTCCACTGTGTATAATGTTCTTTTTTTCCACCTTGTCCTCAGTCATGTATTTTTAATCCATCCCATCCACTACTTTATCTCCTATCATCCCTTTTCCCTTCTCTTAGTTGTGTTTTTAACCTCTTCCACCATTAGCTTATCTTCTATCAGCGCTTCTCCATTTCTCTCACCTTTTTTCCTAGTGTTTCTGTCCTGTCCTACCCTCTATTCTGCCCCTTCCTTTTCTTTTCCCTTTTCTCCTACTACTTCTTTATAGGCGTAAATAAATTTCCATACCTAATTGAATGATTAAGTTATCTCTCTTAGAGCTAAAACTAATGAGATCAAGCTTCAGATAATGCTTCTCTCTCTCTCCCTTTTTTTTTCCTCCAATTTTAATAGATATTTTTTGGCCTCTTGGTGCAAACTAATTGTCCTAATTTATCTTCCCTTTTCTTCTTTTGTAGTACAGATCTTTTCCCACCCCTTAATGTCTTTTGCTTTGATGTCATCACCTATAGAGTCAATTCAAATTCACACTCTCAATCCATGTGATACCTCCCTTTGTCTGACCAGTATCATATATAGTTTTCAAGAGTTACAGACATTATTTTCCTATCTATGGGTGTAAAAAGTTTAATCTTTATATATATATATATATATATATATTTTCCCCTGTTTAATTCTCTATGGTTCTATTGAATCCTGCATGTGTAGGTTAAATTTTCTGCTTAGTTCTGTTTTTTTTTTTCAATAGAAATATTTGAAAGTCTCTTATTTCATTGATGATACTGAATCCTCAATCATTCTTGGTTATAACCTATATTCTTTGCCTTCCAGAATATGGACCAGGCCCTCTGATCCTTTTTATACAAGCTACAGATCCTGGGTAATCCTGATGTTTGGATTTCTGGCCAAGATGGCGAAGAGGACACACACATTTATTTAAGCTCTGCCATTTCTCTCAGAATAATTTTTTTCATGACAAACCTCAGAATTAGTGTTTGACTGAAAAAAAAAAACACAAATAATTACCAAGAGAAGATATACTCAAAATTCACTAGAAAAAGTCTGTTTTTGCTTATGGGTAGGGACGGTTAGATCAGGCACATTCTGAAGGCAGGCAGAAATGGCACAGAAGACAATGAGAGTAAGGCAGGAAGCTCACATCTGAGCAGACTGGAAGGGATGGAGTGTGATCTCAGCTATTTCAGTAGAGAGAGCTTTACCACAATGTTGGCTACTTTGCGCTGGCAGCAAGCCTGTAGACAAGCAGAGAAGCCCAAAACACAGGGAATAAAGACTATAACCCTAAAAAGCTAGGGTCTCTGGGGAACTGATCACACCTATTCGGGGGGACTCAGCACGCTCTCAGAATCTCAGAGTGCAGATGCAGTGCAGCCACTGCTCTTCTGCTAGTGCCTCACTGCTTTCCCTGCAGTCTGTAGAGGAAGCTCAGTAACATGATCAAGCCCCTCCCCCCAAAAAAGCACACCACATTTTTTTTTTTTATTAGTTGGTTTTCTTTGATTCTTCTTGGCAAAATGAGCAAAAAATTAAAACAGACTCTAAATATTGATAGCTTCTATATGGATAGAAAGCAAAATTTAAATCCCAAGGAGACTAAAAACAGACTTGTCTTCAGATGAATCCCCAAAGGGGGATATGATCTGTTCTTCAACACACAAGACTCTCATAGAAGAAATTTAAAAGGCTCTCTCACAGGAGAGCTAGAAGAAAAATGGGAAAAGGAAAGGGAAACTTAGCAAGAGAGTCTGGATAATTCATCCCACTCATTTAAAGATAGAGTGGATAAAGAAATCAAATCCTTGAAAAATGGAATTAGTGAATTGGAAAAAGAAATATTTAAAAATATTTAAAAAAATAAAATTAGCAAAATGGAAAAAAAATTCCATAGAACATAAACAACGCATTAAAAACTCAATTGGACAATTAGAAAAAGATGTAAAAAAGTGAGTGAAGAAAATAATTAATTAAAAAACCAGAATCGAACAAATGGAAAAGAATGACTTGAGGAAACACCAAGAATCAGTCAAACAAAACCAAAAAATGAAACAATGGGAAAAAAAAATGTCAAATACCATCTTGGGAAAACAACAGACCTGGAAAATAGATCTAAGAGAGATAATGTGAGAATTATTGGACTTCATGAAAAATATGATGAAAAAAAGAGCCTGGACACAATTTTCCAGGAAATTACATATATATATATAATATATATATATATATATATATATATATATATATATATATATATATATATATATATATATATATATATATATATATATATATATATATATATATATATATATTTAAATAGCTTTTTATTTACAAGTTATATTCATGGGTAATTTTACAGCATTTACAATTGCCAAACCTTTTGTTCCAATTTTTCCCCTCCTTCCCCCCTCCCCCCAACCCCTCCACTAGATGGCAGGATGACCAATACATGTTAAATATGTTAAAGTATAAATTAAATACAAAATAAGTATACATGGCCAAACCATTATTTTGCTGTACAAAAAGTATCAGATTCTAAAATAGTGTACAATTATTTTCGTTTTCTTGGGTGAAGTTATTAATTATGTCTATGATTTGCTGTTTCGCCCAATCATTCTTTAGTATGAGATTATTTAGTTTCCAATTATTTTTTGGTCTACTTTCCCCTGGCTTTTTGTTGAATGTAATTTTCATTGCATTGCGGTCTGAAAAGGATACATTTACTATTTCTGCCTTACTGCATAAAATAGTGTATAATTAGCCTGTGAAGGAAATAAAAAATGCAGGTGGACAAAAATATAGAGATTGGGAATTCTATGTAATGGTTCTTAGTCATCTTAGTTCTTTCACTGGGTGTAGCTGGTTCAGTTCATTATTGCTCCATTAGAACTGATTTGGTTCATCTCATTGTTGAAGATAGCCAGGTCCATCAGAATTGATCATCATATAGTTGAAGTATATAATAATATTCTGCTCCTGCTCATTTCATTCAGCATCAGTTCTTTTAAGTCTCTCCAGACCTTTCTGAAATCATCCTGTTGGTCATCTCTTACCGAATATTCCATAATATTCATATATCAAAATTTATTCAGCCATTCTCCAATTAATGGGCATCTACTTAGTTTCCAATTTCTGGCCCCTACAAAGAGACCTGCCACAAACATTCTTTCACATACAGGTGCCTTTTCCTTCTTTAAGATTAGAGTCAATTCTCTATATATTTTGGAAATGAGAGACCTTTATCAGAAGCTTTGACTGTAAAAATGCTTTCCCAGTTTATTGCTTCCCTTCTAATCTTGTCTGCATTAGTTTTGTTTTTACAAATCCAGGAAAATATCAAAGAGATGTTATAGATGTTATAGAAACATAGGGCAAAATAGAGATTGAAAGAATACATCAATCTACTGAAGGGACCCTAAAATCAAAACCCCAAGACATATAGTGGCTAAATTCCAGAACTATTAGATGAAGGAAAAAAATAGTGCAAGCTGCTAGAAAAAATCAATTCAAATATAGAGGAGCCACAATAAGGATTACTCAGGATGTAGCAGCGCGCACATTAAAGGATTGAAGGGACTGGAATTTTGAAAGGCTAAGGAACTTGATATGCAGCCAAAAATAACATACCAAGCTAAAATGAGCATTTTTTTCCCAGGGAAGAAGATGGACATTTATTTCTGATGAAAAAACCAAAACTAAACAAAAAGTTTGACTTACAAATATAGAACTCAAGAGAAACCTAAAAAGGTAAAATCAAGCCTTGGGGACTATATTTCTGCTATAAAGATATATAAAGAACATATGTATACTTTGTCCTTGAAACTATAGGTGGAAAGGACATTGTACCAGTAAAAGGGTAAAGTGGGGATACTACATCTAACAAAGAGGCAAAGAAAACCTATTATATCTGATAGAAAAAATGGAGGGGGATGAACATAATGTGTGTCTTATGGTCATCAGAATTGGCTCAAAGAGAAAAATATTAGACATATTCCCTTTATGGTGAAATTTCTCCCACCTCATTGAAAAGTACAAGGAGAAAGTGAAAAAGGAAGGAGTGAGGTAAGCAGAAGGGAATACAGAAATTGTGAGGAAAGGGAGTAAGAAAGGGGGAGGAACTCTAAAGTGGGGGGAGGGATACTAAAAAGGGAGGGCTGTGAGAACCATGTGGTACTCACAAGTTTAATACTGGGGAGGGACGTAAGGGGGAACAAAAGGAGAAAAGCATAAGCAGGGGTTAACAAGATGGCAAGTAATACAGAACTGGTAATTTTAACCATAAATGTGAATGGGGTAAACTCCCCCATAAAGAAGAAGTGGTTAGCAGACTGGATTAAAAGGCAAAATCCTACAATATGTAGTTTACAGGAAACACACTTGAAGCAGAGCAATACATACAGAGTTAAAGTAAAAGGTTGGAGCAGAACGTACTATGCTTCAGGTAAAGTTAAAAAAGCAGGGGTAGCCATCCTGATCTCAGATCAAGCAAAAGCAAAAATTGATCTAATTAAAAGAGATAAGGAAGGGCACTATATTTTGCTAAAGGACAGCATACATAATGAAGCAATATTAATATTAAACATATATGCACCAATTGGTGTAGCATCTAAATTCTTAAAAGAGAAATTAAGAGAGCTGCAAGAAGAAATAGACAGCAAAACTATAATAGTGGGAGAGCTCAACCTTGTACTCTCAGAACTAGATAAATCAAACCACAAAATAAATAAGAAAGAGGTAAATAGAATACTAGAAAAGTTAGATATGATAGATCTCTGGAGGAAACTACATGGAGACAGAAAGGAATACACTTTCTTCTCAGCACTTCATGGAACCTATACAAAAATTGGCCATATCTTAAGACTTTAAAACTTCAAACTCAAATGTAGTAAGGCAAAAATACTAAATTCATCCTTTTCAGACCACAATGCAATGAAAATTACATTCAATAAAAAGCCAGGGGAAAATAAGACCAAAAAATAATTGGAAACTAAATAATCTCATACTAAAGAATGATTGGGTAAAACAGCAAATCATAGACATAATTAATAACTTTACCCAAGAAAAAGACAATAATGAGACATCATACCAAAATATGTGGGATGCAGCCAAAGTGGTAATAAGGGGAAATTTCATATCTCTAGAGGCCTACTTGCATAAAACAGAGAAAGAGAAGGTCAATGAATTGGGCTTGCAACTAAAAATGCTAGAAAAGGAACAAATTAAAACCCCCCAGTCAAATACTAAAGTAGAAAATATAAAAATAAAAGGAAAGATGAATAAAATTGAATGTTAAAAAAAAAAACTATTGAATTAATTAATAAAACTAAGAGTTAGTTCTGTGAAAGAAAAAAAAAGCACAACAAAATAGACAAACCCTTAGTAAATCTGATTAAGAAAAAGGAAAGAAGAAAATCAAATTGTTAGTCTTAAAAATGAAAAGGGAGGACTTGCCACTAATGAAGAGGAAATTAGAGCAATGATTAGGAATTCCTTTGCCCAGCTTTATGCCAATAAATACATTAACTTAAATGAAATGGATGATTACTTCCAAAAATATAGGCTTCCCTCATTAACAGAGGAGGAAGCAAATTACTAAAATAGTCCCATTTCAGAAAAAGAGGTAAAACAAGCTATTAATCAACTCCCTAAAATCCCCAGATCCAGATGGAATTGTACCAAACATTTAAAGAACAATTAGCCCCAATGCAATATAAAGTATTTGAAAAAAATAGGGAATGAAGGAGTCCTACCAAATTTCTTTGATGACACAGACATGGTGCTGATACCTAAACCAAGTAGGTTGAAAAAAGAGAAAGAAAATTATAGACCAATCTCCTTACTGAATATTGATGCTAAATCTTAAATAAAATATTAGCAAAAAGACTACAGAAAATTATCCCCAGGATAATATACCATGATCAAGTAGGATTTACGCCAGGAATGCAGGGCTGGTTCAATATTAGGAAAACTATCGGTATAATTGGCCATATAAATAATCAAATTAACAAAAAACATATGATCATCTCAATAGATGCAGAAAAAGCATTTGATAAAATCCAACACCCATGCTAATAAATACACTTGAGAGTATAGGAATAAATGGACTTTTCTTTAAAATAGTCAGGAACATATATTTAAAACTGTCAGTAAGCATCATATGTAATGGGGATAACCTAGAACATTTCCCAGTAAGATCAAGAGTAAAACAAAGTTGTCCACTAACACCATTATTATTCAATATTGTATTAGAAACACTACCCTCAGCAATAAGAGTCAAGAAAGAGATTAAAGGAATTAGAGTAAGTAATGAAGAAACCAAATTATTATTCTTTGCAGATGATATGATGGTATACTTAGAGAACCCCAGAAATTCTACTAAAAAGCATTTAGAAAAAAATCACAACTTTAGCAAAGTTGCAGGATACAAAATAAATCCACATAAAACCTCAGCATTTTTATACATCACCAACAACATCCAACAGCAAAAGATACAAAGAGAAATTCCATTAAAAATAACCGTCAGTAGCATAAAATATTTGGGAATCTATCTATCAAAGGAAATTAAGGAATTATATGACAAAATTACAAAATCTTTCCACACAAATAAAGTCAGATTTAAATAATTGGCAAAATACTAAGTGCTCTTGGATAGGCTGAGTGAATATAATAAAGATGACAATACTTCCTAGACTAATCTCTTTGTTTAGTGTTATACCAATCAGACTCCCAAGAAACTATTTTAATGACCTAGAAAAAATAACAATAAAACTCATATGGAAGAACAAAAAGTTGAGAATTTCAAGAGAATTAATGGGAAAAAAAATCAAATGAAGGTGGCCTAGCTGTACTGGATTTAAAACTATATTATGAAGCAGTCGTGACTAAAACCATTTTCTACTGGCTAAGAAATAGATTAGTTGATCAGTGGAATAGGTTAGGTTCACAGGACAAGATAGTCAATAATTATAGCAATCTAGTATTTGACAAAAACAAAGATCCCAACTTTTGGGATAAGAATTCATTATTTGACAAAAACTGCTGGGATAACTGGAAATTACTATTGCAGAAATTAGGCATGTACCAACATTTAACATTGTACACCAAAATAAGATCAAAATGGATCCATGATTTCAGCATAAAGAACGAGATTATAAATAAATCAGAGGAACATAGGATAGTTTACCTCTCAGAGTTGTGGAGAAGGAAGGGATTTGTGACCAAAGAAGAGCTAGAGATTATTATTGATCACAAAACAGAAAAATTTGATTACATCAAATTAAAAAGCCTTTGTACCAACAAAACTAAGGCAAACAAGATTAGAAGGGAAGCAACAAAATGGGAAAACATTTTAACAATTAAAGGTTCTTATGCTCAAAAAGCTATCAAACTATGCATAGCAGTTTGCTTGACCTAGCAGTGTTACTACTGGCCTTATATCCCAAAGAGATTTTAAAGAAGGGAAAGGGACTTGTATGTGCAAGAATGTTTGTGGCAGCCCTCTTTGTAGAGGCCAGAAACGGGAAAGTGAGTGCATGCCCATCAAGTGGAGAATGGCTGTATAAATTGTGGTATATGAATATTATGGAATGTTATTATTTGGTAAGAAATGACCAATAGAATTATTTCAGAAAGGCCTGGAGAGACTTACATGAACTGATGCTGAGTGAAATGAGCAGGACCAGAATATTATTATATACTTCAACAACTATACTATATGATGATCAATTCTGATGTTTGTTGCTTTCTTCAACAATAAGATGAACCAAATCAGTTTCAATAGAGCAGTAATGAACTGAACCAGCTACATCCAGGGAAAGAACTCTGGGAGATGACTATGAACCACTACATAGAATTCCCAATCTCTCTATTTTTGTCTGCCTGCATTTTTGATTTCCTTCACCAGCTAATTGTATACTATTTCTAAGTCCAACTCTTTTTGTAAAGCAAAATAACTATTTGGACATGTATACATATATTGTATTTAACTTTGACATATTTAACGTGTATTGGTCAACCTGCCATCTGGAGGAAGGGGTAGGGGTAAGGAGGGAAAAAGTTGGAATAAAAGAATTTGCAACTACCAATGCTGAAAAATTACTTATACATATATCTTGTAAATAAAAAGCTGTAATAAAACAAAAAAAACAGGTAAAGATTCTGATAAAGGTCACATTTCCAAAACATATAGAGAGTTGACTCTAATTTATAAGAAATCAAGCCATTCTCCAATTGATAAATGGTCAAAAGATATGAACAGATAATTTTCAAATGATGAAATTGAAACTATTTCTACTCATATGAAATAGTGTTCCAAATCATTATTGATCAGAAAAGTGCAAATTAAGACAACTCTGAGATATCACTACACACTTGTCAGATTGGCTAAGATGACAGGGAAAAATAATGATGAATGTTGGAGGGGATGCGGAAAACCTGAGACACTGATGCATTGTTGGTGGAGTTGTGAACGAATCCAACCATTCTAGAGAGCAATCTGGAATTATGCCCAAAAAGTTATCAAACTGTGCATACCTTTTGATCCAGCAGTATTACTACTGGGCTTATATCCCAAAGAGATACTAAAGAAGGGAAAGGGACCTATATGTGCCAAAATGTTTGTAGCAGCACATTTTGTGGAGCTAGAAACTAGAAAATTAATGGATCACATCAATTGGAGAATGGTTGGGTAAATTGTGGTATATGAATGCTATGGAATATTATTGTTCTGTAAGAAATGACCAGCAGGATGAATACAGAGAGGCTCAGAAAGACTTACATGAACTGATGCTGAGTGAAATGAGCAGAACAAGCAGATCATCAACAGCAATACTGTATGAGAATTTATTCTATTCAACAAAGAGAAGATCCAATTCAGTTCCAATTGATTAATGATGGACAGAATTAGCTACAATCAAAGAAGGAACATTGGAAAATGAGTTTGAATGGTTTACATTTTTGTTTTCCTTCTCAGGTTATTTTTACCTTCTGAATCCAATTCAGAACTGTTCGATTCTGCACACATATATTGTATCTAGGATATACTATAACACATTTAACATGTATAAGACCGCTTGCCATCTAGGGGAGAGGGTGGAGGGAGAGAAGGGAAAATTCAGAACAGAAGTTAGTGCATGGAATAATGTTGTAAAAAGTTACCCATGCATATATAAAAATGTTATAATAAAAAAATTCTGATGGTTGCTCTTTTATATTTGAATTTTTTTTTTTTCTGGCAGCTTGTAGTATTTTTATCTTGAGGTGGTAGTTTTGGAGTTTTGCAACAACGTTCCTTGGCGTTTTCTTTATGGTATCTCTTCAAGAGGTGATTTATGGATTCTTTCAATGAGTATTTCCCCCTCTGTTTCTAGAAATCTGGGGCAGTTTTCCTTAATGACCTCTTGTAGAATGTTTTCCAGGCTCTTTGTTTTTCTTCTTTTTTCATGGCCTTCAGTAGGCCAATACTTTTTAAATTATCTCTTATGGATCTACTTTTCAGATTGGCTATTTTGTCGAGATATTTTACACTTTCTTCCATTTTTTTCATTCTTTTTAGTTTGTTTGACTGATTCTTGCTTTCAAACATTCATTAGTTTCTATTTGCCATTCTAGTTTTTAATGTGTGACTTTCTTCAATTAGCTTTTGTATTTCTTTTTCAATTGATTTATTCTATTGTTTAAAGAGTCCTTTTCTTCAGACAATGTTTTCCTTTCTTTTCCAAACTGATGACTCTGTCATGCATACTTCTCATTTCTCATTTTTTTTCTACCAAAGGCTGCCTTTCTGTGTGTGTGTGTGGGTGTGTGTGTGTATGTGTGTGTGTGTGTAATGTTTACCACAACATATGGTACATAGTCCTTATTAAGTGTTTTTGAATTGAATTTTATAGAAATTAAGTAATTTTCTCAAGTTCACATAGTAAGTGTCTAAGGTCAAATTTGAACTGAGGAATTCTTGAGTTCGTGCTAGTACTATTTGCAATGTCTGTATGAATTTAGAAGACATGCCATCAAATTATTTCTCTACCCTTTATTATCTATCCTACTTTCAGCAAGCCAAGTATCCTGTGTAATCTCCTATTTCTTTTAAAAATAACTAGAGAGAAGGCATAGTAAAAGTAGGAACTATTTTTACTCTCTCCCCCAAGAGCATCAGAATATTTCAAAAGATGAAGTAGAGTATTTTCTCACTTCTCACTTAAGGCAACTTAGAAGCTCAGCAGGAAAGCATTTGTGACAACAGGGTGGGAGTCCTGGGGCAAGATACATTGGTGCAGCCCCAGCCCCAGCCCCAGCCCAGCCCAGGCTTCACTTCTGAATCAGACAGTACTGGTGCCTTCCAGACAGATCTCTCAACTCAGAGACATAAAAGATGACTTGGAAAACAAGGAAAAAAGGTCTGTGGAACTAGAGTGAAACTCCAATATGCAATCCCAGAGTATACCCAGCCCAGTCCTAGCTCCAGTTCAGACCCTAGCATCAGCTAAGTAGGACCTCTGAATCAGTAGCAGTGCTGGAGGCTTGCCTAGTGACACCAAGGAGGACTTAGAAGGTCTGTGGCAAAAGTGGGGGATTCTGGTGTGCAGTCCCAATGCAGCCCTAGTAAGCAAAGCCCAGCCCCAGCCAGAACACTAGAACTTACAGCTGCAGTGGGGTGGCAAAACATCTAACAGCTTCAGGTCACAAAAGTAGTCAGATTTCTAGAAGGATGTTTGAAAATAAGTGCACAAAACTCCAAGAGACTGGGGACACTACACTCTCTACCTTAGTAACAGAGCCCTACTTTAAAATAGAGTTTAAAAAGAAAAGAGTAATAAGCTAATTAAATGAGCAAAGGGCGGGAGAAGATTCTGACTATTGAAGGTTATTATGATTACAAGGAGGATCAAAATACACACCTGAGATGTGATAACACAGTCAAAGCTCCTACATGCAAAATCATAAAGAAAAATAAGAATTGGGCTCAGGCCACAGAAGGTCTCAAAAGGAACTTTAAAAATCAAGTAAGAGGGATAGAGGAAAAAATAGGGAAAGAATTGAGAGGTGAAAAAGGAAATACAAAAAGTTAATGAAGTGAAGAATACCTCACAAAAGCAAAATTGACCAATTGGGAAAGAAGATACTAAAGCTCACTGACAAGAAATTATTCCTTTAAAAATAGAATTGAGTAAATGGAAGCTTTTATGAGAAATCAAGAAACAATAAAACAAAACCAAAAATGGAAAAAAAAATGTGAAATATCTCAGTGGAAAAACAACTGACCTGGAAAATATTACCAAGAAAGATAATGTAAAAATTATTGTTGTTACTGAAAGTCATGATAAAAAAAATAGCCGAGATATCATCTTTTCAGAATTTATCAAGGAAAACGATCCTGTTATTCTAGAACCTGAAGGTAAAATAAAAATTGATATAATCCACTGATCACCTCTGAAAAATATCCCAAAATAAAAACTCCAGGGAATAATGTAAATTTCACAACTCCCAGGTCAAGGAGAAAATATTGCAAGCATCCAGAAACAAACAATTGGAGTATAGTGGAGTCACAATCTAGATAATTCTACATTAAAGGACTGGAAAGTTTGGAATATGTTGTTCTGATGAGCAATGGAGCTAGGATTGCAACTTAGAATACACAGCAAAATTGAGTATAATCCTTTAGAGGAAAATGTGTTCATTCAATGAAATAGAGGATTTTCAAGCATCTGTGATGAAAAGACCAGAGCTGAATTGAAAATTTGATTTTCAAATACAAGTCTCTAGAGAAGCATCAGAAGGGAATCAGAAAGGGCTATCATAGGAGAATTAATGAAGTTTATTTATTTATATTCCTACATGGGCAGATGATACTTAAACTCATTAGAATATTCTAATTAGGATAACAGTTACAAGGAGTATATATAGACCGAGAGCATGGGTTTGAGTTGAATTTGAAAGGATAATATATTATTATTTATTATTATTATTATTATTATTATTATAACTTTTTATTGACAGAACCCATGCCAGGGTAATTTTTTACAACATTATCTTTTGCACTCACTTCTCTTCTGATTTTTCCCCTCTCTCCCTCCACTCCCTCCCCTAGATGGCAAGCAGTCCTATATATGTTAAATATGTTGCAGTATATCCTAGATACAATATATGTGTGCAGAACCGAACAGTTCTCTTGTTGCACAGGGAGAATTGGACTCAGAATGTAGAAATAACCCAGGAAGAAAAACAAAAATGCAAAGAGTTTACATTCATTTCACAGTGTTCTTTCTTTGGGTGTAGCTGCTTCTGTCCATCATTGATCAATTGAAACTGAGTTAGATCTCTTTGTCAAAGAAATCCACTTTCATCAGAATACATCCTCAAACAGTATTGTTGTTGAGGTATATAATTATCTCCTGGTTTTGCTCATTTCACTTAGCATCAGTTCATGTAAGTCTCTCCAGCCCTCTCTGTATTCATCCAGCTGGTCGTTTCTTACAGAACAATAATATTCCATAACATTCATATACCATAATTTGCCCAACCATTCTCCAGTTGATAGGCATCCATTCATTTTCCAGTTTCTAGCCACTACAAACAGGGCTGCCACAAACATTTTGGCACATACAGGTCCCTTTCCCTTCTTTAGTATCTCTTTGGGATATAATCCTAGTAGTAGCACTGCTGGATCAAAGGGTACGCACAGTTTGATAACTTTTTGGGCATAATTCCAGATTGCTCTCCAGAATGGTTGGATTCGTTCACAACTCCACCAACAATGCATCAGTGTCCCAGTTTTCCCGCATCTCCTCTAACATTCATCTTTATTTTTTCCTGTCATCTTAGCCAATCTGACAGGTGTGTACTAGTATCTCAGAGTTGTCTTAATTTGCATTTCTCTGATCAATAGTGATTTGGAACACTCTTTCATATGAGTGGTAATAGTTTCAATTTCATCATCTGAAAATTGTCTGTTCATATCCTTTGACCATTTATCAATTGGAGAATGGCTTGATTTCTTAAAGAGTCCATTCTCTATATATTTTGGAAATGAGGCCTTTATGTTTTCCCACTTGGTTGCTTCCCTTGTAATCTTGTTTGCATTAGTTTTGTTTGTACAAAGGCTTTTTAATTTGACATAATCAAAATTTTCTATTTTGTGATCAGTAATGGTCTCTAGTTCATCTTAGGTCACAAATTCCTTCCTCCTCCACAAGTCTGAGAGATAAGCTATCCTTTGTTCCTCTAATTTATTTATAATCTCATTCTTTATGCCTAAACCATGGACCCATTTTGATCTTATCTTGGTATGCGGTGTTAAGTGTGGGTTCATGCCTAATTTCTGGCATATTAATTTTCAGTTATCCCAGCAGTTTTTGTCAAATAATGAATTCTTATCCCAAAAGTTAGGATCTTTGAGTTTGTCAAACACTAGATTGCTATAATTGACTATTCTGTCTTGTGAACCTAACCTATTCCACTGATCAACTAATCTATTTCTTAGCCAATACCAAATGGTTTTGGTGACTGCTGCTTTATAATATAATTTTAGATCAGGTACAGCTAGGCCACCTTCATTTAATTTTTTTTTCATTAATTCCCTTGAGATTCTCGACCTTTTATTCTTCCATATGAATTTTGTTGTTATTTTTTCTATATCATTAAAATATTTTCTTGGAAGTCTGAATATTTCTTTTTTTAATGATGAAATTAAGGGGTGAGAGAGAAATGTACTAGGAGAAAGGAATGGGAGAAGTAGAATGGTGCAAGTTATCTGCCAAAAAAAAAAAGTGTCAAGAAAAAGGTTTTATAATGGAAGGCAAGAGGGGAAGGAGAGGGGGAATGAGTGAATAGTACTCTCATAAGAATTGTCTCAAATAGAAAATAGTACACATACTCAATAGGGAGTAAAGAAATCTATCTTACCCTCCAGGAAAATAGGAGGGGAATGGGATATTGGAAGGGGGAGAGGAAGATAATAAAAGAAAGTGCTTACTGGGGAGAAAATGTTTAGTAGCCAAACACTTTTGAGGAGGGACAGGGTGAAAGAAGAGAATAAATGGGGGGATACAATTAGCAATATTAATTATAAAAAATTTCTGAAGCAAGTTTCTCTGATGAAATATTATTGTTCTCTGGAAAATTATGAGCAGTATGTTCTCAGGGAAAAAAATAAATTGGAAAGTCCTCCATGAAGAAAGTGAAATGCATTGTAAACAAAGTAATAACAATGTTCTGGGATGACAAAGTGTAAATGACTCTGTTATTTTCAGAAGTACAATCAATCTCACCTACTCTGAAGGATTTATGATGAAAAATCTTATCCACATACCCAGAGAAGGAAATGATGAAATCTGAATATAGTTCGAAGCATTATCTATTACTCTAGCTCCCTTTATTTTTCACTTAATTTTTCTGAGGTTTTACTTTCATTAGGGAGGGAGATCTTTATTTTTTTTTTCATAACTTGACTTTTATGGAAACGTTTTGCATAACCACATATGGTTTCTTAATGTATGGGATGGGGATAAAGGAGAGAACCTAGAACTCAAAAATCTTTTAAAAATTAAAAAAAATGTTTTTAATGTAACTTGGAAAATATTATATAGAGATACATATATATTTTAAAAAATAAAAAAAAATAAGCAGAGAATCTGTTCTAGATAACCTCAAATCTCTTGCAATGTGGTGGTGATGTAATTTTCTTCTCAGTATTGAACTCTTAAAGAAATCTAATTTAGGAAAAGATTTTCCTTCCTTCAAGACTTAATTTGCCTATTTGAAACATTCATCCATTATTCTCTCTAGAGCCTTTTAGCCAACAATAACGAACCATGCTATATTGGTCAGCTTCAATGTATAAATCTTCCTGAATGATAGGTATTTTGTGCCCCCCAGGTCTTTATTTTTCCAGATCAAATATCGTAAGTTTCTTCAACTCATCCTCATTTGGCAAGGATTAGAGATACATCAACAGGATCCTTTCCTGGACATTTTCCACATTATTAATGGCATCCCTGAAATGTTATAATCAGAACTTAACAGGGCAGATTAAGTGTGATCTGACCAAACCAGTATAACTTTTTTTTTAAATTCCTGGATAATATGCTTTTGGGAGTGAATCTTAATATCACATTATTTTTCTAGGCCATGATGTTACATTGTTAACTATTATTGCCTTCTCAATCTATTAAAAAACTGAAATACTTTTAAAAATAAATCACCATGATCTCATTTTACCTTTTAAACCTTACATGAAATGAAACAGGAAATAACAAAAGATCAATTCTTGTCCCTTCTTCTTAGAAAAATAATTTGGTGAATTTTTCTTTCGTGATTCCAATGGATCCTCAGCATTGTGGGGTAGATTGCAAAAAGCTGCTTTCTCCTTAAAGAGCATATCTATACTATTGGAGAAGTGCCTCAAATCTTTCACAGGAGAATAATTACAATCATTGATTCCTCTCTCTAAAACAGAAGTGCCTTATTCACCAAATAGCTTCATATTTGCAAAAGACTTCAAAGGCTATCTCATATCATCCAAAAATCTTATTCTACAATATCACCATGCATATATATGCCTGTTTATACATATAATTAAAGCTAACTAGGGCCCCACATATACAGACATGCATATATATAATCTTTGTGTACAAAAAGTGGCTTAGTTCTTAGAGAAGTAATAAAATAAGTAAGTACTGTTAGTTAGTGAGTAATATAAACATGAAGTAATAGAAATTCAACACACTGATTTTTAGAGGCAAGGCTATATTTTGGCATTTTTCTCATATATATTACTGTGTGAAAATCTTAGCTTTCTGAGATTCTGCATGGAGGTCATTTTTCTGTGAAATACTAGTTACTACATTTCCTTACATGAGTATATTGATGCAGCTCAAGGAATTTTCTTTTTCCATGTTATCATTCTGAGAAGGATCAGCTTGGGACAAAGGTTGTTTCTATCATGCTCAGTGTGAATAGCTGCCTAGCTTAGTCTATCATTAGGCATTTATGTTTGTTTAAAGGCTCTTTTGAAGTCTGACTGGCTTGGTGGGATATGGCTTTTTGGTTTACTTCTAAGCTCAAGTATTTCCATTTTTCAATTGGATTTATAAGTAATATGGCCTTTTCTTTTTATTTTTAGTGTGTGAGAATACAAAGCAATGGAAGCTTTTGGGAAAAAAATATCTCAATATAATTCATTTTTCTATTTGTCATGTGCAGAATAAACTATTGTTCTGTTTTATGGCTTTTTAAATTTCATTTGTTGCTGCATAATGAAGCAATAGAATGTAGTAAATTCATTTATCCTGTTGAATTTTCCCCTTGTCCTATTGTGATAGGGACATGCATTATGTACATGGATTTCATTCAAGCTGTGGTTATTTTCTTGTGGTATTGGAATTATAATATAAAGGGATTCGTGTAATTTTCCTTTTGATTTTCTTTATTTTCTTTCTGTCACTTTGGCATTTTATAAATAAATATCATGTGTGCTGACATTGGTTCTGAGATTATTTAATGAACCAGGAAACATCCGTTTGCTTCCTCCTACATGTTTATGATACTTTGGTTGATTTTACACTTAATTACATGGACTAGCCAGGTCATAAGTGTTAACTATTATTCTCCACAGTTCATAGTTTTATTTGGGTACACATAAACTATTCAAATGCTGAAGGTGTGTACAGTGAATACATTTTTTCTTTTTTTTTTTTTTGAAAGCATAGGTTTCATCTTTCAGTTGATCTATGTCAGCTATGTATGCAATATTATGTTTTATAAGCTTCAAATTTATGAAAAATGGTGGGCCAATTATTCATTCCAGTTACTCTGTTGCCATCTTATTTCTGCTTACTCTTTGGTTCTCAGAGACCTACCAGAAATCTGAAATCCTGCTCCCTTCATTCAAACACCACTGTAAAATAAATCAGATGATTTTAATTAAAAAAAAAAAAACAGTTTCTTATTTATTCTGTTGATATTGTTCCTTAGTATGATGTTACTCAACAATGCATGAATCTATGGAGAATACTACTGTAGGGACTTTTCAGCAATTGGATCAACAATTTTTACTAATGTCCTAGAAATATAAAGTTGTAGTTTATGTTTCTTTGTGACATTTAAAATCCTTTTTTATTTCAAGAGGGCTCTTCACTGATGTTTAAGAATTGTTACTTATATTAGTTGAAAAAAAGCATAAGATAAAAGAAAGTATACTGAATTTTAAGTAAGCAAATTTTACTTTGATTCTCTAGCTAGTGAGACCCTGTAAACAACATTTAATTTTTTAAAGTCTCAGACTCCTCTTCTATAAAGTGAGGATTGATTTAAACAAAATCAATTCAATACAAGTACTTTATAAACACTTCCTTTCTATTGAACAGAAATAGCAGGCATATTAAAGCAAACAAAAAAAAAAAAGACAAATGAAAAACACATAAGGATGTTCCTAGTTTTAAGGAGTTTATATTCATGTAGGGATTGGTGACTGGGGTTCAGAGGATGAATAATTTCAAACTAACTTCAGTAGGCAAGACCTGAAAAAAGGAAGGACTTTAAGCTATGACTTGAAGGAAATTAAGAATTATAGGAGACAAGTATTGAGGGGAGGAAGAGTATAAAAGTTATAGAGGGGCAGCCTTTATAAAAGCATGGAGTTGAGAGATGGAATGTCATTCTTTAAGTAACTTACAAGGCTATTGATAGGAGAGAGCTTTGCCAATTCTAAAACATAAAATAAATGTGAGAAGTTATCATTCATCTAGAAAAAAGAGCCTCTGTTCAATCAATAATAAAAATTATATATTAGGTTATATTTGTATACTGAGCTCCTACTGTATGCTCAGCTTTATGATAGGTAATATGAAGAATACAAAAGAAATATGTCATAATTTATAATCTCATGGGGTTTGTAATTTATTCAGGAAGTCAAGCCAGTCAAGACCAACTCATAGAGTTAAGTTAAAGTCATTATATTGGGCTCAATATCCATTATATTGAATGTTATGGACTATTCCATAGATTATCAAGAGTAAATTTATAATAACTAAGGAAACACAGTTTGAGTTATGAGTTATTTTCAAGGCATAAAATAGCAGGCAGATCTATCAGCAAACTATTGTAATAGTACAAGATGAGGACCTACATCAAAGTAATGATGGTATCAGAAAAGAGAAGGAAGCACACACAAGAGACAATGCAAAGGTGATATCAATAGACCTTGGCAACAGCTTGAATACTTGAGAGTGGGGTAGGGATAGTGAGAAACCAGCATGATTCAGATAATGACTGATAGCATGATGTTGTGCTCTGTTGCGACTTGATTTTTTTTTTAATTTGTTTGTTTTTGTTTTGTTTTCACACAGAAAAAAACTTCATTATGTTGGAGTAAAAGAATAGATGATGTATGATATTTTGACTTACAAGTGAATTAGATTTAAGTGTGACAGAGTAGAACAAAGTCATTGGTCTTTTTTTTGGGGGGGGGTTAATAAAATGCTATTTTTGAAATTTTTATTTTTACAGAGTATCTTTCCATTAACTTCCCTCAGACAGTCATCTCAATTAATAAAAAACAGAGGAAGACAATATAATCAGCAAAACTCATCTATCTCTAGCTATCTATTCTGAAAAAAAATGCATTGCACTACAGGTGCAGGCCTCTCACCTCTACAAGTTTCACTTTTGATTGTTTTCTAGTAGTTCATTCCATTTTCATTGTTGTGGTCATTGTGTTTATTACTTTCCTGGCTCTGTTTCTTCACCTGCACCAGTTAGTAAAAATATTCTCCTGTTATTTTGTGCTCATCATATTCACCATCTCTTATAACACAGTAGTGTTCCATTGGACTCACATATACAACTTTTTTTAGTTATGCAACAATCAATGAAAACCCTAGCTCTTCTGTTTTCATTTTTCCTGTGCTATCAGTATCAAAGACAGAAATCTAGCAATTGAAACTATGCAAATTATAAATGGGATATAGAGAACAATTAGGGTGATATGGAAGTTCAGAAAAAGAAGAGAGAGAACAAGGTCTGGAATATTTAGAAAAACCTTTATAGCTTCTTAAAAACATCAATGAAAAACAAAAAAAAAATGAAACTCATAGACATGTCCCCAAATTTTTAATATGTATATTGAAGATATATTAATGAAATATATCCATAGGCGATTAAGAAATTGGGTTTGATCATCAAGAAACTTGGAATCCATATTTCTCTCAAGACCTAAAAAGCTTAGGGAATAAAAGATATATAGTTTGTGATTCTTTAAAGGGAAAATTGAATAGTTAGCTTTGTTTCATTTTCAAATCCTTGGAAATCATTTGGCCGAGAGAAAACTTCCTTTTAGGTTTTGCATAAGTTGACTTAGAAAAGTTCTTTAAAATATTTCTTTCTCAAATTTCAGAGGAGAAGTTTATAGTGCCCAGGAGGAAAAAATAAAGATGGAGATCATTTTAAAGATTAAAATTGAAATATAATTTGTCTAAGAGATGTAGCATAATAAATGTTAGATCACAATCCCAAAGGACTAAAAAGTCAGGCATAGTCTCATTTAGCTATCCAATAAAATTTTTCTTTAGAGGTCAAAATGACTAATGTATTATAATTATTCTGCAAATTCATCTGAATTCCTTAAATTAAATACTATCTTTTGAGCAGAATGAAAACTAACAAGAAAAAGCACACTCTATCAATCATGTAAAATAAATCCTTCATGTATAATTTTCATTATAACTCAAAACACACATACAGACACACTCATTGGTGGAGCTTTGAATGAATTGTAAAGAAAGGCCACTGAGGAGCAGTTTTAAAAAGATACGTGTATCTGTATTTTTAAACTTATCCCTCATCTATTTATCCATTGTTCTTTCTTACCTGTTACAAGAATGTGTGACTCCAATAGATACTATGCTTTTTAATTACAAAGCTGTTGCAAGTATTTCAGTGTGCAATTTAAGTTATTCCAAGATCAATATTAAACTTTAATCTCAGGATAAAACCTACTTTCCTTATGATAAAATATGCAAATTAAAAGTTTTTCTTCAAACACGCGTGCTTTTCTGAGTGGCTATTACTTTGAACTGTGTAGGATTTCTGATAATGAAGAGAAATGAGGGAATTTGGATAAAGGAAAAAAAATAACAAAATACCAAAGTCCTCTAAAGGAAAGAAAAAAGCTCATCACACTAAAAATCCAAGGTACAATGTGCTAATAATGCCTATGGAAATAAAATTGAAACAATAATTGTAGCAGGATAAATTGAGGGAATGAGATGATTTCACTACTTTTGGTACTTTTGGTACAAAGTATTATTTGAGCTTATTGTATAAGCTTGGTTAGACCAAGAACATAGGTATATGTAAAGTTAAGTGGTAAATGAAAAAAAATACAATAATTATTTTCTCTAAACCTACAGTCTCTCAAACTAGCCAAATTGAAAGTGTTCATTTATCTTCTACATCTAACTTTATGGGTACTAGGAAGCCTAACTGACTCCTCTTTCACAAATACACACACATACACACACCCACACACACACACACCACTCTCTTTGTCTTATCATTTTTGTTTGTTTGTTTTTCTTGTTCATTGTTTGCATGAGTAACTTTCAAGAACCCTTTGGCACCAGAATCTTAGACTCAAGAACAAAGAAAAAACATATTTATAAATTTCTAAAGCTGATTCAGGTTATGCAACTTCCTAAAAAGAACATTTCAATATTGCTTAAGGTCATATTTATAAATTACATTCTTCTTTAATGGATTAGAATTTTCAGGACCAGCTAATCAGGGAAAGAAGAAAGCTAACAAGGACAGATTTTACAAACTAGAACATATAAAAGAGATGTTTCCTAGTTCCTGCTTATCTAGATGCTGAGACTCCTTAAAGAGTGAACATAATCTTTTCAAATTACATGTATGTGCCTGAACTATACCAAATGCTTCTTAAGTCTTCTTCATGATGCAATTCAAAAAAAAAAAAACAAAAAACCACAATTGCTAAGTGTTTGATAAATTCTAGGTTCTTCTAGGTACCGAGGATAGAAAGAAGTATAACTAAAGAAAAAGAGCTCTTGTTCTTAAGGAGCAGATATTCTAAAGGCATATAAAATATGTAAATTACTAGGTATAGACTATATGTGTGTGTGTGTGTGTGTGTGTATACATATACATACATATACATGTATGTATATGTATACACACACACACATAAAAATATATAAAGGAAATCTCTAAAAGGTAGGCACTATCATTTGAAGTAACAAGGAAAGCTATCCTGAAGAAGGAAAGATTTAAGCAATCTTGATTCAGAAGTCATTATGGGAATTGTTCTTTTCATTGTCATCATTGTAGTAGGAAAAGAATAGAGTGGGCAGAGCCAAGATAGTGGAGAGCAGACACATATCTATCTGAGCTCCTCCAAGCTTTTCTCAGATCAACAACACATTAAGCCTGTGAACTGATTTTGGAGTAAGAAAACTCACAAATATTTGGAGAACAACAAATTCCAAAAAGAAGATTTTTTGGAAAAAACTTCAGAAAAAAGATTGTTTCAAAAGAGTGGAGAAGAAACTAGCAAGCCCAGACTGCAGCACAGGGAGCCTGGAGGCAGGACCTGAGGAGGGGATACAGGGCATTGTGAGGTCCACACATTGGGGAATCTCCTGCAAGGCTCCTAGGCTACTTTGTGCTGGTTACAAGCCAGTGATTCAACAGAACAAATACAAAAAAAGTTTAAAAAGTAAATGAAGAAAATAATTCACTAAAAGCAAGAAATGAATAAATAGAAATGAATGACTCAATGAGACATCAAGATCAGTCAAGAAAAACAAAACAAAAAAAAAGTAAAGAAAACCTAAAATACCTACTTGGGAGAATAACTGACTTGGAAAATAGACCTAGGAAAGACAATCTAAGGATTATTTTACTCCTTGAAAACCATAATAAAAAAAAAGAAAATAGACACTATTTTTGAGGAATTCATCAAAGAGAACTGTCCTGATGTCATAGAATTAAAAGGTAAAATAGCCATTGATAAAAATTCACTGAACACCTCCTGAAAGAGGTGTTAAAACTCCAAAATTAAGATTCCAAAGAATATAGGAGCTAAATTTCAGAACTATCAAAACAAAGGAAAAAATATTACAAGCAGCCAGAAAAAAAAAAAAAAAACAATTCAAATACCAAGGAACCACAATAAGAATTACTAAGGACTTAGCAACATCCACATTAAAGGATCAAAGGGCCTGAAATCTGATATTCCAAAAGGCAAAGGAACTTGGAATGCATCCAAGAATAATCTACCCCACTAAACTGAACATTTTCTTTCAGGAATGAAGATGGACATTCAATGAAACAGGTGAATTCCATTTGTTTCTGATGAAAACAACAGAGCTAAACAAAAAGACTGACCACCAATTATAAAACTCAAGAGGAGTATGGAAAGGTTAAAAAAGAGAAATCTTGAGAACTTGATTTCTGTTATGGGAATACATGGAGAGTGCATGTATAATTTGATTTTACTGTTATAATATGTAAAAGAAACTAGAGGTAGAAAGGGGATTATACTGAAAAAGGGGGAACTAGAAGTAAAATTAGGGAAATTACATCACATGAAGAGGTAAAGAAAACCTGTTTTAATTGAAAAAAAGAAGGGAGAAGGATGAACATTGTGTGAATCATTGTCATCAGATATGGCTAAAGAAAAGACTATTAGACATATTTGGTTTCACAGAGAAACTTCTCTCATCTAACAGAAAAATGGGAGGTGAAAGGGGAAAAGGGAAGGGATAGGCTAAATAGAAGGTAAAACAGAAATATAGGGGGGAGGTTTAAGAAAGGGGGAGGGATTCTAAAGGGGAAGGGCAACTTAAGGCAATGGGTGTTCATAAGTATAATACTAGGAAAGAGGAAAAGGAGGAAAGAAAAGAGAAAATTATAATTGGGGGTAAATAAGCTTGTAGGAAATATAGAATTGGTACTTTTAATTGTAAATGTTAATGGGATGAACTCGCCAATGAAGTGGAAGCATAAAGCAAACTGCATTAAAAGGGAGAAGCTGATAAGATGTTGTTTACAAGAAATACATTTAAAGCAGAATGATATATACATGAAAGGCTTCAGCAGAACCAATTATGTTTTAGGTGAACTAAAAAGAAGCAGGGATAACCACCCTGATTTCAGATCAAGAAAAGGCAAAAAATGATCTAATTAAAGAGGTAAGAAAGGAAACTATATATTGATGAAGGAAAGCATAGATAATAAAGAAATATCAATATTAAACATAAAGGCACCAAGTGGTATAGCATTGAAATTCCTAAAAGTTAGAGAGCTGCAAGCAGAAATAGACAGCAAAACTATAATAGTGGGAGATCTCAACCTTACTCTCTCAGAACTAAATGAATCAAAGCACACAATAAATAAGAAAAAAGTTAAAGAGGTAAATAAAATTCCAGAAAAGTATCTATGATACCTATATCATAGATTTTTGGAGAAAATTAAATGGAGACAGAAAGCAGTACATTTTCTTCTTGGCAGTTAATAGAACCTATATAAAAAAGTGACCATATATTAGGACTTATAGACCTCAAAATCAAATGCAGAAAGGCAGATCTAGTAAATGCATTTTTTTCATATAAGGGTACAATAAAAATTACATTCAATAAAAGTCAGGGAAAATAGACCAAAAAGTAACTGGAAAATCAATAATCTCATCCTGAAGAATGAATGCATGACATACCAAAGTTTGTGGGATGCAGTCCAAGTGATAATAAGGCCAAATTTTATTTTATTTTATTTTATTTTTTAATAACTTTTTATTGATAAAACGCATGCCAGGGTAATTTTTTACAGCATTATTCCTTGCATTCACTTCTGTTCTGATTTTTCCCCTCTCTCCGTCTACCCCTTCCCCCAGATGGCAAGCAGTCCTTTACATGTTGAATGGGTTGCAGTATATCCTAGATACAATATATGTGTGCAGAACCGAACAGTTTTCTTGTTGCACAGGGAGAATTGAATTCAGAAGGTATAAATAACCCGGGAAGAAAAACAAAAATGCAAGCAGTTTATATTCATTTCCCAGTGTTCTTTCTCTGGGTGTAGCTGCTTCTGTCCATCTTTGATCAATTAAGGCTCTCTTTATCGAAGAGATCCACTTTCATCAGAATACATCCTCAAACAGTATCGTTGTTGAGGTATATAATGATCTCCTGGTTCTGCTCATTTCACTCAGCATCAGTTCATGTAAGTCTCGCCAGTCCTCTCTGTATTCATCCTGCTGGTCATTCCTTACAGACCAATAATATTCCATAACATTCATATACCACAATTTACTCAACCATTCTCCAATTGATGGACATCCTTTCATTTTCCAGCTTCTAGCCACTACAAACAGGGCTGCCACACACATTTTGGCACATACAGGTCCCTTTCCCTTTTTTAGTATCTCTTGGGGGTATAAGCCCAGTAGAAACATTGCTGGATCAAAGGGTATGCACAGTTTGATAACTTTTTGAGCATAGTTCCAAAATGCTCTCCAGAATGGCTGGAGGTGTTCACAATTCCACCAATAATGTATCAGTGTCCCTGTTTTCCCACATTCCCTCCAACATTCCCCATTATCTTTCCCTGTCATTCTAGCCAATCTGACAGGTGTGTAGTGGTATCTCAGAGTTGTCTTAATTTGCATTTCTCTGATTAATAATGATTTGGAGCATAGTTACATATGTCTATAAATAGTTTCAATTTCTTCGTCTGAGAATTATCTGTTCATATTCTTTGACCATTTATCAATTGGAGAATGTTTTGATTTCTTATAGATTAGAGTCAATTCTCTATATATTTTGGAAATGAGGCCTTTATCAGAACCTTTGATTGTAAAAATGTTTTCCCAGTTTATTGTTTCCCTTCTAATCTTGTTTGCATTTGTTTTGTTTGTACAAAAACTTTTCAATTTGATATAATCAAAATTTTCTATGTTGTGGTCAATAGTGATCTCTAGTTCTTCTTTGGTCATAAATTCCTCCTCCTTCCACAGGTCTGCGAGGTAAACTATCCTATGCTTTTCCAATTTATTTATAATCTCATTCTTTATGCCTAGGTCATGAACCCATTTTGACCTTATCTTGGTGTACGGTGTTAAGTATGGATCAATGCCTAGTTTCTGCCATAGTGATTTCCAATTTTCCCAGCAATTTTTGTCAAATAATGCATTCTTATCCCAGAAACTGGTGTCTTTGGGTTTGTCAAACACTATATTATTAAAGTTATTGGCTGTTTTGTCCTTTGAACCTAACCTATTCCATTGATCAACTAGTCTATTTCTTAGCCAATACCAGATGGTTTTAATAACTGCTGCTTTATAATATAATTTTAGATCTGGTACAGCTAGGCCACCTTCATTTGATTTTTTTTCATTAATTCCCTTGAAATTCTTGACCTTTTGTTTTTCCATATGAACTTTGTTGTTATTTTTTCTAATTCATCAAAGTAGTTTTTTGGGAGTCTGATTGGTATAGCGCTAAATAAGTAGATTAATTTAAATAGTATTGTCATCTTTATTATATTTGCTTGCCCAATCCAAGAGTATTTAATATTTTTCCAGTTGGTTAGATCAGACTTAATTTGTGTGGAAAGTGTTTTGTAGTTTTGCTCATAAAGTTTCTGATTTTCCTTTGGCACATAGATTCCTAAATATTTTATACAATCAGAAGTTACTTTAAATGGAATTTCTTTTTGTAACTCTAACTGTTGGGTTTTGTTAGTGATATATAAGAATGCTGATGACTTATGTGGGTGTATTTTATATCCTGCAACTTTGCTGAAGGTGTAGATTGTTTCTAATAACTTTTTGGTAGAATCTCTGGGGTTCTCTAAGTATACCATCATATCATCAGCAAATAGTGATAATTTGGTTTCCTCATTGCCTATTCTTATTCCTTTAATCTCTTTCTCAACTCTTATTGCCAAAGCTAGCATTTCTAATACAATATTAAATAGTAACGGTGATAGTGGGCAACCTTGTTTTACTCCTGATCTTATTGGGAATGGTTGCAGTTTGTCCCCGTTACATATAATGCTTACTGCTGGTTTTAAATAGATGCTACTGATTATTTTAAGGAAAAGTCCATTTATTCCTATACTCTCAAGAGTTTTTAATAGGAATGGATGTTGAATCTTATCAAATGCTTTTTCTGCATCTATTGAGATGATCATATGGTTTTTTGTTAATTTGATTATTAATATGACCAATTATATTGATAGTTTTTCTAATATTGAACCAGCCCTGCATTCCTGGTATAAATCCTACTTGATCATGATGTATTATCCTGGGGATGATTTTCTGTAGTCTTTTTGCTAATATCTTATTTAAGATTTTAGCATCAATATTCATTAGGGATATTGGTCCATAATTTTCTTTCTCTGTTTTCAACCTACCTGGTTTAGGTATCAGTACCATGTCTGTGTCATAAAAGGAGTGTGGTAGGACTCCTTCATTCCCTATTTTTTCAAATACTTTATAAAGTATTGGGGCTATTTTTTCTTTGAATGTTTGGTAGAATTTACATGTAAATCCATCTGGTCCCGGGGATTTTTTTTTAGGGAGTTGATTAATAGCTTGTTCTATTTCTTTTTCTGAAATGGGACTATTTAAGCAATTTACTTCCTCCTCTGATAATCTGGGAAGCCTATATTTTTGGAGGTAGTCATCCATTTCGCTTAGGTTATCAAATTTATTGGCATAAAGTTGGGCAAAGTAACCCCTTATTATTTCTTTAATTTCCTCTTCATCAGTGGTAAGTTCTCTTTTTTCATTTTTAAGACTGCCAATTTGATTTTCCTCTCTCCTTTTTCTAATCAGACTTACCAAAGGTTTATCAATTTTATTGGTTTTTTCATAAAACCAACTCTTAGTTTTATTTATAAGTTCAATCATTTTTTTTTTTACTTTCTATATTATTAATTTCTCCTTTTAATTTTAGAATTTCAAGTTTAGTAATTGATTGGGGGTTTTTAATTTGGTCTTTTTCTAACTTTTTAAGTTCCAGGCCCAATTCATTGATCTTCTCTTTTTCTATTTTATTCAAGTAAGCCTCTAAGGATATAAAATTTCCCCTTATTACTGCTTTGGTTGCATCCCATAAATTTTGATATGATGTGTCATTGTTGTCATTATCTTGAGTGAAATTATTAATTGTGTCTATAATTTGCTGTTTCACCCAATCATTCTTTAAGATGAGATTATTTAGTTTCCAATTACTTTTTGGTCTATTTACACCTAACTTTTTGTTGAATGTAGTTTTTATTGCATTGTGGTCTGAAAAGAGAGCATGTACTATTTCTGCCTTCATGCATTTAATTTTGAGGGTTTTATGTGCTAATATATGGTCAGTTTTTTTGTAGGTTCCATGAACTGCTGAGAAGAAAGTATACTCCTTTCTGTCACCATTCAGTTTTCTCCAGAGATCTATCATACCTAATTTTTCTAATATTTTATTTACCTCTTTAATTTCTTTCTTATTTGTTTTGTGATTTGATTTATCTAAATCTGAGAGTGCAAGATTGAGATCTCCCACTATTATAGTTTTGCTGTCTATTTCTTCTCACAACTCTCTTATCTTCTCTTTAAGGAAGTTAGATGCTATATCACTTGGTGAATATATGTTTAATACTGATATTGCTTCATTGTCTATAGTACCCTTAAGCAAGATATAGTTTCCTTCCTTATCTCTTTTAATTAGATCAATCTTTGCTTTTGTTTGATCTGAGATAAGGATGGCTACCCCTGCTTTTTTGACTTCACCTGAAGCATAATAGATTCTGCTCCAGCCTTTTGCCTTTAATCTATATGTATCTCCCTGTTTTAAATGTGTTTCCTGTAAACAACAGATTGTAGGGTTCTGACTTTTGATCCAGTCTGCTATCTGCCTCCTCTTTATGGGAGAGTTCATCCCATTCACATTTGCAGTTAAAATAACCAATTCTGCATTTTCTGCCATCCTAATATCCCCAGATTATACTTTTCTTTTTCTTGCCCTCCTTCCCTTCTTCCCTATTGGTCCCACTAACGTCGCGCAGCGCTCCCTCTTTAGTATCCCTCCCTCCTCCCTTTAAATCCCTTCCCCTTTCTTGTACCCTTCCCTTATTACTCTTTTTCCTTCTCCCTTTTTCTCTCCCACTTTTTAATGAAGTGAGAGAAGAATCTGTGTAAAACAAATATGTCAATTGTTTCCTCTTTGAGCCAACTCTGATGAGAGTAGGATTCACACAATGATCCTCCCCCTCTCTAAGTTCCCTCATATATGATAGGTTTCCTTTGCCTCATTGTCACATATAGTTTCCCTCTTTTTATCTCCCTTCTTCCCTTTTTCTGACGCTATCCCCTTTCCATTTCTACTTCCCTTTTTTATGTTATATCAGTAAAATCAAATTATACATATGGTTTTTATGTACATTCACAACAGAAATACAGTTCTCAAGAGTTCCTTTTACCTTTTTCTACTTCTCTGGATTCCAATTGTTGAAGATCAAATTTTTTGTTTAAGTCTGGTTTGTTCCTTAGAAACAGATGGAATTCCTCTATTTCATTAAATGTCCATCTTCTTCCATGGAAAAAAATACTCAGCTTAGCTGGATAGTTTATTCTTGGCCACATTCCAAGTTCTTTTGCCTTTCGGAATATCTGATTCCAGGCCCTTCGATCCTTTAATGTTGAGGCAGCCAGATCTTGCGTGACCCTTATTGTTGCATCTCGGTATTTGAACTGTTTATTCCTGGCTGCTTGTAAAATTTTTTCTTTAGTCTTGAAATTCTGAAGTTTGGCCACAATATTCCTTGGAGTCTTTATTTTAGAGTCTTTTTCAGAAGGTGTTCGATGAATTCTTTCAATGCCTATTTTCTCTTCCGGTTCTATTACTTCTGGGCAGTTCTCTTTGATGATTTACTGTAAAATAGTATCTAGGCTCTTTTTTTTCATCATAATTTTCTGGTAGTCCGATGATCCTCAGGTTATCTCTCCTAGATCTATTTTCCAGGTCTGTTGTTTTTCCAAGTAAATAGTTGACATTTTTTTCCAATCTTTCATTTTTTTGGTTTTGCTTGACTGATTCTTGATGTCTCAATGAATCAGTCATTTCTATTTGTTCAGTTCTAATTTTTAGTGAGTTATTTTCTTCGTTAACTTTTTTTACTTCTTTTTGTATATGTCCAATTGAGTTGTTTTGCTCTATGGAATTTTTTTCCATTTCACTTTTTTTTTTTTTTTAAGTGAGTCATTTTCTTTTTCCAATTCGCGAACTCTGTTTTTTACCTTTTCCAATTCACATTTTAGGAAGTTGTTTTCTTTTTCCACTTTATCAAATTTTTCTTTTAGTGCGTTATGTGTCTTTCCCCATTTCTCTTCCAGCTCTCTTTTAAGATTTTTAATAGTCTCTTCTAGGAGAGCCTTTTATATTGGAGACCAACGATTGTCTGGAGACTGTCTGATATTAGTCTCTTCAGGGTTGAAAAGCTGTTCTCTTTCTGTGTAGAAAATATCAATCGTTCTTTTGATTTTTTTACTCATTTTATTAAAGCCTGTAAGGTCTGCCTTCAGAGTCAGGAGGTTACCAGCTTCCTCTCCAGAGCAGTGAAAAGTATATGGATGGGTAGTTGTCCTGCCAGCTGGCTACAAAAAGCAGCGAGGTACTGGAGTGCTCTGGGAAAGAGTTCCCCACCAGAAAGTAACTCAGGCCTGCAGGGCCGGGCTGGGAAAGTGCCTTTCAAAGAACCTCAGCTGTGTGAGATAACGACTGCCCTGGGGCTAGACACTTAGCAGTGAGAGTTTCACTGCCCCAAGCCAAACCCTGCCCTGGGGCTATGGGCATTAGCAGCTGAGCAGTGAATGGATTTGCAGAGACTGGAAGTGTCTGCCCGGGAAGCACAGTCAGCTGGGGAGGTTCTATTGCCCCAGGCCGAGCCCCCCACACTGCCGATTAGAGGCTGCCCAGGCTGTGTCCCACTGTAGTGCAGATTAGTAACTGCCCCTGCAAAAGCCCAGAACTGCCGGATGTGGCCATAGGGCTGCAGTAAAGTCTGCCTGAGTCACTTCCTGGTTTGAGGGGTTACAGCCAGATCTCCTTAGGTTCTGGCATTTTTTAGAGGACCCTCTGTTTTAGGCTTTAACTTCTCTGCCAGTTTACTGCTTTGTAATCAAGGCAGAGCAGTTAGCCCATAGCAGAGTGGTCCCTATAACTTTTCTAGCTACAGAGATCACCCCTGCCCCTGGTCTGCTCAGGAAGCTAGCCTCTTGCTGCCTGTGCTAGTCTGTTCCTGGCCCCTCAGGACAAACCTTTCCTGGCGAGCTTCTGGATCGGCTGTTAAGTTGTAGTGCTTCTTATCTTCATGAATTTAAGCACTTAAGAGTTATTTTTCAGGCTGGATTAAATAGTTGGTTATGAGGGTAATGAGAGGAGCTTAGAGAGTCATGTGTGCCTGCTCCGCCATCTTGGCTCCGCCCCGGTAGTCCAGGCCAAATTTTATATCTTTAGATATTTATTTGCATAAAATACAAAAACAGAAGATCAATGAATTGGCCTTGCAACTAAAAAAAGAAAAAGAACAAATTAAAACACTCCAATCAAATATCAAACTTCAAATTCTAAAAATAAAAGGAAAGATTAATAAAATTGAAAGCAAAAATACTATTAAATTAATAAATAAAAGTCAGAGTTGATGTTATGTAAAACCAATAAAATAGATAAACTTTTAGTTAATTTGATTTGAAAAAGGAGAGGCAAATCAAAATGTTAGTATCAAAAATGAAAAGAGAGAACTTTCCACCAATGAGGAGAAAATTAGAGCAATAAGTTGGAAGTATTTTGCCCCACTCTATGCCAATAAATTTTATAATCTAACTGAAATGGAAGAATACCTACAAAAAATAGATTGCCCATATTATCCGGAGGAAATAAATTACTTAAATAGTCCAATTTTAGAAAAAGACAAAGAACAAGTTATGAATCAACTAAGAAAAAAACTCCAAAGCCAGATGGGTTTACTTGTGAATTCTATCAAACATATAGAGAACAATTAACTACAATACTGAATAAACTACTGGAAAAAATACGGAAAGAAATCCTACCAAATTCCTTTTATTTCACAGACATGGTACTGATACCTATCAGAAACCAGAAAGAAAAAAACAGAGAAATAAAATTATAGACCAATTTCCCTAATGCAGAAAAAGCATTTGATAAAATCCAACACCTATTCCTATTAAAAACATTAGAGAGTATAGGAATAAATGGAATTTTCCTTAAATTAGTCAGCAGCATTTATATAAAACCATCAGCAAGCATCACATGTAATGAGGATAAACTGGAACAATTCTCAATAAGATCATGGGTGAAAAAATTGAAAATTTTGATTATATCAAATTGAAAAGTTTTTGTACAAACAAACTAATGCAGACAAGATTAGAAGGGAAGCAATAAACTGGGAAAACATTTTTACAGTCAAAGGTTCTGATAAGGCCTCATTTCCAAAATATATAGAGAATTGACTTAATAAGAAATCAAGTCATTCTGCAATTGATAAATGGTCAAACAATTCTCAGATGAAGAAATTGAAACTATTTCTAGCCATATGAAAAGATGCTCCAAGCCATCATTAATTAGAGAAATGCAAATTAAGACAACTCTGAGATACTACTACACAGCTGTCAGATTGGCTAGAATGACAGGGAAAGATAATGCAGAATGTTGAAGGGGATGTGGGAAAACAGGGACACTAATACATTGTTGGTGGAATTGTGAATACATCCAGCCATTCTGGAGAGCAATTTGGAACTATGCTCAAAAAGCTGTTAAACTGTGCATATCCTTTGACCCAGCAATGTTACTACTGGGCTTATATCCCAAAGAGATCATAAAGAAGGTAAAGGGATCTGTATGTGCACGAATGTTTGTGGCAGCCCTCTTGGTAGTGGCCAGAAACTGGAAACTGAGTGGATGTCCATGAATTGGAGAATGGCTGAATAATTGTGGTATATGAATATTATGGAATAGTATTGTTCTGTAAGAAATGACTAGCAGGATGATTTCACAAAGGCCTGGAGAGACTTACATGAACTGATGCTGAGCGAAAGAAGCAGGACCAGGGGATCATTATATACTTTAACAACAATACTATATGATGATCAATTCTGATGGACATGGCCATCTCCAGCAATGAGATGAACCAAATCAGTTCCAATAGAGCAGTAATGAATTGAACCAGCTACACCTAGAGAATAAACTCTGGGAGATGACTATGAACCATTACATAGAATTCCCAATCCCTATATTTTTGTTCTCTTGCATTTTTGATTTCCTTTACAGGCTAATAGTACACTATTTCAAAGATTGATTCTATTTGTACAGCAAAATAACTGTTAGGACATGTATACTTATATTGCATTTAATTTATACTTTAACATACTTAACATGTATTGGTCAACCTGTCATCATGGGGAGGGGATGATGGAAGAAGGGGAAAAATTGGAACAAAATATTTGGCAATTGTCAATGCTGTAAAATTACCCATGCATATAACTTGTAAATAAAAATCTATAATAAAAAAAAAAAGAAAAAAAAAGATCATGGGTGAAACAAGGTTCCCCACTATCACCATTACTATTCAATATTTTATTAGAAATACTAGCTTTAGCAATAAGGGAAGAAAAATTGATTAAAGAATTAGAGTAGATAATGAGGAAACCAAATTTGCAGATGATATAATGGTATACTTAGAGAATCTTAGAGCTAAAAAGTATTAGAAATAATCCATAACTTTGACAAAGTTGCAGGATACAAAATAAATTTACACAAATCATCAGCATTTTTATACATCATTAACAAAATTCAACAACAAGAGATACAAAGAGAAATTCCATTTAAAATAACTTTTGGTAAAGTCCATTTATTCCTATGCTCTCAAGTGTTTTTATTAGGAATGGATGTTGGATCTGGAGTGAAGCAAGGTTGCCCACTATCACCATTATTATTTAATATCGTATTAGAAACACTAGCCTCGGCAATAAGAGTCGAGAAAGATATAAAAGGAATTAGAGTAGGCAATGAGGAAACCAAACTATCACTCTTTGCAGATGATATGATGGTATACCTAGAGAACCCCAGAGATTCTACCAAAAAGCTATTGGAAATAATTCATAATTTTAGCAAAGTAGCTGGCTACAAAATAAATCCCCATAAATCCTCAGCATTTTTATACATCACCAACAAAACCCAACAGCAAGAGATACAAAGAGAAATTCCATTCAGAATAACTGTTGATACCATAAAATATTTGGGAATCTATCTACCAAAGGAAAGTCAGGAATTATATGAGCAAAATTATAAAAAAGTCTCCACACAAATAAAGTCAGACTTAAATAATTGGAAAAATATTAAGTGCTCTTGGATCGGCCGAGCGAACATAATAAAGATGACAATACTCCCTAAACTAATCTATTTATTTAGTGCTATACCAATCAGACTTCCAAGAAAATATTTTATTGATCTAGAAAAAATAACAACAAAATTCATATGGAACAATAAAAAGTCGAGAATCTCAAGGGAATTAATGAAAAAAAAATCAAATGAAGGTGGCCTAGCTGTACCTGATCTAAAATTATATTATAAAGCAGCAGTCACCAAAACCATTTGGTATTGACTAAGAAATAGATTAGTGGATCAGTGGAAAAGGCTAGGCTCACAAGACAGAATAGTCAATTATAGCAATCTAGTGTTTGACAAACCCAAAGCCCCTAACTTCTGGGAAAAGAATTCATTATTTGATAAAAACTGCTGGGATAATTGGAAATTAGTATGGCAGAAATTAGGCATGGACCCACACTTAACACCATATACCAAGATAAGATCAAAATGGGTCTATGACCTAGGCATAAAGGACGAGATTATAAATAAATTAGAGGAACATAGAATAGTTTATCTCTCAGACTTGTGGAGGAGAAAGAAATTTGTGACCAAAGATGAACTAGAGACCATTACTGATCACAGAATAGAAAATTTCGATTACATCAAATTAAAAAGCCTTTGTACAAATAAAACTAATGCAAACAAGATTAGAAGGGAAGCAACAAACTGGGAAAACATTTTCACAGTTAAAGGTTCTGATAAAGGCCTCATTTCCAAAATATATAGAGAACTGACTCAAATTTATAAGAAATCAAGCCATTCTCCAATTGATAAATGGTCAAAGGATATGAACAGACAATTTTCAGAGGATGAGATTGAAACTATTACCACTCATATGAAAGAGTGTTCCAAATCATTATTGATCAGAGAAATGCAAATTAAGACAACTCTGAGATACCACTACACACCTGTCAGATTGGCTAAGATGACAGGAAAAAATAATGATGAATGTTGGAGGGGATGCGGGAAAACTGGGACACTAATGCATTGTTGGTGGAGTTGTGAACGAATCCAACCATTCTGGAGAGCAATCTGGAATTATGCCCAAAAAATTATCAAATTGTGCATACCCTTTGATCCAGCAGTGTTTCTATTGGGCTTATATCCCAAAGAAATACTAAAGAAGGAAAAGGGACCTGTATGTGCCAAAATGTTTGTAGCAGCCCTGTTTGTAGTGGCTAGAAACTGGAAAATGAATGGATGCCCATCAATTGGAGAATGGCTAGGTAAATTGTGGTATATGAATGTTATGGAATATTATTGTTCTGTAAGAAATGACCAGCAGGATGAATACAGAGAGGACTGGCGAGACTTACATGAGCTGATGCTAAGTGAAATGAGCAGAACCAGGAGATCATTATACACTTCGACAACGATATTGTATGAGGACATATTTTGATGGAAGTGGATTTCTTTGACAAAAAGACCTGAGTTTCAATTGATAAATGACGGACAAAAGCAGCTACACCCAAAGAAAGAACACTGGGAAACGACTGTAAACTATCTGCATTTTTGTTTTTCTTCCTGGATTATTTATACCTTCTGAATCCAATTCTCCCTACGCAACAAGAGAACTGTTCGGTTCTGCAAACATATATTGTATCTAGGATATACTGCAACATATCCAACATATAAAGGACTGCTTGCCATCTAGGGGAGAGGGTGGAGGGAGGGAGGGGGAAAAAAAATCAGAACAGAAACGAGTGTCAATTTAATGTAATTATTAAATAAAAAATTAAAAAAAAAATAAAATAACTTTTGGTAGTATAAAATATTTGGGAATCTATCTGTTAAGGGAAAATCAGAAATTATATGAGCAAAACTACAAAACACTTTGCAAACATATATTTAAATATAAATAATTGGAAAAATATCAAGTGTTCTTGGACAGATCAAGCGAATATAATAAAGATAACAATATTACTTAAATTAATTTATTTATTTAGTTCTATACCAATCAAACGCCCAAGAAACTCTTTTACTGACCTTGAACAAATAACAAAATTCATCTGGAAGAACAAAAGATCAAAAATTACAAGGGAATGAATGAAAAAAAAAAACACAAATGAAGGTGACCTAGCTATACCGGATCTAAAAACTATATTATAAAGGAGCAGTCATCAAAACCATTTGGTACTGGCTAAGAAATAGAGAAGTGATCAGTGGAATAGGTTAGGTTCACAGGATGAAATAGTCAATGACTATAGAAATCTAGTGTTTGACAAACCCAAAGACCTCAGATTTTGGGATAAGAATTCACTTTTCAACAAAAATTGCTGGGAAAATTGGAAACTAGTAAGGTAGAAACTTAGCATTGACCCACACCTAACACTGTATGCCAAGATAAGTTTGAAATGGGCTCATGACCTAGACATAAAAAATAATATTATAAATAAATTAGAAGAACATACGATAGTTTACCTCTCAGATCTGTGAAGGAGGAAGGAATCTGTGACCAAAGAAGAATAAAATTGACAAAATTTATAGTTTTTATTACATTAAGTTAAAAAGTTTTCGTATAAACAAAACTAAAGAAGAAAAGATTCAACGAGAAGGAATAAAATGGGAAACTATTTTACATTCAAAGGTTCTGATAAAAGCCTCATTTCCAAAATATATAGAGAATTGACTCAAATTTCTAAGAATTCAAGGCATTCTCCAATTGATAAATGCTCAAAAGACACGAACAATTTTCAGATGAAACTATTTCAGGTCATATGAAAAGGTGCTCTAAATCACTATTGATCAGAGAAATGCAAAGTAAGCTCACTTTGAGATACTACTATACACTTCTCAGATTGGTTAAAATGACAGGAATAAAGAATGATGAATATTAGAGGAGATATGGGAAAACTGGGAGATTAATACATTGTTAGTGGAGTTGGAAAGTGATTCAACCTTTCTGGAGAGCAATTTGGAACTATATCCAAAAGGATATCAAAATGTGCATATTTTTTTTTGACAGAACCCATACCAGAGTAATTGTTTACAACATTATCCCTTGTACTCACTTCTGTTCCGATTTTTCCCCTCCCTCCCTCCACCCCCTCCCCCAACTGGTAAGCAGTCCTATACATGTTAAATATGCCACAGTATATCCTAGATACAGAAGGTAGAAATAACCCAGGGAGAAAAACAAAAATGCAAATGGTTTATATTCATTTCCCAGTATTCTTTCTTTGGGTGTAGCTGCTTCTGTCCATCCTTGATCAATTGAAACTGAGTTAGATCTCTTTGTCGAAGAAATCTACTTCCATCAGCATATATCCTCATACAGTATCCTTGTTGAGGTATATAATGATCTCCTGGTTCTGCTCATTTCACTTAGCATCAGTTCATGTAAATCTTGTCAATCCTCTCTGTATTCATCCTGCTGGTCATTTCTTACAGAACAATAATATTCCATAACATTCATATACCATGATTTACGCAACCATTCTCCAATTGATGGGCATCCATTCATTTTCCAGTTTCTAGCCACTACAAACAAGCCTGCCACAAACATTTTGGCACATACAGGTCCCTTTCCCTTCTTTAGTATCTCTTTGGGGTATAAGCCCAGTAGAAATACTGCTGGATCAAAAGGTATAAAATGTGCATAACATTTGACCCAGAAGTGTTTCTACTAGGCTTATATCCAAAAGTCATCTTAAAGTAGGGAAAGGGATCCACATGTGCAAAAATTTTTATGGCAGCTCATTTTGTAGTGGCAAGAAACTGAAAACTGACTGCATGCTCATCAGTTGGCAAATGGTTAAAGAAGTTATGGTATATGAATGTTATGGAATATTATTGTTCTATATGAAATGATCAGCAGGATAATTTCAGAGAGAAGCTGGTAAGACTTACAAGAATTGATCCTAAGTGAAATGGGCAGAACCAGGAGATCATTATATATATCAACAAGAATATTTTATCATGATCAATTCTAATGGATGTGGCTCTTTTCAACAATGAGATAATTCATGCCAGTTCCAATGATCTTGTGATGAAGAGAGCCATTTACACCCATAGAGACGACTGTTGGAACTGAATGTGAATCACAACATAACACTTTCACTCTTTGTTGTTGTTTGCTTGCATTTTGTTTTATTTCTCATTTTTTAATCCTCTTTGATTTGATTTTTCTTGTGTAGATTATTGAATACATTGTATTAATTTACATTGTATAACTGTATAAATATATATGCATATATTGGATTTAACATATATACACATATATACATGTTATAGATAGATAGATATTTTTTACCATGTTTAACATATATTGTACTACTTGTCATCGAGGGAAGAGAATAGGTGAAGAGGAAGAAAAATTGGAACACAAAGTTTTACAAGAATTAATGTTGAAAAATTATCCATGCATATGTTTTGAAAATAAGAAATTTTAATAAAAAATAAAAAAGAAGATATCAACTGACATATATTAACATATAAAACATATAACACAGATCATTTCTTTCCCTTTTTATGGGAATGCTGTGAGGTTAAATTTTTTTTTATTATTAACCCTAATTACATATTAAAAAATTAAAATTAAGTAAGGCTATGTACCTTGCTCATTCTTGAGCAGTTAATAAATTTTAGATTTAGTATTTTAGTATTTTTTCTATTTATAAATACATTACTCTGTATAAGAAAACCTGTAGTCTTTTAGCTTTACTAGTAATTTTTGACATAAAATAATTCAAATACATTTATAAACCATTAGCTTTATTTATTCAGGGAAAATTTTTTCTGGGTACTATTGCTCCTAGCTGTAACATTTTACAGTCACACACACACACACATACACACACACACACACACCTGCATGTATATCTTGTGTCATTTTTATCATCTTTGCCTCAGGTTTTCATTGTGTTATTTGTTCTGAAAATAGCACAATAGTCACAAGAACTAATGGCCCTATGACATATGTTAGTTATTTTTTAGTGTAATATAGTATAGATGTTTCACTATATTACTGCTAAAAATAGAAGCATGTCCACAACTAGGAAGATAATAAAATGTTCAATTTTATATTGGATGAATAATTATGTAGCCTCTGTTTGTTCACTTATTTTCAAGCTGTTTCATCAGCAATGCCTACTATCTTATTTACGGAATATGTTAATATATTCAATTCAATAAACATTTATTAAACACTGCTAGGGGCAGATGCATCATTTTGTAAATAGTTTCTAGGCAATATTGTTGTTCTTTACACATATAATCTCATTAGCTCTTTATAAAACCATGAGCATTATATAGTAGATGTATTGGTTTTTTTTTTTTTTTTTCATTTTTCAGATAAGGAAACTGGATTTTTAAAATAACATTTCATTTCCCCCAATTATATGTAAAAGCAGTTTTAATTTTTTTTTGTTTTGTTTTGAGTTTCAAATTCTTTCCACTCTTTCCTCTTCTCTCTCTCCTTCAAAATGGTAATCATTCAAATGTAGGTTATAGAAGTATAATCATATAAAATGTCTTTCCATCTTAGTAATTTTATGGAAGAAAACTTGAATGAAAAAGAAAGAAAGAAAAGTGAGAAAGCAAGCATAATAGTATGTTTTAGTCTATATTCAGATGCAATAAGTTCTTTCTGTGGTAGCAGATAACATTTTTCATCACAAGTCTTTTGAGAATGTCTTAAATATTTTATTGCTAAAAAAGGCTAAATTCTTCACAGTTCCTTATAATGCAAAAGTGCTTTTTGTGTAGAATATTCTCCTGGTTCTGCTCTCTTCACTGTGAATTAGTTCATATAAGTCTTTCCAAGTTGTTTTTTTTTTTTTTTTTGAAATTATCTTGCTTGAGGGCAAATATGGCACAGAAAAGCCAGGATGTTTCCTAAACTTTCATCAGTTTCCCTTAGAAAAAACATTATATCAAGCCTCTAAACAGATTCTGAAGTAACAGAATATACAAAAGACAGAGCAAATTGATTTTCCAACTAATGATCACTTAGAAAGGCATCAGCAAAATTTTGTCACATTTGGATAAAAGGAAAGCTCAATCCAGTGCAGATGAAGTTCAGGCAAACCAACGGGAAGCTCTTAGCATACATCAACAGCTGAGACCCCACAGTACTAATTCAACAGACTAGTGGTACAGTGGAACAGCTGAAAAACATCCAACTACAGCACAGAAGAGTGTAATGTTCTCTCTAAAATGTAATGTTCTCCGTTGAAATTTTCTTGAGGTCTCTGGAGGCAGCCTTTGTTGCAGTTTAGTAATCACCACAAGTACAGCCAGGTGTTAAAGTCCAAATCCTTTATTATCTCTTTCCAAACCTTGTCTCCTTTCCTGGGGCCCAATTAGCTTTCTTAGAGGCCTATCTCTCTCTTGGTTAGCTTTCTTAGAGGCCTATCTCTCTTCTTGGTTCCGAGAGCTTGAGTTCCTGCTTCCAGTCCTTTGTCTCTGCCCAGCTTCTGCCTCTAGCTTCCTCTGAATCTCCCTGCTGGCTAAAACTCCTAGCTTATATGCTTCACACTGAGTATACACCAATCATTATATCACTAGGAAACCATTATTTGTTGTAGGATTAAATCAGTGCTAAACTAGATTTAACCATTATCTCCTCAATTTCACTTAGTACCTTGTTTCAAGTGCTGGTCCATAACATTTTCTTGTAGGATTAAATCAATCATACTTAACCATGCTAAATTAGATAATCATTGTATTTATCAATTCCACTGATTTAGCACCTTGTTTCAAGTTCTGGCCCACAACATCTCCCACTTTCTTTTGTTTTTAGAACACAGGGGGTCATGCTCTCCCTGACTTCTCAAGGAGGTGAGAACCCCAAAAAAGGAGGTGATCATGCCTTCCCTGACTGCTCAATGAAAACCTCAAAGGAAATGGGAAATCAAATCAGATTAGCGGGTTTCTCAAAGAGTCTCACTCTTAAAACAGGTATACATCAATCCATCAATATGGGAGGTATTACACATAATTACATAAATTACATAAGTACATAGTAACACAGGCTAGTAGTGATGTGACAAATAACGTGAATCCACATGAGGAATTATACATGTCCATAAGTCCTAGAAATAGTCCAAAAGGAATCAATTGTCCATTACTTCATGTGCCAGGAATCTAATAATTCCTGCAAGTTTTGAAGTCCTGCAATAATCTCATCTTGTGTTAGGGAATCCAATGATTCCTGAAGATTTTGTTCTTAGGTCTTTTCCTTTGTTTTGAGGTTTTTCTCTTTTTCCGTCTCTCTCCAGGTGCTCATTGCCACCCATCTGTTTCCTTCTCCATCTGTAGAAATACAAGCAAACCCATCCTCCCAAGCAGTTCACCTATCTAGTCCCTTCTATTTATCACTTTCCAGATTTCTCCTCATCATCTGGCAATTACATTGGAATTGCTCACATTGGACGCTGCCCTTCTGTTGGGTTAAAAAAGCCTATATTCTCTCCAGTAATCCCTTTCTCCCATCTGATTGCTTTTTCGCTGATTGATCACATCAGAATCCTGTACTTCTAAAGACTCTCTGGGTGTAACTGGCCCCACCTGCCTTTTGATAGATATTTGGAGCTGGGCCCTGTCTCTCATTTCCCTGGGTCAATCTACATTCTGAGTCCCAAAAACGACTCATTTGCATTTTGGATATAAAGTTTTAGGTCTTCTCTCACCCTGTCTTCTTATTCTATCTCTATACCTACATTGGGCTTTCAGATGTCCAATTTTTTCACACTGAAAACATCAATGAATTTCTCTAGAAGTCCCTTGCCAAGAGGGACTCTGTCTTCCCATGTTCATGATATTCTGGGTATAATAAGCACTTGTGCCCACTGTGGCACAGCGTCTTATGTTCTTCTCTGAAGGAGAATCTTTGTGTAGTCCCCATATAATTCTTCTGCAAACCTTATTAGCATTTTCCTTAGCCAGTTGTCTTATCATAATTCTTGTAACTGCATTTTCTCCAATGGTTCTTGTGACAGCTGTCTGCAAACATCCCATAAAATCAGCAAAAGGTTCATTGGGATCTTGCTCTATTTTTGTGAAGGCTTCCCCTTGATCTTTCCCTGGGAGAGTACCCCAAGCTTTTGTAGGAGCAGCAGCAGCAATTTGCTCAAATGTTGTTTGGGGTAATTAATCTGTGCTGTGTACATATTGACCTTCACCTGCTTGTTGGTCAAAGATGATCTGTATGTTAACTCAAGTTTGCTTATTGGGTTGGGCTTGTATCCTGCATGATTCACTATACTCTAAAAGCCACAAGAAGTTTTGTCCTTGTTCTAAACATGTCCTTGCTTTAGATTTCCAATCACTGAGGGTTAAAATTTCATAAGACAAATTCTCTAGTAACATCTTAACAGAAGATGATGTAGCACCATAAAGAGTGCAACCCTTTTTCAAATCCCTAATTTTTTCCAGATGAAAAGGAGCATATCTTCTCCATTGTTGATCTGATGAGTCAAGCTCTTCAATCACAGGGTATGCATTTATTAAATCAGATATATCCTATCCTTCTCTTTTAGCCTTAATGAGTGACTTTTAAAGTCTTGTCATAGGCTTCTTCATAGGTGATACTGATTATGTAACTGCCTCTCCCCTCCTTCTTCTCCCTCCACTTATGAAGGGTTAATTGAAGGAGAGAGGTCAGGGGATGGGGAAATGCCCTAATTTCTCCTGCTGTGAAGCACCACACTCAGAATTATACTTAACTCCATTCTTATATGATTCTTCATCTTTTTCATCTAGTTTATCTGGATCCTCCCCCTCCTGCTCTTTCTTCTTTTTTCTTATTCTAATACTTATACAATTTCTTAAAACCAGTTGTAATAAATTATATGTATAAAGTGTTTCTTTGGAAATTGAGTCAGGTCTATTATCCTCGTGACATTCACATAGTTGCTTTTCTACTAATTTCTGCTCATCTGGATCTAATTCTTTTTCCTTAGAAAACCAAGGAGATGTGTACTGTACTGTTTCTAAAAGTGCAATGATCTGCTCCCAACTTTCAATTAAACATTGATTTTTTTTATCACTCTGACAAGCTTTCAACATATTTCCTTTTGGTGGAGAAATCTCTTTTCTAAACATTTGTCCCATTTTAGCTGGAATACTACTTTAATCTTTTACAAAGTTTCCTTCTTTTACTCACCCTAATTTGTGGGTCAGGGAAACTTTTCCACTGAAATCAGGATGGAGGCTTTTCCACTGAGCTCGGAATGTGTCAGCCCCATGTTTGGACAAAATGTAATGTTCTCTGTTGAGGTTTCCTTGGGATCTCAGGGAGCAGCCTTCATTTCAGATAAGTAGTCACAAGTGCAGCCAGGTGTTAAAGTCCAAATCCTTTATTATCTCATTCCAAGTCTTGGCTCATTTCCTGGGGCCTGGTTAGCTTTCTTAGAGACCTTTTTCTTGGTTAGCTTTCTTAGAGGCTTATCTTTCTCCTTGGTTGCTAGAGCTTGAGCTCCTGCCAACAGTCTTTTGCCTCCACCTCTAGCTGCCTCCAAATCTCCTTCCTGGCTAAGGCTCCTAGCTTATGTCCTCCACAATGAGTATAATCCAATCATTATATCACTAGGAAACCATTATTTGCTGTAGGATTAAATCGATGTTAAACTAGATTCAACCATTGTCTCCTTAATTCCACTTAGTATCTTGTTTCAAGTTCTGTCCCATAACATTTCTTTGTAGAATTAAATAAAAGTGCCATGCTAAATTAGATAACCATTGTCTATCAATTCCACTGACTTAGTACCTTGTAAGAATCCTTTGTTTCAGGTTTAGAGTTCTAGCCCATAACAGAAGAGAAATTGCAAGTCTTGGAATTCCAGCACAACAAATGTGACTGGGCAAGGAATACTCCAATAAAGGAAAAGTCACAAGCACCTGAAGCCAAAGATGTAAAGGCAGTAACCCCACCTGTAGCCTCCAACACATAACAACATAGTCATTGAAAGAATCTTTCAATACCCTCCTGAAATCTCTAAGAAAAATTGCAGCAAAATTTTCTATAAGGTCAAATAGAGAATGCTAAAAGCTGACAAAAAGAATTTAAATATCAAGAAACTACAATTAGGATCACCTAGAAGTTGGCAGCTTCTACAATAAAGGACTTGAGGCCTTGGAATACCATATTACAGAAAGCAAAAGATCCTGGATTGCAACCAAGAATCATCTATCCAGCAAAATTGAGCATAATCTGTCAGGGGAAAAGATGGAAATTCAATGAAATAGGGAACTTTCATGTTTGTAATGAAAAAACAAGAGTTGAACAGAAAATTTGATCTTTAAATGCAAGATCGAAAAGAAGGATAGCAAGATAAACTGAAAAGAAAGAAAAATCTAATTCAATAAGGTTAAATTGTTTACATCCCTTTATAGGAAGATGATACCTGTAACTCTTGAGAACTGTATCTTTATGAGGGAAATTAAAGGAAATATACATGGACAGAGGGTGTGGGTATAAAATAGATTTGATGTGATGATATTAAAACCCTATCATGTCAAATGGATGAATATTTACAAACATAATTTCCCCAAGTTAACAAAAGATGATGTAAGATAATGAAATACACTTCATTTTAAAGAAAAAAATTAAAACAAATCATAAATGAACTTCCTAGGCAAAAATTCACCAGGACCAAATAGATTTATAGGTGAATTCTACAAAATATTTAAAGAACAATTAATTCCAAGAGAATTTTAAGGGACTCATGATGGAAAATCCAGACTACATTTGAAGAAAGAACTATGTAGTCTGAATGCATATTATAGGACATTATTTTGACTTTTTTTCCCCTTTCCTATAGTTTTTCCATTTTGTTTTGGGTCTTGTTTCACAACATTACTAATATGAAAGTATGTTTAACATAATTGTCCATGTATAACCTATATACTATTCTATGCTGCCTTAAGAAGGAAGAAGGGTGAAAATTTGGAGTTCAAAATCTTAAAAAGAAGAATGTTGAAAACTATCTTTATATGTAATTGAAAAAATACTATTAAGTTAAAACATTTTTTAAAAAAGTAATATACTGCTCTTTGCCTCATATAGTACAACAATATTTAATTACAATCATATACCAGAATTTGATCAGTCACACCCCAATGATGGAAATGCTCTAAATTTCTAAATCTTGGCTGCCACAAAAAGTTGGTATACATATACAAACATACACACATTTACACATATTTTAACACACATATGTATGTGTATACACATGCATTGTATACATACACACATAATAGGTGTTTTCTTTTCCTCTTTTTATTTTGGCGGGATATAGATCTTGTAGTAGTAGCACTGGCCAAAGAGCATGAATAATTTTGTAACACTTGTGCAAAGTTACCAAGCGCTATCCAGAAAGATTATATAATCATATCTCCACAAACAATTCATTACTATTTCTGTTTTTCTTATCTTCTCCAAATTCTGTCACATTTGTTGTCATATTAAATAACTTGATAGATATTAATGGTACCTCAAAATTCTTTTAGCATGCATTTTTCTAAACAATAATTACCCTGCTCCTTATTCCCTACAGAACAATGGAATGGAATGAAATACCCCATTACATCCATATACCACAACTTATCCAGCCATTCCCCAATTGAGAGACATTCACTCAATTTCCAGTTCCTTGTCACTATAAAAAGTGCTGCTACAAATATCTTTGCAAATGTGGGTTCTTTCACCTCTTTTATGATGTTTTTAGGATACAGACCCAGTAGAGACACTGTTGGATCAAAGGATAGGCACAATTTTATAGCCCTTTGGGCATAGTTCCAAAATGCTCTTGAGAATATTGAATCATTTCTCATTTCCAGCAACAATGGATTGATATTTCAATTTTTCCCATCCCCTTCAACATTTGTTCTATTTTCCTGACAGTTATTTTAAATGGAATTTCTATTTCTACATCTTTCTTATGTATGTTGTTATTACTATATAGTAATTATTATGACTGATGTGATTTGTGTTGTATTCTTCAGTTTTACTGGATGTTATTTGTTTCAATTAGTTTTTTAAAAAATTTAAAAAATAATTAAAAATAAATTTTAGTTATTTTCTAGGGTTTTCTAAAAATATCATCATATCTGCAGAGTTAAATTTTGTTGCCTCTATCTGTTATTTCAACTTATTTGTCTTCTCTTATGGTTGTGATAGACTTCTTAGCTTCATCCCTAATCTTATTGGGAAAACTTCTAGTTTACCATATCACAAATAATGCTTTCTCTTGGTTTTACATTGTTTTAGAAAAAAAAAAAAGCTTCACTTGTTTTCATGCTTCTTAATGTTTTAATAAGAATGAGTCTGGTCAAAAACTTTTTTCTATATCTAGTGATATAATCAAATCAATTTTGTTGTTTTTGTTACTTTTATAAACATTGATATTGTCCATTATTCTTATAGTTTTTCTAATCTTGAGCCCTGAATTCCTAATCTAAATTCCATCTGGACAAACAATAGATCATTAAATACTAAAGTGTAATAATGTCAAAGAACTAGTTTCCAGCAATGAAGACAAAGTAGGAGTCACAACTGAGGCAAAGGGATATTCATGATAATTTTTTTCATTTATGACAAAAAGGTAAACATAACTTATAATAGGAGAAAAGTCCAGTCAAATGCTGGAGATAAGTTAATAAGACTAAATACAGAAAAGATATCCATTGGGTTTGTAAACTAGTGAATGGAGGGAATACTTACGAGTTTTGGTTTATTATGTAAAATAAATTTGCTATGAAAGGTCAATAAACATTTTGCCTGTTGTGAGCAAACAGAATGCAATGACCATTATAATACTTTATTTCTCTATTCATAGGAGAAAAACACTTGCAAACTATATATATATATATATATGTATATATATATATAATTACCATGAGCCTATATATATGTGTATATATATATATATATACACATATATATATAGGCTCATGGTAATTTGTAATTTAAGTTGTAATTTATTGATATCAAAATCAAGTTTGCAGAAAAGAAATGTATAAAAATGACATATTAACCTTCATTCCAAAGGATGATTCCAAAATCTGAAAATCTATACTTTTCTTGAATTTTTCTCTGATGAAGTTACATCAAGAAAATTGTGTACCTCTAAAGGAAGCTAGGCACAAATTGAAGAGACCTCTATTTTATGTAATAAGAAATTAGCTTAAAGGAATTAAAGATTTCTTTTAACCTACAGAATGTTCAATGAAGAAGCAGAGGAGAATACATTTTTGAGTATTTGAAAGGCTATGTTATAAAAAAAAGAGATTATTTGCATTGATTTTTGGGTCCAGAAGGCATTACTCAGAGACATTACTGGAAATTATAAAAACACTAATGGATTAATATAGAAAAAACAGCAAAATGAAAGTTTATTTTTTAAATGAAGTTTTTTTTTAAACATATGCATAAAGTTTTCAATATTTACCCTTGCAAATCATTGTGTTTCAAAATTTTTTCCTCCCTTCATTGAATCCCTCCCCTAGACAGCAAATGAACAAATATATGTGCAGTTATTCTGTGCATATTTCCACAATTATCGTGTTACACAAGAAAAATCCAATTTAAAAGGGGAAAAATGCAAAAGAAAACAAAATGAAAGCAAACAAAAACAAAAAACGGAAAATATGCTGTGATCCACATTCAGTCCCCATAATCTTCTCTGTTAGTGCAGATGCCTCTCTTTATCACAAGACAATTGGAACTGGCTTGAATCACCTCGCTGTTGAAAAGTGACACATTTATCAAAATTGATCATCATGTAATCTTACTGTGTACCATGTTCTCTTGGTTCTACTTCTTCACTTAGCAATAGTTCATGTAAATCTCTCCATAACTTTCTGAAATCATCTTGCTAATCATTTATTATAGGACAATAATATTCCATGACATTCATATGCTTTAACTTATCCATCCATTCTTCAACTAATTGGCATGCACTCAATTTCCAGTACTTTGCCACTGCAAAGAGGGTTGCTATAAACATTTTTTGCACATGTGGGTCCTTCCTCTTTCTTATAATCTCTCTGTCACTAGAAATACTGCTGGATCAAAGGGTATGCACATGTGAAAGCCCTTTGGTGAAAAGTTTCATATTCCTTTCCAGACTGGTTGGATCACTTGACAATTCCACCAATAAAGTATTAGTGTCTCACTTTTCCCACATTCTCTTCAACATTCATCATTATCTTTTCCTCCAATCAGCCAATTTGAGAGGTGTGTAGTAGTACCTCAGTGTTGTTTTAATTTTCATTTCTCTGACCAATAGTGAGTTAGAGCATTTTTCCTATGATTAGAAATGACATTAATTTCTTCAACTGAAAATCGCCTATTCATATCCTTTGACCATTTAACAATTAGAGATTGATTTGTATTTTTATAAATTTGAATCTATTATCTACATATTTTAGAAATGAGGTCTTTATGAGAACTATGGGATGGATTTTTTTTATAGTTTACTGCTTCCTTTCTAATCTTATCTACATTAGTAACTTGATATAAATAAAATTATCCATTTTGCATTTCATAACTCTAGTTATTCTTTGGCCACAAATTCCTTCCTTCTCTACAGATTTGAGGGGGTAGACTATCCTTTCTTGTATTAATTTGCCTTTTGTATCAATCTTTATATTTAAATCATGAGCCCATTTCAATCTTATTTTGGTATATGGTGTTATATGTGAATCAATGCCTAATTTAAGTCAAACTTATTTCTGATGTTCCCAGCAATTTTTGTCAAATAGTGAGTTCTTATCCCAGAAGCTCAAGTTTTTGGGTTTATCAAACACTATATAGTCATTGACTGTTGACTATTGTCATGAAACTAACCTATTCCACTGATAAGAGTACTATATTTTTAGGCAATACCAGATTGTTCTGGTGATTACTCACTTATAATATAATTTTAGGTTTGGTATAGCTGGGTCATCTTCATTTGTAATTTTTTCACTAATTCCCTTGAACTTCTTGAACCTTTCTTCACAAGATGAACTTTGATATTATTTTTTCTAGGGATTTGATTGGTATTGAACTAAATAAGTAGATTTATTTAGAGAGAATTTTCATTTTTATTGTATTACCTAATAATGAAGAGGGCGAAATTTGCACCAAAGAGGAAATTAGAGCAATATTTTTTTTTTCTTTTTATAATCAAATTAACTAAAGGTTTACCTATTTTGTTCTATTTTTAATAAAAAAAACTTTTAGTTTTATTAGTTTAATAGTTTTCTTCCTTTCAGTTTTATCAATCTCCTCTTTTATTTTCAGAATTTCCAATTTGGTATTAAATAGCGACATTTTGGTAACATAGAAATGCTGATGATTTCACTGCACTTATTTTGTAAAAACTTTGCTAAAGTTATGAATTAAGTCTAGTAGTTTTTTTTTTTAAGTTGATTCTCTAGCATTCTCTAGTTATACCATCATTTCATTTACAAAGTTATTATTTGGTTCCCTTATAGCCTATTTTAATTCCCTTTTCTTCACTTATTGCTGAAACTAATATTTCTTTTTTTTTTTTAAGTTTTTTTATTTAATAATTACATTATATTGACACTCATTTCTGTTCCGATTTTTTTTTCCCCTCCCTCCCTCCACCCCCTCCCCTAGATGGCAAGCAGTCCTTTATATGTTGGATATGTTGCAGTATATCCTAGATACAATATATGTTTGCAGAACCGAACAGTTCTCTTGTTGCGTAGGGAGAATTGGATTCAGAAGGTATAAATAATCCGGGAAGAAAAACAAGAATGCAGATAGTTCACATTCGTTTCCCAGTGTTCTTTCTTTGGGTGTAGCTGCTTTTGTCCGTCATTTATCAATTGAAACTCAGGTCTCTTTGTCAAAGAAATCCACTTCCATCAAAATATGTCCTCATACAATATCGTTGTCGAAGTGTATAATGATCTCCTGGTTCTGCTCATTTCACTTAGCATCAGTTCATGAAGGTCTCTCCAAGCCTCTCTGTATTCATCCTGCTGGTCATTTCTTACAGAACAATAATATTCCATAACATTCATATACCACAATTTACCCAGCCATTCTCCAATTGATGGGCATCCATTCATTTTCCAGTTTCTAGCCACTACAAACAGGGCTGCTACAAACATTTTGGCACATACAGGTCCCTTTCCCTTCTTTAGTATTTCTTTGGGATATAAGCCCAATAGAAACACTGCTGGATCAAAGGATATGCACATTTTGATAATTTTTTGGGCATAATTCCAGATTGCTCTCCAGAATGGTTGGATTCGTTCACAACTCCACCAACAATGCATTAGTGTCCCAGTTTTCCCACATCCCCTCCAACATTCATCATTATTTTTTCCTGTCATCTTAGCCAATCTGACAGGTGTGTAGTGATATCTCAGAGTTGTCTTAATTTGCATTTCTCTGATCAATAATGATTTGGAACACTCTTTCATATGAGTGGTAATAGTTTCAATCTCATCCTCTGAAAATTGTCTGTTCATATCCTTTGACCATTTATCAATTGGAGAATGGCTTGATTTCTTATAAATTTGAGTCAGTTCTCTATATATTTTGGAAATGAGGCCTTTATCAGAACCTTTAACTGTGAAAATGTTTTCCCAGTTTGTTGCTTCCCTTCTAATCTTGTTTGCATTAGTTTTATTTGTACAAAGGCTTTTTAATTTGATGTAATCGAAATTTTCTATTCTGTGATCAGTAATGGTCTCTAGTTCATCTTTGGTCACAAATTTCTTTCTCCTCCACAAGTCTGAGAGATAAACTATTCTATGTTCCTCTAATTTATTTATAGTCTCGTTCTTTATGCCTAGGTCATAGACCCATTTTGATCTTATCTTGGTATATGGTGTTAAGTGTGGGTCCATGCCTAATTTCTGCCATACTAATTTCCAATTATCCCAGCAGTTTTTATCAAATATTGAATTCTTTTCCCAGAAGTTAGGGGCTTTGGGTTTGTCAAACACTAGATTGCTATAATTGACTATTCTGTCTTGTGAGCCTAGCCTTTTCCACTGATCCACTAATCTATTTCTTAGCCAATACCAAATGGTTTTGGTGACTGCTGCTTTATAATATAATTTTAGATCAGGTACAGCTAGGCCACCTTCATTTGATTTTTTTTTCATTAGTTCCCTTGAGATTCTCGACTTTTTATTGTTCCATATGAATTTTGTTGTTATTTTTTCTAGATCAATAAAATATTTTCTTGGAAGTCTGATTGGTATAGCACTAAATAAATAGATTAGTTTAGGGAGTATTGTCATCTTTATTATGTTCGCTCGGCCAATCCAAGAGCACTTAATATTTTTCCAATTATTTAAGTCTGACTTTATTTGTGTGGAGACTTTTTTATAATTTTGCTCATATAATTCCTGACTTTCCTTTGGTAGGTAGATTCCCAAATATTTTATGGTATCAACAGTTATTCTGAATGGAATTTCTCTTTGTATCTCTTGCTGTTGGGTTTTGTTGGTGATGTATAAAAATGCTGAGGATTTATGGGGATTTATTTTGTAGCCAGCTACTTTGCTAAAATTATGAATTATTTCCAATAGCTTTTTGGTAGAATCTCTGGGGTTCTCTAGGTATACCATCATATCATCTGCAAAGAGTGATAGTTTGGTTTCCTCATTGCCTACTCTAATTCCTTTTATATCTTTCTCGACTCTTATTGCCGAGGCTAGTGTTTCTAATACGATATTAAATAATAATGGTGATAGTGGGCAACCTTGCTTCACTCCAGATCTTACTGGGAAAGGTTCCAGTTTTTCCCCATTGCATATGATGCTTACTGATGGTTTTAAATATATGCTCCTGACTATTTTAAGGAAAAGTCCATTTATTCCTATGCTCTCAAGTGTTTTTATTAGGAATGGATGTTGGATTTTATCAAATGCTTTTTCTGCATCTATTGAGATGATCATGTGGTTTTTGTTTGTTTGGTTATTGATATAGTCAATTATGCTAATAGTTTTCCTAATATTGAACCAGCCCTGCATTCCTGGTATAAATCCTACTTGGTCATAGTGTATTATCCTGGTGACAATTTTCTGTAATCTTTTTGCTAATATTTTATTTAAGATTTTAGCATCAATATTCATTAGGGAGATTGGTCTATAATTTTCTTTCTCTGTTTTCAGCCTACCTGGTTTAGGTATCAGTACCATATCTGTGTCATAAAAGGAGTTTGGTAGGACTCCTTCAATCCCTATTTTTTCAAATAGTTTATATAACATTGGAGTTAATTGTTCTTTAAATGTTTGGTAGAATTCACATGTAAATCCATCTGGTCCTGGGGATTTTTTCTTAGGGAGCTGATTGATAGTTTGTTCTATTTCTTTTTCTGAGATGGGACTGTTTAGGATATTTACTTCTTCCTCTGTTAGTTTGGGCAAGCTGTATTTTTGGAGGTATTTTTCTATTTCATTTAAGTTGTCGAATTTATTGGCATAAAGTTGGGCAAAGTAACTCCTAATTATTGCTCTAATTTCCTCTTCGTTAGTGGTGAGTTCTCCCTTTTCATTTTTAAGACTAACAATTTGATTTTCCTCTTTCCTTTTTTTAATCAGATTTACTAAGGGTTTGTCTATTTTGTTGGTTTTTTCATAGAACCAACTCTTAGTTTTATTAATCAATTCAATAGTTTTTTTACTTTCAATTTTATTGATCTCACCTTTTACTTTTAGAATTTCAAGTTTAGTGTTTGACTGGGGGTTTTTAATTTGTTCCTTTTCTAGCATTTTTAATTGCAAACCCAATTCATTGACCTTCTCTTTCTCTATTTTATACAAATAGGCCTCTAGAGATATGAAATTTCCCCTTATTACCGCTTTGGCTGCATCCCATACATTTTGGTATGATGTCTCATTATTATCGTTTTCTTGGGTGAAGTTATTAATTATGTCTATGATTTGCTGTTTTACCCAATCATTCTTTAGTATGAGATTATTTAGTTTCCAATTATTTTTTGGTCTACTTCCCCCTGCTTTTTTGTTGAATGTAATTTTCATTGCATCGTGGTCTGAAAAGGATGCATTTACTATTTCTGCCTTACTACATTTGAGTTTGAGGTTTTTATGTCCTAATATATGGTCAATTTTTGTATAGGTTCCATGAACTGCTGAAAAGAAAGTGTATTCCTTTCTGTCTCCATTACATTTTCTCCAGAGATCTATCATATCTAGCTTTTCTAGTATTCTGTTTACCTCTTTAACTTCTTTCTTATTTATTTTCTGGTTTGATTTATCTAATTCTGAGAGTGCAAGGTTAAGATCTCCCACTATTATAGTTTTACTGTCTATTTCTTCTTGCAGCTCTCTTAGTTTCTCTTTTAAGAATTTAGATGCTACCCCACTTGGTGCATATATGTTTAATATAGATAGTGCTTCATTATCCATGCTACCCTTTAGCAAGATATAGTGTCCTTCCTTATCTCTTTTAATTAGGTCAATTTTTGCTTTAGCTTGATCTGAGATCAGGATGGCTACCCCTGCTTTTTTGACTTCACCTGAAGCATAGTAGATTTTGCTCCAACCTTTTACCTTTAACCTGCGTGTATCTCCCCGCTTCAGGTGTGTTTCCTGTAAACAACATATTGTAGGATTCTGGCTTTTAATCCATTCTGCTAACCGCTTCCTCTTTATGGGGGAGTTTACCCCATTCACATTTATGGTTAGAATGACCAATTCTGTATTACTTGCCATCTTGTTAACCCCGGTTTATGCTTTCCTCCCTTCTTTCCCCTTTCCCCCCCTTCCAAGTATTAAGCTTGTGAGCACCCCTTGTTTCTCACAGCCCTCCCTTTTTAGTGTCCCTCCCCCCACCTTAGAGTTCCTCCCCCTATCTTACCCCTTTCCCTCCCAGTTCCCGTATTCCCTTCCGCTTAGCTTATTCCTTCCCTTTCCACTTTTCCCTTCTCACTTTTCAATGAGATGGGAGAAGTTTCACCATAGATTGAATATGTCTTAAGATTTTTCACTTAAAGCCAATTCTGAAGGCAGTAAGATACCCACTATATTCATCCCCCTCCATTCTTTCTCTCAGATATAATAGGTTTCCTATGCCTCTTCATGAGATGTACTACCCCCACTTTACCCTTTTTCTGGTACAATGTCCTTTCCACATCAATTTCTAGAACAAGGTATACATGTATTCTTTATGCATCTATATAGTCAAAATATAGTTCCCAAGATTAATCTTTACCTTTTTAGATTTCTCTTGAGTTCTATATTTGTAGAGCAAACTTTTTGTTAAGTTCTGGTTTTTTCATCAGAAATAGATGAAATTCGCTTACTTCGTTGAATGTCCATCTTCTTCCCTGGAAAAAGATGCTCATTCTCGCTGGGTAAGTTATTTTTGGTTGCATACCAAGTTCCTTAGCCTTTCGGAATATCATATTCCAGGCCCTTCGATCTTTTAATGTGGATGCTGCCAGATCCTGGGTGATCCTTATTGTGGCTCCTTGATACTTGAATTGGGTTTTTCTAGCCGCTTGCAATATTTTTTCTTTCATCTGAGGGTTCTGGCATTTGGCCACTATATTCCTTGGTGTTTTGATTTTAGGATCCCTTTCAGTGGGTGATCGATGAATCCTTTCAATGTTTATTTTTTCCTCTGTTCCTATGACTTCTGGGCAGTTCTCTTTGATAATTTCCTGGAAGACAGTATCCAGGCTCTTTTTTTCATCATGTTTTTCTGGGAGTCCAATGATTCTCAGATTGTCTCTCCTGGATCTGTTTTCCAGGTCTGTTGTCTTCCCCAGAAGGTATTTCACATTTTTCTCCATTGTTTGATTTTTTTGGATTTGCTTGACTGATTCTTCTTGTCTCCTCGAGTCATTCAATTCCACTTGTTCAATTCTGATTTTCAGTGAAGTATTCTCTTCACTCACTTTTTTAAAATCTTTCTCTAATTGCCCAATTGAGTTCTTTTGTTCTGTGGAATTTTTTTCCATTTCGCCAATTTTGTTTTCCAGTTCACTAATCCTATTTTTCAAGGATTTTACTTCTTTATCCACTCTCTCTTTAACTGACTTCTCCAGGCTCTTTTGCCAAGCCTCCCTCTCCTTTTCCCAAGCTTCCTTCTCCTTTTGCCAAGCCTCACTCTGCTTTCCCCATTTTTCTTCTAGCTCCTTGTGAGAGCCTTTTTAATCACTTCTATGAGGTTCATCTGTGCTGAGGAACAGACGATCTCCTCCTTTGGGGAATCACCTGGGGACTGCCTGTTTTTAGTCTCCTCAGGATTTAGAGTCTGCTCTCTATCTGTGTAGAAGCTGTCTAGGGTTAAAGTCCTCTTCAGCTTCTTGCTCATTCTGTCTATTAATCAGAGACAAACTACCAAAGAAAAACAGAAAAAGCTGGAGTCTTTCTTTGGGGGGGGGCTGGGTGTGTTATCGAGCTTCCTCTACAGACTGCAGGTGGCAGCAGTGAGGCACTAGCAGGACTGTGCTGCGCCTGCGCTCTGAGATCCCAGAGCGTGCTGAGTCACTGAGGGGGGGGAAGGGGGGAGCGGCCAGGTCCTGAGAGACTCCAGCTGTTTGCGGTTGTGTTCTTCAGTCCCGGTGTTTTTAGCTTCTCTGCTGGGCTGTTGACTTGCTGCAGCTTCCAAACCTGTAGCGAAGCTCTCCCCGCAGAGACAGCTGCGATCACTCCCCACCCCCTCTCCAGTCTGCTCCCGTGCTCTCACTGCCGCTGCCCGCCGCCTGCGCCCGATCTAAAACCGCCCCAGCCCTCCAGTAAAGACAGACCTTTCTTGGCGGATCTCAAGGATGGCTTCTCTTGGTAACTATTTGTGGGTTTTTTTCAGTCAAGCATTGATTCAGAGGCTTGTAATGAAGTGGATAGTGAGAGAAAGCGCGGAGCTTATGCAACTGTGAGCCTCCTCTCCGCCATCTTAACCGGAAGTCCCCAACTAATATTTCTAATACAACATTGAATAGTAATGGGGATGATGGGCAATTTTGTTTAACCCCTGATCTTATTGGAAATGGTTCTATTTATTTTTATTATAAATAATGCTTGCTAATTGTTTTAAATAGGTGTTACTGATTATTTAAAGGAAAACTCCATTTATTCCTATTCTCCCTAGCATTTTTAATGGGAATGGGTGATAGATTTTCTCAAATGTTTTTTCTGCATCTATTGAGATAATCATATGACATGTTAGTTTTTTATTGATAAAAGTAATTATGATAATAGTTTTCCTAAGACTGAACAAGCCCTGTATTCCTGATATAAATCCTACTTGGTTACAGTGTATTATCTTTTTTTTTTAATAATAACTTTTTATTGACAGAGCCCATAGTAATTTTTTACAACATTATCCCTTGCACTCACTTCTGTTCTGACTTTCCCCTCCCTCGTTTCACCCCCTTCCCCAGACGGCAAGAAGTCCTATACAAGTTAAATATGTCGCAGTGTATCCTAGATACAATATATATGTGCAGAACCGAAAAGTTCTTTTGTTGCATAGGGAGAATTGGATTCAGAAGGTAAGAAAGACAAAAATACAAGCAGTTTAGATTCATTTCCCAGTGTTCTTTCTTTGGGTGTAGCTGCTTCTGTCCATTCTTGATCAATTAAAACTGAGTTAGATCTCTTTGTTGAAGAAATCCACTTCCATCAGAATATATCCTCATACAGTATCCTGGTTGAGGTATATAATGATCTCCTGGTTCTGCTCATTTCATTTAGCATAAGTTCATGTAAGTCTTGCCAGTCGTCTCTGTATTCATCCTGCTGGTCATTTCTTACAGAACAATAACATTCCATAACGTTAATATACCACAATTTACTCAACCATTCTCCTATTAATGGGCATCCATTCATTTTCCAGCTTCTAGCCACTACAAACAAGACCACAAACATTTTGGCACATACAGGTCCTTTTCCCTTCTTTAGTATCTCTTTGGGGTATAAGCCCAGTAGAAATACTTCTAAATCAAAGGGTATGCACAGTTTGATAACTTTTTGAGCATAGTTCCAAATTGCTCTCCAGAATGGCTGCATGTGTTCACAATTCCACCAACAATATATCAGTGTCCCTGTTTTCCCACATCCCCTCCAATATTCTACATTATCTTTCCCTATCATTCTAGCCAATCTGACAGCTGTGTAGTGGTATCTCAGAGTTGTCTTAATTTGCATTTCTCTGGTTAATAATGACTTGGAACATATTTTCATATGGCTAGAAATAGTTTCAATTTCTTCATCTGAGAATTGTCTGCTCATATCCTTTGACCATTTATCAGTTGGAGAATGGCTTGATTTCTTAAAATTAGAGTCAATTCTCTATATATTTTGGAAATGAGTCCTTTATCAGAACCCTTGACTGTAAAAATATTTTCCCAGTTTATTGCTTCCCTTCTAATCTTGTCTGCAATGGTTTTGTTTGTACCAAAACTTTTCAATTTGATATAATCAAAATTTTCTCTTTTGTAGTCAATAGTGACTTCTAGTTCTTCTTTGGTCATAAATTCTTTCCTCTTCCACAGGTCTGAGAGGTAAACTATCCTATACTCTTCCAATTTATTTATAATTTTATTCTTTATGCCTAGGTCATGAACCCATTTTGACCTTATCTTGGTGTACAATGTTAAGTGTGGGTCAATGCCTAGTTTCTGCCATTCTGATTTCCAATTTTCCCAACAATTTTTGTCAAATAATGTGTTCTTATCCCAAAAACTGAGGTTATAGTGTATTATCTTACTGATAACTTGTAATCTCTTTGCTAATATTTTATTTAAAATTTTTGTATCAATATTCATTAGAAAAACTTGTCTATAATTTTTCTTTACTTTTTATAATTAGGTTACCGAAAGGTTTACCTATTTTTAAAATAAAACCCACTTTTAGTTTTATATTTATTATTATTATTATTTATTATTTATTTACTTATTACTATATAATTATTCATTTAAAAAGTTTCTTATTTTCAATTTTATTAATCTTATGCTCAAAAAGCTGTCAAACTGTGCATACCCTTTAATCCAGAAGTGTCACTACTGGACTTATATCCCAAAGAGATCATAAAGAAGGAAAAAGGATCTATATGTGCATGAATGTTTGTGGCAACCCTCTTTGTAGTGGCCAGAAACTGGAAACTGAGTAGATGCCCATCAATTGGAGAATGGCTGAATAAATTGTGGTATATGAATATTATGGAATATTATTGTTCAATAAGAAATGACCAACAGAATGATTTCAGAAAGGCCTGAAGATACTTATACGAACTGATGTTGAGTGAAATGAGCAGGGCCAGGAGATCATTATATACTTCCACAACAATACTATATGATGACCAAATCTGATGGACCTGGTCATCCTCAGCAATGAGATGAGCTAAATCAGTTCCAATGGAGCAGTAATGAACTGAACCAGCTATGCCCAGCGAAAGAACTCTGGGAGATGACTAAGAACCATTACATTGAATTCCCAATCCCTATATTTTTGCATGCTTACATTTTGGATTTCCTTCACAGGCTAATTGTACAATATTTCAAAGTCCGATTCTTTTTGTACAGCAAAATAATGGTTTGCTCATGTATACTTATTGTGTATCTAATTTATACTTTAATATATTTAACATCTACTGGTCATCCTGTCATCCAGGGGAGGGGGTTGGGGGAAGGAAGGGAAAAATTGGAATGAAAGGTTTGGCAATTGTCAATGCTATAAAATTACTCATGCATATAACTTGTAAATAAAAAAAGCTATTAAAAAAAAAAAAGATTGCTACCCCTGCTTTTTTTTTTTTACTTCAGCTGAAGCATAAAAAAAATTCTGCTTCAGTCTTTTACCTTTACTCTGTATATATTATTGTGCTCAAATATGTTTCTTGTAAACAAAATATTGTAGAATTTTGGATTTTAATTCAGCCTGCTATCTTCTTCTTTTTATTGGTACATTTATCTCATTCACATTCACAGTTAAAATGACTAACTCTGTTTTTCCTGCCAAGTTATTTTTCCCAAATTATATATTTTTCTTTCTTTTCCTCTTTCCATCTTCACCATTGTTTTGCTTCTGACCACCATCTTCCTCATTCACCCCTTCCCTTTTACAATCCATCCCCATGTCTTATATGTTTCCCCTTATGCTTCTGTTCTCCCTTCTATTACTTCCCCCTTATGTTTCACCTCTCTCTTCCTTATAAAATGAGACAAGTTTATATATGCAAATTAATGTGTGTGATATTCTCTCTTTTAGCCAAATCCTATAAGATTAAGGTTCACACAATGTTCATTCTCTTCCCATTTTCCCCTCAATTGTGATAGGTCTTCATGTGATGCAATTTATCCCATTTTACTTCTTCCCTCTTTTCCCACTGCAGTTCTTTTTCTACTCATAGCTTCTTTTTTATATAATCAGAGGATAGTCAAATTGTACCTATACTTGCTAAGTATACCTCAAATAAAGATACAGTTCTCAGGAGTTAAACATGTCTTCTTTTCATATAGGGATACTAAGTTTTGTATTTGAAGATCAAATTTTCTGTTCAACTCTGATCATCAAAAATAAATGAAAGCTCCCCATTTCATTGAATGTCCATTCCCCTGTTCCCCTCAAAAAGATAATGTTTACTTTTGCTGGTTAGTTGAAGTCAAAGTTCCCTTTGTCTCCTGAATAATCTCCTCCAGGTCCTTCAGTCCTTTAAAGTAGAAACTGGGAAGTCCTAGATATTACTGATTGTGGCTTCTTCATATCTGAATTGTTTCTTTCTGCCTGCTTACAGCATTTTCTTCTTAATTTGAGAATTCTGGAATAGAGCTACAACATTCCATGGAGTTTACCTTTTTGCATCTCTTTCAAGAGGAAATTTGTGAATTCTTTCACTCTCTATTTTACCCTCTGGTTCTAGGATATCAGGGCAGTTTTCCTAGATGATTTCCTGAAAGATAATGTCTAGTCTCTTTTTATTATGTTTTTCAGGTAGTCCAATAATTCTTAAATTGTTTCTCCTGGATTTGATTTTTCATTCCATGGTGGGAAAATGAATAAGACTTGACAACTGATTGGATATGGGAGGTAAACGAGAAATAAGAGTTAAAGATAACTCCAAGTTTCCAAAACACACTTAATGGAAAGGTGGTAGACCCCTAAGCAGAAACATGGAAGGTACAAATGCAGTACTTAGAAATAAACCATATATAAATGCAACTAGGTTAATACATTACATGTGCTATATAACTTAAAATATTCAGTAGCTCCTCTATTTCTTTCTATTTATAATATTTCTCTTTCTCTTGGAGAAAACGTCCAGGTGTGGCCATATTAGCTCCTGGCCAAAATTACTAATGCAATTTTACATTACATTAATAGAAATATTGGATTTGTAAAAGAAGTGGTCATTTCACTATCTTCTATTCTAAAAAAGAGCATATCTAGAGGATTTTGTTTAGTTTCAACAGCTGCCTCTTAAAAGTGAAGCTGATAAAAAGCAAGGGGAACATATTGAACAAATAGAAACTATGTCAAATGAGAGATCAGAGTATCAATGTAAGACATTTAATCTAGAGAAGAGAACACCTAGTAAAAACTTAAGATCTATTGACAAATATTTTCAGTTCTATCATGTAGGAAAAAAATAATGAGATTTATTTGACACAATGCTGCCAATGGGTAAAAGATACAAGAAGACCAATTTGGACTCAATATGTCTAGGAATTTGAACTAGTCAGAAGTGGTTTGAGCTTCATTAAAAGGAATATCTTTTCTATTTGAAGACACAATATGGTCATGCATTGGAAAAACTAAAATGGTGAATGGGAAGTAGGCTTCATGCTTCAGGCAGCAGTTGGGCTTGATAACATCAGAAATCGCTTTAAAAATAGGGCTCTATGATTATTAGAAAGACATATTAGTCATAAGTTCAAATATTTCAGTGATATTTTATCTAGAAAGATACATTTTGTTGAATGTTATGGTACATGAATATTATGGAATGATATTATTCTAGGAGAAATGATTAGGATGATTTCAGAAAGGCATGGGGAGATTTACATGAACTGATGCTAAGTGAAGTGAGTTGAATGGACATAACATTGTACACAGCAACAATAACCTGGGAGTATCAATTCTAATGGATGTGGCTTTTTTGAACAACAAGGTGATTCAGGCCACTTCCAATACACTTGCTATGGAAAGAGCCATCTGTATTCATGAAAAAGGACTTTGGGGACTGAATGTGGATGACAACATAGTATTTTCTAGAGTGAATGAATTTACTTAAAACTCCATCAACAATTCATTGTTTCAATTTTCCCTTCCACTATTTGTCATTTTCTTCTGTCATATTAGCCAGTGTAACAGGTATATAATGATATCATGACACTAATATTGCTACAATATCAATTTTAAACAAATCATATTAATTAAGTATCCCCAACCATATGAAAGAATACTTATATTGAGAGGCAATGAGTTAAAGAGGATACAGAGCTCATTTATATCTGTACAACTGAGACTCAAGCTTTACCTCTCATATATATTGGCTCTGAAACTCTGGGAGGTTTCTTCAGTGTCTTGGAAAATTTGCCAAGAAGGTAAGTTACAGAGAAGAAACTGACCTGAATTGATAGAAGAAATTTTCCCTTCCAATTAAATCACAAAATCACAAGCAGGTGTGTGTGTGTGTGTGTGTGTGTGTGTGTGTGTGCGCATTTGTGTGTGTATGTTTTAATTTTGTGCTATTTAGCTCTAGATGTTATTGTGAGGATCAGCTAAGATAGTAATTATAAAAAAGATTCTATAACCTATAAAATGTTATATAAAAATGATCTATTGTTATTTTTTAGAGGAAGCTTGAATAAATAGAGAGAGAACTTATCTGAAAACTAAGATAACCTGGCTTCAGGTCCTGACACTGAAACATACTGGATGTGTAACCATTGGCAAATCAATCAACTTCCAAATCGTCTCTGCAGTTCTTCAAGATTACAAGGTGGAGAAAGTCCTGGGTGTCAAGTCAACCTATGTTTAAATCCAGACTCAAATACTCACTATACAGTACTCTGGCCAAATCACTCATGTGTGTCTACTAGAATTTCATGATGTGTCAAATGAAAATATTGATCATGATAATGATGATGATTATAATAAATAAAAATAATTAGGACCTATCTTCTGATATTGTAGTGAAAAGTTACTTGAATAACATTTTGCAAAAATTGTGCATTATATTTGTTGTTATCTTTGTTATTTCTATATTTCAAAGAAGGTACTGACCTGTATTAGTAACTAAAGTTTTGTCTCCTTTGTGAATCAAATCACAGGTCCTGGGCATATATTTCAGAGTAAGGATTTTTTAAATAGCTTTTTATTTACAAGTTATATGTATGGGCAATTTTACAGCAATGACAATTGCCAAACCTTTTGTTCCAATTTCCCCCTCCTTCCCCTTACCCCCTCCTCTAGATGGCAGGATGACCAGTAGATGTTAAATATATTAAAGTATAAATTAAATACACAATAAGTATATATCACCAAACCATTATTTTGTTGTACAAAAAGATTCGGACTCTGAAATATTGTACAATTAGTCTGTGAAGGAAATCCAAAATGCAGGCAGGCAAAAATATAGGGATTGGGAATTCAATGTAATGGTCATCTCCCAGAGTTCTTTCACTGGGTGTAGCTAGTTCAGTTCATTACTGCTCCATTGGAACTGATTTGGTTCATTTCATTGCTGAAGATGGCCAGGTCCATCAGAATTGATCATCATATAGTATTGTTGATTATATAATGATCAGAGTAAGAACTTGAAACTCATCTTACTTTTAAGATGAGTTCTCTGCCCAAAAAGTTATCAAACTGTGCATACCCTTTGATCCATCAGTGTTTCTACTGGGCTTATACCCCAAAGAGATACTAAAGAAGGGAAAGGGACCTGTATGTGCCAAAATGTTTTTGGCAGCCCTGTTTGTAGTGGCGAGAAGCTGGAAAATGAATGGATGCCCATCAATTGGAGAATGGTTGAGTAAATTGTGGTATATAAACGTTATGGAATATTAATGGAATGACCAGCAGGATGAATACAGAGAGGACTGGCAAGACTTACATGAACTGCTACTAAGTGAAATGAGCAGAACCAGGAGATCATTATATACCTCAACAATGATACTGTTTGAGGATGTATTCTGATGGAAGTGGATCTCTTTGATAAAGAGAGCTAATTCAGTTTCAATTGATCAAAGATGGGCAGAAGCAGCTACACCCAAAGAAAGAACACTGGGAGATGAATATAAACTGCTTGCATTTTTGTTTTTCTTCCCGGTCTATTTATACCTCCTAAATTCAATTCTCCCTGTGCAACAAGAAAACTGTTCGGTTCTTCACATGTATATTGTATCCAGGATATACTGTAATCTATTCAACATGTAAAGGATTGCTTGCCATCTGAGGGAGGGGGTGGAGGGAAGGAGGGGAAAAATCGGAACAGAAGTGAATGCAAGGGATAATGTTGTAAAAAATTACCTTGGCATGAGTTCTAGTGATAAAGTTATTTAAAAAAAAAAAGGAATCTTCCCCCCCCCCAAAAAAAAAAAAAAAACAAAAAAACAATTACATAATACTTTATAAACTATTTGGGAAAATAGGTAAACTCCTATTATGACACAAATATGGTATTGATAACTAAACTGGAAAGAGTTAAAATAGGAAAATAAATTAATAGACCAAAAAAAAAAAAAAAAAAAAGATGAGTTCTCTCTCCATTTCATCAAGCTTCCTCTGAACAAGGTGAGAAAAATTATTATTCTGTTGACTTGGTAAAGATCATCCATGAATCCAGTTTGGTTCTGAAAGTTGAAAAGGAATGAACCAGAGTTTATCAGAGATTGATTTATTTTGTCTAGAGCTTTCTAGAAAGTCTCCTTTGAGTGCACACCTTGAGTACACACATTAAAACATGCTTGTGTAACTTAGTATTGCCAAGTCACACATCCTGTCTAAGATTATCCCACATGCACACAAAGCATGTTTTAGTATGGAGAAATTGTTCTATAATGACAAAGGATAAAAATTAAAGACACCTTGTTCTCAAACAGGTTTTGATGTCTTGAGTCACAGAATGTGTACATATTAGTCAATATGGAATTAATAACAACATTAACAGTGATTTCTCTGGAACACTAGCATCTGGAGACATATAGCCTCTTGTAACAGGTGATCTTTACATGAGCCTTGAAAGTAGTTGGAGATTCTTTGAGGTAAAGCTGACCAAGAAATGCTCTACAAGCCAGGAAACCTCTGAGAAGACATATGAAGATATGGATGAGGAGCAATATGTAACTTGATTTAGCTAAAAATTGGAGTCAATGAAGGCAAGAGTTATCTAAAAAGTCTAAAAACACACTCTATTTACACATAGTGAGTCTTTTTGTGTCTAATAGTGTAATTTGTATTTGGTGCTAGAGGCAAGAGGGAGCAACTGAAGTTTATTGGTTAGAGGAAATGATTTAGTCAAATTTGGACTTTAAGACAATAACTTTGGCATCTCTGTGAAGGCTTAATTGAAAGAAATGAAAGAGGCCAAGAGAGACAGAGACAAAGAGAAAGTTCAGGAAAGAGGTGCTGAAGCTCTGGATTAGAGACATTGCCAAGAAATTTAATAAAAGAGACAGATGTAAGAAATGTAGAGATTTGGCAACAGATGAGTAGGATGGAGTTGGATTTTGGAGATGAAATGAGATATAATGAAGAGTCAAAGTTTCTCATTTGCATAACTAAAAGGATAATGGGGACCTAAACAGAAATATCATACTATTTTTCAGATATAATACCTACTTTGAAATATGCAAAAAGTGTTTTTATGATTTTTAACTGCAAATCAGAAGAGAGATCAGGTTTACACATAGAGATCTAGGAAATAGCTAAACAGAAATAATAACTGAATATATAAAAGCTGCTGGGATTGACAGAAGAAGGCAAAAATACATAAATAAAGGAATCAAATAAAGAGTCTCAGGATATATAGACAGTTAAGAAGACTATCATCCAATAAGGATACAAGAACAGTTAGTCAGAAAAGACGAAAGTAAAGTTCACTAAATACTCTTTACTTCTCCACTCTTCCCCTCTACTGTAAAAAAATCCTCTTTGTCTCCTCCAGGTGTGATAATTTACTTCATGCATTCCTCTTTCAACTTTTAGTTGTATTTAAATTTAAAAATAAATTTCCCTCAAATTCAACTAATACCTATGCTTTCTTTCTAATATTCTACTATAATAATAAGAAAGATTTTTTTATAAGTTGCAAGTATCATTTTCCCATATAGGAATGCAAACAGTCCAATCTCATTAAGTTCTTTATGATTTTGCTTTTCAATTTATCTTTTTTATGTCTTTTCAGAATCTTATATTTGAAAATCAAACTCTCTATTCAACTCTTGTCTTTTCGTCAAGAAGACTTTAAAATCAGTTACTATGTTGAATATCCATTTGCCCCGCCCCACCCCCACCCCCCCCTGAAGGATTATAATCAGTTTTTTTGGGTAGGTGACTCTTAATTGGAATTCTAGCACATTTTCCCAGCCTATTACTGTATTTTTAACTCTTTAGTAAAGTAGAGCTTTTCTTCCAGGGTATAGAGTACAGCATCTCAAGTTTCAGGAATATAAAGCTATTTTCTGAGATACTTCTACGAACGTTCAAGTTTTCAGTTTTTCATGGTGGTATTATCCAAGGAAAGGTGGATTTACTAGTATCTTGGCTGGTGCTGTATTCTACAGCTGACTACAATCACTTTTTTGCCCTGGAATTGTAAAGAGAGTCTCTACTTCACTATGGCTGAAAGCTCTGGTGTGTTAGCACTCTTCCTTACTCTGAGACTGCCACCCAGGACTGTCACCCAACTCTGAGTATGGAAAAAGCAATAGAGTCCTTCCTCAGTGCTAGGGAAAGGACCCCTGTAATTTCCTTCTGACCAGTTGTTTGATACCTTAGAGTTCTGGAAGCCATCATTGCTGGTAATGATTCAGGAGCATCCAAGACATGATCCTGGTTTACTGGGGCTTTGCCTGTAGCTGTGCTGGTGTGGCCTTAATTGGATTGTGCCCACATCATCTAGATGTGACAAACCTTTCCTGATTACCTTCTGAGTTGTCTTTGGCATCTGTTGTTTGAGAGGATTAGAAATTGCCATTGCTACCACTAATTCACTCAACCTGAGAACTTTTCTGATCACTTAGGAGCATTTCTGCGCTGGCACAGCCTTTGTGGAATTGAGTCTAACTCTTTCCCTGGTGCAACAGACATTTACTCCAGACCTTTAAAGTTCTTCTGGGCAGGAAAATTGTTTCTCTCTTTAGTTTTTGTGAGTACAAACATCTTTTTGAAGATTCAGACATCTTTTTCTGGATTAAAAATCATGATTTAATGGCATTTGGAGTGGTTTGAGGGTAAACTCAGGCAAGTCTTTGACTTTTCTCCTCTATCTTGGTTCTACCTTTACTCATTCCTTTTTGCATCCATCCCTTCGGTAGCAAAAGAAATAGAGTTTAACTATTTAAATTCCTGTGCCTGGAATATACTGTTATCCTCATGCCATTTTCAAGTCAGCTGATAATAAGAGTTTGTTTTTCAATGCTTCCACAATTGGAAAGCAAGGAAATATATGATCAGAAAATTCTAGATCAATGAAGATACAGTATTTTCAAATAGACAATGTAAAACCATAAAAATGGTTTCTGAGGATATAGAAGCAAATTAGCTTACTAAAACATATAGTTTAAAGGCAAAGTGATTATAAACAAGAAAAAACTATAAAAAGAAAATTGAGAAAAAAGATACAATTAGTGGAAAGGATATGAGGTTTGATAGTAAGACAACAATGAAATGTTTGAATTCAACAAATAATTTCCTCAACTTGCTGTATTCAATTGTCACAGAACAGATACATATTATTGCCAACCATTTCAAATTGGCCAAACTCTCCACCACTGTTCTTTTAAAATTAGTTATAATGGCACAGCTCCTCCTCTTGTAGACCTCATCAATGTCTATTTAATCAATGATCTATAAGTAATGGTGCACAATGCACAGTATGTGGTCTATATAGTGGATAATTGTGGGTAAGTCATTGAACCTCTTTGAGTATGAGGGAACTTAACTAACAAATTAAATGAAGTTATGATCATAAATGATGGGGGGAATTGACATATTAATGAAATGATATGTGTGTGTGTGTGTGTGTGTGTGTGTGTGTGTGTATGTCTGTGTGTCTCTGTGTGTGTAATATTGATGGAAATTATATTGGTGGGACCAAAAGTTAGAAAAAATGTAGGGTTTCACTTTATGGAAGGATGAATTGTGGCACAGGAATAAAATAAAATATTGTGCATTAAAAAGTGATGAAACATGGGAAAGCTTAAAGTGATAGATGATAAAGAAAAGAGGAATGAAGAAGTGGGAAATAGCTTACATAAAAAAGTGAAACTGAAGTAAAAAGGCATCAGAACTCAGATTCATTTAAATGAATGGTTTTGATCACATAAAGAGTAAAGAACTACTTTCATTGCATACTACAGGTATGAAAAGTTAAATATGCTAATATGTAAGTTCGCTTCATCAGTAAGCATTATAAAATTGTTTTTCTTTTCTTTGAGGGATGATTCAAAAGGAAAATTTGGAGATTTAAAAAATGTTGATGTTTAAAAGTTATTAATAAAAATTAAAAGTTTATGTATTTTTTATTTTTAATAATACATTATTTCCCCAAGTACATGTGAAGAAAATTTTTAGCATTTATTTTTATAAGATTTTGATTTTCAAATTTTTCTCCTTTGTTTCCCATCCTCCTCTATTCTGAAGTTTGCCATTATTTTCATATAGTTTATATATCTGCCATCATCTAAATAATATTTCCATATTGATCCATTTTGAAGGAAGAAACAGAGAAAAATGAAAGAAAAACATAAGAAAGAAAAAAGTAAGTAAAAAAAAAAGCTTCTATCTGCATTCAGTACATCAGTTCACTATTTCCTTACAGATAATGCTGTCCTTCGTGAGACATTTATCTTTCATTATTGTGTTACTGACATCTGAGTCAATGATAGTTGATGATCACACAATATTGCTGATACTGTGTACAATATTTCCTGATATTGTTCATTTCACTCTGCAGCAGTTTGTACACATTTTCCTGAAATCTACTTATTCATTACTTATTATTGCCCAGTAGCATTCCATTGTATTCATATACCACAACTTTTCAGTCATTCCCAGTTAATGAACATTTCCTTAATTTCCATTATTTTGTCATTAGAAAATCTTTTCCTTTTCTAATCTCTTTGGGATACAGATCTAGTAGTGATATTGCTGGTTCAAAGGATATGCAAAATTTGGTTGTCCTTTGGGTATAATTCCACATTGTTTTCCACAGTTATTAGACTGGTTCACAGCTCCATAAACGAGATATTAGTGTCCCAATTTTCCTTTATTCTCTCCAATATTTATCACTTTCCTTTTATTCATATTGACCAATCTGGTAAGTGGGAATTACTATTTTAGAGTTGTTTATAAATTTGCATAATCTAAAGTGATTTAGAGCACATCTTCATGTAGTTACAGATAGCCTTGATTTCTTTATGTGAAGACTGAATGTTCACATCTTTTAGTAACTGATCAATAGGGAAATGGCTAACATTCTTATGAAATTGACTCAGTTCTCCATGTATTTAAGAAATGATATCTTCATTAGAAGCACTTCTTATAAAGATTGTTTTCCAGTTTCCAGTTTAATTTTAATTAGTATAATTTTCACAATAACTTTCTAATTCAATAAAAACAAAAACATTTATTCTGCATTTTGCAATGCTGTCTGACTCTTGTTGATCATTAGTGCTTCCTCTCATAGATAGACAGATAGATTATTCCTTGCTTTTCTAATTTGCTTTATATTTGCTCATTGCCCACTCCCTTATTTTTCCTTCCATTGTAATAGGTCTTTCTTACCTCTTCATGTGAAATAATTTACACCATTCTACCTACACCATGAGATCTGACTTTCAGAGTATGTCAGCTTACTTGAAAGCATATAGTGGCCTGGTCTCTGGAGGATGCTTACTTCCTTGGAGTCTTGCAGAAGAACATGAAAGTTTTGCTGGAGGATGCCTGCCCACCCTGGAGCTACACTGAAGAACTTAGTAATTCCTAGAACTAGAATTCATCAGATCCCCTGGCTATTACAAAACATATACAAGTTCTTGGTATTAGCATATGCCCACTCCATCACATTGGAGCTCAGAATCTTCTGCTTCTTTGCTGAGGTAGAGCTTGCTGTTGGCTTGTTGGAAAGCTTCTCTCCTGGACTATGCCCCACCTTATCTGAATAAGCTGGACCCCTCTTGCTGATCTCCCAAGGTTCTTTGGCTAAGAGTTTGTTTGACTCCTTCTCCTTGTTGGTTCCACTGCTCCAAAACCTGTCTTGTGGTGCTATTTTATGGTTGACTGAAGTGAACCTGGGAGAGTTGACAATGATTCACTGCTGCCATCTTGGTTCACACAAGTTGATCTTTATTTTTCAACTGTGCTGTGGAACACTGAGCTACATTTGGCAAGAATACTACACACAACTGGAAAGAAGATTTTCCTGATGCCCCTCTTCAACTTCCCTGCTCAGGCATTAATATACCCTTCAGGCCATTTTCCAAATGCTCTGTATTTATCATTTCTACTAGTATATGGACATATAGGCTCCCCTCAGAATGTAATTTATTTGAGAACAGGATATATTTTCCTCTTTCCAGTTTAATTTTAATTAGTATAATTTTCACAATAACTTTCTAATTCAATAAAAACAAAAACATTTATTCTGCATTTTGCAATGCTGTCTGACTCTTGTTTGATCATTAGTGCTTCCTCTCATAGATAGACAGATAGATTATTCCTTGCTTTTCTAATTTGCTTTATATTTGCTCATTGCCCACTCCCTTATTTTTCCTTCCATTGTAATAGGTCTTTCTTACCTCTTCATGTGAAATAATTTACACCATTCTACCTACACCATGAGATCTGACTTTCAGAGTATGTCAGCTTACTTGAAAGCATATAGTGGCCTGGTCTCTGGAGGATGCTTGCTTCCTTGGAGTCTTGCAGAAGAACATGAAAGTTTTGCTGGAGGATGCCTGCCCACCCTGGAGCTACACTGAAGAACTTAGTAATTCCTAGAACTAGAATTCATCAGATCCCCTGGCTATTACAAAACATATACAAGTTCTTGGTATTAGCATATGCCCACTCCATCACATTGGAGCTCAGAATCTTCTGCTTCTTTGCTGAGGTAGAGCTTGCTGTTGGCTTGTTGGAAAGTTTCTCTCCTGGACTATGCCCCACCTTATCTGAATAAGCTGGACCCCTCTTGCTGATCTCCCAAGGTTCTTTGGCTAAGAGTTTGTTTGACTCCTTCTCCTTGTTGGTTCCACTGCTCCAAAACCTGTCTTGTGGTGCTATTTTATGGTTGACTGAAGTGAACCTGGGAGAGTTGACAATGATTCACTGCTGCCATCTTGGTTCACACAAGTTGATCTTTATTTTTCAACTGTGCTGTGGAACACTGAGCTACATTTGGCAAGAATACTACACACAACTGGAAAGAAGATTTTCCTGATGCCCCTCTTCAACTTCCCTGCTCAGGCATTAATATACCCTTCAGGCCATTTTCCAAATGCTCTGTATTTATCATTTCTACTAGTATATGGATATATAGGCTCCCCTCAGAATGTAATTTATTTGAGAACAGGATATATTTTCCTCTTTCTTATAAGCTATAGCATTTATCATACTGACATATTGAGCACTTAATAAAATATTTTTAATTAATTGAAAATGAAATGCCCTGGGCTTCTTTGTATACCTTGTATAACTTTATATAACTTAAACTTTCATTGATTGAAAAGAGTTGGGAACACAGGAATCTAGTTTCTGGGGCTACATCAGAAATGCATTGACTATTTTTCCAGCTAACTCACCCTTTAGAGTATTCACAAATAGAAAACATTGAAAATCAAATCAGAGGTTAAACACAGGAAATCAGAAGAGACATATTTTAGTATCAACAGTCTTGTTTACATCATAAAACTGGATATTCATCATGTTAGATTAAAAGCAAGGTAGCTGAGGAGATGTGCAGTACAAAAAAGAAGGCCTCAGACGCAAAAAAAAAGCGTATTCTCCACAGGCCAATAATAGTGGTATAGTTGCATAATGTACTTCTCAATGGAGTGCTCTTCCCAGAAATACCCTGAATCTCACATGCTGAAAAGAGAGTAAGAAGAAATAGATTTAGTGTTATTTAATCTCATTCCCACACTAGCACTCTCAAAATGTTTTACAAAGTATGGTAATTGGAAATGCACTGGAAGTGAAATGTTTTGGTATCTATTTAGAAAAACATAGAAGGTATTCTACCTCCAGCAATGGATCTATAGTGACTTAGATATCCATAGAGTTCTTTCTCATAGATGAGCTAAATCTCTATTTAAAGCAGGATAAGAACAAATCAGTAGCATAATAATACAAAAGTTTTTGTTGTTGTTTTGTTGTGTTGTGTGTGTGTGTGTGTGTGTGTGTGTGTTTTTAAGGAGGTAATGAGTATGGGTTTAATAGCTTATAAGAGCTAAATGATGGTAGAGTTGATAAATATGTGAACTGAAATCAGAAAGAGGTTATAATGTTCAGTGGTATTTATAAAATGATTTATAAGAAGAAGGCTAGTAGCATGAATTTTCATAATATTTTCCCTTGTCTATGGTTAAGCCTCAAGTTAATATTGTTCTTGGGTCCATAACATAAGAAAATAGCATGGTATTGAGCACTGAAATTAAAGAACTTTGGATGTGCAATAACTGGGTTCAAATCCCAATTTTGTTTGTGATTATGTGATTTTGGGAAAGCTGATAGCTTCCCTAGCTCTCACTTCTTCAAGTATAAAATGAAAAGGATGAAGTTATTGACCTCTCACTCTCAACATGACTTTCTCACACATATGAAGGAAAACTCTATACCTTGATTGGAAAGAACTGGGAGTACTATGGATGCCCTCTCTACCCTACATTACTTCCATTGAAAATATCTTGTAATTTCTCTTCTGGTTGGTTGGTTCCTTCTGGAACATACATTGATTTTGGCCAATCATGCCTTTATTCTTTTTAAGATTAGGAAAGAAAGAAGGAAGGAAGGAGGGAAGGAC